>NC_139538.1:75683038-76283038 GCF_965153285.1 Podarcis tiliguerta | reverse complement strand
CCCTTTAGCTTTATCTTCATCAGAGAAATTTTGGAGGGTTATATGATCCCTAAGTGTCAGGAAATAAGTTGCATTGACTCCTAGCTAAGTGTGTGCAGGATTTCAGCATTCTTCTACCTTCAGCAGGCCTCTTTCCAATGATCTAATCACCAGGCATGAGACAATAATCTGCATATACAACCTGTTTTAGGCATTAGAAGAGAAACAGAACAAAATTTCTCGAATTTCCCTTCTAAAAGTACACATGGTTAAACATCTGAAAAACAAAGCAACAGGGCCTTTTCTTTCCAAATAAAGTTGAGGTGATGGAGTTGCATAGAGTTGAAATACTCCCCACCCCTGAAAACTTCCCTTTGAGAAATTCTGGTTTGCATAATATTGGACGAGACTCTATTGTTAGCTCATATTGATGGGTGGAGGAAACAGTGGACTAAAAGTAGAGTAATGGAAGGATTAGAACCAAACCCTTTGCTGCCTCTAACCATAGTCAAATAATTCCAAATTATATTAACTGTATCCTGAAATTCTGCACCCTTTTCTCAGGTGGAGAAACTGAGGAGGATATTTGACTCAATAGTCTCTGGAAGAAAAGAAAAATATGTCCCAAAATGGTCTTCTAAGCCATTTTTGGCTCATAGTGCAATCTGTTAGAATAGGAATGGCAGTTGATTCTCAAGAATAGGAAGTTAGATCTGCCCAAATTGCATCTTGCAAAACACTGCTGTATCTTTTCAGGCACTTGCTAATGCCTGTGCCAGTGTGTCTTAGGCTATGGTGTTTTACAAGACTTGAATCCTTATAGCTTAGATATTTAACTGATGTGAGATTGTAGAAACCAATGGGAGGGCTGTGTTTTGTAGGGCAAAACCTCATGTGTCAGTGAATGCCTATCAGATAATATAACATTGTTGTTGTTGTTGTTGTTGTTGCTGGCAATCTCAAGCCAATGCCTCTCTAGTTTAGAAAACACAGATCTTTCAGTGTTTTCCCCTGACACTTTGCCTAATCCCTTTTGAGAGTGTCTGAAATGCTCAAGGCACAGAGTCAGCTAAAATTCTCCAGGAAAAAAAATCACAAGCGAAACATGTCACTTACCCATATTATTTCAGACAGAAGCTCTCCCACCACCGGCTCAGTTTGTTTACAGCTATGCTAATGGTGACATGAAGTAAAGCATTGTTTTGACACACTCGTGAGGGAACCTTATAAAAATCAGAGCAAACAGCTGTTAAACTGTGAGTGGGAAGTTAGCTTATTTGAAAGGATTTGGACACTGGCTTTTATTATGTTTGTTTTCTACAAAAAAAATAATAAAATAAAATGTTTCTTTAGTGCAGTCCTGTTTATGTATTCTTAGAAGTACATCCCATGGCATTCAACGGGACTTACGTGCGAGTAACTGTATAGAGGGCTGCAGCTTTCATTTCCCATGGAAAATAATAGCAATAATTTCACGTACTGCTTATCAGTTGACATTTTGGGAGCCAGCAATAGTGGGTACTGGGTATTTTCTGAAGATATGTTTAGATTACCACATATAATCCTTGTAAAGGAATCAGTAATATTGTGGATTCTGAAGTGGACTGTGAACTGACCAAAGTCATGATCCACTTGAATTGAAGCAGGTGAGCCTACTCTGGAATCTGAGTTCAGCAGATGATTCCCTCATCCCTAATGATGCTTAACTTTCCTTGGGAAAACAGGGTGCTCACCTCCTCCAATCTTCCCCAGCAGTGTACAGTGACACGAGAGAGTAGGGTGTGGCCTCGAATGTTATCTTATTTTGTTGAGACCCAACAGACAGCAGACCTGACCCATCACCGAATGAGAACCAACTGTGAAATCTAGAACATTCCCAGAATCCCTTGTAATATGTCATGCTTTTGTGGCTAACGCATGCAGGTTTGTTAGATGCTGATATGGGAGGAGTTCCTCAAAGATAAAGAGGTTGGAAAAGCACTGCTTTAATTCAGAATGTAGAGGGTTTCCAAATATGTGATGTGAGCAAAGTTCACACCACTTTCCCACATCACGAGTGAGAGAAAGCAAGGCTGATGCATTTGTAATGTGGGTTTTATGTTCACATGGCAAACCTCATTGGAGCTATGACTCCTTGAAGCTTCATGTGCATGGGAGAATGCCCTGGGAGAGCCACAGCTTATACAGTGGTACCTTGGTTTATGAACTTAATCCGTTCCAGAAGTTCTTATACCGAATCTGTTCTTAAACTGAGGCGCACTTTCCCTAATGAGGCCTCCTGCCACCGGTGCCCTTCCACCGTTCGGCTTCCATTCATAGACTGAAGTAAAGTTCGCTAACCGGAACACCTACTTCCAGTTTTGCGGAGTTCGTAAGCCGAATAGTTCGTAAACAGGGCTGTTTGTAAGCCGAGGTACCACTGTATATGTGTGTATATACACTGATGCTATCTAACTGTACATATGAAAATGCAAATATTTGAATGTGGCAAACAGTTGTTTGCAAACACCTGTATCACACAAGCACACTTGTTAGGAAGTGAAGATGGCGGGCTGCATCTCCCTATTTAGTGTCCGCTACAAAAAGTGTGAAATAAAGAAGGGAAAAGGAGAGAGATACCTGCGTCCCAAGTATGTCAACGATAGTGCAAACAGTGGGTGAAAATTGCAAAGGCAGAGGAGAATGGAGAGAATGGATGAATGGGAGAGGCAAGAGTGACAAGTAAATTAACAAAGGCAGGATAAGGAGGAAAAGCCTGTAAATAATAATTGGGTAGTAGTAGTAGTTGTTATTTATTTGTACCCTGCCCATCTGAATGGGTTGCCTCAGCCACTCAGGGTGGCTTTCACCATATATAAAAACATAGTAAAACTATACAGGACTGCCTTCAGATGTCTCCTAATATATATATATAATTACTCTTTGACAGTAGATTAAAATAGGGGTACAATTTAGTACTTATTAACACTGTGCTATCCAATCATAAATGGCTTTACACAAAGGTGAGCCCCCTTGCTTTCAAGATGGCTTACTTCTGAGTAAACATGCTTAGGGTTTTTGTTATAGTCCCACACTAAAGGTCACTATCCGAGTATCCCCCTCCGCACAAAAAGAAAAAAAGGCCCTATTACTGATACCCCTTCTCTGCCTGTAATATGGCCTGCATTAGCTTCTAAATCAGATGGATTGGGAAAGCAACACTGACTGCAGGTTTTCCTCTCTTTTTTTGAATATAAATAGAGTATTAAACAGTACACATTCTCAGAACATACCTGGTTGTACTTTTTGTAGAGCATCTGCAGCTCATTCAGCCACATTTGCCATCTGGAGAGGAGGTAATAGGTATCTGAAAGGCGGTGCACTGGTATTTTGTGTCTGGACAATTGGGGGCAGGGAAGGATCAGCGTAGTCGCAATCTTATCAAAAAGTAGAGAGATGTTATTTTGCTTTAATACTACACTAGAAACACTACGATTGTCTGTGATATCTGAACAGTTCAAAATGAATCTTGCTAGCAGCAGTGTGAGGAACAGCAGAAAGAGCAGCGGTTGATGTGCCAGGGTTCATGCACATGCATGTGTTTGTGCCTGAGCACAAGAATCAAGAAGTATCAAACCCTTCTTTCAGAGATTTCACTTGTGTGTCAAGACCCCGAGCCCCCCCCCCTTTGTTGAATAATAATGCGTGGACACCATATTTAGGTTAATGGGCAAAATATAGGCCACAACTTTATTGGTTACAGAATGTGAGCGGTATTGGCTTAGGCATTGGAATTGAACCAACTATATCTGACTCCTGCCCACCTGCAGGAAGTCTCACCACCAGTGGGATGCACATCAACTAAGATCTCCCCCAGGGTAGCGGATAGGGGTTGTGCCATGGCCCTAGGCCCCATCTGGACTTCAAACAGAGACCATGCCCCCCAGATTCCTTTAAAAGAATACCCTTTAGTATGGAATACCCTTTAGCCATACCTCCCCTCCCCCGAACAAGGTTTTACCAATGCCTAACCGCCAAACCTTACATTGTTGCTGCTATGAGGTAGGCAAAAACCAAGTGGCCAGTGCCAATTTGCCAAGTGGAAAAATTCCTACCAGGCCCCTCAGTGGCGACCAACCGAGGTCCATAGCAAGGCCAATATGTTGAACACATGAAAAGCCGGAACAAGAGGGAGATCCCCTTGCAGTGCTGCGGTTTAAAAGGAGTAAGCCATGGGCAGGCAAACTGAGGCCTGGGGGCTGGATCCGGCCCAGTCGCCTTTTAAATCCAGCCCATGGATGGTCCAGGAATCAGCGTGTTGTTACATGAGTAGAATGTGTCCTTTTATTTAAAATGCATCTCTGGGTGATTTGTGGGGCATAGGAATGCATTCTTTTTTCTTTCTTTTTTCCAAAATATAGTCCGGCCCCCCATAAGGTCTGAGGGACAGTGGACCGGACCCCCGCTGAAAAAGTTTGCTGACCCCTGGAGTAAGCCATACCCCTGGCCAACCGGATTGGCCAGCTGGGGGCCATGACGTGGGGCTTCCCCAGCCGTTGCTGTGTATGGAGGCCATGTGATCTGACCGCAACACCATCCCACTCAGAAGTAGAATGGCTTTCTAGAGACTTGGGGGCAGAGGGCTTAAATCCAAAGGGTGGCACTCAAATGCACGTTTTAAATTTTAATAGGGACAGCCAGAGAACATTAAATTGTGGAATGGGGAAGAGAAAGCTCTTTAAAAGCAGAATTTGCATGTTTCTTCTCCCTGATGCAAATATCTTTACCACTTACATGGACTGTGCAAACTCACTGTTATTCCAATCCTTTCTGAACCATGGCAAGGTGGAACATTTCACTGGCAGTCGAAATGTAATTGTTATTCTGAAGGAGCATCCTCCTAAGCCTGTGACCAAACCAATGTCAACAGCATAAACCATAAACAATTTTATGCACGAAGGGCATAAAGCCAGACCATGTGTGACTCTAAACTAAATATTGCCATAGCATGAATATAGCACTTCAGCAGGTGTTTCTGCCGAACAAACTGGCATCTGGCATTTTTACAATGTCAAGATTACTGAAATAGAGCTTAGCATATATAAATCTTCCTAAAGGTTTATTTGAATCTTATTAGTGCCACTCAGGAAAAATTCAGCAAAATCCTTCACGTTCCATGTTGGAAAATTAGTCTGGGTTATGTTGGGAGGCGCCTCTCTGGGTCTGTTCTGTGAGTTTTATAATCAAATAATGAAATGTCAGTTATGCTATATTGTATTTTTGACAATGAAGCCTCTGGCACTAATGAGCTGAGCTGATGTGATGGTTTGTAACATTCCAACTACATGAGGAACAAAACTGTCAACAGCCAAATGTTTAGAATCCAGTTCCTCTGAGAAGGGATAGTTGACTGTTTAGCACTGATTAAACCTCATATGGGCCCTATAGATAGAGGAGTTCCCGAGTCAGGCTTTGTTTGTGTGAATATTCATCTTTTTCCTTTTCAACCTTTTGGGTACTGCCTTTTCACTTCCTACTGTTTCTTCCTCCTTTCTGAACTGATCAACTGAGTATGATCAGAGATCACTCAGTGAACGGGATAATGTTACGAGATCAGCACTATTTGGTCATGCAAAGAAGTGACTGAAAGTGAGGGTAACAGTCAGCAAGGGAAGGTTTTTGCAAAAAAATGAAGGGAAAAAAGCTAAAAGAGGGAAGTGGTGCTAGTTATGTGACCCCGGAGCGATCTGGTGGAATGCTCTGTCACAAGAGACTAGGGCCCTGCAGGACTTGACATCTTTCCGCAGGGCCTGCAAGATGGAGCTGTTCCACCAGGCCTTTGGCCAAGGCACAGTCTGACCCCCTCTCTCCTTCTTTAATCATAGAACTCTCATAGAACTATAGCCCAATGGTTGCCATTAATTTGATTTTGAATTGATTTTAGAATGTATTTTAATTAATTGACTGTGTGATTTTATGTACACTGTGCTATTTTTACTTGTTGTTAGCCACTCTGAGCCCGGCTTTGGCCGGGGAGGGCAGGATATAAATACAAATTTATTAGTATTAGTATTATTATTAATGCTGACGTTCATAAAAAACAACAACAACCTCAGAACCATATTTAAGAGGAGACCCTTAAAGAAACCTCAACGCAATATTAAGACTTCAACATTGGAGGGACAATTTTTGCCTACAAAAAACATCATTGCCTCCCCTCTCCCCTCCACCAAATGTGTCTAACTAAACTTCAGCTAAAGCTTGCATGCAAAAACGTGAGGGTGGGAGAAAAGGGAAAGGGTGCCTTTGTTTCATTTGCGGGCACTTCTGGAAGGCAGGGGAGAAGTGAAAATCAGTTCTTTCCTTTCTTTCCTTTTCCTCCCTTGCTTAATGTGTACCAACCTCCCCCATTTCTAAGCACACGGATAATTGCAAGTGAACATTACCACAGTAACACTGGGAATAAGGCTCTGAAAGTACATGACATGCTTAGCTAAATTTAATTGGTCACCTTGAATTATAACGTCAATGGTTACGGTCAAACTTTAATTTCACCAAGCCACAGAGGTTGCCCCTGCTAACGATGAGATCAGCAAAACTCTTCAAACGATATATGCTATTTTGCAACCAAAAATTCAGCTGCACAAGACATTAAACATATTTGCCTGCCCTGCTTGCTACTCTGTCCATCTGTCTGGCATGATAAGTCTGTAACAGTACAAAGGATTTGACATTAGAAATACCAAGGATATGACACTAGGAATTTGTGATGAGCTGCAAGACTTACATAGTTTTTTTTCTCTGTGTACTTAAGAAATTCAGTATCACAAAAGTGTGACTCATGTTAGAAGGTAACAAATACATTATATTAACAACACTTTAATTCTGGTGCTATCAACATCATGTACAAAGAAATGCACAGTGCTTGATGGATGACTTAGGAATGATGACAGCTAAAAGCAATTAATTATGTTATCTATTTCTCAGAATGTTTGTTCATACTGAACTGACGGGGATTTAGAAGAAAGTCCACCTAACAGGCAGGGAGACCTCCAAAATGATACCAAGCATGAGATCAGGGAATAGGCATTTAGTCCAGGAATGGAAAACAGGATCCACCTAGCAGGCCGGAACTTGAGCTCACCCTGACCTCCTGCAGATCACTTTGGCAGATAGGCGGGGCTGCCCATCTGTCATTTACCAGATGTCAACATGATGTGAGGTGAGCCATCCTCAAAGGAACCAATCAGGAGCATTCTCCAAGTATTGGAATTCCGGAGAATATTATGAAGCCAACAGTTGAAAAGCCATTCTTGCAGAGATTAGTAGTAATACTTGGCATTTGTATAGAGGCTTTGAGTGTTCAAAGGTGGAACCCTTTCAGATGTGGGCTGTTATTCTTCCTGTATGTACACTGCCAGTCAATGTAGACAATGCCAAACCAAGTGGACCAATGGCCTGACTTTGTATAAGACAGCTTCCTATGTTCCTAAGGCCACCAAGTGTGAGTTCTTGGCAAAAGAAGCAGTGGGCTAGGAACTTCCTTCTTCACAGACCTTCTCATAAGCCTACTCACTTCTCTAAATCACACCAGCTCTCCATTAATGATGAAATTAATAAAGTCTTTAAAAAATGTTGCTCATTGTCTCAAGTGCTCTTTAAGGAATAGTGGTTTATGTGTTTTAAGAATGCATTTCAGATTTCAATATTGGTGAGGGTTTATGAGAAAGAAGCCACTAAGTACTTCGATTCAGAACACATTTGCTTAGACGAGTTTGGATTTCAACTGACATAATTAGGGATGGGAGAGAAATTTGATTTTCTTTACATTTTAATGATAAACTATATAATTTGCTTTTCTTGAAACTGTATATGAACCTAGACATGATTATCCTCTGAAATTCACACACTTCCAGATTTTGTGTTGCAGGTCTCCAACTAAGCAATGGTTTAAAAATGCATACGTTAATGAATATAACATTGAAATATCACATTAGGGGGAATTGCTTACAGAAATGTGCATTTTTTTTTCAAAACTGCATGTACAAAAATGCACTCAAGTGCTGAACCTCTAAAGAAATTCGCGGAATGATGTGGAAATGTGGAGAAATGAATATAGGATTGGAAAAATAATAAATGAAAGAGCTTCAAAGTAACATTCCTCCATTTGTACAAGTATTCTTTTTTTTTAATAAAAAATTATGATATTTTATACTTATAAAAGAAAAACAATACAGAAATTCAACAAACAATACATCAACAACAAAAAAATAAAAAAAATAAAAAATACAGTACAACAATGCAACAAACAAACAAAAATACAAAAACACAAATCCAAATTTTTGTATCCAGATCTTTCATTAGCTTATTTCCTTGACTTCCTCGCACCTCCCTTTTTTGTATTCTGGTTCAAATTATCTGGTTCAACAAATCCTTCCCCTCTTCTTCAATTTAGTCTGTAATTTATCATAACATAATTTAACTTTCAACATTTGTACAAGTATTCTTGGGAGCAGTAGGTTTCTGGATTAGAACTTTAAAAGCATGAAGATCACAGGAAGACTTGCCCAACTATCTTGTAACACTGACTGTTCTCTAAGTGCCATTTCTTCTCAGTTAAGGCTTTGTTTAACTCATGGTGAAATATTTAGTCCCAGACACGTGGTCTGAAGAGAAGCAGCACAGTCACTGCTGGTGCATTTTCCTGGGATGTGACATTTCCTGCAAAGGTAAGTAGAGACACAGCCTGTTTTGTACACATTCTACTTTGTTTCAGTTTAAATGTGTTAATTTTTATTCTTTGCTCTTAGGGACACAAGATTTTCCCCTATAGGAATCTAGAAGATGTCAACATTTTTGTTACATTCACACATCCAGGACTGATTCTCCACCATCATATCATGTACTTCGGCTAGAAAGCAACTGCATCTTGCATTTTGCATCCAGCTACAGCGAAATGGTAAGCCCCAGAATAACATGTATGAATTCACTTTACAGTGTTACATGATTAAATGATTTAAACTGTTCAGGGTTCCACCTAATCATTCCTGTGATCAAGAGAATAAGAGACCAGCACTACCTTAGGAGTACTTCAAACAACACATGCAGTGAGGCTTGGGAGAGGCAACCAGATTCATATAAAGCCCATGCTTTTAGCATCCAGTAAAGTCTTGTTTCAAGTCAGAAGGGCCTGCTGGATCAGGCCGGCAGCCTATCTAATCCAGCATCCTGTTTTCATAATGGCCAACCAGATGCCTGCAGGAAACCCACAAGCAGAATTCAAGCCCCAATCACTCTGCCTTCCTGTGGCTTCCAGCAATGGGTATTAAGCATAATGCCTCCTTACTGCAGCGGCAGAGCCTAGGCATAATGGCTAATAGCCATGATGGCTCTCTCCTCCGTGGAAAAAAAGTAACAAGCTGAAAGAAGATAATTTCCTGCAGGTAAGTGTGGAAGGAGAAAGCAAGCCCAAGGTTCTAATATGAGAGCTTTCCCGGCCCAAATTTTGGACGTAGGGGTGAGATGGAAGGAGATCCAAATGGCCAGTGGAGCCAAATGTCTGAGTGCCATTCTCGGCTCCCTTGCGGCAATACTCTCACACGACTTGCCAGCACTGCTTATGGCAGCATCAAAACAACACCTTAACAAAAGAATGAAAGGCAAAATGATGGCGCTACCGAGTCATCTTGTGCCCCCAAACCACTTGGGGGGGTAAGTCGCTGAAATGCACCACAAATCTGCCAGCTTAGAATGAATCAGTGAATTGGGGAAGGAAGGATTTTCAGCTTAGAAATAGTGGGTGCCGTGGCTGCATATGGGACAGAAAAGAAAGTAATATGCATCCACCAGGAGTTTTTGTTTGCTTGTTTTTGTTAACTGGAAAAACAATTTAGACAATTGAAATTGAAAAATCTTAGTCAACTATTTGCTTTTAAAAATGTTTTTCTTTTCTTTTCAGAGGAAGTGGAATGCAAGAGAAGAAAATGTGCTGTGATGTGGCTAATGCTGTGGTTGTTGCTTGCTGATATGTGTACTGAGTCTAAATAAAATACTCTCTCTCTTGTTTTCAGTTCTTTATTTTGCGGTCTCCTTACATCATCACTACCACCCACGTCTTTATGCAAGCAACCTACAAAGCCCATTTCCGCATTATAAAT
The DNA here is from genome assembly GCF_965153285.1 of Podarcis tiliguerta. Classification (NCBI taxonomy): domain Eukaryota; kingdom Metazoa; phylum Chordata; class Lepidosauria; order Squamata; family Lacertidae; genus Podarcis; species Podarcis tiliguerta. Next base: position 76,272,923 of record NC_139538.1, on the reverse strand, counting down.
TGACAGTTGTCCCAAATATCTGTTTATTTCTACAGTTGATATACCACTTAACGCCATAGTTTCTAAGCACTACAGAAACTATTACTTAGAATGCCTGCTGGAACGATAATAGAACCTTCCCCCAAGCACTGGAATATAGTGACAGTTATAAAAAGTAATTATGGATCCATGAAAAAAGTGATTATACAAGATTCGTCTAATGAATGGAGAAAGATATCCAGTAGAGTTGTCTGGTTGAACATGGATAGGTTCACAGTAAGCTGAATCTGAATATCTGGTTCTGAATAGAAGAACAATTATATCAATATACCGGTATCCATGTATCCCTTTAACTTTTGTTGTTGTTGAAGGGATGTTTTAAAAAGAGAAAGGATATGGTGTTCCTCCGTATTTTTTTATTATTATAAAACATCACTTCCAATCTCGAAATAATACAGTTCAGTCTGTGCTTTAGATTGATGAACCATGCACAATTAAACGAGGCCACTGTATCTTCAAATGGTGAACCACATACAGTACAAGTTGAAATCTTGAAAAATCCTACCCTTCTCAACACTTGTGCATCTGATTTCATGACCAATTGCGGGCGCCTCATCTGATATTACATTTCGACAACTAGTAAATATTCACAAAAATACTTTGGAAGGTTTTGTGCTGTCCTACATTTAATGCATGAATGTCCTGGTACAACTCTTAATTCTTTTCCACATCTCTCTGGCAGTCCAGCCTATGAGACAGAATCAGCCCTTGTTGTAGAGACTTTCCAGCCTGCTTTCTCTTAACATATGGGGCAAAGGGTGTCTGTGATGGGTCCCAGAGTGAACATTCAGGATGGCCACAATTCAGGGTGGGACATTAGCGTACCATGAAAGTGGCTGAAATGTGCCTTGGAAAATTGATGTGCTGTGCTGAATGCACCTACTACTTTATGACCCTCTGGTTAAAGAGGATCTATTTAGCACTGAATCCTCCCTCTGTTTGCAAGTATATGGGTAGTACCTTCATTCTGAAGAAGGTAGGAAGAATGCACCAGGATTCCAGCTGCCAGGCACAAGGGAATTTCAGAGCGTCACTCCAGACACTTGTCTGATGTGGGAAGAGTAGATAAATCAGGCCTTTTTCCAAGATGGCGCCGAGGTAAGACGCTCTTATCGGAGCTCAAAGAAATCTTTTAACTAAATGCCTTTGTTGCTGGCTCCTCTCCTTCTTTTGGATTTTATTTCCTTTCACTACTTCGTTGTGCTTTTGAACATCTTATCTTATCCTCCTCGGTGCCGGGACTTAATGAAGTTTTAACGAAGGCTCTCAGACATTCCCTCCCGGGCTTTAAGGCACTCCCACCCAGTTTCTCATTGACTCCGCGTGACAAACTTATTCCAAGGATTTTTTAAGGACTTTTAAGGATTTTCCAAGGATTTTAAAGGACTTTTAATGGGCTTTTAACCCTAAAAACTACAAACTCATAAAACCACAAATTTCTCCCACCACCTTTAACTTCGTGGACCCCCAAACATCTCAGTTGTTTTAACAAACTGAGAAGAAGGGGGGGGGGTACTGCAAAGGAGTGCTCTAATTGGACCCAGTTTTAAACTCCTCGCAGCAGCCCACCTAGGACTGAATGAAAATTGAATGAGATTGCGACCTGAGAACTTTAACACTTCATCATTCTATTTAGAAGTCTGATCTCATTGATTTAAGAAGAATCTGCAATGAGAAGAGCCAAAAGACTCAGGTGTCTTGATACAGAAACTGACGCAGAGCCCTCTGGTTTCAAACAGAGTAATCTAGATAATTATCTGCTACCTCAAAAACAGCACATATCTCCTCCCAAAACCTTCCTCAACTCTTTACATGGAAAGACAGTTGAAGAGATATCCCTAGGAATAAACGAGGATAAGGCTACTACTCCCATAACCGAGGCACAAGTACTAATTGATAGAAAGGTGGAGCTGCTGGAGGAATGCTGCCTACTGACTGCTCAAACAATTCAAAAAATCTTTGAACAATTACAAAACATCTTCAAGAAGCTGGATAACCCAGATGAAAGGAGGCAACTCATTCCCCTTTTGCCATCCTTAACAAGCCCTGGAGATAAACAGAATAAACACAAATTTATACCTCTAAACCAGCCAAAAATCAGAGGAAGCCCCCCTCACTCAGTCAACCTGATACTGAGGCCATGTGAGATTGTTCTCCACATCTTTCCATACAGAGGGCCCCTACCTTACTGGGAGTCATCCTTTTGGGCCAGACATCATCTAAATCTGCTCCTAGGCCTTGAGGGGGGAAGGACTGACTTAAAAGCAGTCAAGAGGCTCACTAACGATGGATATTCCAAAAAAGTACTACTAAGATTTGGTAGTCATAGAATTCCAACCAAAATCTTAAGGGAAAAGGCTCATTTAGCCCAGAAAGGAATTATTCCACGTCGACACTTTGAAGATATATCACTCAGACCATTGATTGCATCCAAAAGACAGAACAAGATGAACAAGGCCATTCCACCAGAAGCCGATATCTGCCCTACTCCCGTGGAAGAACCCAGTAGATGGGAGAAACCGCAGCCAGCTACCCGGGAAATCACGCAAGAAAAATCCAAGCTCCCAAACCATGCGATTGTAGCATCAAATAACAGCCTCGCCCTTGACACAACAGACTGGACAGTCCCAGAAGAAGAAGATCTGCTGAGTAACTTTACCAACCTACCAGATAAAGAACAAATAAACATACTCAGTAAACTGACGAAACTACAGGCCAGATTGACCGAAATTCACCAACAAGGTCAACAAAATGCAGTAGAAACAATACACAATCAAACTCCACACTTACCAGCCCTCTCCCCAAAATGCATAGTCAAAAAGAGAGCTACTAATGGAACTTTCAGATGCATAGATGCAGAGCTTCAAATCCAGCCTCCTTTAAAATATGAAATGACAAGGAAAAACTCCAGCAATGAGACTACAAATTCCTGGCTGAGATATCAAATACTAGCTCCAAACGAAATAGGTACCCCTTATTTAAGTACTACAAAGGATTCTAACATTGCCGAACAAAAGATGACCTCCAACAGACCTGACACACTGAGCTCAACATCAAATGAGACCAAAGAAATGGAAGTAGAGACTGAAAACAGTCCTACTGTCCATAATAGTCCACCAACCACAGAAATTTCTCAGGAACAAGGAACAGCTAAGGAAGAAAATCAAGAAAGGGAGGAAATTTTAATTTCCCGCACTCCAAAAAAGAATCTAAAAGATCCACCATTATGTCCCCCACCGAAAGCAACGACAAATGGCTGTATTGGCACAAGACAAAATCCCTCGCTGGACTCAATAACAGAACTAGAATGACTAAATGCCATCAACCAGCCACCAACTCAAAAACGGATCCTACGTTTGCTGTCCTGGAATATTGCAGGGTGGGGAAACAAAGATGGAGACCCAGACCTAATGAACTTCTTTAAAGATTTTGAATTAATACTTCTACAAGAAACATGGTCAACTAGAGATATTAAAATCAATGGATTCTCCTCCTATACGAAACCCGCATTGAAAACAAACATGAAGGGCCGGCCGAAAGCAGGGTTCTGTTGTATGATCAAAGATAACTTAGGGTTTGAAATCAAGCAGCTAGAAAAATGCTTACCACTTGCACAAGCTCTACTTTTAACCCAAAAAGACGATACTTTGCTACTTGTAAATGTCTATATCCCCCCATCCAAAAACAACAGCAACAGTGAAAATTGGTCACAACTAACCTTTTATATAGAAAATTTGACCGACAAATACCCAAATGCCTCATTGATAATAGCAGGTGATTTTAATGCCAGAGTGGGAACCAACAATGAACAACTATGTAGCAAACTAAACTGGAACACTGATAATGATATCGCACATGCCCTGAAAATAGGACGATTCTCCAGAGATAGGGTTGTAAACAACGAAGGCTTACGCCTACTTGAATTATGTAACAACTTTAATTTGCAGATTGTGAACGGTACAACAAAAGGCGATAGAAGCGGGGAGTTTACATACTTCTCCCCCCGAGGATGCAGTGTCACCGACTATATTCTTGTCCCTTATAATATTATAAATTCGATCATAGACCTCAAAATTGGAACGCGTACTGAAAGCGACCATCAGCCATTATTGTTGTCTATTAACTTAAAGGATGAAACCAAAATAACCAAGCACAATATCATAGAACCCTCTCAATACAAACAAATGACCCAATTAAAATGGTCCCAGGAAATGAGCGCAGCAGTGGGGCAAAAACTTACAGCCAACCTGAGAAAGCAAGTATTATCCAACTTAAAGACCGCTAATTCCTACAGCGATATTCCGAAAATTTATAATGAAATCTTCCAAATGTTCGTAGAACTCGGTACTCCACCTAAAGCTTGGGTACTTAAACATAGCGCTAGCCCTTGGTTTGATGATGAATGTTTCCAGCTAAAAAGAAAACTGCGCCAAACATTTAAAAATAATCGCACTAAACTAGAGCCCTCTTATCTTGATGAAAAAAGAAAATATCATTACATTCTGGCCGAAAAGAAACAGAAATATGCAACCCAAAAATGGCTACAATTACTCGACTCAATTCAGAGTAAAAACAACAAAGCGCTCTGGAACCTAGTGTACGGAGGATTGAAAGCCGAAAATCAACTAACTCTACCACCAATTGCAGAATCCAAATGGTCCCAATATTTTACATCTGTATTTAACAATCTACACAGCGAACTTAAAGGAAATGAAACCACTAAAAATAAAATCAATAAACTCCAGGAGTGGCCAAGGGTAGAAGAAGAGGAAATTAGAGAGATAGTTAAAAATTTCAAATCGGGGAAATCTCCTGGGCCAGACGGTCTACCAATAGAATTATTTAAGACCTATATAGATTGGTGGGCAGAACCCTTAGCTCACTTGTTTACTCTCATAGATAAATATGGGATCATACCTGAGATATGGTTAAGATCAATAATTATCCCAATCTTTAAAAATGGCGACCCAAAAGAACCAGGGAATTATAGACCGATAAGCCTATTATCAGTGATAGGGAAAATCTACGCTAAGCACCTTTTATCTAAACTCCTCACCTGGATGAAAAATCTAAACTTACCAGGGAAAGAACAAATAGGTTTCTCCAAAGGTTGCTCTACATTAGACCACTGCCTTATACTTATGCATTTGGTTGAAAAATACAGATCTCAAAGGCAATCTAAGATATATGCTGCTTTTGTAGATTTTCGTGGTGCATTCGACTCAATTGACCGCCCAAAGCTGTGGAGGAAACTCGCAGAATTAAAAATTGACCAGCGTTTATTGATTCTAATACAAAATTTATACTCTTCCAATATCTGTCAAGTCAAACTTAACACCAAAGGTCACCTTTCATCAGACATCCCAAACTTGAAAGGGGTAAAACAAGGGTGTATTCTTGCCCCCTTTCTATTTAATTTATTTTTATCAGACTTGCCAGATCACCTTCAAAAAATAGAATCACATGCCCCTAAACTTAATCAGAAACCAGTTCCTCTGTTATTATACGCAGACGATGCTGTTCTACTATCATTAACGAGCTTGGGTCTGAAACGTCTTATATCTTCTCTGATCCTTTACTGCGAATGTAACAAACTCTCTATAAATTACGAGAAGACAAAAATTTTGGTCTTCTCGAATGGTTGGAAATTAGAGAAATGGAAAATAAGAGGGCAAGAAATCCAACAAGTGAAAATCTATAGGTATCTGGGAATCTTATTCCAGAGCAATTTAGGGTGGGCAAATCATCGCACAAATGCCATAAAACAGGCAAAGTGCACCTCATCAGCAGTTGCCCGTTTTTATTATCAGAAAGGCAATCAATTTATTCCTGCGGCCAATCAGATATTCCAAGCAAAAGTGCAATCCCAGATATTCTATGGAATCCCGCTATGGGTCCAAGCATATAATAGTGATTTAAAAAAGATTCACTCCAGCTTTTTGAGACGTATTCTTGGACTCCCAGCTGCGATTAAATATGAAACAATGTGTGCAGAAATAGGCATACACACAATGGAATATTGGGCCTGGTCCACCTCAATAAAGTACTGGTTACGCTGCCATTTTCGCTGCCCTCCATCAAGTCTGCTCGCAGATTTGCTCAAAGACTCCTACAAATCAAGATGGTATCAGTACCTCGAAAAAAAGATTGAATCTTTAGGCATCGAGCTGGAGCCCCTGTACAATTCTAATGAGCAATACATTTTCCATAATATCCTAACTAGACTAAAAGATGTCGAGAGGCAAAATATTATGGCAGCTGTAAACAAAATTTGCTCTCCCATATTCTATGGTTTAAATATCTTAGCTGGCAGAGCCAATTACGTCACTAAATTAATAATCCCAGCCCAACGTAGGGCTTTTATGCTGGCCCGTTTGAATGTTTTTCCCTCAGCATTTGTCAGGGGAAGATATCAAAACATTCCCAGAAACAAGAGATTCTGCAGATGTTCTATGAATGTCCCGGACACCGTAGAGCATATTCTCTTTCATTGCCCATTGTACCGTACGCTCCGTCAACGCGTGCTGTCCCCTCTTTTGGGTGGTCTGGAACCCCAGCAAGGTGAATGTGTGGGATTCTGCCTATCCGACGTTGACCAAAGGGTAACGGCGGGGGTAGCCGAGTTTTTGGTAGCAGTCCTCCAAGGAGCAGGTTAACAAGGAAAACCACTGACTCTATATGCATATATATATATATGTATGTAGCCAACTGCTGCCTTTTTATATATATTTTAAGGCTTTTATATCTTATTTTCTCTTCTATGGTTTTATTTGTATAATGCCTAATAAAGGTTTGATAAGTAAGTAAGATAAATCAGAAGCCTCCCAACTGAGAGGAAGAGCAGTATGAAAACAAAATAAATAAAATTTAATAAAAAATTAACTATCAGTCTTGTATGTTGCAAGGAGGATGCCTGTCCATCATTTAGTAAACTGGTTGAGAAAATATATGTATATTTTTTAAAGCATTTGAAGAGTGTGCCCCTCCAAATTCAATCTGGAGAAACCCTATGCTCCAAGTCTTAACATTTCAGGAAATGTTGGCCCAGAGTCCTGCCTCTGGATGTGGGAAACTCAGTTCCCCACTTGGGCAGAAAACTCATTGGGCAGCCTTGAGCAAGGTCACATTCATACCATATTTTTAAAGCACATCTGAAGCATATTTGTTCCACCATGGAATCCTGGGAATTAAACTGTTGAGAGTGCTGGGAATGGTAGCTATGTAAGAGGTATATTTCCCAGAATTCTTTGGGGGAAGCCTTGTGCTTTAAATGTATGCTGTGGATGTGACCTCAGACATTTTCTACCCCCCCTCCATTTCCACATATTATTCCTGAGATTATGTAATTAGAGAACTTAGTGTGCCATGAGCCCTTGGATGACAATTGGATACATCTAATAAATAAATGTGACATACAAATGAATATGTGCAAGAAGTAAGCAGTCTCATCCTCTCCCCTTGCATCTCCCTTCTAGTTTGCTTTCTCTGCTCCCAAGCCTTTGCTTCCCCCCTTACTTTGCATTTCCATAAACTTAATCCATTGGTAGCTTGGATTAGTGGACTGAGATGATGGATATTAGCCATGAAGTGCAGTTACTAGGAATCATTGCTAAAGAACAAATTAGCTCAGACTTACTGTAATGTTGAGAGGGGCGTTTTGAAGTTTTTCTCATTTGCAGTTGGAATGGCTCCTCTTGTCACTGCAAATGATACAACCGTTGAAAAACTGGGGTTGCAACGTGAGTTAAATTGCTGAGTTCATAAAATATGAATGCCTAGAAAATGAATACACCAATGTTAAGTCGGTTAATCAGTTTTAGAGAAACAAAGGAACATTTTACTTACTATAAGATGCAGTTCCATGGGATATTAATGAAGCCATAACAATGGCATCTTTGCCTCTGTGCTGGTCCTTTCTATATCCACTACATTTGTTCAGCAAAGATTTAAATGTAGGCTTGGCATGGGAAAATGAGAAACTAAAATTGTTGCATTTGCCCATCCATACTCAGCAATAGGTCCGATTGAATTCAGTGGGGTTTATGCTCAGATAACAGGGTTAGGATTGCAGCCTATAATGAGAAAGAGATTTGTCTAAAGTCACTCTGTGGATTTCAGGACAGTGTGGTTTTTGGTATGCATCTCCCCTATCCAACTCCAACCTTACACCTTTGATACTACAGTGTTTCTCAGAGGTTGACCAAACACAATGCAAAAAAGCTCACTGCTTTCAAAATGTACAGGGAATTAAGAAGGGAGGGATAAAAACAGAACATTTCAAGTATCAGCAGAAACATATGGATTAAACCAATCAGTTTTCCCAACAACAGCAATCTACTGCATGGTCGCTGTGTACTTGCATGGGAGTAAGTAAAAGAGTACCATTGAAGTGACAGCTTTTGAATCTAGTCTTTAAGACATCTTTCTGCAGGCTTGTGTTGAGTTTCATAAGCTTTCTGTAGGCTTTTCCATGAAGTGTAGATGCCTGAGAGGGGTGAGTAGGGATGAGCATACCAGCTGCAGTCCCTGCCATCAACTGATCCTGGAAGTCTCAATTGAAGGGAAGTGACTATGTGAAGCAGGGACCCAACAGTATCTGTGAAAATTCTGGATTCCCAAAACTTCTCCTGTATCCATAGAGGCACCAACTTCACACTGTCTTGCTCTGTGAGTTGAGGCCTACAGAAACGGTGATGGAGAAAGGTAGAGCAGTGTGCTCATCCCTGTGTACCCTCCTTGTGTTTATTTTTCCTTAACCTCAGAACGTTTGCAGAGGCTTTGGTTCCTAGTGCGATAGAATGCTGGGAAAATGCCGCTCCTTCTAACGCAGATTTGTAAAGCTAACTTTGATAGTCAGTAGTATATTGATTCATTAATTAGCCCACAAAAGTTACTGGGCTACATTTTGTTTACTCCCCTACGTAAAGGCTGGTAGGATGTGTTTTTATGCTGGGGGTGGGAGGGCAAACCCACTTTCCACAGCCAGCATGGAAATACAGTGGTACCTCGGGTTACATATGCTTCAGGTTACATACACTTCAGGTTACACACTCCGCTAACCCAGAAATAGTGCTTCATGTTAAGAACTTTGCTTCAGGATAAGAACAGAAATTGGGCTCTGGTGGCGCAGCGGCAGCAGAAGGCCCCATTAGCTAAAGTGGTGCTTCAGGTTAAGAACAGACCTCCGGAACGAATTAAGTACTTAACCCGAGGTACCACTGTATAGGATATTAAGCTTTTAGCTGGCCAATGATAATAATTTTTAAAAGTCTTCTAGCAAACTGGCTGGTAGAGGAGGGACAGAACTTAAGGAAAGGCTTCTGTTCCTCCATAGCCAGTGTGGAAATCAAGTGGACTGGTTGAGGAGAATTGGACAAATCCCTTCCTTCCTCCCCCCCGCCTGCCAATTTACTTGCCTATTTGCAGTTCCTGGTCACCTGTGCCTACCAGGTAGGGATAGAGGAGAAATTTGATTCAGTTCAAAAATTAAAAGCAAACCCAGCTAAACAGCACTTTCTAAAACAGCATGAAAATGAAAACAGCCGTCTTTTGAAAATCACGTTTCTCTGAATTTTGCAATGCAGTTCTCCAGCCAAGTAATGTGTGTAAAAAATGCATGGTCCAAGCTAAAGTGTGGATTAAAATGCATGCACTAGTAAAAGTAACATACACATATGCATTGTCTTATGGGCAATTGCTTTGCAAAGATTGATATGTTAGGCAGAATTGCATACAACTGCATACAAACATATCCCTTGCTGCCCAGGTGCGTCCAATGGCTGCCTGAGGGTACTTAACTGCAAATGAAGCTGCCCCAACCTGTAGTTTTATGACTTAATCACATGAGGCAGCTGCACCTGAAGGCAAAACATTCATGGCTATCATAGCAGCATTGCTGGTTACAGTGCTAAATCCTTGCTGCTGCTGGAAGGTAAGTACCTCAAGCTTTGTCTGCTGCAGGATAATAACAATAATAATTTTATTATTTATAGCCTGCCCATCTGGCTGGGTTGCCCCAGCCACTCTTTCCCCCTCCCTAGAACCTTGTCCTCCACCAGGGCCCACCCCACAATTTGAGGAAATTTTTATTTATTACATTTCAATACCACCCTTTACCTGAGGATTACAGGGCGGTTTACAATATAAAAACACAAAAAAACCCCAATAGCCTCCCACCTTTATTGAACTGAAACATTGAAATTCATTGAAGCATTGAATTCTCTCTTTAAAAAGATTTTTAAAAAAGTTTTCTTTTATATATTTTTAATTGAAGCAGGTCAAACAAATCAATATAATAAAAATAACAGAAAGGCACAAAAAAACCAAGCGAGTGACTTCTCAGTTGGGTTTCAGCTAGGGAACTCTGAGCAAAACATTTCTGATTTTCTGAACATTTACAGGGTTCCTTCCGTGTGTGAGCTCTCTAGTCCAGAGGTATGGTCAAAACTTTCTCTAAGCATTCATGGTTTTTTGTCCCACGTGGAGCTTATCTTCCATTCATCTTGTTCTTTGCTCTTCCTTGTGCCTACGTCCTCTTTGATTTCAACATGGGAATAGGCAGATCCAAGAGTGCCAGAATTCAGAGGGAAGAAGGGCCATTGCTATTTATGACCGGGGGGCTCTGCGCAAATTTGCTTTGACACACAAAAAAGGTATTGGCGCGTGTGATAGCTGAAGTCGTCTTTTATGCATTTATGCTTGCTTTGAAATGTGAGGAAACACCGACCTAGCTGGTTAGCAGTACCTCCCACATTTCACACCCTTGGCACTACAATTTCAGGTTATTGTTGGTAATCATTCTGCGAAGGTGTTTAAGCCATTCTGTATTATTAATATGCCTATAACATTCAGTGTTGCTGCTTACTAATAGCTGTTGATGCAGAAAGCTCACATATTCCACGAGAGTTAATTGGGCTGCAACCCACATACATTGCAAATAATGCAGCTTGAAGCAAGCTCTTAGGGATATTCAGTCAATCTCACGGAGACTGCCGTTATCTAGCAGCTAGCAAACAGAAAGAGAGAATCCTTGTTAATTTGGTGAATGGCATCATAAAGACCATGTTCTGCAGTTTTGTATACCATGTCGGTTGGCCACGTGGCAGAATGTCAGGACAAGCCTCAGACTTTAGGAAGAAATGAGGCTTTTCTGTATAAATGCCAATGCAAATAGGTCTCATTCACATTGGTCACCTGGGGTCGTGGTGGATGAGTAGCTTGAGCAAATAGGTCTATGACCACTTAAAAGCCTTTGGAACCAATGTTACTGTGTGAAGTGCTTGTGTGGATGCGTGCTTTTTGTTAGTCAACAATGCACCTAACAGCCCACCATCTTTAAATTGGCCCAGCACATCACTGCTTTTGCCCAATGAGAAGTGCTTTCCCACAGCTGAAGAAATATTACTGCTCTTGGGCTCTGTTGTATGAGAAATAGGCCTCTGCGTCTTAGTGTTTCTGCCTTGAGAGCTTGTCTTTTCCAAATCAACTTTTTGGGGCTAATAGTGAAGATACTGGTTGTGCTTTTGGGGGGGGAGGGTGTTGTCTGCTGCAGTGCCGGACGGCAAGACCAAAGTATAACATTGGTGAGTGAGTAGCAGGTAATAGAGGCACAATGCACAACAGCTACACCCACCATCTTCAACTGAATCATGGCACCAGAGCAAGAGTGGCAATAGGTTCAGCCAATCAGGTGCCACCTTTGGGGCATGGGGCCAATGAGGGTGCCAGAGAGCGGGGGTGGGGCTCAACTCCAGCCTCAAGCATGCAGCCACTGCAGCACAACTTTCCTTGATGCTGCACATTGTGAGAGGAGCTGTTTGCCAGCACTGCCTTGCAAAGGGTGTACTGTAGGAGGGGTGTGGGGTTTTTTGAGGGGGTTGTCTTGGAGGTATAGAGAATGGCAATAGGGAGCGAGTTGGACTGATTTACTTTGGGACATGGGGAAGATGGGAATGGATGTGTAGCCATCATGCAGAAGGGAAGATGATGGTGCAGGCAGGGGTGGGCTTTGCTGTTTTGAATGTCAGTGATGCCCTGAGTGAGGCAAAAATTCAGCACCACCCACGCCTCGCCTTCTGTTCTGCTCAAATCACTATGTCATAGTTGCTGTGCCCTGGGGCACCCCCTAGCCTTGACACCCAGTGCAGCTGAACCGGACGCACTGCCCTAAATCTGCCTCTGTTGTGGGGAGTTGTGGGTGTCAGGAGCTCATCCTACACTCGAGTAGGACCCTGGCAGAGACACATGCCCGACTGGCATGTTCCCTCCCTCCTGGTCAATCGTATGGGAGCTTCAAAAGCTTTCTTCAGCCCGAACAACACAGCGACCGATGCCAACAGACATTGGCACACCTATGGATCCGCAGAGTCTTCACAGCTTGTGTGACAGACCTCAGCAACTCAGCATTTTTGCTAATCTACTTTATTTACATATAAGCACACACAGAGCTCTGCAGCATGGCTCCCTCTCTCTCTCTAGCATCAGACAACAAAGAGCAAAAGAACAAAGGACAATAGTCCCACTTCACGGAACACAGTAACACAAACATCCTGTCTCCATCACTTCCCACTGTGTGGAGTCAAAACATATACTGTCATGTGATAGACAACAATCCCATGACTGCAGTCACAGAGCAGGAATTCTAACATCGGGCTCAGTCCTCCAGTTTGTTGGACTCGTTCATCCTTTCTTTGTAGAAACATTTATATTGAGGGCCCGCCCAGGACATTTTGCTGCATGATGTGGAACAGTAAATATCCCCCACCCCAAATTAAGGTGCATAGTGCCCAAAGTTGACCAAGCTATTACGACACCTGAGGTTGAAAGTCCCATCCCGTGGGAGTGAAATTTACAATAAGAGTGCTCTTTCAAAACATCCAAGATAAGCTGCCTTGGGCAACTGCCTTACTCTGCCAGACAGAAGGGCCAGCTCTGTTTGTAGAGAATAAGATGGCAAGCTATTCTCCTCAAATAGATGGGGCCTCTTACTCCCTCACCAAACCTTCCAGTTCAGCAGCCAAACCACCATGAGGAGTGAAGCAGAAAGTATCTCCTCTCCTGGAGCCAACATACTCGCATGTCCATGTTAAGCTGGGGTTTGGTTGAGCTTGATGTGTGTGAGCCAAGCCAGTGTCCCCTTTTACCATAAGTAGGACAAAATAAATATGGTGTCACATTCAGAGGGATAGATCTTCATTTGCTCTGTAAAAGGGAAGGGCGTGGATGTTTAGATAATGCAGTAGCTACATAAATCAAACATTGCATGTACTAAAATGATATAGAAAGCAGACAGAATTATTGATTATATATGTCCCCCTACTGCTAATTCTTGTGAGCGGATTGCATGGCACATTCTCTCCTCCATATCATACCCTCATTCCAAACCAATTCATTTTTACATTGACTCTCTGTGCTTCATTCATTCCTCTTATTTTACCTGGGTATTGATTTGTTTTGATTGCTCTATTTGATTTTAATCTTCTCCTGCCGCAGTCTGTTTAGGTGTATTCCCTTACTCCCTGTTCTTCCTAACTCGTTCCCCTCCTTGGCAGCTGGTGCTTCTGAAGCAGCCAGAATTGGACAGAGTAGCAGATACGCGAAAGATATGTGAGCGGGATCAGCAGTAATCTCCTTAGACTTGGCAGTGTGCCACTCATCCCAAGTCACAAGCAGTTTGGGGAACCCCAACACTGGAACAAAAAATGGTTGCTTTCTATCCTAAGTGTGAGCTTCCCAGAAGCCTATAACTTGTGACTTAAGGAAGCAAGATAGTAAAGTAGAGGAGCCCTTGATCTGATCCCACTTGGCTCTCCGTATGCTCTTAGGTCATATGTGTAAATTTTCATATTGGCCTTCCACAGCCTGGTTCCTTCCACATATTTTGGACTACAGCTTCCATGAGCACCAGCCAGCGTTGCAGGACCAACTCCTAGCAGCTCAGGTGCCTTCACCATCCCAAGAAAATATTTGAGGTGGCCGCCTCCCAAAGCTAATGGGCTTTGTTGTTTAGTCGTTTAGTCGTGTCCGACTCTTCGTGACCCCATGGACCAGAGCACGCCAGGCACTCCTGTCTTCCACTTCCTCCCGCAGTTTGGTCAAACTCATGCTGGTAGATTCGAGAACACTATCCAACCATCTTGTCCTCTGTCGTCCCCTTCTCCTTGTGCCCTCCATCTTTCCCAACATCAGGGTCTTTTCCAGGGAGTCTTCTCTTCTCATGAGGTGGCCAAAGTATTGGAGACTCAGCTTCAGGATCTGTCCTTCCACTCAGCACTCAGGGCTGATTTCCTTCAGAATGGAGAGGTTTGATCTTCTTGCAGTCCATGGGACTCTCAAGAGTCTCCTCCAGCACCATAATGCAAAAGCATCAATTCTTCAGCGATCAGCCTTCTTTATGGTCCAGCTCTCACTTCCATACATCACTACTGGGAAAACCATAGTTTTTACCATACAGACCTTTGTTGGCAAGGTGATGTCTCTGCTTTTTAAGATGCTGTCTAGGTTTGTCTTTGCTTTTCTCCCAAGAAGCAGGCGTCTTTTAATTTCGTGGCTGCTATCACCATCTGCAGTGATCATGGAAAAGCTAATGGACATTGCCCTTCAAATGTGTGTGTGTGTGTGTGTGTGTGTGCATGCTGTGTCATTTGATTAATTGTGTTGGGTGGAGCTTATATTTCCCCCTCCAATATTTTATTCAACTTGGCACTCCTGGCCAACATGGTGAATAGTCAGGGATGGAGTTCTAGCCCAAACATTTAGAGGGCAGCAGATTGGGGAAGACTAAAATTGGGGCCCTTTGACCAACTGTGCAAAAATCAAAATAGTTCAGAACTCTGGCTCTTGAACATATTTGCAATCCACATCTGTGAAAGAATCTCATTTTTATTAATATTAAGCATGTCAGTAATAACATGTTAATCATCTAGTTTGGAATTCTCTACCCATAACGCTGTTTCAGAGTGCTGCACTTCCAGCATCCTTTTTGTATGGTTCCAGCAGTGAACACCATCCATCAAGTCTACTATATCCCTTTGTCATATTTATTGCCTGCTCAATTTCTTCTCTTCAATCTCTTCATTTCTTCCTTCAGTACTTTGTGTGTGTGTTTAGCGTACTAACGTAATAATGCCCCTTGTGTTGATAGCTTAGTTGTGAAGTTAGTCTTTCTCCCTGTGGGTTTCGGTTCAAGGAATTGCCACTTTGCTGTTCAGCTATTGTTCATAAGGGCATCCTTTTATCACAGACCTGGGCTGTTGAAGTGTTTGTCCCATTGGAATAAATGGCAAAACCCCAATGATTCTAATGAACAAGGATTGCATGTCTATCTACTTCACTGTAGAGGGCTCTTCTGCAGTTCATTATGGTAAACTTATTTATTTACTTTTTAAAAATAATGATAATAATTTTCTTTTAGTCTCCATATTGCTTTTTTT
Organism: Podarcis tiliguerta; assembly: GCF_965153285.1. Classification (NCBI taxonomy): domain Eukaryota; kingdom Metazoa; phylum Chordata; class Lepidosauria; order Squamata; family Lacertidae; genus Podarcis; species Podarcis tiliguerta. Next base: position 76,257,453 of record NC_139538.1, on the reverse strand, counting down.
TGGGGGGGGGGAATCTTACCCAGAATTGTAATCTTATATTTCTTGCATTATGCATGAATGAATACATTAACACCTTGCATTTACTTTGCTGGCCGCCGCCTTTTATTTCTTTATTGTTAAGCTATGAACTTGCTATACTGTATAATAAGACATACATTTCTGCATCCCCCCCCCCCATCTCATCTTCTTTCTGTCTTCAGCAGCATCAAAAGTTGTGGTTTTGTATGGTCATTTTGGGAAGGCTGCAAATAAGCATGAATTCCACTTCTGGGAGTGAAATTGCAAATTTGCAGTTTCATATTAAGTATTCCAAATAAAGCAAAAGGTTTCCATACAGTTTCCCCCCTCCCACCCACCCCAAACAATGAGAGAGAGAAATGTTGCACAAGATGTTGCATAGTAAGCCCAGTGCATGTAAGGAAGAGAACACATTCAGTACTGGGGCAATAATGTCACCTATCGTGGAAAACCTCAGTTTGACCTGGGCTCTCAGACATCTCCAAATATGAGTCAAGCTCAACCCCACTGGCTGTCAGAACATCCTCACACTCCACTTTAGAGGCAAAAAAATGATGATAACTTTCTCTTGAGAATAGTATGGGGATAAATAAAGGAATCAGTATTTATAGGCCCTGTCCTTAATTTGAAAATGATGCTCCTGCTAGGGGACATGGGATTGTAGTCTCTCCTTCACTCTCCTTTCTCACAAGTAAGGCTTTGCATGTCAAGTCCCCCCCCCCCCAGTGGAAATAATGACACATGACACAATTATTAAGGTTAATGGGCTAAATAAGGCCACAACTTGATTGGTTACAGGTGATGAGCAGTATTGGCTTAGGCATTGGTCCTAACCGACTATATCTGACTTCAGCCTGTCCGCTTGAAGTCTGGGAAGGGTTAACCACCAGTAGAGGGAGTCCTGCTGATACACATCAACTAGGAACTCCCCCGGGGTCACCGATTGGGGGCATGCCTTAGGCCCTCACCTCCCTAGGCTTCGGACAGGGCCACACCCCCTGGAATCCTTTATCGGACTACCCTTCAATCTGCGGGGCAGGCGATGGTGCTTCCATCTACAGAACAATACCAATGCCTAACCGCCACTTGAGCAAAAAGCTCACCGCCAATACCCTCAAACCTGCAACCAATCCCTAATCCCATAAATTATACCAGCCAACCACACAACATTTCCCGTATTGGAAGATGCACGCCATCCTCTCGATAGCTGGCACGCGGCAAAGAGGGAGATCCCTGGCCACGTTCTATCCTAAATAGGGCAGGCCATGCCCCCAGAGCCAGCCGATTGGCTGGCCAGGGGGGGTCACGTGGCCGGGAATCCCCCAATCGTGCGCCCGCACACATGGTGGGACCTTGAAGCCCGCAACCCCACCTCCTCTGTAGGGTGGAAGTCGCTTTTTTGTTTAAGAATGAGGGAGGGTTCTGCAGGGAAGATGGGGCACCTGATCCATCTGTGTGGTTTTTTCTTCTTCTCCAGGCTTTTCTGGAAAATCTACAAAATACCACTTGTATTTAGGAAGGGTTTAGTAATCATTGGGAAAGCTTGGGGTGGAATTAATGGATTTCAGTTTGAATCAAGGATAGTTTATTGATCGTAAAAATGTAAGTTTCCTGTTGGATCTGACCAAACTCTCATCTATCCCGGCACTCTGTTTTCATAGAGGCCAACCACATGCCCATGGGAAGCCCACAACCAGAACCTGAGTGCAACAATACTCCCACCAGTAATCATGACATAGTACCTCCAACAGAAGTAAAATTTTAAAGCCATCCAGGTTTGTGGCCAACACTATACATTGTGGAAGAGAATTCCATAGTTGTATTCCATATTTTATGTACTATGTGGAATCTTGTGGAATATTTCCAAGATCTGTAATAATGACTTATTTTTAAGGCAAAATGAAAACTTTGTCTAGTTCCTTATCCAAAGCAGATAGCTTTAATTTACTTCTTAATTCCTGAGCAGCACTGTAGTTTTGAAAGTAGCTTCCTTAGCTTTAGGCTATATGGTGTCTTTCATCATATGGTAGTTTCATTTTCCTCTCTGTGGGTGCAATCCAGATCTATTAAAATCAATGGGTGTTTTGCCATTGTCTCCAGTGGAATGTAGATTGGACTCTAAATCTGCTGTCATGCACTTCAGGAAATGCATCTTTAAAAAAAAAATACAGACAGACAACGATTTCACTTTGAATCCAAAATTCTTAGCAGGAAAGACAAATGAGTGAATATCCATTTCCCCATTTCCATCTGCTATCAGCCATTTCCAAGACTGCACTATAAGAATTTGTTCAGCTATTCAAAGGGGAGTTTTAAAACTAAATGGAAATGGGTTTTTTGTTCGTATAATGAACCTTGAGCTGTTCAAGACTTTCCTAGTTTAGTGATTTCCCCTTGCATATGCTATCACAAATCCAGGAAAAACACATTCGCTGTCTATCAGATTTTATATTCAGATACAGCTGTGAATGGGACATGCAAATATTCTGAAAGCTGTGGAAAGTTGGAGCTTTAGAGTTTTTAGATAAATAGGCTTTGGACTTTTCCATTCTTGGCTGTATGCAGGCTCAGGGACCATCTTACTAAGTTTTGAAGAGTTTATTTATGTGTGGGTGGGCTGATTTCAGTTTGGCATAGTCTGCTGCTTTTCTTACGCAGTCGCACCTTGGATCCCGAATGCCTTGCAAGTCTAATGTATTGTTTCCTGAACACCGCAAACCCAGAAGTGTGTGTTCCGGTTTGCGAATGTTCTTTGGAACCCAAACATCCAGTGTGGGTTCCACAGCTTCTGGTTGGCTGCAGGAGCTTCCTGCAGCCAATCTGAAGCCGTGCCTTTGTTTCCAAATGTTTTGGAAGTCGAACGGACTTCTGGAACGGATTCCGTTCAACTTCTGAGGTACCACTGTACTGCGATCCCAAGGTCCACTGCTGAGTTTTTCATTTACAAAACAAGAGAACAACAAAAAGCAATCGTGTATGCATGGCTTAAGAACACAAGAGGAACCTTACTTGATCAGATGAACGTCATTATTGTCCAGTATTCTTTGCTGTTACTAGATGGTCCTGCACAAATAGGCCACCAGGAGGCTATCCAGTCTACCTTCTATCCACTAAAATTACCCTGGAATCCAGGATACGCCAGTGTCTTTTTAGATTGTGTACTGGGGTTCCTTGAAATCATATTAGGGGTTTCTTAGCGAGAATAGCGGTAATGCTGGCCAAGCTTCCCTGAAATACATTGCCTACCACAACTAGGGATTCTGGATAATTCCATTGAAGCTGAAACAGGAGTGGAAGTGGCTGCTGTTTACTTTTTTGTCCCACACCTGGAAAGGAAATCAGTATAGCAAATGCAATCACTATCCACTATTGTTGTTGTTTAAGGTCAACAAATGCTACATAAGTGATTATGCTTTCCGCCATTTTCATTGTGTTTCCTTTGCATTGAAATGAATGGGGTGGAATAACATAACAATATAATTTGTGTGATTGATTTTATGAGTGACGTAACTTACATAACGTTGCTACGGTAGAAAGAGAGATGGATAGCATAGTTTTGGGTGGCAGAACAGAAGTGAGGTTGCAGGCAATGAATATAGCATGCAACAGAAAACGATGCCTTCTTACATTCCTAACCACAATCACCCCCAGCAACATGCAGCCACAATGGAGTGTTGGATACCTTCTAGGAAGTCACAGTATTACTCATAAATTGAATGTACATTCAGAAGACTTCTTAGAATATTCGTTCAGTGATGCATAGGGGGCATGTGGCAAATTCGGAAATGTTCCCTCCCAAAAGAATCAATGTGGAAAGGATTGTTTGAAGCTACGTTGTTTAATAAATATTCCAGAGGCCTTGTGAATAAGCAAAGGAACTGTTTCCCAAGGTTTGTCATGGCTTCCAGTACATCTTACCTTATGGAAGTTTGCAGAAAATACCTCACCCCACAACAAAAATACCCGAGTTCATTTCTCCAGTCAGACAGTAGGCATGTCATCTACAGCAAGTAAACTCAGTTTCTAAAAACAAGGATATAAGAATAGCCAGTTGGAGAACAAAACAAATGGCTGCCTAACTCCACAATCCTAATGATGTCTATTCAGAAGTGAACCCTGTTCTAAGGGATTTACTTTCAGATAATATGTGTAGGGTTGCAGCCAAAGAGGAATATAGAAATACAGGTCCAGCTCCAGGACCTGAAGGGAATCTGGGTGGCAACTGCACCGGTTGGTCTCCTCGTAAGAAAGCCTGCTTGATAGCATGCTGGGCAGCTTGTGTAAGACAGCAGAGCAGAAGTCCAGTAGGATATCACGGTGACCCAAACAGGGACTTGTTTCCTTTCTATCAAGTATATTTGTGTGTGAGAGAGACAGAGAGAGGAAGAAAAGATTGAAATCATATGAAATTTTCTGTGTCTCTCCTTTTAGCCACCCTATTATCAAACTCTCCAAGAACACAAATCTTTGGTTTGTTGACCCATTGAAGAGGTTTGCCAGAGAATGAAATAAAATGAGAGGAATAAATGGCCCTGGTATTTCAAGAAGTGCTTGCTATTAATTTAGAAGTGGCTCTGGAGTTATATATAGTCATTTATTAAAGCTCTTTATCTTCATTTTTTCCTGTGTGTGCCCCTTGCTCTAGCTCTCTCTGATATACTACTTATTCACTTCATGATTACTGTTCTCTAACTTTTAGTCTTCTCCTGCATCACACAATTATCCTTTCTCTCTTTCCCCTCTTGTTTAGTCCCATCATGGAACACCAGGTAACAGAGTGTTCTTGGCTCAATTTGGTTTCATAATCCAAATGAAAGATTCCGTGCTCAAAAACATAGTCATTATATTGGACTAATGATACCCATGAGGACATCCCCTTACTTTCTCCTCTATATAAGCGAATGGTCATGCATTTGGAGGGAAATAAAGCTTGGAGCAGGAGAATCAGAGGTGTGCTGGGGGTGGGGAGAAACTGGCCAATGTTGAGTAGGTAGGAGAAAGAGAGCCAGATTTGGGGGAGCAACAAAATCTAGAAGTGTTGTGGGACAAATCAAGGGAAAGGATAATTACTTAGGGCAGGAGAAGCAACCCCAAAGGGGTGTTAAGAAAGCTGAGTGGTCACTAGTTAGCTAGGTCTTCTTTTTCCCTTTTTTGAAGTTGTGAAGAACATTTGCCTGCCTCTCGTCTTTAGGGACCTCACCCAAGAATTCTCAAAGTTTATAGACAGGGCACTGAGATTACATCCACAAGTTCCTTTAGCACCCTTGGTTGTAGCTCAGCAGGCCCTGGAGATTTGAATTTGCTAGATTTTCCCTTACCGCCTTGTTTAAGGGGACGGAGTTCTCATAAGAGCAGCCTGCTGGCTCAGACCAATGGCCCATGTAGTCTAGCATCCTGTTCTCACAGTGGCCAACCAGATGCCTGTGAGAAACCCACAATTCGAGCACAAGAGCACTCTCTCCTTCTGTGATTTCTAGTAATTGGCATTTAGAAGCATTGTTGCCTCCATCATCTCTGCCTCTGCATCTTTCCCTGTTCATCTCTTTGGAAATGTCATTGTTTTTTGCTAATAAATTTTATCTATGAAGTCTAATATAATACATTACTGAAGTGGAAATGACAAGATCACCTTAGACTTTACCTGCACCCTCATTTTATAATTTTACATTTGATGGGCTGTTTATGAAAGGAACTGTTCCCTAGTATTCCTAATGCCTATTTTGATTAAGATGTTTCATGACACTCTTAGGCAAGGGGTGCCTGCCCCATTTTTATGTTGATTGGGTGACAATGAACAGGCAACTGAATACATTGAAATGAAGTTCATACAGAGTTCCTTTTCTTCTGTTTCCATGACAACATTATCAAATGAGGAAAAAATATTAATGATCTCCCTTTGGGGATACATTTTCCTCCACAGCTTTGCTTCACAATTTTTCCTGACTTCCTTTGAAAGTATTAAAGCCTTTAAAAATATATAGTCTAGATATTGTCATTCATCAAGGGTATTGTTCTTCTGCATATTTTCAGTGGTACCCAGCATGTGGATGCTACTGTACAATAATCACAGTGAGGAAACAGTTTTGTCCAGTGTATAGACCAGCCTTCATCCACAACACTCTAGAGCTGTGTCTCGCAATTGGTGGGCCATAGACCCCAGGGAGTCTGTGTAACCCATCCAGGGGGTCCATGGCACTATTCACATAACAAAATCTACCATAGAGATATCAAAAATTTCAAAAGCGGAGGGTCTATGACTTGGCTTTTGAAAAACAGGGTTTGCAGTACCTAGCTAACTATGAAACCACTGCAGTTTAGAGCAATATTATTGACTACTGAAAGCCATTGAGGTGCATATTTTCATGTACTGTGGTTACAGGCGCTTCAGGTTACAGATGCTTCAGGTTACAGACTCCGCTAACCCAGAAATAGTACCTCAGGTTAAGAACTTTGTTTCAGGATGAGAACAGAAATCGTGCAGCGGCAGGACCCCATTAGCTAAAGTGGTGCTTCAGGTTAAGAACAGTTTCAGGTTAAGAACGGACCTCCAGAATGAATTAAATTCTTAACCCGAGGTACCACTGTATTACACACTGTAATTACATACTGTATTACACTGTATTACAGGGATATCCATGTTCAAGTCCAAACTCAGTCCTTAAGCTTAGTCCAGTCATACACTCTCAGCCTACCCTACCTTGCACAATATTTCATGACCCAAATCTCCAGTGCACCCTCCTTAAGGAAAGACTCCACAGACATAGACAGCCTCTAAGATCAGAAAATCATTTGGCTTCAGAAATTGTCCTTAGATTTTTTTACATCCTCAGAATGCCCATCATCAGAAAATATCATTTTAAAAAAGTTAAATTATTTCCGTACTGCTTAATTACCAAAGTTTCTAAGCGGTGTAGAAAAAAAAGATTACAAGGGGCAAGAAGATCAATTGAAAGTCATAAAACAGCAAAAATAGAAATCCTGAAATAACGCTTTGTCAAGCACAAAATTTCAGCTGGGAAGCAGGGCTATCTAATCTCAGCTGGGAGACAGTTCACCAGAGTCAGGCCCATGAGACTGAATCTGTGGCTTCTGGTACATGTGAGCTGTTCATCTAAGACACTCCCTCAAAGTCATTCCTTAAGATATTCAAGATGCATATTGCTAAGGGCCTTGCAGATTAATACACTAATGTTCTACATAAATAAATACATATCTCCATAGAGATAAATAATATGCATGAAGACCCTGAATGTAGTTTGTGTCTAGGTAAATGTTTTGATTGATTTGGCTATGTGCTTTTATGTATACGAAACAACTTTTGCATAATTTCTGTTACTTGCTTTGTGCAGAGAAAATCTGCATGATTTCAGCTTCTTAAACATCACATCTTCATTTTCATCTGAACTTTTACCACAACACTCATTGCTCCAGCTATTAACGCAAACCAATTCAAGGGAGAATTGCCCCTCCTCTGCTTAAAAACCATTAAAACCATCAGCAAATTACTGATTCCATTAGACTGAAGAATGTTTGTTGCAATTTACTCCAAGATTTGTATGCCACAATATGTGTGGCCTGCTACTGTTTGAGTTCCCTGAACTGTTTAATTGTTGGAGGCTGTGCTCTAAACATCAAGCCTTTCTCGCTATTGGGAAAAAATGGTTCCTTGTTCAGAAATGTGTTTGTCTTTCTTTGCACATGGGCTGTGCTGCACTCCAGATCTAATTGCTCCCCCCAGCTCTTATATTAAAATTAAATTGTATAAATAATGAAAAGCCAAAATGGGCTTCCATTTATTTTAATAGTTCAAAGCCAAGAACTCCCCATGTGGGAAAGGGGTTTGCAGCTTGCTGTTATTGCCTCTCTCTGCTGAGGAAGTGCAACCATCAGTCAGTAAAATGGGGGTCTAGCTTCCCAGGGAGAGTAGAAAACTGGAGAGCCTCTAAATAAATAACTTGTCTGTTTAAATGAGGGGAGAACAAATGAATTTTGTTTCATTATAAAATCCAAGTCTCGTAGCTTCAGCTTTGTCGTTATTCAGTAGCTTTATAGACATAGAACCTTACATTTTTATATACTTTTTAAAATAAAATCTGGTTGAAGATAACCTGTATATTTATCTCACTGGATTGTTCGTTCTATTTCTGATTGATGAGAATTTCACATGAATTCATTCATAAGTTGCTTTTGTTCTGTTGTTTCTGCATTAATCTTTATTTTAAAAATTTGCACAGATACGCATTTAAATTCATCTTTTATCCCAATGTACACACTTCTAAAGTTATATTATCCTAAATTACACGTAGTGCAACACATTTTGTTAACCGTTTTTGAGCCTGTATTGCATATTTTGTAGAAGTGTGACATCTAAGTGACAAGGACGTTGCAATTAGAATCTGTAGATCAAGTCTGTTTTCTTCAGCATTCACAAAAAATCCACTTCCTCCAGCATCGCTACTAGATTGCGACAAAAATTTAAAATACATGGGGAAGGATCGAGCATGCCCTCCCTCCAATCTTTTGCATATATATATTCAGAGTCAAAAGCATTCTGTAAATACTTAGCAAATTTGAAAGGATGTACCTCTTTTCAGGAAGGCATGGAAAGTCTCAAAAGTTTGTGCCAGGTTCTTTGGGACCCTAGTCACCAACTTCATAGCCTCAAATGACAGAAGGACTCAGAGAATGGCCTCTGATGACAATAGAATAACTTGGGCATGCTCAGGCAATGCAAAGGCAATCCTTCTCAAATTCCCTTAGCAATCCATTAGGTTGCTATAGCTAATAACCAGCACGTTGAATTTGGGCCAGAAATGAGCAGGTAGGCAATTTCAGCACTAGCAGAATGTGTTCTGAGTAGCTCAGGAGTGGAGATTCTCAGTTCTAGGTGTCTATTGTGATCTACTTTATCTGGCCCTTGGTGGTCTCCCCACACCACTCCCCTCAGTGGCCCTGTTTCACCCCTGAGTATTTATGCTTTACCAGAATGTGTCCCTGAACTCTGATAATGTGTTGCGCCCACCCCTGCTGTCGTTTTTCTGAGTAAGCAACCTAGCTGCGGTGTTTTGTACTGACCAAACGTTCTGGGTAGCCTTCAAAAGTTGCACCATCTCCAATGAATTGCAATAGTCCAGTTAAGAGCTCACCAAAATATTGTGGCTTGATGGAGGAATCGCAGTTCATCCACCAGCCTCCTGTTGAACGATGTTTGGGCTTGCTGGATCTATGGAGACCCTCCAAGCTGCAAACCTGATCCTTTAGGAGGGAGTGAAATTTCATCCAGAATATATTAAACACTACCTCCACTGGCCAGTCAAGCCAGCTACAAAGGTTCTCTGTTTTATCTGGACGGAGTTCCGTTTTTGAGCCCTTACCCAGTTCATTGCTGTCTCTACTGCCTCACAAACCAAATGAAAAAGAGAAGCAGAGCTTTGTATCTTATCTGTGTTAACAACACCTTATTCCGAATCTCTGAATTGCTTCATTTAACAGTTTAATGTGGAACATAGGGGTCCCTGTCACACATGCTACTGTTTTGGTTGCATGGAGACTACAGCAGAAACAAATTTGCTTGCAAAATAACCCTTCTCCATGAATTGTTGTAGATTTTTATTACAGATTATTTATAATGAATACTTGATGCCTGTATTTTCCATTTGTTATCATTTGCCACTATTAGGTACTTGATCATTGAAATTTGATAGCTAACAACATGTAATAGTCTATAATATAAGACAGTATTAAGGACTGATAAGAATTTTTTCCCCATTTTTGAGAACTGACAGGTAGTATTATTTAATATCTACTGGCTGTGTTAATGAGATTTCATATTGCATGCCTGTGAAAGTCAAAACAGGGCCTAAAGTCTAAATTGCTTGAATGCCAAGACAAAATTCCACACCCAAAATCAAGGTTTGAAGCATTGCATTTAAGGACTGAACATTTTTGGAGCATTTTGAATATTTCTGAATATTCAGTTCAGATCAAGGGCAGACATAGTGGTAATTTGGAGGTGCCAGTGTCCATTTGCAAATACATATGTGAGAATAACTTTTGAGTGATAAGTATGGGGGGAAATTATTAATTTCTAGGTAGAAGATATTGCAATGAACAGCCCATCTAATCAGCCTTGGAATGTTTATATGAGGATATTAATTCCCTGCCTGAGTGAGGAATTGGTTGAGAGGTTTGCCGTTCTGACTCTCTTGCAGCCAATAAGACAGGCATGGGCAAACTTGGCCCTCCAGCTGTTTTGGGACTACAATTCCCATCACCCTTGACCACTGGACTTGTTAGCTAGGGATGATGGGAGTTGCAGTCCCAAAACAGCTGGAGGGCCAAGTTTGGCCATACCTGCAATAAGAAAACCAAATGCCAAGATACTGTGGAGGAGTTGGCGAGTGAGACAAAGAGAAGGAGACCCATAAAAGCAAGTTAGATAGGTTAGGTTAAGGCAAATTTGAGTGTCCATTGGCTTAAAGTGCATTGCTGTAGAACCTGAATTGTTTCTTTTATGAATTTTTACCCATTAGACTAGGGGTGGGGAATCTTTTAAGCCCAGTATGCCAATATTCTTATTCTCACAAGCCCCATGGACCAAATTTGACATTTGAAAGGCAACGTCTCTCAGCACCCATCAGCTGATGAGCGCTGAAAGGCATCGCCTTTGAAGCACATTTCCAATAGAAACTGCTTGGAAATGCTCTTCAAAGTGCTGTCTTTCAGTACCTATCAGCTGACAGGCGCTGAGTGACATTGCCTTTGAAGTGCATTTCCAAGTGGTTAGAAATGCAATTTCTCCAGTTCACATTATGTATATGGCCACTGATTTATGACAGAATGTGAACTGGTGATACTCTTCACAAAATTCCAGATTAATGTATTCTCATAAATGTGTTTTTTAAAAAAGTGCTGGAAACATTGACTAATTGATTGAGTTTACTTATATTCCACTTTCCCACAATGAGCTGCACCCAAAGCAGCTTACAGCAAACATTCAAAACTCTGGAATACAGAGCACTGAAAATACAAATGTACAAAATACAGAACAGTAAATTAAAAAACGACAAAAAATATCCATTTGGTAAACATGTATTTATTTTCTGGGCAAGCCTACTGATTATTATGCCACCCATTTAAATTATTAGCGGAGAAGAGGACGAGGAACCAGTACATTCCTCATAGAAGCTTTTGTTCAGCAATTCAGCTGCTGGTCTCACTTACTCTGAGTGCTGCTCTGATGTGATGGTTGGAAACACAGTGATGAGCTGCTGCTGCACAAGACACAAAGAAATTGTAGGATACACCTAGATTCTGAAAGATTGTGCTATGTGTGTTTGCTTTTGTTCTGTTATCTTTAGATGCACAACTCAAGCCCTCCAGAAAGGAATCCAATGGCATAGCTCCTATTAGTGTGACAGGCACTTACTACAGCACAGCAGTAGTAGGTTTACAACTGCTTGCTTAATAACGGCTCCTGCATTAGCTGCCACAGATCAAAGCTCTGTCTTTTTATCCCTGCCCAGGAGGAGCGATGGATGTGTGCTGCCCCCTGTGGTTGTCTCCTGCATGGCAATGTTTCTCAGGTTACACATTTTCAGTCTCAAACTGAGCAAATAGTTTTGAGCCGGTGGCAAGCCCTCAGACCCCATGGTCTTCCGACAGGGATGGACTATTTATGTGCTGACTCTTTTATTTTATCTAATGCAATTAGGGAAGAGCACCATTTTCCTAACCATGGCGATGAACAAAGGAGACCTACTAAGTGTGTGTGTGTGTGTGTAGCAATAGCTATGAATGAATGTTCGTAACACCAGAATTTTCAGTTGTCTTGCTCTGTTAGAGCAGAATTTCATCTTACATAAGCACAGGGTAGAAAATGGTACTTCTGAAACCATCGTGTATTTTCCTCCCACGTCAGGGGCATGCCCTCCAGAGAAAGACGATGATAAGCGGCTTCAGCTTTCTACAAAAGACTCGTCCTATTTACAGTGCGTCATTCCATCCTTCAAAGCGTGCTATTTTAGTATGGTTCTTTTCTCACCATTTTTGCATAATGGTGGTGATGATTCTCACCACTTGGCCATTATCTCCCGTGCCAAAAAAGAGAAAAAAAAACCTAGTTCAGCACGGATTAGAAACATCGATGAAGTTTGCAATTCCCTGGCTGAGAATGCATAATGTACCGGCTTGTAATGCTCACTGTCAGTACAAACGTGAGCATTCTGCTTCTTGAATTCTGCAGCTCTTATTGTATTCCAGACTCCAGAAGAACTCCTAACTCCCTCTAATCCATTTTCCCCACCCTCATCTGCTTACCTGGCTGCTGCAGCAGCTGCTGTGATGATGATAGCAGATATAGGATCTTTCATCCTTTGGGAGCATGCAGACTAGAATCCTAGAACTGTAGAGTTGGGGTCCTCTAGTCCCATGCCCTGCAATGCTGTTCCTGCTATGTCAGGAAGCTACCTGCCAGGCCTCTTGAGCAAACAACATTTCCTAGGTGGGCTCATTGAATCAGATCATGCCACATTCCCAGTGACCATGTTGAGAGGCTAATGGGACCTGAAAGTGCTCATACATATGCTCAGAAGTCAGAGGTCGTCCCCCCCTGCAAAAAGTAAAATAAGAAAAAAAGCTAGGATATCAATTGAACCCAGGTGTGGGATTTCCTTTGTCTAGTATGGAGGATGGTGAGAAACACCGGAGAAGGAACTGGTGCTTTCAGCTGATTTATGTTAAGCAATTGGATACATATGTAAAATTTAGACTACTGTAAAACCCTATGTAAAGCAGAGCTTTCAGGCTGTTTACTTGTTCCAATAACAAGTCAAATGAATTAAATACGTTTACAAAACTGCACGTAAGTGAAATTTTCAGACTGAATGAAGTAGTGTTTTAAAAGGTACAGTTTAATAATCAAAAGCTACTCCAATGGTTAGAGCAACATTTGTTTAGTCGTTCAGTCGTGTCCGACTCTTCGTGACCCCATAGACCAGAGCACGCCAGGCACTTCTGTCTTCCACTGCCACCCGCAGTTTGGTCAGATTCATGTTTGTAGCTTCGAGAACACTGTCTAACCATCTCGTCCTCTGTCGTCCCCTTCTCCTTGGGCCCTCCATCTTTCCCAACATCAGGGTCTTTTCCAGTGAGTCTTCTCTTCTCATGAGGTGGCCAAAGTATTGGAGCCTCAGCTTCACGATCTGTCCTTCCAGTGAGCACTCAGGGCTGATTTCCTTAAGAATGGATGCGTTTGATCTTCTTGCAGTCCATGGGACGCTCACGAGTCTCCTCCAGCACCATAATTCAAAAGCGTCAATTCTTCGGCGATCAGCCTTCTTTATGGTCCAGCTCTCACTTCCATACATCACTACTGGGAAAACCAGAGCAACATTTACCATCTCTATATTCAAAAACATTATAGAAGGAAAATGGCTTCAAACAATAAACAGGTTTGCTTTTCAGTCTTATCCCTGCCAATTAAAATTTGCTATCAGTAATCACTAAAGCTTTAGTTGAGTAAGCCGCCGATTAAACTGATTAAGCCCTGACTTCCAGTAAATAAGAGTTTTATCCTGCGGAGTGTAACAGAGTTTCTTTATTGTATAATCACCTTCTGATTATATTGAGCTGTTGCAATTCACTTGGTGAAACCCAGTGTTGGGTTAGACTGTGTGTCTCTGAGGGTATGGCTATCTTTCTGCCATGTGTTCTCCAAATACTTGTCCCAGGGGGTGCACTGTAGAAAATCACACACCAGTAGCTAAATATCACGATGTGTTATAATGGTTTTTTATGATGGTCATCTAGAGTTCTGCAACAAAAAATAAATGAGACAACAGGTGGCTCTTAGGATGTGTTCAAATTAACTTCTTTGCTCTGGTTTACCGTAAGCTGAAAACTAATGTTCAGCAAATAAGGGATTCAAATTGCATGTGTCGTGCACATTTTCATTTGATTATCAATATGCTGATTCTATGTTAAGATCCAATATGTCAATTTATGAAAGGGTGGGGAATGTGTGGCTATCCAGATATTGTTGGACTACAACTCCCTTCAACCATGACCATTAGCCATGCTGGCTGAGGCTGATGGAAATTGGAATCCAACAATATATCGAAGGCCACAGCTTGTCCATCCTTGATTGATCAAAGTTAGTAAGACACCCTCAGACTTGTTGCTGGAAAATTGTCCAAAATTATTTGACAGACAAATGATCCCACACTGCACCCCAGAATCTGACAAATAGCGTTAGCACCTTCCACCCTTGTGAACCGAGGTTAGCACATATGTCCTAGAATTGGGTCCATTAAGAATGGAGGAGCTTGAAAGTGTTAGGCTGCCATTCACCCACCGTCCCCGCCAACTCGGGGGCAGGCTTTGAGCAAGGCCAAAATTTGACATCCCCAAATGGATCTTTTCAATTTTGTTCCCCCTTGGCTCAGTGCCCTGCACCACCCTAAATCTGGTGCTGCTTGCCCCCACAACCCACACCATTTCCCACCCATTCCTAAACTTTTGGTGAGCAAGGATCGGCTGCACAACCCATTGTGCCGTATATTACCGGAGTCTCCCACCTCCTGCGGTTCTTGCCCTACACCCCAAAAGCCAGGTGGATAGCTTGGATGAGCCACAAAGGGCTCAGCTGGAAAAATGGCACAGGGAATTCTGCACCTGTTCCTATGAGTCGCTGCCAAAGCACAGCATCTCAGAACTAGGCAATGAGAAGTTGAGTGGCTGAAGGAAATAACACTTATTTGCACCTTTGATAGCCTGTGCATTTGAAACTTCCACCTTCTATCATGTCTTCAAGGATTGGGGGTCTCCACTGTGTTGACGCAGAGCTTGTCAATTGGGGTGGGGAGCAACACATATGATAAAACGGCAGCATGCAGATTAGGGGGTGGCAGGATCTCTCCAGTTCAGTTCTCTCATTGTCTACTTTTTGTAATCTGAAAATCAGTTCTCCATATTTCTGCAGCAACCTGAGATTTTTTTCTATAAGGAAACCATAAAACCAGCATTTTCTCCCCTAATGAACACATTTTTGTATGCACTTTTGACTAAGTTACAAATTTTGATATATATATGTATATATACACACACACACACACACACACACACACATATACATACAATGGTACCTCGGGTTACGTACTTAATTCGTTCTGGAGGTCCGTTCTTAACCTGAAACTGTTCTTAACCTGAAGCACCACTTTAGCTAATGGGGCCTCCTGCTGCCGCCGCACCGCTGGAGCACGATTTCTGTTCTCATCCTGAAGCAAAGTTCTTAACCTGAAGCACTATTTCTGGGTTAGTGGAGTCTGTGACCTGAAGCGTATGTAACCTGAGGTACCACTGTGTGTAATATATATATATATATATATATATATATAATGCATTTTGGGAGGGGGGTAATTTTAATCCTTCCATTTTTAAGCATTTTCTTAACCAGATTTGTTTGAGGGAAGCAAGTTGATAGTAAAAGCAACAAAGAGGCTTATGGCACCTTAAAAATTAACACGTTTTCTCATGGGAGAAGCTTTCAGGGACCAGAAAACATTCCACTTTATTGTTTTTGCTGCATCAGACTAAGTTACAACCCCCTGGAAAGAGACAGAAGTAGGTAGTAGATATATTTTTTGATGTTCCGTCGCAATAGAAATCTCTAATTCAAACTCTTTATTTGCATACTGCTATTTGCATACTGCTATTCTGTAGACATTACACTCAAAGCAGTGCAGCTTGCAGAACAACAAGCAAAATATATTGTTACACACTAGTCCTCTGTATAAAAGATAATTCAAAACAGTTTCCTAATAGATTCATAATAACCTCAGTATCATAATATCAAAATAATTCATTCATAATTCATAACTAGCAGGAAGAAAGTATGACATCCTTTGATCTAGATGGTCAGAGTGGTAGAAGGAGCCCATTTTTACAGGAATGGATAGATCATTTTATTTCCAGTCTGTTCCCATTTTGCATGTGTTCATTCATAAGCCCATTCCATCCCATTTCCATATATATATATAATAATGATAAGCACAACACAAATGAAAATTTGGGTTTAAATATGCTTCTGATGTTAACATATGCATTTTAAAATGCATTTTATCCAAAAATATGTTTTTAAGAATTTTTTGGTTATGCTTGAGCAGAGGAGTGTTTCACAAAATTTGCAAAAGTGCAAAATCTGAAGAATAGATACATTTTACTCAGCACAGACTTTGAGAGGCATGGGGCAGGGCAGTTTGCATCTCAATGCATGGAAATCCATTTCCTCAAATATCCCTACTTTAAAGAGCAGGTGGAGCCTGTTCTCAGTCCCAGGTATTGGTGGGAACAGGGAAGATGCTCTCAGAGTGAGGGGAAAATAGCAAAAGCTTTCTTCTTTAGCATAGTTCACCAGATTTAATATGAAATAGTTAGGGTGTGGTGCTAGCAGTTTTCCAGAATACTGAATTCACTAACAGTTCTGTATGCGTAGAGAGATATGGCATGTTTGTGGTGATTGCAGAGGAATAGCAAATAGCATGAAAAAAACCAGGAATAGCACACTAGCCCATTTTTACTCCTGATGTACCTCTGGTGGTTTCACAGAATTCACATTTTACTTATAGCATGAAAAGGAAGTGTCAGAAAATAATGGACAAATTCTTCTGTCAATCATCAGCCATTCTTTGAAATAACAATAGAGATTGCGATGCCCATGTCATTCCACTGAAATTCACTGAGCCGTGTTAGTTTACATTATCAGTGGTGCCCCGCAAGACGAATGCCTCGCAAGACGGAAAACCCGCTAGACAAAAGGGTTTTCCGTTTTGGAGGTGCTTCGCAAAACGAATTTGCTATGGGCTTGCTTCGCAAGACGAAAATGTCTTGCGAGTTCTGCGGGGTTTTTTCCCCCTCCCCCCTTTTTCCCCAGCCCCTAAGTCGCTTAGCAGCTGTTCTCTAAGCCGCTTAACAGCTGATGCTAAGCCGTTTTAACAGCTGATCTAAGCCGCTTATCAGCTGATCCACTAAGCCGCTAATAGCCTTTTAGCAGCTAATCCGCTAATCCCTTAATAGCCTTTAATCCCTTAATAGCCGCTAATCCCTTAATAGCCGCTAATAGCCGCTAAACCGCTAATAGCGCTAATCCGCTAATGGGCTTGCTTCGCAAGACGGGAAAAAACGCAAGACGAAGAGACTCGCGGAATGGATTCTTTTCGTCTTGCGAGGCACCACTGTAGTTTCCAAACTGATTTCTAGGGAAACCTGGAACTTCTTTGAAGCTTGTTTCCTTTCCTTTTTAGAATTGTGAGCTTTATATGTTTTTAAGATGCCACAACAGGCCGACCCATTAATGAGGCAAATGGAGGCAGATGCCTCAGGTGGCAAAATCCAAAGGGCATCTCTGCAGGTGCTCCCTACCGCCACCCATGGGCACTGTCAGAGAAGCAAGGAGAAGTGGTTGCAGTGGTGCCCAGGTTCTGGCAAGATCTTGTGGGCTTCACATGCAATTTCACCAGAACTCAGCAATCCTGATAAGTGAGGTTTTGGCGGGGGTGGACAGCACCTTCCTGGTTTGCTTCAGGTGGCAAAATGGGATGGGCAACCCACAATGATTCGTTCGTGGGTGAATTGATAATGGTGGAGAAGCTTCACCCAAAGTCAGTTTGCCCTACATTAGGCTGGCTGAATTAGTCTCTCTCCCTCTGTCCCCCCAAATGAGGAACAGGTAGGATAATTACTAAATGTCTCTGTCACAGAGGAGCTGGTAGCTCGGGGATCCAGTCAAGAAGGAACTGATTTGGACAATGCAGAAGCAAATTTAGAGCTCAGTTGTTGAGCTAATTCAATGAAGAATGTTAGGTGAGGATGCTGTACCCTTTAGCTATACAGTGGTACCTCATACACTTCAGGTTACATACGCTTCAGGTTACAGACTCCGCTAACCCCGAAATAGTGCTTCAGGTTAAGAACTTTGCTTCAGGTTGAGAACAGAAATCGTGCTCCGGCAGTGCAGCGGCAGCAGGAGGCCCCATTAGCTGAAGTGGTGTTTCAGGTTAAGAACAGTTTCAGGTTAAGTACAGACCTCTGGAACGAATTAAGTACTTAACCCGAGGTACCGCTGTATGGGTGACTTTATGCTGCATTTCATATTCATTTTTTCTCTGGTATCTATTTATCATCTATCTATCTAATCTATCTATCTACACACACACACACACACACACACACACACAAACTTTGATTGTATAAAAATGAAGAAAAAATAAACAAAAAGCAATGAGAGATCAGGGACTGCTGTAATTGGCAACACAGTTACTTGGAAGAAAGTCCTATTAAAATTAATACGACTTGCTTCTGAATAAATATAGTTAAGACTAGGTTGTGAATGCAATCTGTTCATTTAATCCAGTTTAATGCTACCGTTTCAAATGGTTGGGGCATAGTTCCTCAATTAAACAGTGCCTCTGTAGCTGCTCCCATTTCACAAAGGTCCCATCTAAAACCTCTGCCCACAAGCTATGGGCACTTTGTGTGGTTCTAAACCAGACCTTCATTGGTTGCCAGGACAACTAAGTAAGAGATGTGGGATAGAAAAAATATGCCTCCTCTAAAATCAGATGCCTGAAGCTGGACTATGTCAAATCTTCTGATATTTCTCTCGCTTTATCAAAACTTTTTAATGGTTTCCCACCACATTCTTCTGATACTTTTCCCAGAGCTGTAACAAGCACATTCACTTTCAAAATTCACTTTCAGTCAATTCAGGAATGTTTTGGACATACTGCAAAATCCCTCCAGCCTCATAGAAACACTTTTGCTTTCTTGTGATGTGGAGGGGAAGAAACTGCTAGTTTTGCTTTGAGTTCTGCTTTAGACATCTACTTGACGTTACACGTTTACCTTTACTCAGTACTATTTTTCTAGAAAAAGAGGTGCCAGAACTCACCACAAACACATCCCTTGTTCTCTTATAATGGCAATGCCTGAGAGGTGCCAGAACTGAGTTCCGGTAAGTTCTGAATGAAAAAAGGCCCTGCCTTCACTTTTTAAAAACCAGTCGTTTTTTTAACCCTCACAAAAAAAAACAAACAACCATGTAGACTAGCAAAACAAATTGTGACTGACATTGATTTGCAAAGGAGTGGTGCACACCAAAATGCTAAATTATCAGGATTTGAGAAGTCAAACACCAGTTTGTTGCTAACCCTTGAAATACACATTTGGTTTCAGACCTGGAATCGGGGAACCTGGGTCATCACCAAACAGCTACAAAATGATGAAGTGGGGAGCTTGAGTTGCAGTGGGAAAGTGATAGATGGGTGGGGGTATTTAATTGTTTTCCAAACCCTCCTCTCCCCCCCCCTTGATCCCATTCTGCCTGCCTGGGATCTGGAGACATGTTTGCAGCAGCATGTGGTAAAGACCCAATTCTGCTCCCAAATATATAGTTCTGAATATTAATTTGAGATTACCATCATGGCAGTTGCACCTGTCAGTCTTTTGTGAACGATAAAGGGGGAGCGTATTTCCCTCCACTAAGGAAATTATTTGTTAGCAGTGTGTTCACAAATAGGTTCTGAGTACGAAATAGATTGCGATAGAAAAGAAGACAATCTACAAACTCCTTCCCTCCACCACACAGATGTAAATCTGTTTATTCTTTGTCATGATAAAAAGGAATTTTCATAACAACTGCACATTTGATCGGGATGCTCAAACATTCAGCTGCATTAATATTTATGATTGCCTCCCCCCTTTCTCTTCCATATCTCCTAATCTTAGCCCTATATTGAAATGAAATTTTCTTTTAAAAAAGGGAAAGAGGAAAAATAAATGTGCTCTTTTGATAAGGAACATGGCTGACCTTGATTGTTAGGGTTTTTGCTTAAGGTTGTTTGGTAACAAAGGTGCATCCTACATGCACTTACTGGGAAACTGCTTTATATTGGGTGCAGGATCTGTATTTATGAGTAACTGTGACACAGAGAAGCAGGTGAGATTGTGATGATTTAATGCTCCCATGCAACACACGTAGGCAGCAGCTATTACTTTTAAATAGGGGGGGATAAGACATCTCTATTCAGGCAAGTAACGGTACAAGCTTGGCAAGAGTCACAATTCAGGAGTTCAAGAACAATGGAAGAAGCTCGGAACTGAATGGAAGCAATGAAGGTGTCCCAACAAGGTTCTACATCCCACCTGCTTTGACTCAGTTGCTTTGACTCAGAGTGAATCTTGAAATTGGGTTTAGGGGAAATCTGTTAAGTATCTAGATGTGGGTGTGTGGGTGTATGCAGACCTTCCATATGGAATTTCATTAGCCTATTTCCCCCCCCCCAAAAAAAAACCCACCCTTTTTGTCTTCCGTCTATGTTACCTGATTCACCTCAATAGAAGCCGTTAAAATGCAGAAATCTACTGATAAGCTGGGTCCCTAACAAAATTTGGTGGGTGTGGGGTTATTCACTTATTATATCCAATGTGTAGAAATGGGGCAGGGTGGAACACGGAGCCTACTAGTGTTGTTATCTGATGTGTGAATAGGTCTATGAAACTATCTAAAGGTATTCAGTGAAGAGTCACCACAGCATTTGGCTGTGTAACTCTGGGAATATAATTATATACCTTTAGGAGCTGAGGTTTTGTTTGGCAGAGAAGGAAAGCAAACAGGAATTTGATTCACATTCGGTGAAACTCTAGAACCATACAACAATGTTGCTGATGAATTTTTGGAAGCTGCATCTCTTGGTAACAAAGCAACCTGCTTCTTGGAAAGGTGGGCGGCCAAGAGCCAAGGTTTGCAAAACATCCATGGGGAATCATGCTGCTATTCACTCATTTGTTTTCCCTCAAAATCCCTCAGATGTTCTGCCTGGTCAGAGACATCCACATTTGCTTCAAATGTTGTTTTAGATTACATCCGGTGATCGACAACCTAGAGATGCGCTGATTCTGCTCCTGAAAAATGTCCAAAGACTTGATTAAACCCTTTCCTTAAAATTCCTCAGATTCTTACCCAGGTTTGCTTCACATTTCACTGTAACTGACATGCTGATGGCAATTCTACATCTGTCTGTGAGATTCAAGTTTTCTTTTAGGAAGTCTTAAAAGTGTGGACGCTATGACAGCTCTTTCTCATCTGCTTCGTACTATAATAGCTTAGATAGGGATGCTCTTCAGTCATGGCGATAGTCAGGACTTTTTTTTCAGCCGGAACTCGCCGGAACTGAGTCCCGCCACCTATTTGGTGAGTTCCAGCATTACTTTGTTGCGTTCTGGCAGCTGTTTAGTGGCACGGTGTCTGGAGGTGTTCACCGGAGGTTGCAGACAGCATCGTGGCTTTGCATGGGAGGCTGTGGTGCGGCCCAGGCAGAGGGTGATGTTGCAAGTCGGCAATGTGTATTTCTTTTTCCCTCCTAAGAAAAGCTCAACTTTTGGGGGGAGCGTCCCCCCTAAAAAAAACAACTTTGGTTGGTCAATGAGTTCCTGCACTTCTTTTTCTATATATATAAAAAGGCCTGGTGATATTCATTCTAGGGGTAGGAGATAAATTCAACTCACATTTGAAAACAAATCTGGCAAATTCACACTTTCTGAAATGATTTGGGAACTGCCCAAATTCACAGCTATCTGAATATTGCGATGCCGGTCTCCAATTGGTGTCTACAAAAAATGTGTGTATTATGGGGAAATGTGCTTAAAATGAATATATTAGCAGAAAATAGAATGCTGCATACAAAAGCAAGTTTATGAGGAGAAATTTGCACAAAAATCTTAAAATGTGGAGAACTGGATTGAAGTAATTGAGCAAGGGGTTCATATTAAAGGCCCAGGGTGCTGGAGCAGTTGCCTGTGGGGCCCTGGACTTCTCAACATTGACAATGCATGTTGAAAATTGCATTTAATAATTTTGGATCAGTCAAAAACTCCCTGGTGAGTCCTGAGAACATTTTGAGGTTGAAAAAATCATATGCCAAATTACAGACATTGTCACTGTTACTGATTACATTGTCAGCCTTACTAATCAATAATAGCTGATTTTATTAAGCTGTTCACATATTATGCCTATTACATTACAAATCTCTCTCCCTCCATCCCTCTCCCTCTTCCTTTTAATTGGAATTGCTGAGGAGATTGTTTTCAGCTTTTGATTTGACATTCACACACCACCTGGTGACCGAGTCAAGGACTGCATTCTTTAAACAAAACTGGAGACATGCAGGTCAACAAGACATTTTCCCTGTGTCTCAAAACCTTTTCCCCCTCTCCTTCCAACACAAAGCCATGATCCAGCCAGAGTTAAACCCATTTAAGTCTCATTGATTACTAATGGGAGAGTTAATTATGCAGTTAAATCTCCCGCAGAAACCTGTGGGACTTAAAACTGCTTACTTCGGCCTGGATTGTGTCCCTAATTATTGTCAGTAACACAAACAATTAAATTTAGTACACAGCAGCCAAATATAATGGCCAAAAAAGGGGTCATAATTGGCTGTGTCAGCATTACCTGCAGCCTGAACGGAGAAGGGGGAGTCTGAGTATTCACATTTTAGTGAACCAGGACTCCTGGTTCACACCTGCATGGACATAGGAATGGGGGGATATTGTTTACTCTGCATTTTGATACAAGCTCGGCTGACTTACCGTATTTTTCGTCCCATAGGACGCTCCGTCCCATAGGACGCACCTAGTTTTTTGGGGGGGAAATAAAGGGGGGGAAATTCCTTTATTCCCCCCCCCCAAACCAGGTCGGGGAACAGCGGGATGGCGGCGCTGCACCTCCCCGCTGTCCCCCGAGCTTGTGGGGCTGGCCGATGTCTGCCCTGCGCGCTCTGCTTCAGTGTGCTTCGCTTGCCGTAGGCTGCTATCCGCAGTGTGGGGAGACCTGCGGGAAGTCCCGCAGGGCTCCCCATGCTGCGTATGTCTGCCCGGCGTGAGGGGCGCTCTGCTCCAGGGCGCCCCGCGCACCGGGTGGCAGGCTGCTATCCGCAGCCTAGGCAGCCCTGCGGGAACTCCCGCGGGCTCCCCAGGCTTGCTGATAGCTTCCTGAAGCCTGGAGAGCGAGAGGGGTCGGTGCGCACCGACCCCTCTCTCTCTCCAAGCTTCAGCGAAAGCCTGTATTCGCCCCATAGGACGCACACAGATTTCCCCTTCATTTTTGGAGGGGAAAATGTGTGTCCTATAGGGCGAAAAATACAGTACCTTACCTGGACCTATGCACAGATTAAAACATAGACAAGGTTGCAGATTCAATTCTCGTATAGGACAGCTGCATATTCCTGCATTTCAGGGGAATGGACTAGAGGACCCTCAAGGTCCCATCCAAGTCTAGAATTCTGTGATTCTACATTTCTGAGCTTGCCTGGTCAGAAGTTGTGCAGGCTTTCCCTGCAATAATCTCAAGAAAAATAAGAGATCTGGGAATTATCTCTTTGCATTTAAGAATGGTTTGTCTAAAATCAGAGTCAATGATACATTAAAAGCACTTTAAAGCCCTTCATGGCCTAGGACCCTTGTACCTATGGGACCGCCTCTCCTGGTATGCCCCACGGAGGACCTTAAGGTCCATAAATAGCAACACCCTAGAGGTCCCGGGCTCTAAGGAAGTTAGATTAGCCTCAACCAGAGCCAGGGCTTTTTCAACACTGGCTCCGGCCTGGTGGAACGCTCTGCCTCATGAGACCAGGGCCCTGCAGGATCTGATTTCTTTCCGCAGGGCCTGTAAGACAGAGTTGTCCCACCTGGCCTTTGGCTTGGAGTCAATTTGATTCCCTCCCCCTTTTTTCCTTTCTCCTCCTGCAGTGAGGCTGCTTTTAATGTTTCAATGTTGTATTTTAATCTTGTTTTTAAGTTGTATTCATTCAACTTGTTTTTATTATTGCTTGTTAGCTGCCCTAAGCCCGGCCTTGGCTGGGGAGGGTGGGGTATAAATAAAATTTATTATTATTATTATTAAAAATACATTGTAGTAATCAAAACAATCTACAAAAGTTCCATTGACTTCTTTTGCATTACTCTGGAGTAACTGATTTGCAGCATGCAGCCTGTGATTAAAGGAATTGTGAATCAGGTCGTATACGATTATGCTAAGCGTGCTTCACTTAATTTTATCAAGTACAAGATTGCATCGGGTTGAAAATACTAATTCAGAGCCCTTGATTGCCTTTGACCATTATATTTACGTTGAAGATTACATCTATTATAACTTTTGCATTGTAAGCGGGAGGTGGAGATTCAATGATTTGCTCAGCTTATATAAATATCAATCTTACGTTTCTCATCCCTTGACCACCCTTTTTGAAACTATCAAACTACGCATGAATAGTGAGAGTTAAGTTACAGCAAGACAAATAGCTGAAGGCTATTGAACAACGCAGAGAATGGTATATGAAGAATGTATGCTTTTCATACATTATTTATTTGGCATCATTGCTTTATTACAAGGATTCCTATTTGAATAGTTTGTGGTTGTTTGAACAATGCACGGTGCAAGCAAAACAGCTCTTGGGGTTGCTTTGGAAAACCCGCTTGGAGAAACACCGCCACAGTGGTCCAACTATTAGTGAGGGTGAGTTAGTTCTTAAAAACCTAAGAAAAGACTGCTGGATCAGGCCAGTTGCCCGTCTAGTCCAGCATCCTGCTCCTACCATGGCACAGATGCCTCTTGGCACAAGAGCACTCTCCCCTCAGTGGCTTCCAGCAACTGACATTCAGAAGCATTATTGCTTCTGAAAATAAGAACATAGCTGTGATGGCTAATAGCTATCAATAGCCTTAGCCTCCCTGAGTTTCTCCAGTCCAAGATGGTGGCTGTCACTCTTGTGGGAGTAGAGTTCCATAGTTGAACTGTGTGCTTTGTGAAGAAGTGCTGTGCTTTCTTACTTCTGTCCTGAATCCTGCAACAAGATTCAGGCAACAGATCTTGAGGCAAACCTAGGGGTGAATAATGGTTGGTTATTCACTTTGTTAGTTCTATCATCAGAAGGAGGGTGCCGTTTTAGGTGTGAAACAATGGAATATCTCGGGTTCAAGGGCCAAATGCAACTCCTCGGGACTCTTGGAATATGCCCCCTCCCCAGCCACACCCATGACTAGCCATGAACTGGACTCTCCTGGAAGGTTTTTGCCTGGCTAGGTTGTGCACTTGAACTCTGTTCTTACCTGGGTGGAGGTATGTGTAGAAACTATCCTATTGTATGAAGGTGATATTTATTACTTATCTAATTTCTACCTCTAGCCTTACCCACCAAGGACTGGCATGTGACTCATGAATGGACTGCAACCCACAGGCTGAAAAAGTTCCCCACCCTGGTCTTAGGCCATTTCTCAAGCATCCAATATACCTCAAGGACGCGGGTGGCGCTGTGGGTTAAACCCACAGAGCCTAGGGCTTGCTGATCAGAAGGTCAGTGGTTCGAATCCCCGCGATGGGGTGAGCTCCCATAGATCAGTCCCTGCTCCTGACAACCTAGCAATTCGAAAGCACGTCAAAGTGCAAGTAGATAAATAGGTGCCGCTCTGGCGGGAAGGTAAACGATGTTTCCATGCGCTGCTCTGGTTCACCAGAAGCAGCTTAGTCATGCTGGCCACATGACCCGGAAGCTGTATGCCGGCTCCCTCGGCCAATAAAGTGAGATGATCGCCGCAACCCCAGAGTCATCCGCGACTGGACCTAATGGTCAGGGGTCCCTTTAGCTTTTTTTATTGTACCTCAGGGACTTGACTGCGGCCCATGCAGGAGTGTGTCATGTGATCTGACTTGTGTTACACCTATAGACTTATGGCACCTATAAGCTGCAACAGTTTGCAGAAGCCACACCAGGTGGTGGAGGCGAGGGGGTCGCCACTGAAGGGTGTCCTTTTAATCAGAATGGTATTGATTACAGGTTTTATTTTTCAGTTTTCTGTTTCCTGTGTCATGCTATCAATTACTAGACATTCTAGGCACATAGGGGGAATTCAATGTAGTGCTATGGCAGTCATTCTATTAGCTTAAGCATTTCAGCTTGCTGGACAGAAAGATCCCCTCTCCTCGCCCTATATGCTATTCTGGGGTTTCTCCTGGCCCCCTGGAGCTAATATTGAGGAGGAGATGTGCAGAGGCAACAAATGGGGCTAAGGCACATGGCACTAGCAGAAGTCCTTGCATGAGTTTCCTTTAATGGGACTCATAGTTGAATTTGGACAATAGCCATTCTTGGGTTATTAAGTATCCTTGAAGTGATGGAGATTTATGAACTAGGAAAGACAAGGAATACAGCCAGGTTGTTGTTGCTGTCGCTGCCTCATGATGTCATGCCTGAGACAAAGAAAATCATGTGACCAAGCTTGTCTCTAGGATGGTGAGTTCCATGCAAGCCAGTAATGAAGAGTCAACACACAAGCCTTTGGGGTATGAGAACCAGAAGTCCAGTTATCAACACTTAAGATATGGTAGTGAAAGTGGTTGGCCTCACCTCACCCTCTGCTCAGGTAACTCTGCCTTGGCTCAGAGCCCAAGAGTACACTTCCCACTCATTGGTCATCAGAGCCTTCCCTTCTAACCTGCCAACAGAGGCCTGGCTGCATCACACACAGGTAGGCCCTCAAGGATCCCTGCTTCCTTTGAGCTTAATGGCTTTGAGAGTCTGGGAAACCCTCCTTTTGCCCTTTAAGTCAGGGATGGGGAACCTACAGCCCTGCAGATATTGGTGGACTCCAACTTCCACTCAATCCAGCCAGCATGGCCAGTGGTCAGAGACAATGGGGGTTGTAGTTCCAACAGTTTCTGTTTTCCAACATCTGCCATAGTAAAACAGGGCATATCCTCCTTTGTTCTGAGTTCAGCCACATCAGTTCCAGACTTGGGCATGCAAAGTATTCAAGAGGGCATATTTGTAGCCCTGTAAAACAACATACAGCCCACTGATGCTTTGTTTGGGAACAGAAAGATATTGTAATGTAGCAGAAGACCAAATGTTTTTCGTGCCAAATTGAATCCTGGCATCTCCAGTTAAAAAGATCGGGTGGTGGGAGATTGGAAAGACCTCTGCCTGACATCTTGGAGGCAAGAAGAGACAGTACTGGGTAGTCAGATTAATAGCCTGACCTGGTATAAGGAAGCTCCATTTCCAAATAACTGATCAACATATTTGCATCTTATTTCACAGAGCTATGCACCTGCAGTCCCAGCTGCTGAGTTGGCAGATTGCATGCAGCATGCATTGACATCAGTAGACGACCGCGTAGCTGCATTGTTGTGAATGTATACAGGTCATCTGAGAACTCTTAATGATGAATCTGGCTGGATGAATGACCATACTTTAAGGCTGCATGTCTAGAAACTCAGGTCAGAGGTGAATGACTACGAGTTTAAAATGCAGAATTGGCCCATTCTTGTCCATGTTGAAGATTCCCCTCCCTGCAATCATTTACACAAGTAATTGATGCCAAGGTTGAATGTTTGCAGAATTAAAAGGGGCATCAGCCTGGTGAAAGTTAATTCATTTCTTGTTTCAGTCAAATATTTGGCAATCATTTCCTGTATTCACTCGGCCCTGGATTTATACAGCTTGTGTTGATTAAAGCGGCCTTAATATGCATGGAGTTTTGAAAGACTGCAGATTTAAAGTAGTGGTTGCCAAACTTTTCAGCACTTGTTCCCGTCTGTCAATAAGATCCTGTCGTCGTCGTCTTCTTCTTTCTGGCTCTGTTCCCTAATCTTGTATACACACACACAACATGTAGCACATTATTATTATTTGCTATACAGAATTGGTATGCAAGCTGTAACCATGAAATGGTTAAATATGCACAGAAAAGCATGAATATACTAACCTTGCACATCTAGTCCCTTGAACCACCACTCACTCAACATTTATTGATGGCAACATGGCAGTCCCAGCCAGCATGGCCAATGTTCAGAGATTATGGAAGTTGTAGTCCAAAAACATCTAGAGGGCTACAGATCCTCACCATTCCTGCCTTAGATCAACCACAGGTTTTGTACGACCCTTGTGTTTTGACTGCTGGTCTTCCAACAAGGTCTCTGCATCTCTACCTGCCAGGATCCATTCTTTTCTCCATCTGGGCCCACTCATGTTCTGAATTTTGTCTTTCAAGAATGAACAACTCTATAGGACCTTTTAAATCATCATGATTGTTATGATTTTCAGGTCCCTGGGTTCAGTGTTGTTGTTGTTTAGTTGTTTAGTCGTGTCCAACTCTGCATGGACCAGAGCACACCAGGCACTCCTGTCTTCCACTGCCTCCCGCTGTCTGGCCAAACTCACGCTGGTAGCTTCGAGAACACTGTCCAACTATCTCGTCCTCTGTCGTCCCCTTCTCCTTGTCCCCTCCATCTTTCTCAACATCAGGGTCTTTTCCAGGGAGTCTTCTCTTCTCATGAGGTGGCCAAAGTATTGGAGCCTCAGCTTCAGGATCTGTCCTTCCAGTGAGCACTCAGGGCTGATTTCCTTAAGAATGGATAGGTCTGAGCTTCTTGCAGTCAGATCACTGCCTTGCCATGGCGAAGGGCTTGAATAACTCAGAGCAGCTATGAACTATGCCAAGCAGGGCACCCAAGATGGACAGGTCATAGTGAAGAGCTTTGACCAAACATCATCCACCTGGAGCAGGAACCGGCAAACCACTCCAGTATCCCTGCCAAGAAAGCTCCATGGACAAAGACAACTGGGTTCAGTAGGAACCCCAAATTACTAATTACAATGCATGCATTATTGCATCCTTATAATGGTTGAACGTCAGAAAATTTTTTGCCTGACAGTCTCTCTTGTCCATGGAAAACAACCTCTAACGTAATGTGTCTGACAGATAACCACAATACCATTGTATGGGATTCTGACAAGTTTGTTTTTGTTAACTTCAGCTTTCCTTTTAATGCTGCCCCCCCCCAAAGGTGGTACTGTAAATGAAATTTTAAAAATGGATTTAATTTTTAAAAATGCAATATAGCTATATACCGGTAATTCCCCTCCCACCCTTGTCCCCACAAAAAAAAATAATAAAAAAAATCCACTTGGGTGCAGTCTGTATTAGCTTTTTTTAGTGTTATCTTTTAAATATTTCTGATACATAAAACCACTGATAGCACAGATAATAGAATGAAATAGCAAACCCTCCCAAAGCCTCTGTTAGAATTAAATTTATATGCCTGAGCTTTAGTCACAGCTCAAAAACTCATTATAAGCCAATAAAGTTCAAATATTATATCAGTAGCTCATAATTTAAAGTCAGTGGTTGATGTGCATGATAGTTGTGGTCAGTATAATATTGAAGTGCCTAAACCATTTTTCTTTTATTTTTTTGCAATATATTTTATTAGTCTCCAAGGAGAATATCGCCCACTATCTTTGCAGCATGCATGGTGGACCACAAGTAGCAGCCAATTATTGCTGAAACGCTGAGGGGGTGCACATTCTCCCGTTGACCCATTTCAGCTCAGAGAATATGCACCTCAAAGCAGACTTCTGCAAACATACTCCATTCTGTAGCCAGATGTGGAAAAATGCACACAAGATTCCCATGCACACAGTTGGAATTGTACAGCTGTAGCCTTCTTTTAAAACACAGAATCCCACTGCTCAGCTTTTCTGGAGTTGGGGGCTGGATTCAGTCCTCCCTGTTCTCCATTTGTTCCGAAACATCTGAGCACTTTTTCAAAGGGTCCATGAACGTGTAGACCCTGTTGCTCTGCAATGTGCTATTTCGCATAAGCCCCATATGTAAAGTCTCTGACCATTATCCTTTCTCTTCCCATTGCGGAGCTTCTGAGTTACTTATCCTGTCCTCCATTCTGAGGACATCATAGAAGATCAGGGTGCACTGTTTGCATCTGTTTAAAGGTAAAGGGACCCTTGACCATTAGGTCCAGTCACGGACGACTCTGGGGTTGTGGCGCTCATCTCGCTTTATTGGCCAAGGGAGTCGGCATACAGCTTCCGGGTCATGTGGCCAGCATGACTAAGCCGCTTCTGGTGAACCAGAGCAGCGCATGGAAACGCCTTTTACCTTCCCGCTGCAGCAGTACCTATTTATCTACTTGCACTTTGACGTGCTTTCGAATTGCTAGGTTGTCAGGAGCAGGGACCGAGCAACGGGAGCTCACCCCATCATGGGGATTCGAACTGCCGACCTTCTGATCAGCAAGTCCTAGACTTTGTGGTTTAACCCACAGTGCCACCCGCGTCCCTGCATTTGTTTAGGTGCCCTTTTAATCATTTCCAAAATCAGCAGAGGCTGGCCAGAGGTGGAGCTAGCTGCTCCAGCACCCAGAGTGGTGCACATGCTGTGCACCCAGGGGTGGGGCCATGGGGGTGGGGTGAGTGTTCCAGGGGGGCTTTGTGGCGAGCATTCCAGGGGGTGAGATACCCAGTGGGGTGGAGCGAGCTGCCCATGGCAGGCTGCTTCCTGGGCACGGGGGGGGGGGGGGAGAGGGAGCCGCGCCACTTTGCCATCAGCCTTCCTCCCTTCCCTCTTCCTTTTGACAGCTTGGGGGAGGCTCTCCCCCCCCCCCCCGAAGCAGCCTGGAGCAGGGGAACAAAAGTTCATGGTTCATGGGAATTATATAAATTGCTAGCCTTCCCCGAGCTGTCAAAATGAAGGGAGAAGATCACAAGGGCTGCAAGGACTCTTCTGGCTCAGAAATAGAAGCAGCAGGAACTTCCAGCACTGGAAGACTGGCAGGTTAAGATGGTGGAGTACGTAGAGATGGCCAAATTGATGGGGAAGATCCAGAATCAGCATGACAGACTTTCAAAAGGACTGGAACAAATTTATATCTTACATGAAAGAAAATTGTAAACATTTGAAAACGTTTAGGTTTGAACCGAAATGTTTTGTAATGTAAATATAAGGAACTGATTTACTGATAATAAGGTGAAATATTATAATATGATAAAAGGTAAATAAGTGATTATAGAAAAGCGAAGAATATGGAAAGGTATGTGGAAGTCAGAAAGAGGGAGGGAAGGAGGTTGATGCTCTTGTAGAGTAATGTATTAAGTTATAGAATGATGTAACAAAATGTGAATATGATAAAAGTGGAAAATTTAATAAAAAATATTTAAAAAAAAACAAAATGAAGGGGGAAGGGGTGGAGGCCACCAGCAAGGCGGTGCAGCTCCGCCCCTTTCCCCAACGGCTAGGGGTAGGCTTGGGAGTCGCAGGCGGGTGGCACGCCAAATATCACACACACACCCTCAGTGATGACACCCAGGGCACACCGCCCCCACTGCCCCCTTCCTCCGCCCCTCAGACTGGCCTGTTAGGGTGAATGGAGCACTGAGCTACCAGCTCCCATCCAGACAGCTTCTCCTTGTCTCAGTGTTGAACTTGTAGAATTCAGCAGGGAGGAAGATAGGCACAAAAGTAGAATTAGTTTGCTCTCCCTGCCATTGGTTCTGCTTCTACCTAACATTGGTCTCCTGTGTCTGTTCCTCCTGGAAATGGTCACCAGCCCACTACTACAAGCTAGCTGGGGATCTGGTTGCCTCAATAAGACTATTGGTTGAACTTCTACTGGTGTCACAATACAGCCAGTGAGAATGTTACTTTACAAGGAGTGTTGAAACTCCCCTGCATCTGAGGGTCTGGGTGTCCCAGACAGCTACAGAGAAGGCATGAGCCTGTGCTACTGATCAGCTGACTGACAGCGGGAAAGACCAGGGCTGTCACACCCCATGAATTGCAGTTGTATGAATTTGCACCCATGAAGCATTTTGACACGACTATCTTGTAGAACGTTTTCCACTCTCTTCTGAATTTTTCTTAATATGCCAAGGAATTAATAGATCACACAGTCATGGACAGAAATGTCCTTGTTGTTTTAATTACTGACAAATGGAATTCTGTCTGTCTTAATTAGCTGAGTCATAATACAAAGTGTTTCTTTTTCTTTTTCTGCATTTCTTCTTCAAAGGCAGAATTAAAAACAATTCACTTCTATTTTTGCTTTCAAACTGTTCATTATAAAGGGGCACATTCAAGTAACTCAGAGTAGATGCATGGAAAATAATGGACCTAAGTGAATTATGGTCATTAATTTCATTTTTTTAAAAATAAATTTCATTTTTGCATTTTCTATTTTACATAAACAAATGAATACATATACATAAACATATAATCCCTTTAGACTTCCCTCCCCCCATTGTTGATCTTAATGTAATGATTTCCCCCTCTGCATCTCTTTCATAACTCTATTTTTATAACTTCTTTGTCAAGCCATAGTTCAAATTTTTACTACAAGTTTTCTGTCAATCCTACCAATGTATGTAACTGTTTACAATAGCTTTTCAAATAAATTATAAACTTCCTCCATTCTTTATTAAAGACCTCCTCTTCCTGGTTTCTAATTCTTCCTGTAAGCTTTGCCATCTCGGCATACTTATGGCCACTAATTTTTGTGGATCTGCTCTGAGCAAAAGTTAGTTGAATAGAATCCAAAATCCTTACTTTCGGAACAGATTCCATTCGATTTCCAAGGTATGACTATATAAGGTCTTCGCAAGGAAATGACATTTTTGCAATCTAATACCAACCGTGTCCAAGAATGGTAATTTAAAGCTTGTTAAGAATATTGCCCCCTCCACTTTGCTCATTGCAAACAGATGAAAGTCTGGTAAACTTTGATAATAAATCTGATTTGCAGTGAGCATTTGAATACTTTTGATTGCAACTGTATATGCACAGCACATCATGCAGTGACTCAGTGCTGAATGGCAGGCCACTTGATGGTACAGGTGAATTTGAGCTGATCGATGCATGCAGCAAAACCATGCCTTATGGCTCTCGAGGGACACTGCCAACATCAGATCTTGGTGGGGAGACGTATCACATGCTGCACTTCAGAATAAAGTTTAATCCTTTCACATGAAAACTGGTACATTAGGGAGGAAGGCACTTGGCGGGCTGTAACTTTGATATACCATTTTCTGTATGCAGGGAAGGCTGTTATTTCTGTGTGGGCGAGCATGTGTGAAAGAGGCTAAGCCGTAGGCTGTAGCACTTGATAACTCTTGGGTTAGACAAAAAGGAGTGAAACTGTACGGGAAAGGGGAATTGTTGTTGTTGTTGTTTAGTTGTGTCCGTCACTCTTTGTGACCCCATGGACCAGAGCACGCCAGGCACTCCTGTCTTCCACTGCCTCCTGCAGTTTGGTCAAATTCATGCTGGTAGCTTCGAGAACACTATCAAACCATCTCATCCTCTGTTGTCCCCTTCTCCTTGTGCCCTCCATCTTTCCCAACATCAGGATCTTTTCCAGGGAGTCTTCTCTTCTCATGAGGTGGCCAAAGTATTGGATCCTCAGCTTCAGGATCTGTCCTTCCAGTGAGCACTCAGGGCTGATTTCCTTAAGAATGGAGAGGTTTGATCTTCTTGCTGTCCATGGGACTCTCAAGAGTCTCCTCCAGCACCATGATTCAAAAGTATCAATTCTTCGACGATCAGCCTTCTTTATGGTCCAGCTCTCACTTCCATACATCACTACTGGGAAAACCATAGCTTTTACTACACGGACCTTTGTTGGCAAGGTGATGTCTCTGCTTTTTAAGACGCTGTCTAGGTTTGTCTTTGCTTTTCTCCCAAGAAGCAGGTGTCTTTTAATTTCGTGGCTGCTGTCACCATCTGCAGTGATCATGAAGCCCAAGAAAGTAAAATCTCTCACTGCCTCCATTTCTTCCCCTTCTATTTGCCAGGCGGTGATGGGACCAGTGGCCATGATCTTCGTTTTTTTGATGTTGAGCTTCAAACCATATTTTGCACTCTCCTCTTTCATAGGGTCCATCAATTAGGGACACTTGAGGAGGAAGGGATCCAGGGTCAACTACAATCCTGTGTTTTATTTGCATTGTGGGGAAAGTAAAATTTGGGTATATTTGACAAGATAGCATTCCGGATCATTTTTCTTTTAGCTGTGGAAGCATCCCTTAAGGAGAAGGTGGTTTGTTTTCTTTAATTGTTAATGTCAAATAGTAGAAAATCATGCACCTTGACTTGATAGCTTGCCAGATGCCATGCTAGGCATTTATTAGAACCAGCTTAATCATCACAATGAGCAAGGCAGATGTCATGGTGGCTAGGCCCTCTGAATTCCCCAAACCATTTGCCATTGCTATTCGTTTTATGACAATATGTATCTGCGCAACTGATACAGTCAACCAGTCACTGAATCCATATTCTGCTTAATTAATTACTCAACTTAAATTGCTTAACCGCTTCCAGAGATAATTAAATGTGTGTATGTGTGTGTGTGTGTTTAAATTATGTGACACAGCATAATTTGCAGTTAGCATGTTCAGTCCCTGCAGAATATTTATTTGGATTGTACAAAATGTAGCCTTTTCTGCTCACTCCCTGATAAGACTCTGTGCTTGCATCAATTTCTTAAAAGTTTGGGTTTGACAGTTTCGCTCTTCAATATGTAATTCCTAAGGACCAGATGCTTTGCCAAAGGTCTCCTAATCACACCTCCGCACTTTTTCATTGTATATTTTGCTGGATCTCACCTATAGTTAGGTAAGATTTCAAAACATGCTCATTCTCTTGGCTGGTTTATTAGATGCATTTGACTCAGTGGAATGAGGAGGTGTACAGAAAGAAGAGTTTGCTTCTCTGGGTCACTGGCAATTTAAATGCTCTATATCAGCAATTGAAGAGATCGGTGAAAGGATTAGGGATCTTTAATGAGGAAATTGGATTCAGGTTGGGGGGGAGAGGTGAGTGGAAGAAAAGGGAGGTGTCTCGCAAAGGAGGGAAAGAGAACAAAATATATATAAGAGCAAAGAAATATTGATCCTGCTGTGCAAACAGTGCCTGAGTCTTGAGGAAGCCAATGTACAATAGAAAGATTCAGTCTGAGGTGTATAGAAAATCTCTTCCATCCATTTATTTGCATAGAGTAGAACACACACGTACAAGAGGAAAATTAATTTTTGAATGCTCATTTTTGAAAGCTCTGAGGAACATTGAAGACATAGAAATGATAATCATTTCAAAGAAATTGATCCATATTTGTTTACTTATTCTTTATTGCCCCTTTCAGTCAAAAATAGGCTCCTGGGCAGCTTAAAAAAATCTATTTCACACACGCACACAAAGGCAGACCTTGCCTTCAGGCTTACTTTCTAAAAAGACAAGATGTGAAAGGAAAATGGATTGGGAGGGAGGGAGAAGGAAATGGATGAACTCAGGTTCATGTTCTTAATCAGAAGATGTTCTGATAACTAGCTGATATGGGAAAGTTCAAGGAGAGGAGGCCCTCACCACGAGTGCTCCTTTCTCTTTCCTCCTCTGTTACAGCCTGATATATCTGCTGCAAGGTGATAGCTGACAGACACCTCTTTATTTTGGGTTACATTAATGTGTAAGTATGAAGGCGATCCCCAGTAATGAAGGTTCAGACCAAGAGAGGAGGTTCCAGTTTATTTATTTATATTTTTAAAATAACAATTTTATACCACTTTCCAGCCCTCCAATGTGTTTTATGTGCGAGAACCAAACCAAACACAAGCAAGTAAAAACAGAACAAAAAAAACCCTCACTGATTTTTCAAGTTTCAGTGTAATTTATGAGCATTTTGGAATCTGCACTGCAGAATACCTTGGAGTCTGTGCTTAGGGATTTTGTGCAGATAGGGAACCATCTTCAAGCAGTTGGTTCAGTTGTTCTAATGCTGGAGTAGAGCAGGGAAGGCAGAAAGACCTAGTGATGAAGCAGATGCTAAGTAAAGGGCACAAAAGCAGGGGAAGCAGAGGGTTATAAATGGATAGGGTGGGGGAATCCACCACTAGGAGAGAAAGAAGGCTGTCATCAGTAAAAAGAATACCCCTGACTATAAGAGGCAGTTGAAAGCTAGACTGAGGACTCGGCTACACTAGTAAAGAAACAGTGGTTTGAATGTGCTATAAAGATGCAACACCAGGTGGCGGCAGAGAGCAGGAAATTTCAAGAAGCGATTTTCCGTAGTGATTTTTTTCTTTGTTATCTCATTTCTGACTTATTTAGAGTCGTCGTTTTTCCTGTGTCTACATCCACCCTGGGCTTAAGGACATGTGAGGGATTCAATTTCATACCCTCCAACTTCCTGGTGGTGAAAACCGGGATGTGCGTTCATTGGCCCTGCACTCTCACGCGAGCCCAACCCCCCCCATCTAATTTTCCCCTTGAGGGGGCAGATTTGTGTGTTCCTGCAACACACGCCCATGCCCTACCCGATCTGGACCACCATCTGCAGCCCATTTTCTCCTTCCCCTCTGCCACCTTTGCCAGCACTGCCTTTCTGCTTGCTTCCTCCCCTTTCCCAACTATCAAGGACACTACTTGCCTCCAGTCTTGTCTACCTCCTGAATTCCTCCACTCCTCACCTCCCAGACACCCCTCTCTAGTGAATGCTCCCCGTCATCCACCCCCCTTCCTCCCTTACCAAGCTCCCAATCCCCCACTTGAACACTGCTTTCCAGCTGCCCTTAACCCTGGAAGAAGTTAGCCCTTCCCACTTCCCTCCCTCCACATTCTAGCTGCAGCCCTGATGTGGTTGAGGGTTGCTTGTGAGTGACCCAACCACATGGTCATGGCAGATTGCTCAAGCCTTTCCCATTTAATCAGTATCCTAATCCTTTCCACCATGTGGTTGCATCATTTACCTACAGCCAAGCAGACCCCATGTGCATTTTTTCTTTTTTTAAAAAAATAAAATATTTTGCTTATTTTGCAGTTGCAATCAGGGAAAATACACACACACACACGCAGAGAGAGCAAGAGAGAGAGAGAGAGAATAAGGAACTACTGCTGAACTCAGTGGGTGATTCTAGTATGCTCTGGGTATATACTACAATTATTGATTGAGGTTCTGAACCTGAGTGGGTGAAAAATAAATATCCACCGCCGTTTTTGAAACATGATCTTTTCTGTGTTCAAACAGGTTTATTTTGTAATTTTGTTGTTGGTAGCACTTTAAAAGAATTAAATCTTTTTTAAGTATATAATTCAGCTGAAAAAAACATATTGTGCACTATTCACTCAAAGTAAAACAATTCTAAGGGCACACATTGTGCACCTAAAAATGTAATGTGTGAATGAGACAACCATGTGTTTGGAAATGCATGTATCACATAGGTATATGCTCCAAACAAGTGTTGTCTGCATCTCCCTGCCCAGTGTATGCTCAGTTGTAAATCCAATTTGTATGCAGATCGCCTCGCAGTTTATGAAATGGTTTTCAGTCCTATGGATTTAAATGGGAGACTTAAATGCATGCTTAAATCTTTCCTTTTGAAAAGAATGGGTTTTTATTTTATTTTTTAATCAACACAAATTGTTGTGATGGGAAGGATGGTTTTCACTCTGTTGCTAAAAGAACAAAAACAATTACTCTGGTGCAGCAATGATTCCT
This sequence comes from Podarcis tiliguerta, assembly GCF_965153285.1. Lineage (NCBI taxonomy): Eukaryota > Metazoa > Chordata > Lepidosauria > Squamata > Lacertidae > Podarcis > Podarcis tiliguerta. The sequence continues at coordinate 76,220,045 of NC_139538.1, read as the reverse complement.
GGGCGTGAGAGTCTGAGTTGTCCCGCTGACCCTCATTGTCACCTAAAGATTCCCCATTCATTTCAATGAGAGCAGCTGATCCAGTGGTCATTTTTTTCTTTCATTCATTCAGTTCTGCTCCCTCATTTGGAATTAATGGGCCACAGTCAGATGCATGCCTGGATTTCTTGACCAGAGCAAGTGTTCCTCCCCCACCCCAATATTTGCCCGTAACATCCATCCATACTTTTGAATCTATACCTTTCCCCTTCAAGCCTTATATTTAATTCCTGTCATATGTTAACAGGTAGCAATATAATCCAGCCAATTTGATACTCAGTTGGTATATTAAGAAAGCCTTTTGAAATTAAAATAAATCACTTAAAGAATTATTGATTCATTTCCACATACGGTGTTCCAGCTGCCTATTAATTGTCGACTGCTTGTCCTCACATGAGACAGAATGTTTTCTCATATTCTTGATTTCCATTTCATCCCTCTCTTCAAGTTAATTATGCAGCAGTGATGTTTACCAAGGCTATTGCTTCCCCTCCTTGTCTGCCACCCCCTGCCCCCCCAAAATAAACTACACTATTCCCATGAAAGTAATATCCTGTGCAGTGGAGCACATCAGAAACTATGGAAAGACTTTGGCTTTCATCCAACTCTATCAAACTGCAGGGGTTTCTTTTTGGTTTGGCTTTGTTCCTTTCTTTTCAGCGCTGTAAATCTTTCAGTGTTTTATGTTGTTTGTACACTTGGAATCTGGGGGAACAACGTGGAGGCTTAGGCAGGAGTGCTTTATAGTCCAAAGCAAAAAACAACAACCCAAAACCACCCTGTACATTTTTAAAGGAATGGGGTTGTGGTCAGAAACGAGTGAATCCCAATGAGCCTTGTAAGTGATGAACATGACTGAGTATTAAAAATAGAGTCCAGCTTCCAACCTTTCACCCACCACCTCCCTCCTGCCCTATGGATGCTCTTTATATAGCTTTATGAAGAATTGGATAATGATCACATCAGATAAATGCCCTTGGTTTTCATAGTCGTTTTCAAGGTCCACAGCAGTCACCTGAAGGGAACCTCACGAGAAGTTGGCTCCTTTACTCGAAAGTCCATAGTCTTGTATAAGGAACTAACAGCACAGTCGCATGCATGTCCCTTAGAAAGTGGGGGTATAGGATAGCATCCCAAGGATGGGACGATGTGTCACTTGAGGTACAGGACTGCCACATCAAACAAGCCCCACTCCCATGTCAAGTCTACCGTATTCCCCTGCCATGTGTAGGCTCACTTCCTGTCTGATGAGGCATATAACCAGTTCATACGTTTCTCTGCCCTCCGGGGTACATAAACGCAAAATGTGGTGGCACCACTTCATGCCATAATCCTGATTACATGTTTTAGGGTCTCCTTGGGGGGAGAATTCTGTTTGGGCCAGTGCAGCAGGCCAGCGTCTCTCATAACAGCATGCAGGTGGGGATCCTAAGTCGGGGATGGTTTTTCCAAGCCGAAATCTGCACACTTCCTGTTCTCCGTATGAAGAGCGTCTCATGCTGATTCACACACCCTTAAAATAATAGTAATAATAAGTTCCCCTATTTCTAGATGTTGCTGTTTAATGTTGCCATAATTTTCAATTTTGCTGTCCACAGAGAGTGAAGAGGTTTACCAGCGACAAGTGCTGTCTATTTCCTGTATCGTCTTTGGCATAGTCATAGTGGGCATGATCTGTGCAGCGTTCTACTTCAAAACAAAGTAAGAGCCTTTGTCTAGCCTCTGTCCTGTCATCCTTATGCCTTTTCAGTTCTTCTGTGTTTTTCCTCCATGGCATTATTTCTGAAGAGAGTAAGATACCAGAGACCCAATATACATTATTTCCTTGTGAGTCAACATGCTCCCCCTACCCCCCCCTGCATGTAAAAATGCCCCCGCCATCTCCATGACTGACACTCATAATGTCATTTATCAGAGTTTGCATACAGGAACACAGATGAATGGGAAGGGGTTTGAAGAGGTTAATCTTCTTTGATCTTCTGGAAAGGCATGAAAATGCATCGTTTTCCTACCAGCTTTTCATATATCACAAGAACTGGCTTTGGGTGAAACAATGCTGAACATCCTGGCGACAATTTTGTGATCCATAAAATAAATAAATTCATAGTATGGTAATGTCTGCATCTGGCTCGAGCATATCTATTTTGATTCATGACAGATTTATCGGTTATATATCGGAAGATGCAGAGGGCCTGGTAGTTTATATGGCTCAAACTGCTCAATGACTCACAAGATTGGGCTGCTGGCAGTTAATAAATGACGGTCCAAGCTTGCTTAGAAAGAAAGGAAGGGAGACTGGCCCTGTCTGCACCATGCTACACCTCTAAAGCAGTATTATACTGCTTCAAACATTCATGGTGTCGCTCAGAGAATCCTGGGAACTGTGGTTTGTCATGGGCACTGAGTTGTTATTCCCCTCACAACAGCTTCTTACATAGCACGAGGGTCTGCCATTAAAAGAGGAAAAGTCAAAAATTCCATTGAGCATGCTCAAGCCCACACTAGAATTACATTTGGAGCCAACCTAGATGTGATGTTCATTGCAGTAATCCATTTAATTTGCAGATTTTTTTAATGTAAAGAGGAGCCTCAGGACTGCAGGTTTGGGGAAGCCGTAGTTTGACTCCTTTCCCTGTTACAGTTCCGACGAAAATGAACTCTTCAGGTTGGCTATTTGCATTTCAAGAAACGCCTCCATTGCCCGCAGTGTAGGCTTCCTCCAAAGGCAAATAGCCACTACAGAGAAGCAGTTTGTGCCAGGAACTTGGCAAGGAAAGGAAGAGTTATACTTCTCCTGCCCCCCCCCCCAATGCTTCAGGCTTCCTTATGGCAGTAATTTACCTAACAAATAATATGCATGTTAAGTGCATTCATGCAATTGATGTCACTTCTACTTCAGTCAAGTCTATAACCTACTGAAATTTATTACTAGTAGCCACCAAAATCCGTTTTTGCCCTTGAGAAACATCACATTTAGGCCGCTGTCCTGGGACCTGGGCCTAGAAAATGGAGGAGGTGATTCAAAAAGTGATTTGAATGTCTCTTGGGCTAAGTGCCTTTTCTGTGATAAATGTTAGGCCCTTTGAAAAGGACAAGTCCTTCTTCCCTCGTGTCACCTCCTGTTCTTATCCTGTTTCTGTGAAGAGAGAGGAAACATGTATGCTACTCAAAAGCTCTCTGGCGAACCATACCGCATCAAAAGTCAATGATGGACAATGGTTGGGGACTATTTAGCAGTCAGAGAATGATGCAGCCCAGGTTAAGTTCCATTAATTTCAATGGGAGAAATTTCAGGACATGATTTAATTCCTCACTGAAATAAATAGAATTTTAGTGCACTTGACTTTGGCAGTTTATGCCCACCCAAAAAAAAAGGGAAAAAAAGGAGAAACTTATAATATATGTCCCTATTAGACCTGTGCCTATTGCAATAAAATGCTGTCTAGACAAGGCATTGATTACTTTTCTGTTATTTTATGACTAACCATTATGTTTTCATTTTATGTTCTGTGTTTTAGATAATTATTCTGAAGGAGGAAATTTGTGTTCTCAGATGTCACACTTACACATTGTACAACCTGTGCGTTGGCATCCTTGGAATACTCAAATCCACAAATGCATTATTTAATTTCTTAATTTTTATTGAGTAGAACAGTCCCCCCACCATTGAACTGGCTTCACTGACCAAATAAAATTAAAGCTTTCTCTGTAGCTCTCATTGTCCTTGCTATGGCACATAGTTCATCAGCTGCAAATGCAAGCAACAGTTTCATGATTCTTAAACCAGGAAACCAGGAGTCAATGTGCATGTATCGCAACAATATAGGGCCTTGCCCTATCAGAATCTACCATAGCTCCCCATATGTATCTAGAATGTGAAGTGACTGAGTCATAAGTCTAAAATGTGAAAATTTCAGAAGTTTTTGAAATTTAGTATTGCAGAATTTTGCAGTTCTTGGATGATGGGTGGCTCTTAAGAACATGAGAAGAGCTCTACTGAATCAGACCAAAGGCCCATCTGATCCCGTATCCTGTTCTCACAGTGGCCAGCCAGAGACTTATGGGGAGTTCACTAGTAGGGCATGAACAAAACAGCACACTCCCCATTTGTGATTCCCAACAACTGGCATTTAGAGTCTTTCAGCCTCCCAACAGTGGAGGTAATACACAGCCATTGTGGGTAGTAGCCATTGATAGCCTTGCCATCTCTGAATTTGTCTGAATTTTAAAGCCGTCCAAGTTGATGGGCACCCCTACAGCTTGTGGGAGCAAATTCCTACCTTCTTTTGCTCATCCTGAATCTTCCGACATACAGCTTTGTTAGAGGGTTCTAGTATTATGAGAGATTAAGGCGAACTATCAGAGTATATAAAGGTAAAGGGACCCCAGACCATTAGGTCCAGTCGTGACCGACTCTGGGGTTGCGACGCTCATCTCGCTTTATTGGCTGAGGGAGCCGGCGTACACCTTCTGGGTCATGTGACCAGCATGACTAAGCTGCTTCTGGCGAACCAGAGCAGCACATGGAAACGCCGTTTACCTTCCAGCTGGAGTGGTACCTATTTATCTACTTGCACTTTGACGTGCTTTTGAACTGCTAGGTTGGCAGAAGTAGGGAACAAGCAACAGGAGCTCACCCCATCATGGGGATTCGAACCGCTGGCCTTCTGATCAGCAAGCCCTAGGCTCTGTGGTTTAACCCACAGCGCCACCCACGGGCATATTATTGGTATAGGGAATGCCCATAACTTAGTGAACATTGACATTAATGTGTGAATGCTGATAACCCCTGATGAGTATAATGAACATTTTGAAATAATCAATAAGAAGGGACAAGAGCTCAGTGGTAGACCTTTGTTGGAACACTCAATCAAATTAAAAATATCTGCAATGGCAGATACATATTGCAATGGTTATGTGTAGAAGTTGGGTTTTTGTAATTATCATAAGCTGAAGAAAGGGGTTTCTCTTTGCAGACAGAAATGGAGAGGTATAATAATGAATGCTGAAGGAGGAACATGTGTTGGTCCTCAGTGGCACATACATTGCATGTAGAAGGGGCGATCCTCAGCATAGTTACAAAACTCAGGTACTAGGTGATGAGAAAGGCCTCTTTCTGAGACCTTGGAGAGCAGCAAACTAGTCAGCACAGGCAAAACTAAGCTACATGACAAACAGACCCAGCAGTTCCCTACACTTGTGAATACATCTCCCCTCATTTTGGACAAGCATCCCTCCATGTTGACAATAGCATTTTGCCAGATGTCATCGTTTGCTGGTTGTTGTTTGTTTGTTTTCCCCAAAAACATTAACAACATTGGCCTGGGACCACCCATTTTACTTTTGAATGTAGCTGTATGCCGGCTCCCTCGGCCAATAAAGCGAGATGAGCGCAACAACCCCCGAGTCGGCCACGACTGGACCTAATGGTCTGGGGTCCCTTTACCCTTTACCTTTATGAGCGACATTTCAAGCAGTCAGTGTAACAAATAAAAAAATGGTTGGGACCAACTGGCTCACTTTGGCTCAAGTTGTACATTGCAGCAGGCTCTGTGGGGTGGGTTTTTGCCGCAAAAATCGGCCTGTACAAGCTGCAAGTCTCAGGGAAAGAAGGGTGGGTGTAAAAAAGTGGTTTAACCCCTTTCCCTTTGGTCATTTTTCCATTTGAAAAACAGTTTCCCCAAGCTACGTTTTCATTCACAGCTAGGGCATCCTCTGAGGAAAAAGTAATCAGGTGAAGCTGTTTTGAGGTGAGAAATACCTGAAGGTGAACTCCATCTACCCACTGTGGTAGTTGGGGAACAAAATACTTTTATATAAGACTCGTCCGCAGCAATCTTGAAATTGCTGTGGTAGTCTCTCACCAGCGAAGCATCTGAAACTAGCTCACAACAACAAAAAAGGGCTACTGCTCAAAAGCATGTGCTCTGGATGCAGAAGGCTCCCAAGTTTTTTTTTATTCAAAATCATAACAAGACATATTATCCAAAAACATATCATCCTTGGTTCCCCCCCCCATTTTTCCTCCCTCCCCCCCTCCCACACAAACCCACCCACCCCCACCCCCTGACTTCCCTCGATTCCAGTCTTTGGTTTCTCTAAGAATGCTGTTTTCTGCATGTTACAAAGTTGTATAGATCCTCAAACTATTTAGCTGATTATTATCAATAAAAGATTTGTGAATGTTTATTCAAAACCTGCCAAGGAGTCCAGTTCGCTTTGTTGCGTCTTCAGAACTTTGTAAAGGGTTCCCATTCATCCTTAAAGTCACAGTTGTCCTTGTCCCGTAGCTTATATGTCAGTTTTGCCAGTTCTGCATAGTCCATCAATTTTTCTTCCCATGGTTCTTTACTTGGGGTTTCTTCAGTCTTCCATCCTTGTGCTACTAGAACTCTCACGGCCGTTGTCGCATACATGAAGATGTTTTTCAACTTTTTTGGCAGGTCTTTCCCTACAATCCCCAACAAAAATGCCTCGGGTTTTTTAACAAATGTTAAATGGAACATTTTCTTCAATTCGTTGTATATCATTTCCCAAATTTTTTTAATTACCTCACAATCCCACCACATATGATAAAATGTCCCCTCGTTTTCAGAAGGCTCCCAAGTTCAATCTGGCATCTTTAGGCAGGACTGAGAATGTCTCATGTCCGAAAGCTTGGAGAACTGTGGGCAGTCATTGTAGACAATGCTGACCTGGCTCAATATATGGCAGCTTCCTATGTTCCTCTGATATTCTCATTACTAGAACGGTCCGAAAATGGGTGGGGACATGGAATGTGTGGCCAAATTAGCTCAAGGGTTTTCAAATTGACAGTTCCCAGCCAGTAAATCAGAACAGTTTCATCTCACAATGATCCTTCTGACATCATAATAGGTCAAGCCACTCTGGCAGTTCACACCCTTGAATCAGCCACAGATGTGGCGGGTTTGAGTTTGTGTGTGTAGATAGATATACAGTGACAGCCAGCATTGTACTGATGCTTGCAGAAGTGAGAGATGTAATTAAAAAGCACATAAAAGAACGAAAATATACTTCTTTTTCTCTCTTTCCCCCCACCCCGCACCAAACTCACAGTGTCTATGACAGTAGTGTCTCACATCAGATGTAACTGATCTGTAGGAAGGACTATGTGAATGGAAAACAGGGACGTTGTATGTACGCTTGATAACTATGAAAATCCTTTACTAAAAAACAACTATTTTTAAAAAGCACATAAAACATGCAATTCATATAATTCCCATGAACTGTGAACTTTTGTTCCCCAATTCTTTTAAAATGAATGTTTGTAATAAAGCTCCAAATAAGCATACTCTGCAGTGGAATTTCACTTGCAGTGAAATTGTGTTAATTCTGTCACACATTATAGATCAAGCTTCAGGCATGGTTGCAGATAGAGCCATACTTCTAGTGTGAATTGCAAAAAGGAAAGCTTATTTATTGCTAAGATGAGACGTATTCTTCTGAGAACATGTCCCCCCCCCCAAAAAAAGGGCTCTTTGCACAATTTTCTCTGATTTTTCCCCATTTCCCCACACAATGCTCCAGAACAACCCTGGCTGCAGAGCACTGTGAAGGATGCAGAATGGTGGCCAGGCTACCAATATGCTTATTGCTGCTGTAACCACTTGCAGCAGCAATGAAAAAGAATCAAAGAAACAAACAAAAAGATTCCCCACCCCTGAGAAACTGTAGGAGAATTTCTCCCTTGCTGCTCTAACATTTTGTTGAAGTACTTTCCCCAATTTCTCTGTCCACAAATGCATACAGCTCTACTATTGGTAATAACAGATGTTCAGATGCATCGAAGTTCAGTGGTTAATGTGCATTAACAACTAGATACTGTTAATGTGCAGAACAACCAGATATTGCATATTTCCTGGTCAATATACACAAGCCTTGGGGAATGTGCACATCACAGCTAAACTGTGCATATTAGGAGAACTTTGCACTAAGATGCTGATTAATTTTAATGTTTAAATGAGTTTACAAGTTGTCATGAATTTTATTTTATTTATTTTTTAAAATGCAAACTGATGTGAAAATGTGGAGAAATGAATTTTATTTTATTTATTTTTTTAAATGCAAACTGATGTGAAAATGTGGAGAAATGAAAGTAAGACTGGGAAAATGAAAAACTGAAACGGACAGATTCACTCATCCCTCATTTCAGCATAAACCCTGCATTACTGAGAACAAGTTGTTCTGACCTGCCTGGACTTGCCGTCACAAAGGTTTCGGTTCTAGTCTGTGGTCATTGAAAATATTAGGACAGTTGGAAACAGAAACCACATTAGAATAATTGAGATTAGAAAAATAATAATCACTGCCCATCTTTATCTGGACATCTTTTTGTTTTTGTTTTTTTCTTCTTCTTTGCAGAAAGCAAACAAAACTTATTCAGGAACAGCTGAAAGAGACACGAAATGGGAAAACCTACAGCCTTAATGCTTCCAGCATGATGGCAAAATCAGAGACCAGGGCCGAAAGCCGAGTCCAGCTGCAAAATGTAAGTAACTTTGCCAACCTCCATCCTTAATTCACTGGTTGAATGCTTTAATGCTGATGGTTTGGGTTCTCGTCACCCCCAGATGTGCCACTAATTTGCACCTGTGGTGCTGTGGAATGGAAAAAAAACCTGAACAGAATCATTTTATTTGTCCAACAGTCCTTGTTAAAAGAGTGCAAATTGGAGCTTTATTATGCTGTCTTGTCGTGGTTTGCCATATTAAACGCCAGCATCTGAATAGATGTAAAATTTATAGGAAAACTTCAGGGAGCAAAATGGGATGTAGGAAAAAAAAGTTGCCTTGAACAGCCAGCCATGTTGGCTCAATGTCTTTGGGAACTATATAGCTTTATGGTGCAAAACAGCAGGCTATGAGAAAAGACACATTTAGTTATCTCCACACAAGGTTTTCAATTATATGCTGGCTATGTAAGAAACTCCAAATTAAACATTAGCCAGAACTAATTCAGAACTTGGGTCTGGAGGCAGATGGTTCCTAAGTGGACCCAGGATGGGTCAGCATAATTGAAGGGGTGCTGAATCACAGCCCCGGGTTGGACTGTGGGACTGTAATTAGAGTTGCTATCTTCTGCATTGATCCCCATTCATTTGCCTTCAATAGCAGAAATCAACATGTGATTATGACCAGGGTCTCGTGCAATGACCTTAAAGATTGGACAGAAGACCATTCTAGAAGTAACCTTGTCCTGGGCTGCATGATGCTTCAGAGGTTGACACTATCACACTCTGAACCAAGGAACAAATCGGAACCAATGCAGATCACACAGAGTTGGTTGTATGATCCTAGTGCCAAGCTCCCCATCAATATTTTTGAGCCACATCTTCTCCTGTCCCTTTATGCTCTTAAAGTAATTGGGTTCTTTCCTTGAACCATGGTACTGATAGTGATAGGAATACATAAAAGTAATATCATCAAAAACCACACACACACACACACTCCTACTGCTTCAGTCCTTCATTATTTTTGTTGTTGTTTATCTTGGGAATGTCACTGCCTTTCCATGAACAGATGCATCGAGGTAGTGGGATTCAAAGCCCATAAGCAAGAATATTCTCCATCTCAGTTTTTTAATGCTCCATTTTACTGGCGTTGATAGTTCGTTTCTCTTTCTTCTCACCTCCCGGAAAGACAAGATTAATGGGGTGCCTTCATTATGCATTGCAATTGACTATCTCGTAATTGAAGGTTGCGTTCTACTTGAAGGTTACTTTGCATAACAGCACAGGCTGCACTTTGGGCACACAAAGAGCTATTGCCCAGACAGATCTTTCCCTGAAAACCAAAGCCTGGTTTGCCCTGCTGTTTCATCTACTCACCAAACTTAAACTGCCTTTCAACAAGTTGAGCCATCGTTAGAGACAGTCCAAGACATCTGCTTGCCCTCCCTGATAGTTACAGTCATAATAACCATAATAATGATAACTTGCTACCCCCTCATGTGGGCCACTTAGTGGGGACTGCGGCTCATTTGTGGCGGCTTTCATCTGCACCCAGTGGGACTGTTAGGGTGCCGACTCCTTTCTGTTCAAAGATTCCAGACCGCTCATAGCATTCATAGTTCCTGTGACTGAAAGTGGAATAGCCTAGCTTCAGTAGTCTATGCTCTGGTAACCGCTAGATTACATTACATTACAATGTGCTATATGTGGCTCCAGAAACTGCAGCTGGTGCCCAACACAGCAGTCAAACTGTTAATGGCGTCTGGCTTGCCCCAACTGCATTGCCTGCCTATGCTTTTCTGAGGGCCTCATTTGCAAAGTGCTGGTTTCCCCCCACAAGCTGACCCCAAATAATACTGCTCTGAGTAATTTAGGGGTTAAGAAAACAACAACTTTAATAATAATAATAATAATAATAATAATAATAATAATAATAAATGTATTATTTATACCCCGCCCATCTGCCTGGGCTTCCCCAGCCACTCTGGGCAGCTTCCAAAAGAATATTAAAATACTATAATACATCAAACATTAAAAGCTTTAAACAAAGGCCACCAGCAGCTGCAAAATACAGTTTTACAAAATGGAAGCTGCTCTGGTTAGCACTGTGTCAGATAAGATCTGGCATCCACCCCACCTCAAAAAAGTGGGCATGGCCAGAACCCAAGGAGGGCTGTATTTCTCTCTTTACTGTTCTCTTTTCTCCCTCTCCCCACCAAACCCCCTTCCTCTCTGCCCAGCAGACTGCTGGAACCAAAACTTGATTGATCTTGCCAGCAGTCTGAACTGATCACTTGCAGGCAGCTTTCAGCATTAGACCTAGGGCTTGGGCTTTTCAGCCAGAACTCACCAGAACTCAGTCTTGGCGCCATTATAAGAGAACAAGAGAGGCATTTATGTTGAGTTCTGGCACCTCTTTTTGTAGAAAAATAGCACTGCCTATGGCCATAGGTTGCCACCCCATGGTGGATTAGGACTCCCTGCCCCATCATTTCTACCCATAGCTTGGTATAATATTGTACCATAGCGTTCTGACAGGCTGGATTTGCCTGGCAGAAAGACCCTTCTGTACATATGTGCCAAATTCAATGTCCCTTTGGGATCTTGTTTTCAAGAGACCATGCTATGTAAATGCAAGGAAGTGACTCTAATCCTGCCACTTCCTTTTTGCAGCTCATTTTAAATGCATTGCAAATTTGCTTTTCACTTCAGCTAGCCTCATTTATGTTTTCAGCTGTTTGCATAACTGCAGTTAAAAAATACCACAGTCCTCCCTTCTCTTCCCTCGCTCACCTCTGTGCCAACAAAAGCTTCAATAGCTTGATTATCAAATCTGCATGCAAGGTTAAAAACATGGATGTTTGCTTTCAAGAGGTGTTTTTCATCTGTGACACAGCACTTCACACGGCGCTTTAAAATGGCATGTTTTCTCATTTGCATTCTTCTTTCAAACTGCTCAATAAATTGCAAGCTCCCTAAATTCACTGAAGGTTCAGATTAGGAGGGTTACATTTGACATTATACTTCTCACACTGTAAGATGTGGAACTAATACTTACGATCAGCAACACTATATTTAGGAAGTAACAGACATACCTAATTATATAACATTTAAGAGCCTTTTCATTCTTTATTTTCTAAGAGAAAATTAGGTACATATTTCAGATTCCAGGGACAGCCAGCTTCTGTATTCTTGATGGCTACTATTTTCTTCATCTGGTTGGGCCCTGTGAGAATAGGGTGCCAGAATAGATGACCCTTTGGTTCTCCTTATGCTCAGATACCAGTCTGGAAGTTGGCATTGTCTACCCCTATTTCTTAAAAAAAATAAAAAATCAAAGCATTTCCCAAAAATTATAAATCAGTAAAAACCCTGGACCTGTTTAGGGATTTGTAAATTAATACAGGGAACTTGAACCAGGCTCAGTAGTAGATGAGGATGTTTTAACAGTTTTGTCCCATGTTGGCGGCTATGTGTTCCCCATCAGCAGTCTAGCCACCACATTCTGCCCCATCTGGATATTCTGGGCCAGGTCCAAGGGAAACCCTACAAGGAGTTCACTGCAGTAATCCACCCTCAAGGTTACCAGTGTATCGTCTACAGTGGTCAGGCTATCTCAGTCCAAGAATGTTCATATTTGGTGAACCAGGCAAAGCAGGTAAAAGGCTCACCTACCCAAAGAGGATACGTGGGCCTGTTGTGACAATGTTGTGTTCAAGAGTACCCTAGAGCTGTGTATCTGCTGCTGCAGCCGGAATGTGACTCTGTCCAGAATGGGCATTTTTCAGACATGAGAACAACCTACCCCAAGAGTCTCCATCTTTTCTGGATTCAAGCACAATTTCTTGGCCCTCCTCAGATCCACCACTGCATTTAGAAATCAGTCTAGAGCTTTAACAATCTCTCCTGATTCAGATATTATGGAGAAACAGAGCTGTGTGTTTTCTGTTGGAAATGACTTCAGAAGAACAGTATGGACCAGATATGTGTGGTTCCTATGAATTTATTATTGGGGAAGAACTGAAAAGCTAGAGATGGCATGCAATGGGATGGGATGGACCTGTGACTGAGTGCCACTAAGACTTTAAAAAGGCAGTTTTTCTTCAAATCACATTACTGTATAGTATGTCCCTACAATTGATGGGGGAGAAATTCTTTGGCTGGCTTTCCTCAGTGGGCTAACTTGAACCAACCCTCTTGAATTTGCTTGTGGATCAGAAGGTAACTCCCAGTCAGATTGCACATTTATCTGAATTTTGTAATGAAGTTTTGGCATGTAGAAAGTCCACAAAGATGCATTTTACATTAAAAGTGTATACCAACTGTGTACAACTTAAATACTTTTTGTGCATACTTTCAAAACATTTGAAGTAGGCTGCTCAGTCCACCCATAGCTCTTGCCTACAAGAATATTCCTTGCACATAGAAAACAACATTAGGGAGAAAGGATGCAGCCTAGCATTCTTCTTGAGCTGCTAATATTCTGTGTCAATATTTTGGAAATGTGTGAAACACCTATGTTCCTCTCAGTGAAGCACATTTCTATTTACTGAGGTTGGAAAGGGAATAAATAAGTATTAATTGATTGAAAACCAATATATAGTCATGGAAGTACATAACTGAAAGGTAAAGTTAAAGGTAAAGGACACCTGACAGTTAAGTCCAGTCACGAACAAATTTGGGGTTGCAGCATTCATCTCGCTTTACTGGTCAAGGGAGCTGATGTTTGTCCACAGACAGTTTTTCCGGGTCATGTGGCCAGCATGACTAAGCCGCTTCTGGCGAAACGAAAGCAGCACACGGAAACACCATTACCTTCCCACCGGAGTGGTACCTATTTATCTACTTGCACTTTGACGTGCTATAGAACTGCTAGGTAACCGAAAGGTACCTTAGTGTTATTTGCTCCAAACATCAGCTCCCTACTCATGGATGGAAACTTAAGAAACTTTTGCAAATAAGAACCAATCTATAAAAATTATAAGAGAATGGCATGTCGTTGGAGGAGAGGGAAGATTGTTCCATCAGGCACACAAAGATGCTTGTGCTGATGGAACAATCTCCTTAGCACCGCATTGAATTCCATCCCACATAGCCATAACTATAAAGTTCAGTTAGTTTTAAAGGTTTACTCTTAATATGATGATAAACTGGCTCCAACTCTCTGTTACATTCAGTTGAGCCACAAATGCAGCTTCCTGGCCCAATATCTAATGGACAAAGGATGAACCTCTGTACCATCTGAGGACCAGAATTTTAATTCCCATCTCCCCACAAATCTCTTTCTAGCCTAATCCCTCATGGTGCCATGCACGGTTCCATGAAGATGGAAGAAGGGGTGAATGAAATTTCATTTCAGCACTGAGCAGGGGGTATACATGATGGAACAGGCAGGATCAGTGTTGTTGCAGCATTTGCTGGTGCCTGGGGCACTTGCTGGCGCCTGGTTCATGATCCCTCAAAATCATGCTCCTAGGGCTATGGCCTCCCTGCTCCATGACTCCTCATGCTACAGCCCTGGGCAGGATTAGTGGCTATGGGGATTTGTCACTTTTGAGAGACATAAGAACATTAGAGGAGAGTTTTTCACTTCCAGCAAAGTTATACTGGGGAACACCCATCTGTGTTTCATATCATTGTCTCAAGCAACGGCCACTACCACCTACTGTAACTGGTGGCAGTTTTGCCATTCAGGAAGGAGTATTTTCCAGCTGTGCTATATGCAGTCTTTTAATTGGAAGTCTGCTAGAGAGTGAACCTGGAACTTTATGCAGGCAAAGCACATGATTTGTTGCTGAACTGGGGTTCATTTCCTATTCTAAACATCACCATTAGCTACCATTTCTATTACAGCTGGCATGTAGTGCCTTTCCTCCACCAACTATCAAAGTGTTTCGCAGATAAAGGCAGCAATCCTCTCTTAAACAAACTAGGAAACAGGACCAACCAAGATCACACTGCTGATTCCATGACAGTGTGAGGGGTTGAAATTGGCTGTGAGGCCAGTCTCCTCTGTGTTTGGACCACGCTGTCTCCATTGATTTCTTTAGGACAGCCAGCCTTGGGAGGTAGGAGTGGAAAATTGCTAGTGAGTGGCTAGGTAATTGCATTTGACAGTTGATTTTCTCCATGAAACTGTGAATAATTGGAAAATTTGCACAAAAGCTTATTTTTAAATGCTATCATTATTCATTAATTTATTTAACTACATGCCTCAAAAGTGCTTTTCAGTAATTGCTCTAACAACAAGCACAAATATAATCAGCCAGGAGACAATAAGCACTTTCACAATAATAGCACAATTAAGCCTTTTACTGTACCAAAATGCCAAGCTGATCTAGTAGCCAGAGCAAATTCGCTGCACTTGGACAGGGTATTGGGTCGCTTGCCATGTGGAGCAAAAGCATTTTCAAAGTGCACTCGGCGATTCTGACCAAAAGGGAAAGGACAAATCATGCACAGATTCTAGCTCTGAACATGGGCCTTTAAACATGTAAGGAAATTGAAAATAAGCACAGATGAGGAAGGAGGAGCAAGAAAGTGGAACCTTTTCTTGAATTTGCTCCTCAAAGTAACAACTTTATGGCTTCTTCAGCAACACTCCTGCACCAGTGAAATCTGGCTAGAAGGGGCTTGGCCCCTATTGCACAAGGTTCAAGAGGGTGGTAAATTGGTTAAATATCTTCAGCAGGGAGTCAGTCCACTGTCCCTCAGACCTTGTGGGGGGGGGGCAGACTATATTTTGAGGGGGGGGGATGAACAAATTCCTATGCCCCACAAATAACCCAGAGATGCATTTTAAATAAAAGCACACATTCTCACGTAAAAACACCAGGCAGGCCCCACAAATAACCCAGAGATGCATTCTAAATAAAAGGACACATTCTACTCATGTAAAAACACGCTGATTGCCAGACCGTCTGTGGGCCAGATTTAGAAGGTGATTGGGTCGGATCCAGCCCCGGGCCTTAGTTTGCCTACCCATGGGTTAAATGGCCTTGTGCAGCCCCATCAGTGGGCAGCCAGCATTTGCACCAGCAGGGACAGCTCACCCATGAAGCAAGGTTAGGCAGCTGCCTTGGGCGGCAGGATTCACAGGAGCAGAAGATCCAGCCTCCAAGGAATGCATCACCCACTGTCAGTGTGGCCACTTCTACTGCAATAATGCTAGAAAAAGGAAACCTTTGCAAAATGCCGGCACCCTGTCTCTACAACTCTGCTAGCATCTCTCAGTATTGTGAATATCACTGAACTTACCTTTTGTTGGTATCTTCATGAACTTATCTAAAAGACCGAGTTAAGCATTTGAAAAATCTATTGAAACCAGACATTATAAGTTCATTTTGGGCTGGGTAGTTCACAAGTCTTTGTGGCTTTGTTTAATGTTTTGTATTGTTCTCAGAAGGTTGATAAAGTATGTATAATTATGAGTTGCACTACTTCTACTGCAATGGCAGCAACAGTTGGAGTGTCCTCCTTAGAGGCCAGATCTGCCACCACCTCAATGCAGCCTCAACAGTGGGGCCTCTTGGTGAATAGGAGGCTCTGCAGTCTCCTCCCACATGTGCTGCCAATATAGATCTTTATCCCGCCCCGCCCCCGCCCATTTTCTGGAAGGGGGAAGGCACAATTTTGGGGTTTGCCTCGGGTGCCAAAATGTCTGGCACTGAGCACAAGTGCTTAAAGGGGCCAGTCCTTCTCCTGGGTCTTGGCAGGAGTCAACTGACTTGGCTCACTTCACTTTCAGGCAGTGCAATATCAGCAGGTTAGCTGGCAGGGCCAAGCAAGTAGTAATTCTTTTTTTTTAGTTTAACATTTCCATAGTGGCCAAGGGATGGGACAGGACCATTTTTCTGCCTTCTAGGGGTGCATGGGGTGCATGCTTTAGTTTAGTTTACAGTGGTACCTCAGGTTACAGATGCTTCAGGTTACAGACTCCGCTAACACAGAAATAGTACCTCGGGTTAAGAACTTTGCTTCAGGATGAGAACAGAAATCGTGCGGTGGCGACACGACAGCAGCGGGAGGCCCCATTAGCTAAAGTGGTACTTCAGGTTAAGAACAGTTTCAGGTGAAGAACAGACCTCCGGAATGAATTAAGTTCTTAACACAAGGTACCACTGTAGTTGTATTTAGTTTTCATTTCATTTCAGCTTTCCATTGTTCCCTATGAGAATAATGGCAACCCACCTCAAGTTGGTTCTCTGATTCATAATAATAATAATAATAATAATAATTTATTATTTATACCGCACCCATCTGGCTGGGTTTCCCCAGCCACTCTGGATGGCTCCCATCAGAATATTAAAAACAGAATAAAACATCAGACATTAAAAACTTCCCTAAACAGGGCTGCCTTCAGATGTCTTCTAAAAGTCAGATGTTTATTTCCTCGACATCTGATGGATTGGTGTTCCACAGGGTGAGCGCCACTACCGAGAAGGCCCTCTGCCTTTCCACCGATAGCTGCTGGTGCTTCAGTGGCTCCCATTCATTGGAGAAATGACTGGCAGACAGTAACTGGCAATAGCAGAGGTGCTACCACAGACAGACAGCGGGAATTAAGGGGCACTTACCCCATGCCTGAGAAAGGACTGTTAGACGGAGGTGTTTGGCTGCCTTGGGAGCATTGAAAGTTGCATTGGGGAAGAGGAAAGAGGAAGATAGTGATGAAAACCCTGGCCTATGGTGACATTAAACTAGTAATGTGTGGGAATGGGACTAGCATCTCTTGTTCAAATGGACATGCATGGACCAGTGTTTTGGCAGCATTAGTGCCAAGTCACAATGGCCAGTCTCTCTTCTTCAGGCAGGCTTCATAAGCATGAGGTCACAAAGGACAGCTGTTGGACAGGAGGGGCTAGAAACAGGTAGAGACATCACATAGTAGTAATGCTCAACCTGGAGTAGTCAGTCTGTCACTCTCCCAAATTCAGAATGGCAGTTCAGGGAATCCTGGCAATGAAAAGTTAACTCCAGTGGCTAGAGGACAGGTGCAGAGGCAAGATGGATGCAGCTTGTGGCTTACTTTCCACAGTGTGTTTGACAATTTCCTGAGATCTGCAGTCCAAGGTAGCGTAACTGTTGCTTCAGTCCAGCAAGTAGCCATACACGTGGATTTTGTCCACATATTACCTAGGGAAACGTGGGTGGCGCTGTGGTCTAAACCACTGAGCCTCTTGAACTTGCCAATCAGAAGGTTAGCAGTTTGAATCCCAGCAGGGGGAGCTCCCATTGCTCTGTCCCAGTTCCTGCCAATCTAGCACACCAGTGCAAGTAGGTAAATAGGTACCGCTGCGACGGGAAGGTAAACAGTGTTTCTGTGCACTCTGGTTTCCATCACAGAGTTCCATTGTGGCAGAAGCGGTTTAGTCATGCTGACCACTTGAGCTGGAAAGCTGTCTGTGGACAAACACCAGCTCCCTCAGCCTAAAAGTGAAATGAGCTCTGCAACCCCATAGTCGCCTTTGACTGGACTTAACCATCCAGGAGACCTTTGCCTTTACTTTTTTCCTTTACCTTTATTACCTAGCTAGAAATCCCATAGGAGACACAAGGTTCCCCCAAGCAAGGACAGTGTCTACACATGGCATTTTTTAAAAGCTAAAAGCACACTATGAAGAGGAACCAGAGGGCAGTCTCTTTTGCTTTCCTTCCAGTTCCTACACTGCACTGCCTGGGAATTTTTAGAAATCAAAAAATATTTTGATTTTTAAATGGATAGGATAATTTGTGAGTTGGGACCTATCACAAAAACATGACGGAAGTCACACCAAAGTCACATTTTGGACTGCCACCTTGGTTCAAAATGGCACCTGGCATCCAAACATTAACCAAAGCTGCTGCCCGCAGTTTGGGAACTCTTGTGCTGAGTTTGGCAATGATATCTCAAGCGGCAGCTGAACGTATGCCAAAAAATACGTGAAGTTATGCCCAAGTCACATTTGGGTACACCATCTGGACTCAAAATGGTGGCCTGTGGCCCAGCGTTGATGATGACCACCATCCCCACCTCGGGAACCCTCATGCCGAGTGTGCTGACAGTATGTCGAGAGGCAGCCCAACAGACAAGTGGACATACAGACAAGCCACCTTTTAAAATATGTCCTAGATGAAGGATTCTGCTGGCAGTTCTAGTTGTCCCAGCCACATGGTCAGGGCCGGATTTAGATTTGATGAGGCCCTAAGCTACTGAAGGTAATGGGGCCCTTTATATGTCCAACTGCCCTTTGTCAACAACAAATCGTCGCTGTTTTTTTGTGTTGAATATATGCTATATGGTAATTTATGGAACTAATAGGTATTTAAAGCCATTTGCACATAACAAAATATGTATTTTATCAAAGTAATTGTTGAACTGAAATACAATTAAGAAGTATATTAAAATGAAATACAACTAAGAAGAAGTATATTTTTGGGGAGGGCCCAAGAGAGTGGGGCGCTAAGCTTGTTTAGCTTATACGTAAATCCAGTACTGCGCATGGTGCTAGATTGGAGCCAGGCGTTGTGAACCTATTGTGAGTCAGTATGCATGGCTGGTAGTTTATGCTATGGGTTTTTTTTAGCTCTTGGTTGTTTAAAAATCTAACAGACTTGTGTACTTTTTTGGGGGAAAGTTATTTTAAAAACAATTATTAATAAAGTATTAATTTACATTCCTCCTGGTGTTTGTGTGCAGGGTGCAGGTTCAGTTTTGAAAAGTTCTATTGAAAGTGTGAAATGTTTTCCTTTTCCTCCCTGCTACCTCTGTATTTCACGGTTACCTTATACCCCTCCTCCACCACCCTCTTTTAATAAATCCAGCTTTTGTTTTCTGAGAAGCCTTCAGCAGTGCAGAATTTTAATTCACGCTGAATAGCATAGTGATAGACCTTTACCTGTTTAGACTTCTATTTATTTGAAAGACAACCCATTTCATCTCAGTTACTTAAAATGGTTTAAAATGCCATATCTGTAAAGTTTCTTTTAGGCAGTTGATTTTTATCCGGGAGAAGTCTTGGAACTAACGGTTTTATGAGTTATAAAATTATTATTATTGCAGAGGGCCTTCTTGGTAGTGGCACCCGCCCTATAAAACCCCCTCCCATCAGATGTCAAGGAAATAAACTTTTAGAAGACATCTGAAGGCAACCTTGTATCGGGGAAAATTTAGAAGTCTAATGTTTTACAATTTTTTATGTGCTGTAAGCTGCCCAGAGTGGCTGGGGAAACCCAGCCAGATGGGCGGGATATAAATCATAAAATTATTATTATTATTTGCCCTGTGCCTGGGCATCAAATGACAAAACAGATTAGATGGATTGAGCTGAGGGTCACATCTTTATTTAGTGATATTCATTGATTTTCAGAATACTTGACTAAAGATCTGCCAAATAATCTCACCAACCCAACTGACTTGCAAGGAGAGAAAAAGGAAATAGGGTGTTCTGCACAACTCACCTTGTTTGACAATCCTGTCTTAGTTTACATCATTCTAGCTGCAATTGTCCCACTCTTTGCTTTTCATAGTCTATGCACTCTCAGAAAGAGGCTGCAGAGATTCTGCCAGGGTCCCCATTCTCCACTGACTAGTGGGACCACCGGGCCAAAGCCTGCTCCCTCTTCCAGATCCCTTCAAGCTATTAAGTCTTGAGCAGTTCATTAAAAGAGGGGTGGGAAGCCTGTATTGGACTCCAACTCTCAATATCCCTGAACACTGTCCATGCTATCTGGGGCCTATGGGAGTCAGAATCCATGTGGATTCCAACTCTCATAGGTCCCAGATACCATGGACAGTGTTCCTGGTAGAGCAGCCAATTGCTGAAGAGAGAAGTCTGTGTGACTTCATGCCTCACTTGGCTTGGAGTTGCTTTTTGTAGTACAGTCTGCCACACTATAAAGGGGGGAAATATGCTCAGTTGATGTCATGGTGATGTCAGGTGATTGGCAGGTGGATGGGGCCCCGCCCAGCTGTCAAAATAATCTACTGATATACAAAGGGGAGGATTCAGAATGCAAAATTTGCATTTTTGAGACAAGCTGTTTTGTTTTTCGTCAATAGCTATGCAAATGTCACCAGAACTGAAAAGGTTTCTCTGTCTCAGTTTAAATAAAGCATTAATATTTTCCTCATAAAATAATTAGCTGTCATAATGCTGATTAGAACCAGGAGCTGAAACTTCTGCAAACAATAAAGTGTATATATTCTGTTGCAAACTCTGGCAAACAACAGTGTGCATACACATAATATGTGTATATATTCTGACAATGCATCAGTATAACTCTATTTTAGTTTCCCCCTGCCTCCAAATTCCTCCAATATAATTTCCCAGTTAAATAATTACACAGCTTCTCTAAAATGCAGTCCTTGCTATACAGAAACTGTGCTATACTGAACACGTGCTGAACCTCAATAATCCTCAAATCAACTTTTCCACACAAGCACACCTGACCCACCAAGCTCTGCTGGAGCTCTGCTGTTGACCTTCAGATTCCGCAAGGCTCCACATCCTACCTATGGGGTTTCATTTTATTTTTCCACAAATTTGTCCTCCGTTCCCAAACTTCCACAAGCCGCCACCTCTGCAAATTATGTTCGTTCCAATAGCAATGAAGGATAGCATCCTTATGACATTGCTTTGTGCAGAATCAGATCATTGGTCTATCAATCCCTAGCATTCTTTACTTCAAATGACAGCAGGGGCTCTCTTAAGTTCTCAGATAGAGGAGTTTTCCCAGCCCTGGTAACTGTTCTCTAACTGGATATGAAATGATTTAACCTGGGACCTTTGATTCATATAAAGTCCCAGGCTAAATCCTTTAACACGTTTCTGCGCTTCCAATTTCCCACCTAGCTGATATTGCACAGACAACAAAAGCAGACCTACATTTCTCCCTTAGTATTGCAGGAACAACTTCCTCCCTCCTGAAGAAGGCAGTGTGACGACCTTGTTGTCTTTTAAGGGTTGCCATATGATGTGATAGGCCCGTTCAAGGCAGCTGAATGGGTCTCGTGTGAAACAGACAATGGAAGGTGGTGCCATCTTCTGCTTCTTCCCATTCAGCCAAATTTGTCATCTGCACTCGCTCCTGTCCCTGGAGAACTGGGGAATGGAGTCTCATCACCTGCCTTTGGGTCCACTCTGAACTCTAAGCATGTAGATATATGTTTCACCAAATTAGGTTCTCACTGCAATGCAATTCAGGGCAGATGGCAAGGGAGGGGAGATGTAGGGCACACCAGTAAGCGCCCCACAGCAATGGAGTCAAGAAACAAGGCTTACTATAATGCCTAGAAGCCACTGACTTTTAGTTGATGGCCTATGACTCCGAATCTGCTTCCGCGATGGATTAGCTGCACAACCACAGGGCAGCCAATCCCAGCAGGGTTGCTTTCACTGCCAGTCAGCTGATCAGTAGGGAAAGGAAGGCTCCCTTGCCTATACACAATTGGGAGCATCTTTGAAGGCTTCCATCTCTAACTGTCCCTCACATATGATGTCAGAGGTGTGGCAGGTGGGTGTGGCTTGGGGAGAAGTTCCCATTGTGCAATTATGTGACTTGACATGGTGATGTTTTGCGGACATATTGTGGTACGATCCCTGTGGAAAGGAGCCTCAGCAGAACATAAATTGGATCATTTGGAAAACCTAGACGTTGGGATAAAGTGATTGTGTGTTGAGACCCCGAAACCACCCCCTCATTGATGAATAAGACACAAGGACACAGATATTAGGTTAAATGTTGTTGGGCAAATTTAGGCCACAACTGTAGTGGTTACAGAATGTGAGTGGTATTGGTTTAGGCATTGGACTGACCCGACTATATCTGATTCCTGCCCATCATGCAGGGAGTCCGTAAGGATCAACCACCGGTAGGGGGCATCCCGTTGATGCAAACCAACTTGAGCTCCCCCTGGGTTCCTGATGGGGTCGTGGCATGGCTCTAGCCCTGCCCCAGGCATCGGACAAGATCCACACCCCTGGATTCCTTTAACTGAATGCCCTTAAGCTTGGAGGGGCAGGTGATGGCCACACCTCCCTTCCCCCATCATGAGATCAACCAATGCCTAACTGCCAAACCTTACAAAGTTGTGACGATTGCGTCAGTTTAAATGGGTCCTGGCCATGCCTCCCCAGCCAGTGGATTGGCTGGCTGGATAATGACATGGCTAGGAACCTCCGGGTGGCACGGAACTTCATCCCCCGCCCCCGGAAGGGAGTGGGTGGCCACGTGGTCCACCGCAACTCCTCACCACATTGAAGTGGAGCTGATTTCCTGCCACCTCCTCGCAAATGATTAAGTGGGCACAAGATGTTGGAAATGGAGACTTGGGGTACATTTTGGACTATAGCAAAACATGTTCTCCATACACATGCTTATGAGGGGAAACTATTCTAAAATAATGCTAAGTTGGTATGTAACTCCTGAAATCATAAGTAAAGGAAATGAGAATTGCCCAAAGACTTGTCGGAAAGAAACAGGAGACTATATCACATATGGCAGAAGTGCAATGGGGTAAAGGAATATTAGGAAAAGATTGCAGATTTAATATTAAAAAATATTAGGTTATGAAATCCCGTATGATCCTCTGCTATTATTATTAAATTATACTGCTGAGTCAATGAGGAAAGAACACCAAGAACTATTTCCTTATATGGTTGCTATAGCAAGTATGCCAATAATAGCTAGTATTAATGAATGGACAGATGCAATTTGAGAATTTGATTTAATGTCTAAATTGACACACTTATCAAAGTCAAAAGAATGCAAAGTGTTTCTGTGGCAAACTGGATCCCAGTATTGTCTCAAAGATGTTCTCAGAGATGCAGTACAGCTTTGAGATGTCCTGAATCTTAAGGAACTGATTTTGCTTTGGTTTATCAGTCTTACATTGCTGTGCAACTTCCCTTAGGAGCATTGCATTTGGTTAATTTTATCTTTATTTTTTCTTGATTGTCACAATAATAAATAATGGTGAGTTCTTTAACAGAATGAAGCATCTTCGGAAATGTAGTTCGTTAAGGGTATGGAGTACAATTCCTACCATTGTTCTTTCCCAAGATTATTGGGGGGTGGGAACCATGATTGTGACAGTGGTGTAAATGACTGTGTGTGTGTGTGTGTGTGTGTGTGACAAAGTGACTGCAAACTCCAACCCCTTAAGGCCAGAGTGGTGGCTCATTTGTGCTGTGGCATAGTATTAGTAAGCCTCCCTGTAATGACCAAGAGGCATATTATGTATGCATTTGATGGTCTTGCAAGAAACCTAGAGAATAAATAAAACATATCTGTTGCAAATAGTCTTTCTCTGTGGGTTTGATCGTACTTAACTCTGTGCATTTACCATTTATGTACCTACCTCTCTGAAAAGTGCTGCTGCTGCTCAAGTATAAATATCACAAGTGTTCGGGGAGAAATAAATACCACAATTGTTCTCATTATATTGGGTGTGTCTTTTGAGACTTTCAGAGTCTTCTTAAGCATACTTTAGCAGAACAGCTTGTAAAATTCTGAAGGACTAGGAGGATGAACTGTGAATTGATGGGAACTGAACTAAATCCTTTTTGGAGGGGAGGAGCTGGAACTGGAACTAGCTTTCAAATGAACTTTCCAAGCTCAGGTTCACACAGTGGCCAACCTGATGTGTGTAGGAAGCTCACAAGCAGAACCCGAAGCACAACACTGCTCTCCCACCTGTAATTCCCTGCAAATAGCAGGTAGCTATTGTGGCTAGTAGCAGAATATGCTCACCTGATCCACCAGGTCTTATCCCTTGGCACAATCTAAGCCCACTCTCTGGATCTGGGAAGCGTACGGTGTTTTTAAGATCAAAATCTGGCACCTCCTGCTTTTGTGCCATGAGCAGACATTATCTCACGGTACTTACGTATACAGAGTCATATACATTGCTATTAATGCACCGTTAATCTCTCTTCCTGCCCCTTGTTTTCTTTGCTACAGTATTCAAAGGCAAACAGACATCCAGAGCCAGTGATGGAAAAAATGATGGAATCTAGCTTTTCAGGAACTCAGTCCTTTCCGGAAGCCTTGTCTCCTGACAGAGGTAGCCAGGCTATGAAGCCACACAGGTAAGGAAGCAACTCTTAATTGACATTTGTTTTGTGATACATATGCAGCACAGTCGTACACAGTGACTAGGGGGACATTTAAGAGTGTATGGCATGGAAGGAGCCTTGATCTGTTCATTAAGCAGATGTCCAGCGTTTCTTCCACTGCAGATGTAAAACAGCCATTACTTCTGCTCTCCGTGTTCCACATTCTTCTCTCTCTTTTTTTCTAAAAGGCCTAGAGGAAGTATTAAGGATGCCATCAAAGTTGTAGTCACAGACCAGTGAAGGAGGCAATTGTATTCTGAGAAACCATAAGAATAGAAGATTTCCCTCACTCTCCTGCCTCATTTCAGTTCATGAAGTTAATGACTCATCTTCTTGTAGGCAGACAGTGATGACAACGACCAGATTTTCTCAGTGCCCACCCACCAAACAAATAGAACTCAATATGAAAAATGGCTGCTTTATATATTCACCTGAGAGCGAACAATCACCCATCTATTCTTGCATCCTTTTCTCACAGTGGCCAACTAGATGTCCCCCCCCCCATTGACAATTCCAGTTTTCTTCACTCCAATTCTGGGGTGGGGATTGCTGGAAGGATCTCTCTGTGGTCCTTAGAACAGAGATAATAGATGACTCTATCTGATATGTTGTCAAGTGATTGACAGGTGAGCATTGTTTGCCAAGTGGCTTCGCAGGCCAAACTGAAAGATTTGGCACACCTCATTAGATCTGAGTATCAGAGGTTTCCCACTGCTGCTATAATTCTAGAGACAACACTTGAACCACCTGACCACAGGAGAGGTGTGCTAGCCCAAACAAGGGAAGGTCAGAAAATCCAGATTCTCTCTGGCAGGGCAATACAATAGTCAACGAAGTTGGAATTCAGAACCATGGATAGTGCTCCTGTAAAGGTAAAGGGACCCCTGACAGTTAAGTCCAGTCACGAACAACTCTGGGGTTGCGGAGCTCATCTTGCTTTACAGGACGAGGGAGCCGGCATTTGCCTGCAGACAGTTTTTCCAGGTCATGTGGCCAGCATGACTAGGCCGCTTCTGGTGAAACCAGAGCAGTACACAGAAATGCTGTTTACCTTCCTGCCGGAGTGGTACCAATTTATCTACTTGCACTATTGGAGGTGCTTTCAAACTGCTAGGTTGGCAGGAGCTGGGACTGAGCAACGGGAACTCACCCCGTTGTGGGGATTCGAACTGCCAACCTTTTGATCGGCAAGCCCAAGGCTCAGTGGTTTAGACTGACGTCCCATAGTGCTCCTGTACATGAGGTCAAACATCCCACTGTGTCAGCAAAGTCCTGGATCCATGACCTGAATTTTAGAGCAGAGTAAGGTAACCATTGTCTGCAGTCCCACCCCGGGTGTTGCCTTTTGGCCAGTTAAAGAACCAGTGCCTACTCCCGCAGCCTTTGGCTCTTTCAATGTGATGGAGTTTCCAGTTTTGCAGAGCCATTTGGGTCCTGCAAGCAGTCTGTGGATCAGCCATCAGAGTCTGTAGGCAGAGGTATCTAATCAGGGGAGGAGAGACTGGCCCTAGTGCTTGTGAAACCACACGGAATGGACCAAGGAGTGGATATACCTCCACACTTGTCACTGTAGTTGCTGGAGAACTCAGCATTCAATTTAAATATCCAAAATCCACAATGCATTTTCAGGGTAAGCACAAGGTGATCTGATGATTCTTTAAAATACTATTAAATGTATTGAAACTATTTAAAACAGAACTTCCCTTAATGCATCCTTTTTATAAATAAAATAATTCTATTTATATAAATATGACCATTATTATGTTTAACTATAAATGGGATAATGATCGTACAGTATTTATATAAAAAGAATTATTTTATTTATAAAAATGATGCAGTAATGAAAGTCCTTTTTGCAAGTATTGGTGTTTTAAATATGTGCCTTTGCAGATTCATGGGCCTGATTTGATTTATAGGTGATTGCTTTTGTCATTTTAGAATTTACTATTTAATACACCAGACCATTGTTTTTTAGAACAGGCAATAGACTTCTAAATGTCAGTGATTTATAAGCCTAGCATTGATTGTACGCATTGTGCAATTGCTTTATAAGTTATTTTATGCTACAAATACTGTACAAGAGACAGATTAGTCATCTGGGGTTTTTCACTTGATTCTTCTCAGCAGACAGATATAGCATGATAACAGTAAATACATCATGATAAACTCTTGCTCGTGCATTTTTTTTTTTTTTAGATCAGTCTAGGAAATGCAGGTGCCTGTGTAAAAGTCACCACCAAATTGATTCTACCTAAAGCAAAATTCAGGGCAAATTCAAAGTCCCGCTCAAGCAAAATGTCAATTTGAGTTTTGAGGGAAGGTTAAAGAATTTCAATAAGACTTGACGGTGTTTATCATGGAAGGCATTATATTCCTTAAGGCATGAGAAGGGAACTTCTTTTCTGTGAAAGGTCATTGACCTGCAGGAAAAGTCAATTGGGAAATTATGAAGAATATCAATTATCACTAAAGCTAACTTACAACAAGATTTATAAATGTTTCAGGCTCCCAGCAGAAGTAGAGCCATTTGCAAATTACAGAGTAACAAATCTAGACTTGCCATCTAGCATGTGCCCTGCTGGAAGCCCCAGCCAATTTTGGTTTTCAGGTGAATGTACATGTGAGATACATACATTTACCACATTCACAAGTGACATATTTAGGTGCACACTTAAAACATCATTTAGAGCTATTGAAACAGAAGAGTCTAACCACAAGTCATACTGGGTGAGATCTATACAAGACCCATTGACTTCATTTGTACATTAACATGGTCATCCCATTGATGTCAGTGGTTCTCTCTAAGCATAACTATGCTTGGATCCAACCAATTATGTTTACTCCTGGAATTTGTGAGACATTCACCAAGGCTTGGGTCTCACAACTGTAGAGTTTCTGTGCACAGTTTCACTAGACATATCCATCCCTCTCCTCCTTTATAATTCCACTGATGTTTTGTCCATTCAAGAACTTCTGTATACACCTTTGAAATTCATCTTAGCTGAAAATTGCTGGAGTAATCTAGTGTATCCTGACTCATATCCACGTTCACAGATTCTCTGAAAAAGATGCCGGACATCCCATGCCAGCAAAGTCTTTATTCTGAAAAGCAATCCAAACAGGAGCTTAAACTTTAAAATATAAGAGTGCATGGCTGCACTCTTTTCACATACTTGAAACAATTGTGGACTTACTCTGACATAAATATTGTTAGTACTGAGGTATAAATTCTCAATTCCAGTGTTGTGGCTTAATTTCTTCTGCTATGTTTTCTTTATTTTCTTAACTATCTTCTTTTTCCCACTGGTTCTTAAGAAGCATTGTGGTGAACCTACCAGGAACTCTTGAAATCAATTGAACTTAAGCATTTCGCCACATGCATTCAATCCTGTTCTTTCCAGTGAGTATTAAGAAAGCTTAGCTTCCTCTGGATAGCACCCAGTGAAGCTTAATAGAGAGGATGTTTGACACATGCAAGTCCCATTAAAATCAGTGGGATTTAATCACATAGTTAAACAGTTGAGTCTCGTTTATTTCAATTAGGGAGGTGCAAAATCAGTCCCTTAATTTCCACTGCCTTTTCCGCTTGAATAAATACCAAATATCTCAGATATCTTTGCTTTTCTGAGCATTCTCTGCGTTGGTCGAGTACTTGGTTTCCCACCCCAAAATGTCGCACAAACTGGTGCGCATTATAGCACAAAATGTGCTTACGTGTTGAAATGGGCACGTCCGTTTCCTTTCTCTTTTTCTACCTTGCCTCAGAGTACAAGCACAAGTGCAGTCAGTTGGATTTGCAGACCCATAAACACGGATTTATCCTGCAAAATGTCAGCTAAGATTATTAGATAAATAGATAGATTTGCTCGTTTCTCTCGCATCCACATTTCCCATATACCTACTAATCTTGCTTTAAAGCCAAAATTGAAGCTTAGTTACTTGTGACTAGTTGCTTAGATGTGAATCCGAATTCTCATTGGAATTCTCAGCCCATGTTCCAGGGAGAAATACATTTCCAAGTTCTGTTCATTTCTTGTTCAGTGGGTTTGTCTCTGCCTTGCCTTCTGCTAGTCCTGGATTTTAGCTTCACTGGAAGAATGTCTGGAACAATGTTTTTCGCTGGAACATGTGCAGCTTGTCACAGTTTTCAGTTCCTCCTATTCTTTTGCAACCTTTCCCCAGCCCATAGTACCATTGCATGTACATTGGCAGAACACTGCAAAAACACAATCTTAGTGTGATTCACTAGACTCCTGAAAAATGGGTTGTTGTTTTTTTTTGGGGGGGGGGTTGGATTTTCTACCCCGGGGTAAATTTAAATGTATCCTGATATCATAAAATGCCCCCAAACAGCTATGGGTGCCATCTCAGAAGGAAAGGCACCAAAGTCTGCTTCCCCGAAAAAGTCACACAATTGGTGTCTGGTCCCCCCCCCTTTTTTAAACCCCCAATACATTAACATTAGCTAGGACAAAATAAAAGTAAAACACCCCAGTGGCAATAATCAATAGATTTATTGGCCTTCCTTTTTTGTCTTAGACTATTCTTGGTTTTCAAAAATAAAACTGCTGGAACTCTTAAATCTGTATCCCTGGATTAATTTTTTAGGGTTTTTGTTGTTGTTGTTTGGGGAAAAGGTTGGCAAAAACAACAAAAAGCACCCAATATAAAATTCAGGGAGTTTTCTTATGAACTTTTTAAAAACGACAACCCCCCCCCCCCCAAAAAAAAAAACCCAGGCAATTTTTGAATACAGAAAGAAAACTATAGATGTCAAGTGGCTACAATTTGAGGGCACTTTATCTCTGTGCAGTTGAAAATGTCCCAGAAGGCCTGTATTGTAGGCCTATATGTTGGGTAAATTCTGGTACTAGAATTTACAAGAATCCACTAGAATCTACGCTCTAATTTACCCCCAGATTTACTTCTTTATTAGAAGTAGGTATGATCAGGATTCTTCTTGTGTAGTGTTTCATTCCTGTGTACATGTGGCAAAACACCTTACGAAAAAGAATCTTGATGCAACTCAATATAATCGTTGATAATGTACAGGGAGTTGGGAAAAGCAAAAATGAACTGAATGAGCTGAAAGTTGTGGCTATGCAGCAATTTGTGCTATATATGCTGTGACCTGTACAATATCTAGAAGTTAATAGTATATGAGAGGTCTCCTCATGTATTGATTTCACAGTAGGGAAAAGAGCACTTAAATCTGGCAAGTTAACTACCAAGAGGAATTGGTTGATAGACAACCTAAAAATATAAACCATCAGCATAATTTTCCTCTGGATGTGTCTGCTAGCCAGAGTCTACCACAGAGTTTGGCGTTCATAAGTTTTACCGCTGTCTGTGGGGCTCAACTGTCCATTCTTTACAGTTATGTTTCTACTAGGAAGGCTCTTTGACTTCTTGAGATCCCTTGTTTCTTCTGTAATTAATTTGTTTCCAAAAATACTCCTCTTCAAATTTTCATGTTCTCCTGATTAATCAAAGATTTGCTAAATATTCACCAAGCATTTTATACCTATATACCCTATAGCTGATGTCTATATTTGTGAGCTGGTATTTTCCACCATGTAATAATTGGCATAGGGACGCGGGTGGCGCTGTGGGTTAAACCACAGAGCCTAGGACTTGCTGGTCAGAATGTTGGCGGTTCGAATCCCCGCAACGGGGTGAGCTCCCTTTGCTCAGTCCCTTCCCTGCCCACCTAGCAGTTTGAAAGCACATCAAAGTGCAAGTAGATAAATAGGTACCGCTCTGGCAGGAAGGTAAACGGCGTTTCCATGCACTGCTCTGGTTTGCCAGAAGCGGCTTAGTCATGCTGGCCACATGACCCGGAAGCTGTACGTCGGCTCCCTCGGCCAATAAAGCGAGATGAGCATCGCAACCCCAGAGTCAGTCACGACTGGACCCAATGGTCAGGGGTCCCTTTACCCTTTACCTTTAATAGTTGGCATGTGATGAGCACATTAGCATATTTGATAGCTGACCTACAATAATATTCTATACTTATATTTGCATGCAATATAATATTTATTTTGCATTTGACTGCATTTTTAAAGTACACTGTTATATTTAAAAGGTAATGGTATTTGACCATTGATGTTGTTTCATATTTTTCTCCTATAAAAATGATCAATATTCCCCAAAGCCTAATTTTTAATTCCATGGTAAAACCTAATATTGAACCTAGGAATTGGAAAGCTTCACATTCAGAAATTTTGAGTGCATTTTAACATTTATTCCCTTTCCCCTCTAGTACAAAGTAAATATTCTTCTGTTGAGAATACATATATATATATGTAACAGATTCAGCACTCCAAATGCATCACAGCTTGCGAGCTTTTGCTCAATGTCCCATGCAAGTGCAAAGACAGAGCAAATAAGATGTGGGCATATGAACTGGTCCTAGAGGAAGCGCATAATGTGTGCTTTATTCTCCCTCTTTTCTTCTTCTTGGAAACTGTGGCAAAGAGGAGGGGGCAAAGCATTTGCTTGCCTCTCTCTCAGAGATAAAAGCGCTTCAGCATAGGTCTCTGTCTTCCCCATGAAAAGCACCCTGGGATCCATTGCATTGCTTGTGATTCTGTTTTGCACAGCTGTAATCGGCTTACCTGCCAACAGAAGCTAGATGCTGACGGTTCTAATGCCTTCCTAGGGATCTTCCCAGCCAGATTAAGACTTCTGTTTCTTGTGAAGCATCCTAGTTAAGTATGTTGCAGCATCTGCAGGTGCACAGATCTTGCACAAGCCCTCGCCTCAAGTTTTCAGACAGATGTTGCACGCAATAAATTACCTTTTGATTTCTATCTCACATCCTGATTGCCTAAATAGTGTTCCCTCCTGTTGAAGCTCTCCAGGCTGGAGGAAACAAAATCTGCTTCTGAAAGTGCTTGTCCATAACGCGATGGATAATCAGCTTTGTTTAGTAACATACGGGAAAAGAAGTGTTTGTTCTCGGAGTTGTTGTAAACGCAGTGGTGTGTGTTTTGTGCTTCATAAACATGTTTGCCTCCACGGGGAGACAAGCATGTGCAATGGGAGGAAAATGTGAGCATGGCTTTGTTTTTTAACCAGTTTCTTCATCTAGACATGGTGTCCACATTGAACCAACATTTCGAGCATCTAACTGATGACAACCTAGATTGTCAACAGTCTTGGTAAATTGATTGGTTCTCACAAATGAAGAAGGCAGAGGAAAGTAGATGTTGACCGAGTCCAGGGAGTGATGAATGCTTTGTAGTTTAACTGGGGGTAGTACCCTCTGCCTTGAAGGACAGTGATATGTTTCCTCCTTAAGAGGACCTCACTTGACCCTGAAGCCCTACCTAGTATACAATTAGTATGTGGACAGAATGTGGTGTCAGGAAGTTGGCCTTGTTTTCTCATCCATTTCTGGAGCATCAGTGATGTCCTGATCCAAAACACATGGATTCATAATTGTTCTTCCCACTTGTCACATGGCAGACATGTCCTTTTGATCTGGGCTTCATCTTAGGCTTGTCAACATGTCTGCTTCAGAGGTGCTTTCTGGAGGATCTAGAGCTGGGTATATCAATCAAATACCTTTATTGGCATGTTTTAAGTAACTGGAATAATTAAAAAGACAAGGGTGAAGCTATCAAGGGTTATAAGGTCCCACTATGGCCATGTGCATTTGGATATTCTGCAATGCCCTGTCTATTTTCCAAAAGGATAGTTCACCGGGAACCCTTTTGGGTAAAACTGTGGCTAAAAAGGAAGCTACTAAAGCAGTAATATATTTGTCCTGATCTGCCAGGCTTCTTCTTGGAGTTGTGGGCTGGAGGTCCAACATTTTGCTCAGCATCAGTTGACAAGGTCTGCCATGTAAAGGGCAATCTAAGAGAATGTGGTCCATTGAATCAGGTACTTCTTGGTTGCAGGCACACAAACAGGCTTGAAATGGAATGTGTGAGAATCTGCCTTTGGTCACTGCAGAGAGGAAAGCATTTAGTCTTGCAAGCATAAAGAGTCTTCGATGGGAAGGGAGTAGTAGATCCTTTAGATATTTGGCACAGGTTCTGTAGGATATTGTGATACCTAAGCCCCTGGGAGAACAAGATCTCGGAGTATGAGGTAACAAGCTCTGTCTTTTGTGGTCGTAGAGCCACTGCTTGATTAATTGGAATATGTGATTTTTGTCACATACCTCGAGGAAGAGCTGGGTATATTTGACTGTTTAGAGTATGCCTGCTCCAAGTTCCAGCTTTGTTCAATGGAAAAGTGATGGTGTAGCTCAGAGTCTGCTAATTGATGGTAACAATTGTGTAAATGCAGTTGAAAGGGGCTGCTCCTTACACTGTTTTGCCACTTTGGCAGTGATTCAGGGGTGTGGGTTTTGAACGCTATCCCGCTGCAGGCATTAGCAGGAGAAAGTACCTCATACCATTATGGACATCTCTCTGCTGTAGCTCCTTGAATCAAAGGCATTACTGTGGTGATCCATTGCCATGTCTGAATTACCCACAGATTTATTTGAACTCTTGAGCCCCCAGAAGCAGGGCTAGCCACAGTGGGTGAATCAGACAAGCATACAATACATTCTCACAAGAACAAATGCTTTCAACATTTGTAGCATCAATCTCTTTATTCTATTTCTCCAGGTGTAGGAGCAGAAAACTAAGGGTAGAACGTAAAGCTAGAATTGTGACTCACTAATTCCGTAGAATTTTGAACTGGCATTATTAAAAAAAAAACAGGATTAAAATGCTGCACTCCATGAATTAGTAATATTGCATTTCATCTTTCATGGGTTTACATGGTGAAAGCGCTGATGGTTTCTCTTGTGTCCTTGTTCCCAGAAGTCTCTCTTCATGCTGCAGCCCAGGTCAACGAACAGGGATGCTCCACAGGAATGCCTTTCGGAGGACTCCTCCCTTACCTCGGGGCAGGTTCAACGGGATCACAGGACCAGCATACCAACAACTAGAAGAGTCAAGGATCACAGATCAGGAGACAATACCTTGTCAAAGGTAGGCAACATGCTAGCAACATGCTTTGATGTTGACCTTTTTCAGGGTGTGAATTATTTCTTGAAGTGAGGCCCATATCAGGCCTGCACCAAGGGGAAGCAAAGTGCTAGTGGCATATTTATGTCACTCATTTATACTCATGCCCAGTGCCAGACGTGCCAGAATGCACCTCCCACAGAAGACCCACCCCAGAGCCCAAAGAGGATTGGGGGGGGGGTGGAATCTCCTCATGAGCCAGAGGCAGCCTCCCTCAGGCTCCATTTGGGGGGGCTGCCTCAGGCACCTTCACACAGGAGAAGACTTCCTTAAACCGCTCCGCTGAGGGGCATGCGGCTGCCCACATCTCAGCAGAGCAGTTTAACAAAGCCACTAGAGCTGGGCGATGCTGTGTTTTCAACATTGCGGTTTAACAATCAACCGCCATGTTGAAAGATGCTGCATTGGCACGGGGTGAAACTGCTTCTGCTCTCACCATGGGAGCTGAGGCACTTTCACCCCAGTGGGCTGGGGCTAATACAGCTGGCCCCAGCCTGCTGCTTTGGGGGGGGGGCAAGCTACCTCATCCCCAACTCCCTGAAGATGGGGGTTACAGTACCCAAGCGCAGGGAGCCAGTCAGGCTCTGTGTGAGACACAGCCCCCCTCCTGGATGCAGGCAGCCAGGCAGTAGCCAAGCAAGGCTGCATCTGCCCAGGGCCTGCGCTGTGCCCCTGCTCCTACTCGTGAGCAATCAGGAACGCAATCACAGCTGGGAACCCCACCTCACCACTGGCAGTTCAGGGCTCCGTAAAACTGCTTGGCGGAGGCAAGGGTAGCCGCACGTTCCTCAGCCAAGCAGTTTAAAGACATGGAGGGAGGAACAAGCTATACTGGCACCTCAGCCAGGCAGCTTGTTCCCTCTGCATTGTATGAGGGCAGAGTGTGATGCTGGTTTCACTCAGTGCGGTATATCACTGGTAAAACTGCCTCTAGCTTGTTTCTCCCTCAGCACACTGGGCACCGGAGGCAGATTAGGAGTGGTGGTGGTTTCACCAGCGAAATACCGTTGAGTGAAACTGCCACCGAACTCTACCCTCCTGTTACAGATGGAGAAACAAGCTGCGTCGGCGAGCTTCAGTGCAGCTTGTTCCTCCCTCCACTTCAGCAAGCCACATGTCCCTCCGGCTCATACATGCTGGAGGGGACATGGGGCTTGCTCAGCCAGGGGGGCAAGAAGGCTCAAAGCAGCACAGCCGCCACCCCATCTCAAGGCAGGGACAGATGCTGCCTCAGCTCCCACCACTATCTTGGGATGGGTGGGGGGAGATGCGAACAGGTTGTCCCTCCCTGTGATACAGAGGAAGCCTGCTCCCTCTCCCCCCCCCCATGCCATGGCAGCGGATGAGGCAGGCTTACAAACTGAGTGTTAGGATGCCTGCCTCATCCGCCACAGCTTTGACATGAGCTCCTTTCCAACATTGTGATATACTGCCATAGTAAAATGTTTTGTAAAGGTAAAAGGACCCCTGACCATTAGGTCCAGTCGTGACCGACTCTGGGGTTGCGGCGCTCATCTCGCTTTATTGGCTGAGGGAGTCGGCATATAGCTTCCGGGTCATGTGGCCAGCATAAGCCGCTGCTGGCAAACCAGAGCAGCACACGGAAACGCCGTTTACCTTCCCGCCAGAGCGGCACCTATTTATCTACTTGCACTTTGACGTGCTTTCGAACAGCTAGGTTGGCAGGAGCAGGGACCAAGCTCACCCCATCGTAGGGATTTGAACTGCTGACCTTCTCATCGGCAAGCCCTAGGCTCTGTGGTTTAACCCACAGTGCCACTAGTATATTACAATGTTGGAAAGCAGATATCGCCCAGCCCTACTCCTCATGAGCCAGAGGTGCAACAGGGCTTTGGTGAGGTATTTCCTCCCACTTCCTGAGCCCAGCTTAGAGGTGCTGCACGCAGTTCCAGTGAGTTTCTGCTGGGAAAAAAGCCCTGCTCGTGCCATGACGTACAAGGATAAACCATCCCCTGAGTTCAGATTGATACAGAATGACCAACTTTCACCAGCTTCTAAAACTTACCAAAGATCTTCCCTGGCAGAGAGTTCCGTGGGGAGGTGGCCCTTGTCGAAAATGTCTGATTCTCATTTGACCACTTGCCAGATTTCATATGACTTGAGTATATGGAACAGGAAGGAAGTTTCCCTTCAGGCACCCTGGTCCCTGAAAATTAATTTTTCACAGAATTAAATCTGAAGCAAATTTGGAGGCAGAGCAGCTAAGAAAAGGTGAAGGAATTTCAGTAAGCCTAGTGCAATTGCTCAGGGACTTGTGCAATTTCTCATGTATCTCCCAATACATTTTTGTGAAATGAATTTATCCTGCTGTATCAGTGTGCCTTTCGGAAAAGCTAACACGTCTCATACCTTTCCTCTTCTCTAGGTTATCTACTGGTTTAAAAACACCACAGAATACTTCAATAAATATGCAACTGCCTTCAAGAGAGACAAGCTCTTATTTTAATAGCGTGGCTCCAAAGGATATGGTTGGCTATCCATCTCCACGGGCCAGTTCCGTCCCCATCATTCCTTCGGTGGGCTTAGACGAAGCCTGCATGCAGACACAAAACGTTTCAGACATAACAGGCATCAAATGGTGCAAAAACTCCTATTCCACTGAACTTGTTAATGTGAGTGCCCCAGCCAGCAGTTGTCTTATTGCAGAACAACAAGAAGTCAAAATATTGTTAGAAACTGTCCAGGAGCAGATCCGAATCCTGACTGACACAAGGAGGTCGGAGGACTTTGCGCTGTCAAATGCCGACGCCAAGAACAGTACAAGTGAAAACACAGCATTTCTGCCCATGAGTCCTGTGGTGAAATCGGAACAAGAGGCACAGTTTGTCTTAAAAAGTGAAATGAAAAGAGACTCAGCATCAGTCAAGTGACTTTGACTGGGGGTGGGGGTAGGGGTGGGGGGTGGGAGGGATGTACGGATCTGTGCATTTGAAGCTTTGCTAAACAGGAAAGAGAGGAAATTAAATACAAATTATTTATATGCATTAATTTAAGAGCATCTACTTAGAAGAAACCAAATAGTCTATCGCCCTCATAACAGTGTTTTTTAACAAAATATTTTTTTAAGGGAAAGAGAGGTACCAGGAGGGAAAACACTTAATCAGAAATTTTGGTTTATTTATTTTTTCTTCCTTTCTTCCAGTTTTCTCCCACCCCTTATTCTGTTGTTTCCTCCGGGCTTACAAAACGCAGTTTCACAATTTTACAGGTGTCCTGTTTGAAGGTTTAGTCTGGCACAACACCTTAGATGTATGAATTTCAGAAGAGTGCTACATGAGAACTGTTGTTGGGCATTTTACCAGCACATCTTCCACTGAAATGAA
The DNA here is from genome assembly GCF_965153285.1 of Podarcis tiliguerta. Classification (NCBI taxonomy): domain Eukaryota; kingdom Metazoa; phylum Chordata; class Lepidosauria; order Squamata; family Lacertidae; genus Podarcis; species Podarcis tiliguerta. Next base: position 76,183,063 of record NC_139538.1, on the reverse strand, counting down.
TGGGAGCAAGAGCACAGTTACTGTTCTTATTTCGCTGTTTCAATGGGGCTCGCTTGGGTGACACTGGCATTGTGCCCAGTGCTCCCCCATGCCTCCTAACCACAATCCCTTTTGAGTAGTCTGGCTCCCACAGCCTCCACAATTCAGACCAGTGTTTAACACAAGAGTTTTGTCACTGATCCAGATTTGTAAAACAAATCCGAATGAGCCGTACCAAAATATCACTGGAAATGAAATCCAACGTCAGTTTGGCCATTCGTTCTACAAGCAAAACAAACAAGGAATTCTGAATGAAGTCATAGCAGCTTTGCCAGGAATGCAGGAGGTTGTTGTAAGGGAGAAGGGGATTTGGAAATTTAGGTCCTCCTCCAGTGATGCTTTGCAGGAATCCAAAATGGTTTTGGTAAGTCTAGTAACATTTCTCAGGGGAGTTTAAGCATATCCCTAATGCAAATATGTTACTCTCCTGCAAAAACTAGAATGTGTGACGTCAAGACTTAAATTCTAGCACTTCAGCAAGTGTGGATGCTTTATGGTATTTTATTTTTTATTTTTTAATACCAGGAGGTTTGATCCAAATGAGCACTACTCTAGTAGGTAAATCTAAGGATGTTTTCTTCTCACTTCAGCACTCGCTATCAACGACTTTTATTTGGAAACAATTTCCTCCCCCTCTTAATATCAAACCAGAAAAAAATTCCACTTGAGAGGAAGGTTACTCGTGGCAGATACGCAGCCTGTGTGTATATTACCTATTTCATTTTATTTTCAAACAACAGAACAAAAGCCCACACCTTAAACCACATTACGTTTGCCATGGAATTTCGAGTATTGTCAGAATGTTATTCTTGGAAGTCATTTGTGAACTCCAGAGGGACTGCTCAAGTATGTGCATACGTGTGCGTTTTAATTTTATTAACTCCTTGTCCAGGGGCCTGGAGGATCTTGTGCGTTTCTGTATTCGGCATATATATATGCGATTGTCACTTTAATTTACTTTCATGTCTAATATTCCCATTCACTTTCAACCTGATCCATAACCAAGTGAAGCATCTTCACTGGACATGATCCAAAGTTCCTTTGGGCCCCTCGGAGAGGAAATGCTCAGTTTGTATATGTTAATTTCCCATTGTCCATGTGTAGAGCAGCATTGGGTGATAAAAACAGAAAATTCAGCTCTCTGGCACTTCCTGCTTTTCCGTATCATCCTTAGCAAAAGCTGCACATCTCATTGTATGGGACGTGTGCCAGTTTTCCTTCAGGGGTTACATGGAAATGGGAAGTATAAGTCTTGTTCTCCCTGCAAATTGTAAAAGGCCAGAGCTGCCCTTAGGTTTTCAACCTTAAAACCTGGATCACACAATCCTAAGTGTAGGGAGACCCCTGAATTTGAATGGACACATTAGCAGCAATCTGTCCTCAGATGCTTCTTTTACACATCGTGCAATCCACTGAGCCAAAGTGGTTTTAGAAAAATATTCATTGATATTAATGGAGATCTGGGTGAGCACAAAATCAGGTCCTTAAAAATAAGATAAACTTGCCAGTTGGGGTTTTCCTAAGAACTTGAAATTTCTTTTGTATTGTTTTTATTTAACCACAAACCACAATATGGCATCAGAATAAAGAACTTGTGTTCAGTAACAACCTATGTATTAGTACTTTTTTATTTTTTAAACAAGAGTATCATCTGCTTAAACTGTTTGTACAAATTACTCTCTATAGTAAAGAAAAGGAAAAAAATAGACCAAACAGCCTTCCCTCTTTAATGGTAGAGATCATATTTTCTAAAATATATGCACACTATATAGATGGAATACATTAATACTCTAATCCACAGCCAGAATATTGTTATAAAAAATTGCATTACCTTGATTCCCAAGTTTCTCAAGAGCCATGTTTCCAATATAGCACAGTAGATATGTTCCTGTGATAACGAGAAGAAAGCAATATTTTACTCCCCGTCAAATGAACTGGATAAAGATGCTTTAAAAATGCCATTTGTTTTACTTGCCATTCACAAATCCCCGGCACCATTCAAAATCCGTAGACACACAAATCCTCCCCCCCCCCTCCAATGTTGATGGAATTGTCTTGTTTACATAACTTTCTATGGCTCTAATCTTTGCTGTGTGTTTTCACTAAAGCGGTATTTCACTGCAAACTCTGACTGATCTGATCCAGAATGGTACCACCAATTATACTTTTTCCACCAATGTCAGAAGTTCTCATAAGATTGGATAAAAGGGGTTGGGGTTGGGGTGCTACCCAGAATCATAGGAAAAGACAATGAACACAGAGTTGGCTGTTTTGCTGGAGTGGGGAGCCAACAAAAAACCTCCCCTTCTAACCAGTCTTAAAAATCTACTGGAAACACACTGCATGATTTCTGCTGGAGAAAAAAAAAACTAATCTGATTTTGGCAATGCCTTTCTTAAAGCATTCTATCATTTTGCCATCCTCAAAAGGAGGAAGAGCAGAGCAGCAATGTATTAATGGTCAGTTGATGTGGTTTCTTGGTTTCTTTTTTTAATTGACATGAGAGATGAAGATCTGAAACGGTGGGAAATCTTCCATTTGTGTTAGCAATGCTCTCTGTACCCAGCAAAGGATGTGTGACTGTTATATGTTAACTGTTCTATTCAGTTTTCAGCATGTTTGAATAGAGAGACATTAATATTAACCATCTGAAAGACTAGTGTACTTATTTGTTAAGAATACAACTTCATCTCACAAATTTGATGCAGGGGAGGTGTGTCAAGATATGCTGGCACGGGTAATTCTTAATCTGAATTAACAGTTTGTACTATGAACGCTTCCCCCCACCCCACCCCATGCTCACTTCAGTCTAGCATTTTAATTCCTTACTCAGACTGCACAAAATAGTATAGCAAGTTGCTGCATGTACACACACACACACACACACATGTACACAAATTCAGGAGGTACTAGGAAAATTTCTGCTCTGCTTTAACCATCATGTGAAACAGGTCATTTCAAAGGCACGGGAAGGCATCCATCTATAAAGTGACAGCCAGTGATTTCATTAGTCAATATTTCAGAACTCCTGGGCTTTGGTCCAAGCTAGGTGTGCCATTGATCAAGGCAGAAATTCAGTGCCTATCACCTGTACCGACAATATTTGGAGATTTTTAATGGTTTCATGAGGAAAAATCTCATATCTTAAGAGGACCATAAAATATGTTATAGACGTTCCCTATGCCTTGTGACGCTGAACAGTCATTCGCACCACAAGTGCCAGCTTGGCCCTGTGACCGTGGGTGCCTGGGGCCATGGGTGTCATACAGCATGCATGACCCTGGCACTGAAATTTGTGGGTGCCTGGCCACTTCATGGGGAATTTTGTGGGTGCTTGGGCACCCAGGGCCCCAGGCAGTTGGTGCCTATGATTTGTACTCAAATATGCTTGCGTATGTTAGGTGTGCACAAATGGTTGTTCCTGATATGCATAGCATTTCAAGCATTCTAATCTGTAAAATATGAAGACTACCTATTTTGAAATGGGTAGGAAGGCTAACATATAATACATGCAATTCCTTTAAAAAAAAAACCTACTACATGGTGATCTTTTGTGTATGCATTTCATTTACATAAACAATCCATTCAATGAATAAAGCCACTGTGTACCATTTTCACACACACACACACACTCAAAATGCACAACATGATTGTTTTCTAAAGTGCCCCATTAGCAGTTGCTCCACCATCTGGAAACTGTTAAGTAAATCCCCAAGATACAAAAGCAGTTTGGTTCTGAAAGAGATTCTGAAAGAGAAATTGCCCCTTGATGGCAAATTCTAGTCTTCTGGGCATTTCCCAGCTGTTGAGCTACCTAGTCCATAAAGGAAAGGACTAGGTAATGGAAAGAGTCCATAAAGGAAAGAGTCCATAAAGGGAGAGGAAGCTGGAGGTAGGAAAATTCATCAAATAACTATAATGATGCACTGATATATTGAGTTGCGGCCAATGGGTGCAACTCCCACCCACAACAGGGAAAACACAACCGTGGATGCATTGTGTAGTAACACATCAGTGGAAGGTGGAACCTAAAGATACTGCAGTGCTAAAGCTATGAGTGCACTGGTGTTGCCTCTCTGAAATGGGATTGCTATGGAGACTCTCATAAGAACGTGGCCCCACTGAAGGATTTGTAGCATACGTGGAGAGCAGAAGTTGTTAGACTCCCAGTCTCCCAAGTCCCAGCCAGTATAAACTGTGGTCAAAGATTAGGAGAGTTGCAGTTCAACAACATCTGGAGGACCACAGGTTTTCCAGAAATGATATGTGAGCATGCACATCTCAAAGGGAATAACATGTAAGTTTGGCCAGGGATAGCTCAGTCAGCAGAGCATGAGACCCTTAATCTCAGGGTCATGGGTTTGAGGCTCACATTGGGCAAATGATTCCTGCATTGCAGGGGGTTGGACTAGATGACCCCTGTGGTCCCTTCCAACTCTACAATTCTGATTCTATAAAATAGACGACGGGAGTATGAATCAGAAAATGGTATTCAGTTTGGAAACAAACATTAAATCTGTCCAAAAACTCTTCCACACAACCGCCCATTTGCCCCCAAACCCAAAAGAAGACACATGAGACAAGTTGGAGGAACTGCAAAGCAACAATAAACCAACTATCCAAATTCAAAGAAATATGTGCAAGCAGCACTAGGTCCCGCTGTCAAGTGTTCACCGAACATGCACATACCAAGCCTACAGGGCACCCCTAAACCTCACCATGCACCCTGGCAGAGCTTTGAAAAGTGCCCATAACCCAACAATGCCTCAGTTTACCCTATATTCCACCACTTCCCTACCTGCCCATACTCAATGCCCCAAACAGGCTGCCATACCATGCCACTGCCAGAAGCCAGGCAACGAATAGAAGAACCATAAGGACAATCAAAGGGATGCAGGTGGTGCTGTGGTCTAAACCACTGAGCCTCTTGGGCTTGCTGATCAGAAGGTCGGCGGTTCAAATCCCCGCGATGGGGTGAGCTCCCATTGCTTGGTCCCTGCTCCTGCCAACCTAGCATTTTGAAAGCACACCAAAAAGTGCAAGTAGATAAATAGGTACCGCTTTGGCTGGAAGATAAACAGCTTTTCTGTGTGCTGCTCTGGTTTTGTCAGAAGCAGCTTAGTCACACTGGCCACATGACCCGGAACATGTCTGCGGACAAACGCCGGCTCCCTCAGCCTGTAAAGTGAGATGAGTGTCACAACCCCAGAGTCGTCTGTGACTGGACTTAACTGTCGAGGTCCTTTACCTTTACCTTAAAGGACAATCAAGGAATCTCCCCCCCCCAATCCAACTCAGCCCCTTCAAGAGGCAACAATAATAAAGGGAGGGAGAGAGGGTGCTCTAAAGAAAAGCAAGGAAGAATGTTTAGAGGGGGAGCAGGTTTAAGTGTCCAGCTTCCCATTTATTTCTTCCCACTTTATTCGGACCAGGAAGCTCTGCTTGCAGCTTCGGAACAAGTCAGGATCACAAATCACAATTTGAAGCTGGTTTAAGATTCTGGCTTGTTCTGAAATTGGCAAACTATAGTCTCCCAATTTGGAGGGAACTGGAAACTATGTTTCATTGGAGACTTGGAAGTTTGATTACAGAGGACTGCGAAAGGAGGAGAACAGGAGCTGAGTGCTCAGACAAAAAGCTCATTGGTCTCTGGGCTTATCAAGCCAAGATATGATCATCCTAATTGGGTCAATGAGTAGGGAGGACTCATAACAATTCAACAAAGCCGGAGAGCTCAAAGCCAATAGTAACTGAAGTTTCAAAAACTACAGCCTGCCATCTTAAACTACTTTTCATCCTTTTTCGTTGAATTCATTTTCTTTGGTTCAGGGAACTAACAAACAAAACTATTTGCAGTGGTGATATGCAACTCTCATTGTTCGTTTATTTTCTTTTAGTTAAAGAGAAAAGAAATTCAGATCTCTTAGCAGAGGACTAATTGTTTGGTGATTAAATCAGATGCAGCATTTGTCTCTTTCAATGATGATAAGTCCAATAAAAGATTATCCAAATGGGGTTTTCAGCTTTGCGCAAATGGGTTTTATAGAGCTAAACAGATATTCAGCCTACAGAAAGTGTCTCGCTCCTACTGAACCAAGGATCATTGATCTATTGCTGGATCTGATCTATTGCTGATATTGTGACCTATTGCTGAAGGATGCTTTCTGGGGAAATGAATCATTCCCTTCTGATTCACAGCAGTGTGGGCTACCCTTTATTTTGCATGTGAAAAATCTGTTGGGGCCACCCTCTTCCTAGGGTTAAGTGGTCTCTATTTGAACATTAGTTCAGATAAAACATTCCACATGCATACATTTAAACATACAAATGTTCCCAATACTGTTGGAAACAAAAACTTGAAACAGTGGGTTTAAACCTGAATGTAAATTAGATTCAAACCAGCACATAGCTAAGAGTCTCACATGCTCTATCACATATTCAACATCTAAAATGTAAATATGGCAAAAGCAGGATTGGTTCAATGAACCAGTGCTGAAAAACTGAGCATCTTTTCAGAAATGCACAAACAAAAGGCTGCAGTCCTATACCCACTTGCCTTGCGATAAACCCTGCTGAATTTGCGGGCTTTACATCTGAGCAGATACCTATAGGATCGCTCAGTTTATCTGCTTCTTTGCAAATAATTTCGTTCTTTGCAAATAATTAAAAACTGTGAACAAGGGCTGCTTGCACTCTGAGAGCCACAGGGTTGCATTTAGAGGAACAGCGCCATCACAAAACATCAGATCTAAAAGAGAGAAACACAACAGGAGCAAAGCAGAATTTCCTGTACATGCCTCTAACAAAGATGCATAAAAATATAATTTTTAAAAAGTTTGCAAGTAGGATGCAATGCTATGTACCAAAACTTCTTTGAAAGTGATTCCCACTGAACTCAGTGGGACTTACTCCTAAGAAAGCGTGTGCAGGATTGGGCTGCATATTTCCTTCTATTTCCTTCTTTCATATATATATATTTAAAGAAGTTGAAAATGTTTGTGTGTCCCCCCCCCCCTGTATTATTAAAAAAAATTCAGGCCCACAGTCTTTGTGGGGTGGGATGGATTGGGGCAGGTGCTCATTTGTGTATGTATCATTTATCACCCCTACATTTCAATAAAACATCAATGACAATGGTTCAATCTGCTGATTGTCTGAAGACACAGAAAAGCACATTTTCCAGGTAAGGAGCCTATAAACACAGGTGCATTCTTTGGAACGGTGAGAGGATATTGAGGAAACATTCTCATAAAAATAAAAGACAGAGAGATGCAACATACAGCTCCCAAATTTATCATATTTATGCCCTGCCTGTGGGCCTTCACTCAAAAGTTCTTAGCTGCTTAGCTATTTTCCTTAGCTATTTGGTGGGAAGGGAGACCTTTCACTGATAAAAATGTGTGTCAGCTTATGCACTCAAATATTGCCACAGGGCCAAAGTATACATTAAACACACTTGGCAAGAGGATGCTTGAACTGGCCACCCTTATTTTAATGGGGGGGGGAGAGAAAGCAGGTACATGAAGCCCCGCTCCAGAGAAAATATCTGATCTGAATTGTTTATTTTCCCCGATGTCTGCAGTGCACAATACTGCACTCTTGGGGACAAAAGAGCAATTGAAAGTTTCGGCAGGAAATGGATCTAGGCTCCCACTCCCGATTAGGAGTTTGTTATAGTACAGGCAGTGGCGGAGCTTCATGCTCCAGCACCGGGGTGGGGTGGGGGTGGAGAGCAGGTGGGGAGGGGCTGGCATGCATCCCAGGGGTGTGGCACACTGCCTGCAGGGACATGGCACCCAGCACAGTTAGGGGGCAGCTGTGATGGCACCCCACCAGGACCGCGCCGCCGGGGCGGTGCGCTCCCGCTGCACTCCTCTTCCTCCGCCAGTGACTATGGGACCCCATGGCTGCTTTCTCTTCAAAATAAAAGTACGTCAGCTTAAAAATAATAATGAATGTGTTGTAGCATGGAGTTTGGCTGAAAGTTCTAAAAGCAATGGACTGTCAGCGGCAGGTTTGAAGCAGGCCTGAATGAAATCGGCTTCTATCTCTGGTGTCTGAACTCAAACTATAAATTGTACAGTGGTACCTCAGGTTAAGTACTTAATTCGTTCCAGAGGTCCGTATTTAACCTGAAACTGTTCTTAACCTGAAGACCACTTTAGCGAATGGGGCCTCCTGCTGCTGCTGCACTGCCAGAACACGATTTCCGTTCGCATCCTGAAGCAAAGTTCTTAACATGAAGCACTATTTCTGGGTTAGCGGAGTCTGTAACCTGAAGCGTATGTAACCTGAGGTACCACTGTAATCCAATTCCATGCAACAAGGAGACATGGAAATCAATATTGTTGTCAGTTGTTGTCCTCTTATACTTAATACTCTTCAAAAAGTGCAATGCTAACACATGTGTGGAGCTTAAAATGGAATATGCATGGAAACTGCCAAAACATATACAGTCGTACCTTGGGTCCCAAATGCCTTGGTACTTGGACTTTTGGCTCCTGAATGCTGCAAACCAGGAAGTGAGTGTTCTGGTTTGTGAACATTCTTTGGAGCTTGCTGCAGCCAATCAGAAGTTGTGCTTTAGTTTCTGAACGTTTTGGAAGTCGAATGGACTTCCTGAACGGATTCCTTTTGACTTCCAAAGTACGAATGTACTGTTGTCAATTAACATTGGTGGGATTTGCACATTGGAATAAGTACAAGGAAATTTGGGAAGTTTTCATCCTTTTTATTGGAGCAGGCTGAGCAAAAGCCAGCTATCCAGCTATCCCTGCATGATAAGGTGAAAATCCTTCTTCTACACAAAAACCAAGGATGCCAGAGACCAGGCCTCTCACCTAGCCACCCTATTGGTTGGCCAGTCATCTTCATTTCCATTCAACCCCTCTCTCCGCTGCCTTTCTGTCTGCCCCACAGATTGTGTCCATACCTTGCCCCCTGTAAGTACACAAATAGAACACATCAGGTACCTACACAAATTCAAACTGGCGGCATTCCTGTGTCTGTAAATATGGACTCTGTACGGTATATGAGTTTGCCATTAACATTGCATCCCACATTTTTTGATTAATGCCATGTTTCTGACCTTTACCGCTGCTGCTGCTACTGCTGCCGCCGCCACCTCAAGTTCTTTTTATGACTGCAGTGGTTTTGCAACCAGCAGGGAAATTGCTTGATAAGCTAATTTAGCTCCAGGCTGCCTGTTTGTAGGATGGTTCCTGCCTTCATCCTGGAGCCGATTTCTCTCTCACACACCCCCACTGACATATTCGGTGCAGTTAGTGGTGCCCAGATGGTGGTTTATGTCAGATAAAGTGGATTTCTGTACAGTTACGTTTATGGGAAATAGTAAATATTATCCTTCTTCCTATGAATTCACAGCATTTTATATAGGGGCCACATGTCAAGAGTGAAATGGCAGAGAACTCACAGGGTGCACCACCTGTTATGAGGAAGGCCAGATTCCGGTTATTGCATGTCAAAACCAAGTAGGAAAACTGTTCCTGGACTCTTCTGTCTACAGCTTTTTGTGACTGAGTGCTCCCACAAGCTCAACAACTACTACAGACAATGAAAACTAGCTGTTAGGGAGAACTGTTCTATAGAATGCACAGTTCTTACGGAGATCCCTGGCCATTTCCTCTGTTAGAGGTCAGAGCTATGTGTGCCTATTATACATCCCCATCAGCTAGCCTGCTGCCCTCAGCTGCCTATTGCCAGGACTGAAGATGCCTAAGAGTTCGCTTCTGCTCATACACTGGAGGTGGGGAGCCATCTTGGTTTTTTGCCTCAGGCAGCAAAATGCCTAGGAACCTGTTTCACTTCATATGTTATTACATCTTGACTATCCTGGTTGAGTCTGATGAGAGCCGTTGCCCAGCAAGAATAGAATAAGAAGAAGAGTTTGGATTTGATATCCCGCCTTTCACTCCCTTTAAGGAGTCTCAAAGCGGCTAACATTCTCCTTTCCCTTCCTCCCCCATAACAAACACTCTGTGAGATGAGTGGGGCTGAGAGACTTCAAAGAAGTGTAACTGGCCCAAGGTCACCCAGCAGCTGCATGTGGAGGAGCAGAGACGCGAACCCGGTTCCCCAGATTACGAGACTACCACTCTTAACCACTACACCACACTAGCTCTGGAGGGCAGCTGGTTCTCCATTCCTGTTTTATCGCCATCTTCCTGGTACATTAATTTTCTATGTATTGGGGATGGGAATTTATGGAGGAACACACAGACATGGGATTTTTCACAAGCAGCGGCCGAAGGTATAGCGTGGGAATGTTTTTTACTAAGTGTCTACTGTTAGCATTAACTGTTTGCTTGCTTGTTTTATCTTATCAGCTTTTTAGTCAAGGTTGATTTCCAAATCAGCTTGCAATTAAATTCCACAAAGCACTGCAATATATTAGGACTATGTGTCCTAAGTGTTTGTATGCAGTGCCTTCTGGTCCCTAGCAGGTGATGTGGTGCTACTATTTTTTTAGAAGGCTAAAGCGAGGGAATGATTTTGCTCAGATTGGAGGGGCTTCTGGGGGCAAGGCTTCTGGTTTGCATTAAAGGCCCCTACCTCATCCCTCTCCCCAACAATTTGAGCACTGAATTGATATCACACTCCTGGCTGCAGTCCCCAGAAGGAGCAGCAAAAGGATTTAAGGACCAGCTGATGGGAAAGAGGTAGCCCTTTCAGGTAGGTAGTTCCACTTACTAGTTGCTAATCCCAATATTCTTTCCCTACAAATACATTATTCAGTTTAAGAAACCCTTAGTACCATTCTAGGGTATTAGCCTTGATTTTAGGAGTTGTTTCTCAATTGATAGAGATTGTTAGGAATTCTAAGCCATTGATAGTAGTACTGAATGTCCTTAAAGAGATTATCTCATATACTTTTAGGCTTCCTTTAAATATTCTGCTATGAAGGCATAGGTTTCATACCGGGGGGGCAGGGGAGACCCAGCCTTTGGCAATGAAGGAATGGCTAACAGAAATGTTAGTTGTCAAAACATGCTCCTGGGGTGCAGCTATTGTCTGCTCAATGTGCAGCATGTAACCAAAGTCTTGGATGCTGAAAATGACAGATTAACTGACTTGGAGGAAAAACTAATTCTGCGTTTTATATATTGGAACACACAGTGTAAGTATATAAAAATAGAAAGGACTCTTTTCTGTACTTCTCAATTTGCTTAAAAATACATATATTGAAAAGCAATTCCTATTGTACTGCCAAAATCCAAACAACCAAAAGAGGCCCATAAAGGGCATTTTGAATTTAGATTCAGATTTGTATATTTGTTTTAATATTTCCATATGGTATGTTCCTGATCTGTTCCATACTATATCCCCCCCCCCGCCCACCTGAAAAATATGCCACTTTTAATTGGCTAGTGAAGGCTAGTGAAGGGATGGGGATGAAGTCAGTTTAGCCCTAATTTGCACTTTGTGGGGAAAAATACGTGAACCAAAACACAGCTATCCTTCATTTGAAAGTGTCAAAAATGTGTATATTAGGAGAAAGGGCACAAAAGAGCTGTATTAGTGAAAATAACTTGAAAAAATGTGTATTATTAAGGGAAATTGATTGCAACACAGATGCATATTTAGCAGAACTGAATACAAAATATGTAAAAATTGGGGAAATGTATAATAAAATGCTGACACCAGCTAATGTGGAAACGATGCAAGCTGACCCCAAGATTGGGAAAATGAGAAACTGAGAGAAAGCAAAACTGACAGACTTGCCCATCACTAGAGTAGATCACAATGGACAAAATGACATCTTTGCACTACTGTAAATTCATTCCATTTTCCCAAACTAGGCCTGTGTTCCCACACTGAAGAAAGGACTTAAACGTTCATTTCATCTCCACCCAGAGGCAAGAGGCAGGCATCTTGCTTGCCACTTTCCTGCTTAGAAAAGGGATACTTATTCTTGTGGGTGATTGATGGCTCAGACAGGCATCTCCCTAAGTTGAGCCATCCGTGAAACGAGTTGCCCTCTGGCGTGGCAAACCGCTGCACTGACTTCTGAGGGGGCTGTTTAAATTGGGCGCAATAAGATGTAGTGCAGGCGGTTCATAAAATTCCTATTAAGAATCAGGCCTGACACTTGGTTAAAATTTAGCTAGCTTGCGGAATCCTATTTGCCACTGTTAAAAACACATTAATTATCAGTGCCCTCTCATGCAAGACTACAGTGCATGTTATATAGCTGCGGAAACACCCCGCGACAATAATTCCAAGCGTTTTTTCTTGGCTGTGGGAGCTGAAACTTTGCTCAGGCGTTGCAAGCAATTTGGACCTTGTAATGCGCCCAGCTCACAGATGAAAACTGACAGCCCCATTCTATGGCCAGATCAAAATGGCTGCCCCTTGAACTGCTACTTAGACCAGAGTAAGTCTGGAATTCATGCCTTATGTTAGGCAGAAGATGCAGAAACAAGACAGAGAGTTAAGTCAGATCACCGAACTGATATAAGGTGAAATCCTTTGCACCCACAAAAACAGTGGGAAAGAATAGTATGACCCAAATTATGTCCTGTAACTTTCCAGGTTAATGGCATTGCAGACAGATTTTTCCCTCCCTCTGGAAGGAATTAACATGGAATTGAGTACTGAGCTTCTGCTAGATACTAATACATCTCCAGATGTGGCTTTTACATTATGTGAAAGATCAGACACAACAAGAAAATTATCAGGTAAGGAAACATCAGGAAAATTGAATAAAGTGCTGTCTGAATGCAGCCTCTCATTTTCTTCCTTTCTTTCTCGGAAGGTGCTTTGAGCGAACAAGCTCCCCCAGAACTGTGCTAGCTGGATCTTTGTCCTTGAGTGCTGCAATCCACTCTGCTTTTACAAGGCAGACACAACACTCCCTCGCTCTATTTCCCACTACAAAAAAAACAACCTTTGAAGGGCATCTTTGAAACATATTCTTTTGACGGGAGCAGCCAAAGCAAAACATGCCTTGTTTTCCCCAGCTGCCCCTAAAGAGCGAGCTAGGAAGGGAGGCGCTTCCTTTACACATAAGACCCCATTTATTTGCACTATACATTTAAAGCAGTATCATGCCGCTTTAAAGAAGGATCGATTGTTTAACCACTCTGAGAATTGTAGCTCTGTAGGGGATATAGGGCTCTTCTAACAATTCTCAGCAACCTTAACAAGCTATAGCCCTGTGGCTCTCTGTGGGAAGCCATGACTATTTAAAGTGGTATGATACTGCTTTAAATGTCTCAAGTGGATGGGGCCTAAGGCATGCTATCCATTTTATTTATACTGACCCTAGGGCTGCTTGGGGTTTTTATAGGTTTCTGTTGCCTCACTGGATTCTTTCCTTTAGTACCTTAAAAAGGCATCATCATCATCATCATTATTATTATTATTATTATTATTATTATTGATTCAATTTTTTAATCCCACTTTTCCTCCCAAAGGAGGCCAACTACTGCCGCCTCTGTTGAGCTTCAGTAGAGTTGAAGCAGCTTTTCCTGCTGTTGCTGCTGCTGCTGTTGTTCTAAAAACTGATATTGACGTGATATTTTGTTTTCTTGAAATCAATAAAAAGGATATCCATAGAAAGTGAAGGGCAGGTCTCTCACTTCTGAATCTCACTCATGAAGCAACAAAGAGGGAGACGCAAAATAAGCAAAACTTTTTCTGCTAGGGTTATTTTTGTGTGTGTCATATTGTTGTTCAAGTCATGTGTACCCCCATTCTTCATCTCTGGAGAAACTGATTCTAGCATGATTTGGCCTTACCAGGCAACATCACTTTCTAGCCCAGGAGTCACCAGTCTGCTCTATTCCATATGCTGTAGCATACAACTCCCATCAGCCCCAGTCTATGTGGCCAAAGGTCAGGGATGATGGAAGCTGTGGTCCAACAATATCCACATTGGCTACCCTGTTCTAGCCAATGAGGAAGTGGGGAAAAAAACCTTACCTTGCTGAGTACAGGTTTCAGCCAAGGTTAGTTTGACAAAGGCTGAAGCCCAGGCTTATGAAATAACATTTGCAAAACTGAATAAATATAGTTTCTCTAATATAAAGTGCTCATCTTCTCAGTTAACCTTATTCAATTTTGAGCTATTAACTCTTCAGAAGTATTTGTCAAAAAAGCCCAAGGTAAATATTCAATATTCCTAGAAATAATTGATCTTGAGCTCCGTTTCCATTTCTCTTGCTGATACTTTCCAAACTAAATGATTCAGGAAATTCTAAGATAATGTTGCATTTGTTTTTGTTTTGTTTTGTTTTTACACTAGACTGCCCCATGGGCAGTAGGAGGGATACACGTAGTCCAATTAAATATAGGTTATGTCTGAAATTATATTCTATAGGAATATAATTGTTTGCAGCAAGGTGCTCCTCCCACATAATTTTTCTGCAGGGAGAGAAGAGACCTGGATGCAAAGAGCCATTTTTATACATTATTTTTATCCTTAGAAAATTATTGGAAAATTTCACCTTGGATAGAAGCCATATTGCATATACAGATTGCACTTTAAATAGGAAACCTCCTAAGAAATGATAAATAGCTATACAATATCAAAACATTAAAAGAAATTCACCCTCTATTTCTCAAACACAAACACAAGAGTCGCCAACTCTTTATACTTCTATGCAGCAAATCAATTCAAGGCTGTAAATGACTCAGAATGAAAGACAAAGACAGCCTTTATGTTTACATCAAAACATGGAGGCTTTAAGATAATTTTGTTTCAATATACAAGGTACACATGCTTTTTACAGCCTTAAAAAAACTCACATCCTATGTGCATGTTGCCAGCCTACTTGAGGCTTGTGTGAATAAGCAAAGACCAAATACATCAAGGGGTTGATGACAAGGGTAGCTATGAACTTAGAAAATTTGCTAGAAGCTTTAAACCCGGGGTGGCTAACCCCTTCCAGATGTTGTTGGACTTCAACTCACATCAGCTTCCATCCAACAGGGCAAACGGGGATAGTGAAAGTTGTAGTCCTGCAACATCTGAAGTGGGTAAAAGTTAGCTATTGTCTGCTTTAAGTCTATAAATATTCTGATTTATTTATTTTTAAGTTGCCTCTTATACAATAGACATTTAGTAGTGCCTCAGAAATGTATTCTCTCTCTCTCTCTCTCTCTCTCTCTCTCCCAAATTCCAGAATTCACCTTTAAATGCCAGTTTTGGACGTGATGATGTCACAATAATTAAGTGAGCTTTTATTTATTTTAATGTGTGCTGGCTCAAAAGCTAAATTGAAAAACTGCAGTTTCATTGTGATCATTTTGTAATTAGAGAGTGCTGTGTCAGTGCGACCAGCATTCTCTTCAGATCTCTCTCTCTCTTTGGAAATACACGTAAAATTCTTGCCTTCCTGATTGCCATCACTTTCCCTGAACTGACAAAAAAAATCTACCTCATGCTATGCTCCAGGAGAGCAGCATGGGGGGAAGTGCAGTAAAAATTAGTCATTTCCTTTATTTTTGGAATATTTTTAAAAGATCTCTCACAGAATGGAAAGACGTGAGAAATCATCAACACAGTATAGCGGCAACTCTTAATATAATTTTAATCAGGACGGTGCTTTAAGTAGCCAATTTAATCACTGTCATCATCAACATCATCAGAGTGATTGAAACCATCATTACGTTGCCTGTTGATTATCTGGAGGTGCTTCTTCCTGCACCATACAAGTTGTTCATTAGAAAAGTGTCAGAGAGGGCGGGAGAAAGTGGCTTACTAGGGCAGCAGGGCATGGCAGGGTCAGTCCTTGCAAGAATAAGAGTGAAGCTGCATACACACAGAGACTGTATCTATATAGTGTATCTGTCTTGATCTATATATCCATATTGTGTGTATAATAGAGATAGAGATAGAGATAGAGATAGAGATAGAGATAGAGATAGAGATAGAGATAGAGATAGAGATAGATAAAATATGAAATATATAAATACAGAACTTACATCTTTTGGAAAGTTATTTGTTTGCTCCCTATGCATTTGGGTATCTCTTAAGATATTCTAACCAAATGTTGCATGATGGTTCCTGAGACGATGGAGCAGGTTTTTGTCTATGTTTGGATACAGTTGGGTGCCCTTTTGAATCAAGATGCTGGACTGATTTTTTTTTTTCCTTTTCAAAACTGTGTTGATTTTAACCAACGGTTTCAAAACTGCACCGATGTTGCTGGTGTTGATAAATTTAAAATAGAAATATCAACAATTGATTATTTCTATTTTTACAGTGTGTGTTCTGCCTGCTTCAGTGTTCCAGCACAGAGAGAGAAACGAAAACAAAGACACAACAGAAACATCCTGTGAAACAGGAAATATGCAGGCTGTGACACAAACATCCTGCTTCCTTTTAAGGTGGAACGAAATATCCTAACATGCGTGCGTGCCAAATGCCTGTTTTGCTCCAGGCACCCAAATGTATAATGTACAATGACAATAAGAATTTTTGTTTTACATCACCTTTCCACCTAACGCTCATGGCGGCTTATGGGAAATCTGACAAAAATATTACCTTAGTACAAAACTCAATAGCATAAACCATTAACCCACTATGTCTGCATTTATAGAATAAACAATTCATGGCATGACAAAAATACATAATAATCGGGATATGAAACAAGGTTCTATGAACCAATTTATCACAATATAGCGACAAAGAAAATCAATCACATAAGAAATCATGCATTAACAGTTCTGTCCTAACCTCTTGGGGGGGGCACCTTTCTGCCTGCAGTCAGCCTGTTCCAGTCCTTCCAGGTCAGGTGAAAATGGGCCAGACAAGGCACAGGAAATTAGGTATTATGGGATGCCATTTCTCTGCTCCATTCCAGCAACATCTACACTGCTTGTTTGCAGCAGAACCATACTTGGTTCTGCTGTGGGCATGGTAATAATCTGAGTGGTACCAAAAAAAAGTCTATATCTGTCATATTTTTTCCAGTCCTGGCTTTGCTATAAATTGTGTGCATGCCACACCCCACCCCTCCAGAAGAAACCTATCATTCACAGAGGGTGCCATTCCAGACAACAATTGCAAGATGGTTGAGACTTCACACAACAAAGAACACTCATCTCTCCCCCTTCCCCAGCCGACCCCTGTACATTGTCCTTGGAACTAGCATTGCTTCCTCATGAAGTGTCAGTCTCAGGGCAATCTAATCCCATTTTTAAAACACGCGTCAGCTAAGCTAGGTTTCTGAGACTCTCACATACGTTATTATAAGTACTGCCATCTTCCTGGAAGTCAAATGACTTTTGGGCCCTCCACCTTTGTTTGCGGGGGAGGGGAGGAGGGAGATTCAACAAAAGTGGACAGGACCTTTATGTACTTCCAAGGGAACACAGTAGGAAAGGTGATATAAAAGGCATCTGGTTGGCTCCTAGAAGAAAAGAAGGCTGGACGTGATGGGCTTTTCACCTGATCCAGCAGAACTCTTCAGACATTCTCAAGTGTCCTTCTGGGTGAGTTACTGAGAAAGTTTATGCTAACTGTTTTGGGGAGCTGTGAAGAGAAAAACAGGGATCTGGCAGGTATGCAGTTGGTTCCCCAGTTAGACCTCTGCTCACCACTCTTCTGTCCAGAAGGTGCCAACATCTACTGCTTGTTTGGTTATTTTAGGGTAGAATTCATCCCAGTGGTAATACTGGAACAACCAGACACCCATTGCATAAGTTGGCCAAATGACTGCCTTGGAGTGAAAGGGAAAGAAGATGGTTAAGGACTCCAAAGTCCCCTAGAGATGTCAAGGTAAGGGCTGGACCCAAACCAGCTTGAGTGCCTTCAAAAGGAAGGTGAAAAGGTAACAAAAGGGCAAGGGAAGTGAGGTGGAAGAGGCAATAAGTAGAGGCAAGACAGTCAAGGAATAAAAGAAAGGGAAGTCAAACAATGATACATGGGAACAAGGGAATTTTGGAACTGGCACTCATTTGTCGACTCAACTCCTCCCCAGATTTCTGGTCATATTTTCCATACACATTCCCACTATTTTGGTAGGCGCATTGCTTGGGCCTGTATAATATTTTTCTCAGTTGCAACATAATATTTAAGAGGTGGCAATATTGTTGCCAGGGAATGGAGTCGGGAAGATAAGTGCACATTTAACAGACCAGAATATAACTCACGAGCTCACTCGCTCTCACTCTGTCAGGGCCAAGAGGGAGAGACAGACAGAGGGGTGGTGGGGAGAAAGTGCCTTTAGCACGCATTATGGAGTGTTCATAAAAGAAATCTTTCATTTTGAACATTGTGCTGAATTTTGCGCACTAAATGAAATTAGTGGAGACTCAGTGTGGGAGTTCAAGATTCAATAATATGTTGGCAGAGGTATCAAGTCTCCCCCACCAGGCAAGATACACGCACAGGTCACCACCTACACTTACTGAGCTACTCGTCTGTATCTAAGAATAAATGTTCTCATTAGTGGGTACAAGAAATATTGCAACGCCAGCTATTGGCCTGAGAAGATGGGAAGAATCAGTGTAGCATTTCACAATCCCGGTTACATCACACCTTGAAGAGGGGGGAAATTGCCGTTGCTACAGTGCCATCATAATGCCACAGCTGTGCCAAAACCCACTCATCTTTAGTGGGCTTATTCAGATGCCTAATGCCTCCACAGCATGATTCTGAATGCCCAGGGAGAGCGCTGCTGCACCCAGGACCAGCTTGCTTGCTTCCCAGAGGCAATTGGTTGGTCAGCCTGAGAGCAGGATGCTGACTTAGATGGGTCTGATCCAGCAGACCCTTCTTACGTTCTGAGGTTGTGTGGGTAGACATTATCAGCAATGCCAAAACAAACCCCTTTCCAGCAATGTTTCAACATTTCACATGGAAATATTCACATTCTCCTTTAAATTGCCAGTTGTCCTGGTGCCCTCAATAATACCATCACAGAATCAGATCACAGCTGACAACTTTTCCCTTTTCTTGTGAGGAATCCTATTTGGAATAAGGGAATTTCCCTTTAAAAAAGGGAAACGTTGACAGCTATAAATCAGATCTGTTTGGTTAATGGTATTGTGACATTCCATTCAATAAATTTTATTCAGTAGAACCACCTTTTTCATTTCTGTCAAGCTCTTCATTCCCTTGGAGCAATTTCTCTGGGGATGCAGAATGATGGTGGCAGGATCTAGAACCAACCAAGAATGGAGCCAAAGGGTTATAGTCAACTAAATCATATTCAGGGTACATTCACTGGAATTAAAACTTAGGCATGGGTTAACCAGGAACGGTGGTGGCGCTGTGGTCTAAATCACTGAGCCTCTTGGGCTTGCCAATCAGGTCAGCAGTTCAAATCCCTGCAACAGAGTAAGCGCCCATTTCTCCATCCCACCTCCTGCCAATAAAGCAGTTCAAAAGCACACCAGTGCAAGGAGGTAAATAGATACAGCTGTGGCAGGAAGGTAAACAGCGTTTCCATGCGCTCTGGTTTTTGTCACAGTGTTCCGTTGCAACAGAAGCAGTTTAGTCATGCTGGCCACATGATCCAGAAAGCTATCTGTGGACAAACGCTGGCTCCCTCTGCCTGAAAGCAAGATGAGTGTTGCACCCCATAGTCGCCTTTCACCGGACTCAACCATCTAGGGGTGCTTTACCTTTTACCTTTTTACTGCCAGCTTCAAGAAGATTGATGGCTTCAGAATGCAATATATCCCCTTCTACTTGAAAGAGAGGGACTCCCATAGCAACCTTGTCCTGCTTGACTGAACATTGTGGCCTTCTGGTGGTGCAGCCTGCTTGAAGGAGGCAGACTGGGCATTGTGACTTCATGATTATGATTACTGCTTTAGGGAGAGGGACTAGCCATTGTGATCTCATTCTGACACTGCTTGACTGAAGGGCAAAGACTGGACATGGTAACATCATGCTAATGCTGCCAGCTCCAAGGAATGGCTATTGTGATCTCACGCTGAAGCTCCCCTTCAGTTGTTGTAGGCTGCCTCTCCAAAACCAGCCCAAAATGTTAGGGAATCATGGAATAGTTTGGGCTCAGTTTGATGAGAAAAGATAACCCTAACTCACATGAAACTGCTGTGTCATTGGGATGCCAGACAATGACTGCCTCTGCCCACTGTTACTGCCAGCTTAAAGGACACAGGTGGCACTGTGGTCTAAACCACTGAGCCTCTTGGGCTTGCTGATCAGAAGGTTGGCAGTTCGAATCCCTGTGATGGGGTGAGCTCCTGTGGCTCTGTCTCAGCTCCTGCCAGCCTAGCAGTTTGAAAGCACGCCAGCGCAAGTAGATAAGTAGGTACCGCTGCAGCGGGAAGGTAAATGGCATTTCCGTGCACTCTGGTTTCCATCACGGTGTCACGCTGTGCCAGAAGCAATTTAGTCATGCTAGCCACATGACTCAGAAAGCTGTTTGTGGACAAACGTCCTCTTCCAATACTTGCATCAAAACACAGTTGTCCTTCAAAATCTGAACTGTTCCAAATTTTATGATGCATTCTCCTCCTACAAAGATGGCATACATTAGAAGGGAGTGTGCACAAATATGTCTATGAGCAACAATAATGTTTGACAATGTGTTTTATTAGGGGAAATTGCTAGCAAAAATGCATTAATTAGTGTGCATGAAAACCCAGATTTATTTATTTTTTCAGACTTTTAAAAAATGTGCAAACTGATGTGGAAATCGCTTTAACTGAACTGAAGACGGGGAAAACAAGAGACTGAGAGAGCTATCAAAACTGACATTCTTCGACCCCTATCAGGAGTGAGATATAAATGTCAGAATGAAGATTTTTACTGGAGACAACCACCAGGAAATAAGGACAGCTGGTGTGTAATCATGGAGTCTGGTTCTGCTTCTTAAGCTCACTCTCTATCTGAAGAGCCTCCTTTCTCTCTCATTATTGCAAATGAGAAATGTGCAGTATGATCCTCTGTAAATTTCACAGAGTTCACCTGGACTTACTCTCAAAGCTGAAAGAGCCAGAGATGTCATGTTGGAGCTTCATGTTTGGAGCCCAAGGAAATGTTCTTTTTGTAAAAGAAGTTGTGGGGATTGCCAATTTTGACTGGGCTGGAGAAAGGATTAGATCTCCCTCTCTGCAGGTTCTGTTCAAATTGTGGCCTCCACAGCTGCTCTCTCTCTCTCTCTCTCCTCTCACACATACAACACCTTTACACCAGGAGCTTCAAATGCGCAGCTCCAACAAAACATCAGATGGCCTGAATTGTGTTTAGAATTGCAGCCTAAGCTTACCATTCAGGCAGCAGTTGTGGAAACAGTTACTCATGCCCTGAAGTCTTTATGAAGACGTCAATGACATCAGGAGATAGATGCATGAAAAACAGGCATGAGGAACCATCTGTAACTGATAGTGGAACTGTCCCCCTAAGTTTCACAGCCACCATTGTCTTGACTTCACAGATTCCTTAAATTCTTTGTGAACTCTACCTGAACTTTTGTCTGTTGTTGTCAGGAATACCTGGAGTATTATGAGGGACTTTCTAACAGCTTTATTGGGCTCTTCAGTTGGGAATAAACATTTTCCAATATTTTCTCAATGTATGTTCTTCTTCTCTTATGCTATATGTTAGGTGGATGTTAGGGGATGTCATTTCAGATTTAGGAGAAAAGGGACAAAGTCTCTTAATGAGGTTTTATATATTGAAGCTTAGCGCTCCAGTCCTAAATCCACATACCTGGGAAGAGTATAGGCAAAATGATGAATTTCGATCTTCCCGTTTCTCATTTCTCCAAGCTTAAACTCAGTTCTCCACATTTCCACAGCAGCTTGTGATTTTTAAAAACACCATCATGAAAATTTGTCAGCATTTTAATTATTTCCCCCCAATATCCACATTTGTATGCAACTTTGCCTAATTTTTTTTGTAAAAACAAATCCCCTCTTATATTGCATTTCTTGTATGTTATTTTTACTGATATGTGCATAGTTGTGCACAGTGTAGGTATTTTTGCAAACATGGCTGGAGAACAGCAATGCAAAATTCAGAGAAGTACAATTTTTTTGAATGGCAGCTCTGTTTTGATTTGTGCATTGTTTTGGAAACAGAAAGTTTGCCTTTGTATATGAATGGAATTGAATTTCTCCCGATCCCTACCTGGGAATATGCCCCACTGAGTTCAATGGAGTTTATTTCTGAACAGACGTGAGCAGCATTGCTGTACTAACACTCAGTGGTAGGCCGTTGTGACATTACTGTATGACAACCACCCAGATGTTGGACGGCAAACGTCTACAGAAGGCTGCCTGCTCTCTTTGTGTTCACTCCCTGAGGAAGTTCAAAACCTACTTGGGCAGTGTGTCCCCACTTTCACGCATGTCTTGGAACGGAAGCAAACACCTAGCAAGGGCTTCAGTTCCTGCCTCATTCAGTGTACACTTTCTATACTATCCAGCAAAGGGGATTTGAAGTTCACATAAAAAGCAGAGTGTTTTTAAAAAGCAATTAAAATAATTAAAGGCCATTTCAAAATGTTAGTAGCAGTGAATGCTGATACACACACACACATGCACACACGAGGCATCAGTCCTATGCCCAGGTTGCAATTAGTGAAGCTTATTGTCAAAGAGAAAATGCATTTTATTTGAAACAGCGAGAAGAATGTATTAAGGGGAATGCATAAATTGGATTACCACTCAGCTGTTGTGCTAAGGGAAAAACAGATGGCACTCATTCTGTCCATGTAACACAATTATTAAGGACTTTAATGGGCAGCCATATAAGTTTTAATAATTTTTTAATGAAATTTATAAGGCAGTATACCCATCAGAACTAAAATTTTCAGACAAGAAGACAGATCTATTCAATCAAAAGATTTTGCATTGCTTTTTAATCACCACAGAAAGCTGCAATTACAAGAAAATAATGTCTTTCTAAAAATGAAAAGATAATTCTCGTTGTCGGTCTTTCCCACTCTTCCTTCACAAGAAATACTCAACCCCATTAAGGCCTTAAATTCTAAGGAGCTTCTAAAAGAAGATGGATTCTCACTAAAACATTATGCATATTTTATGGCACTATTAACTTCCTCTTTAAGCTCTTTCACAGCAAGCTTTTTCTTTCTATAGAATATGCTGAATTTGAAAGGAGAAAAAAAACACACCTTAAAAACCCAAACAACCTTTTTCCCCCTCATTACACAAATTGCAAAACAGTTTCGTGATTTATAGAACATGATGATAAGAGTTGGCAGCTGATACCAGTTCTTGGGCAAGAAATGAATATACAACACCTAGAGTGTGTACCCACATTTGCACATTTAATGCTTGATGCCTGCAGCATGCAGTGGTGGAGACTGTAACCATGGGTGAATCCTTCATCACAGATTTAACAAGTCACAAATGGCCGAGTACCTGACGTCTCCTCAAATGCTAGCTTTGAATGGAGTCAACCCTATACATGGCTCCAATTTAAGCCCTGTTTCTATGCATGGGGACGCGGGTGGCTCTGTGGGTTAAACCACAGAGCCTAGGACTTGCCGATCAGAAGGTCGGCGGTTCAAATCTGCACGACGGGGTGAGCTCCCATTGCTTGGTCCCTGCTCCTGCCAACCTAGCAGTTTGAAAGCACATCAAAGTGCAAGTAGATAAATAGGTACCACACCAGCAGGAAGGTAAACGGTGCCGCCACCACTTCTCTACCTCCTGACAAGCAGCAGCAACACAGCCAATCAGAGGTCAGGTGAGTGATGCTGCCTCAATATGCCATCTGCGCACACACTATCCCACAACGCACTTTCTCGCTTGTGTGTCCAGGCTGAATGCCTGAAATTTTGACGTTGCAGTGATTAAGGGGCATGTCTGTCTGTCTGTCTGTCTGTCTGTCTGTCTATCTATCTATCTATCTATCTATCTATCTATCTATCTAATCTTGCAGTGCAAATAGGAATGTGGTAGAATGTGGCAATGCCAGAGCAGTGCATCCCACAGTGAAACACAACAGGCAGTCTCATCTGCGGGGAGGTGCTTTCAACTTACAGGAAACTTCTAATTTATTTCTCACGGCACACTTGCTGTTCTCTTTCAGCACATAGTTTAAGAATCGCTGCTTTAGAAGATCTCAGTTTTCGATAGCTCAAGCTATTTCGTGCAAGTCACCGAGACTTTAAAAATTTTAAGGTCTCTTGCTTGAGGCTTGGGGGCACTCACCAAACTTGGCTGGCAGAGCAAACTTCTCTGCAAATCTTCAGCTAATAATGAGTTTTCTTTGTAGGCATTGCTGCAGCTGAGAAACTGTTTTGTTTCTGTAGGGCAGGTTGTAAGGAGAAAGCACACAGGGAGTGGGGGGGATACAGAGATTCATTAGCAAGTATTTTCAGTGTGTTATCTCTCTGAGCTGTGGTGATCCTATTATCTGGCCATGATTATTCCTATACCTCTTCTAAAGACAAAGACAGAGGAGATGTACAGTGGGGTTTTAATTGGCAGTAACCTTACGTGAAAAGTCTTAGGAACATAGATTGGCAAAATCTGCCTTTAATGTGAATCAGAATTAGGTCTAAATACCTAATGCTTCTCAGGGCTGCATTAGGTAGGGTGAAGTGGCAGACTTCAGATAAAGCAAATTTTCATTTATTTGCTTTACAAGTGGGCCACACAAGAAAAGGCTGCTTTGCGATGTGTTCCTCCTCCAGGTGCCAGCCATGCCTTCCTCCCAGAATAATCCACTCCATTTTCTCTTCTGCCTCCCAATTTTCCATCCCACAACAGTAAATCAGAATTGGGTACCTACTGAACATAAACATTCCATACTGGCTGTTTGGGTATTTTCCTTCTTTAGGGGTTTTTCCTCCCTAAGATGCTCCCCCCCGCCAAGTTCTTCAAAGCTTGGGATTCTCCCAACATACTGCTATCTCCCCCTTGTGCATGGATGGTACAATTGGTAAATAGCACATTTTCAAGGATCCAAGCTTGGGCTTATTGGGGTCAGGAGAACTCTGGGCTGCCCTGGATTGGGCCGGGCTGCCTGGAGCTGCTAATAGGGCCTGGGTTGGAAAGCTGCAGAGGTCTGTTTTACTGGTGTATTCCCCACTAGGGTCGAATCCTGCAGGCTCACAAGTGTCTTCCCCATTCACTTGCAAAGCAGCAGCCAGCAGAGTGAACCCTCTTTCTCTTAGTGAGGTGCAGGGCGAAGGAGATGCAGCTGCATTTAAACATTAGCTGCACCCCTAAATTGATTTGGGGCAAGAACAGGGGGGGCTGTGCACAGCCTTAGCTTTTATACTACTGCTTTACTGTTTTTCTATTGTATATTTGTTCTAATGAGACTGTTAACTGCTTTCTGCTGTATATCACTTTGATACGTTCATTTTTTTAAAAAATAAAAAATGAGCCAAGTGGTCAGACTGAGTCAGACAATTGGTGCATTTAGTTCAGTATTGTCTCTACTGACTGCCAGTCCCATATAAAATGTGTTGGGAAGGGAGGCGGGGTTATTGGGTTGTTTTTGTTTTTATTATGTATTTTTTGTTTCTATATTGTGGTTTTATGTTCCAAATGCCCTGAGACCTGTTGGTAAAGGGTGGTACACAAATATCATCCTCATCATCATCATCTCTCCAAAGTTTCAAGCAGGGTTCTTTCCTAGCCTACTTGCAGATGCTGGGCATTGAAACTCTTCTGCATGCAAAGCAGTTGCTCTATACCACTGAGCAATGGCTTGAGATGTGAAGGTGTGTGGGGGACACACACCCAGAAATGGGAGGGGGAAGGGAATTCCCTGTGTTTCTCCCTCCTGAGGCCTTCACATCTCAAGTTATGGCCCTTCCCATCTTGGCAAACTAATGGACAGCACAGATGTGAGCAGACTGAAAGCAAACAACAAAGAATTTCCTTCCCAGTGGTGTTAAAATGGTGCCACTCTCAAAATAACTACAATTGAATCAGTCCAAGACAGTGCTACCTCTGGTTTCGAACTTAATTCATTCTGAGGTCCATTCTTAACCTGAAACCGTTCTCAACCTGAGGTACCACTTTAGCTAATGGGGCCTCTTGCTGCTGTCGCCGTGAAATTTCTGTTCTCATGCTGAGGTAAAGTTCTTAACCCAAGGTACTACTTCAGGGTTAGCAGAGTCTGTAACCCAAACTGTTTGTAACCCAAGCTGTTTGTAACCCGAGGTACCACTGTACAATGATGACAAGTTGACTTTATTTCCCTTTCTGTCCCAAAAGATGCTATCTCTTTGCAGCAGTGGTTCAATAACTATCCAGAGCCAAACCTGTGCTGTGATGGCAACAGAATGAGCACAGGGTTAACTTATTTAAGTATTTTCTCCACCAAAAGCTTCTCTCTCTCTTGGGACTCTTCGCTGTGCTTCAGTTCCAAGTATGAACACGCATCATTCCTCTTCACCCATGGGGCAGGGGAAATAGCATGAGGTTATCTAGGCTTGTATTGATCGGACAGCTCTATGCTGCTTATTGATGAAATCTTACCATCAGCCTGACACCCAGATCATGAGATGCTCTGGTGAACTTAGACAGATAGCCTTCTGATGGGTGCCTGCACAGGGCTTGCAAAAGGGATTATCCTCGCAAAACCCAGACGAGCTCTGTTCTGACTTGAACTTTACTAGAGGGTAGTATGAAACATTAACTAGACTGAGCACAAGAATAAATTCCCTCATGGTTGACGAAGAGACGGGGAGAGAATTTCTTCTTCTCCTCACATTAAACTTTCTGAAAAGATGCACCTTGTTTTGGTGGTGGGGTGGGGGAACGTAAGACTGCTCAAAATCACTCTCATATAATGTGGCCTTATCCATGATTAATATGCAACAGCAAAAAATACAAAGAGAAGATATTATTTAATAGCCACACCTTCTTGTTTTGTCAATTTAGACATGCAGGTACATCATCAGAAGTCATTAAGCAGAACATAGGATACTGACTCATGCTGAGTCATTACACTGGTTTTGCTAGAACAGTATTATCTATGCTGACAGACAAGACCTTCCAGAGTTCTAGAAAGGAATCCCTCTGCCCCATCTTGAGATGCCTGGGGTTGAATTTGAGATGTTGCATGCAAAGCATGCAGTGTGCTACTTGAGCTATACATCCTCCCTTAAGTGGCTTCCTAGCAGCTGATGACTCAACTGAATGTGTGCTCTGACTCCACTAACAAAAATTTCTGTGCAGGGATTGAAGGTTATAGAAAAGTTCTATACATGATGTATCGGTCTACGATATCCGTTTAACATGCAAACCACCATTCGGTGGCAGTTCTTAACTATGTGCAAACCAACCCTCAATGACTCATAGCTGCATGTGTGAACTGATTCCCTTAAACAGCATTTTAAAAGTCAGCGATGTTGTGAGTACCTCAGTGGGGTTTGATCTGTAGCAATTCATTGGCAGGACTCAAACCAATGGCTTCAAGATTCCGAATAAACATTCGGAAAAGCTTTCTGACACTAAGAGCTGTTCAGCAGTGGAACAGCCCACCATGAGAAGTGGTGAACTCTCCTTCCTTGGAGGTTTTTAAACAGATGTTGGACGGCCATCTGTTTCGGATGCTTTAGTTGAAATTCCTGCGTTGAAGGGGGATGGATTAGATGACCTTTGAGGGCCCGTCCAACTCTATGAGTCTATGATTGTAATCCGGGCAAATATTGACCCAGATTGGATCAATGATCCACTTCAGAATCTGCAGTTCAGTAGATTCTGTTGTGAAGTGGTCTGAGGGTTGTGCACTGCCTCTGATCCAACAAAGTTTTCCTTTTAAACCTATATCTGAAGGAGCGTCTCCACCCCCATCGTTCTACCCGGACACTGAGGTCCAGTGCCGAGGGCCTTCTGGCGGTTCCCTCACTGCAAGAAGCCAGGTTACAGGGAACCAGGCAGAGGGCCTTCTCGGTAGTGGCGCCCGCCCTGTGGCACGCCCTCCCACCAGATGTCAAAGAGAACAACAACTACCAGACTTTTAGAAGACACCTGAAGGCAGCCCTGTTTAGGGAAGCTTTTAATGTTTGATGCATTACTGTATTTTAATATTTTGTTGGAAGCCGCCCAGAGTGGCTGGGGAAGCCCAGCCAGATGGGCGGAGTATAAATAATTTTATTAATTATTATTATTATTATTATATTATTATTATTATATTGTGTCTCCATTCTCCCCACAGAGCTCCTTGCTGCCATGTGCCTAGATTGAACATAGAGCAAGTCCCCCTGGGATCAACAAAGCTTGGTGATGATGCATTGTTCCCTGGGGGAATTTGACAGAAGAAACATGGCTGCCCCCTCATAAACACTGCTAAATAGGCACCATCAGCATAATTTTGTATAACTCCTGACTTGGTTTATTTATTTGGCACCCATAAGTGACATTCTGTTTCTGTTTTTAAAACAGTTACGTAAGTTGTGAATGATTGTTTCACTGTACTGGTAACTCCATTTGCTTGCTTATTGCAACCTTGGCTAGGCATGATGATTGTGGCTAGATGTAGATAGCATCACAAAATCACGGGCTATTATATTAGAGCAAGAACATTAATACACCCAGTCCCTAGGCTGCCTTCATTTCCATATAAATGCAGAGCATTATGGTCGGCTGTACACCTTGAACACATGCAAAAAATGAATAGGAAAGCCATTTTCCCATCAGTTATTTTTCTGTTTTGATTTAGTAACTTAACTTAACAGTCTTCTTTGTGAAATGATCAATGGTCCACCATGTCACCTTGCTGCGTACAAGGGAGCTGCAAATCCTCAGCAATTTGGGGGGGGGGGGGGTTGGTTTTGGTTTTGTTTCCCACAATTTGATTACATGTACAAAACCTCGGGCTAAATGGAAAATCCAAAAGCCTAAAAGCTTTAGATGCTGGTAAGAGGAGCTAGGAAAGACTGCTGAAATAATGCAGAAGATGATCTGACATAACAACATTTAGCTTTGTGTGGGTTCCATCCATTCCCCTAATACAATAGCTTGTGTGTATATAAATATAATAATAATATTTGTCGAAAGCACATCAAAGTGCAAGTAGATAAATACGTACCGCTCCGGCGGGAAGGTAAACAGTGTTTCCGTGCACTGCTCTGGTTCACCAGAAGCAGCTTAGTCATGCTGGCCACATGACCCAGAAGCTGTACGCTGGCTCCCTCGGCCAATAAAGCGAGATGAGCACCGCAACCCCAGAGTCGGCCATGACTGGACCTAATGGTCAGGGGTCCCTTTATCTTTATTTATACCCTGCCTATCTGGTGGGTTTCCCAAGCCACTCTGGGTGGCTCCCAACAGAATATTAAAAACACGATAAAACATCAAACATTAAAAACTTCCCATGCCTTCAGATGTCTTCTAAAAGTCAGATAGTTGTTTATTTCCTTGACATCTGATGGGAGGGCGTTCCACAGGGCGGGCACCACTACTGAGAAGGCCCTCTGCCTGGTTCCCTGTAACTTGGCTTCTCATATTGAGGGAACCGCCAGAAGGCCCTCGGCGCTGGACCTCAGTTTCCAGGCAGAACAATGGGGTTGGAGACACTCCTTCAGGTATACTGGGTGTACCTGAAGGATATATATATGCCATGTCTGATTCTGCTGTCAGGTTTACTGAGGGAACACAATGCCTTAGAAGGCATACCCCTAGTCTGCCCCATAAAATTCTAGGCACCCCGTCCTACCAGTGAAACGTTGATGGGTCCCTTCTTTACAGATTGTTATTCTGTATATACTTTTTCATTACTTATCAGGATCAAGTCACTTCATCTATTGGCTTTGATTGCAGTCCAAACTTGACTTCTCTCTGAGGTAAGTCAGAAGAAATGCCTTTCAGACAGTCATGTCTTCTTAGAAGATCAGGCACTGTGGTCAGACCACCTCTAATCCGGCCACCCACCAAAATCATGACTTGTGCCCACAGTACTTTTCAGATTCAAATCTTAAAATTTATGCTCTCTCTCCCCCTCTCTGCAAGCACGCACAACATTTTAATTTTGAAAAGGTTTTAGAGTGGTTTTGTGCACTGTGTCATGGAAAAAGCAGCGCTGAAAAGAAAAAGGAAACAGAAATACTACATAAAATAGAAGAGGACTAGAGAGCTACTGGCTACACAACAACTGCTTCGTGTGTGTTCTTGGATGCAAGTGGTTAAATGCTTTGACACTTTATAAATTAGAACAGGGGCAGCATAAGACAATGTTGTAAGATGTTAATAACTCAGATACGGAGAAATCATTGCACAAACCTTGGATTGTCTTCAAGAAAACATTGAATAAATTTTATTGATAGATCGTTTAAAATTAGTTCTTTCAAGCTACAACCTGATTTGGGTGTGTGTGAGAGTGAGTGTGTATGTTACTACAGATATATAAGCTTTCATACCTGAATACTTATGAATACAATTTTACATTTAAATATTAATTGCTCATTACAATCTTTAAAAAAATTATAATAGTACATAATTATTTAACTCATGAACTCAATGCTAAATTCTAAACTAAATTAATTTTTAGGTTAATTTATTACCTTAATTTCATTTAAGATTATTAAATTTCACCGCTGACACTTTAATTATATTTTACTATCCTTATGATGCATTTGCATTCATTTCTAACAATTTAGAACGCCAATTTTGTTTTGTTTTTAAATTTAGCTTTTTAAGCCAATTGTGCATTTAAATATTAGTCACATATTTACTGGATGCAAAGTTTCTTGAAAACATTTTTAATATAAGCATTAGGGTCACCAAGGGCTAGGTTTCATCATAAAACATCCATAAGTATTTATTTTAATTTTTTTTAAAAAAATTGGATCCCACCCTTTCTCAAAGAGGAAATGGGGTTTGTCCCATTTTACCTAACAACAACCTTGGACAGGAACATCGTGACTGGCCCAGGGTCATCCAATGAGCATTACAGCTAAGCAGGTATTTGAAATGAAGTCTCCTAGATTTACACCAAAGGACTGTCTCAACTCCCTCTCATTCACCCTCTCACTAGTATACAACTACAATCGTACCTTGGAAGTTGAACGGAATCCATTCCAGAGTCCGTTTGATTTCCAAAACGTTCGAAAACCAAAGTGCAACTTCTGATTGGCTGCAGGATGTTCCTGCAGCCATTTGGAAGCTGCGGAAGCCCCGTAGGACATTCGGCTTCCAAAAATAGTTCACAAAACGGAACAGTCACTTCTGGGTTTGCGGTGTTTGGGAGCCAAAATGTTCGAGAACTAAGCTGTTTGAAAACCAAGGTATGACTGTATATAATTACTTATACGCTAAGTCATGTTTGTCTCTGGTCTTCTCATATATGTCTCTGTCAGCCAAAATGTTTATTTCCTAGGATTCAT
The DNA here is from genome assembly GCF_965153285.1 of Podarcis tiliguerta. Classification (NCBI taxonomy): domain Eukaryota; kingdom Metazoa; phylum Chordata; class Lepidosauria; order Squamata; family Lacertidae; genus Podarcis; species Podarcis tiliguerta. The sequence goes on along the minus strand of NC_139538.1, from coordinate 76,151,762 downwards.
CCCAGCTCATCAATAACTATTTGCAAGCCGTTTATGGGCTTCTCCATCAAGCATAGACTTACCAAGCTAAATGTTGTCCAATGGCAAAAATAATTCCTCGCCCCCCAAAAACTGAAAACCCCTCACTGAAGTAATTTGCAAAAATTAAGTTTCACCCCCTGAAATGACATGCTCTACCTGGTCTGCCTCCTCTGCAGGCCACATCTCTCACTGTTCTGCACCACTTCTGGTGATTTTTTCGGACTGTAACGTGTCCTTGAACTATTATAATACCACTTGCTTGGCTGGATGAAGGATGGAGAGGTGTGTCGTTAGAAACGTCTGACTTCATTGTGGGTGGAACATAGCCTACTGTTCAAAAATAAGAATGACAGTCATTGCCCAGCGTGATGAAATCTTGTTTGTTTTAGTGGGGCTTGTGTGATGTATTCTGTCGCTATATATGTTTTGATGGGGGAAGTCTTCTATCTGGTCAGGTGAAAGTTGGCTTAACTGACCATTCAAAAGGGGTTGGAGACAGAACCCTCAGTATGCAAAAAAAAAAGGATAGAAGATATTCATGTTCCGATTGGCGGTTGCAGGTTTAGAATTCTTAGCTAGAGAGTGTGGTTGGCTGGGGCTGGATGGGAGGCAGAAGAAGCGAGTATTTAGCTGGATGCTAGTTGCTGGGTGTCAGTTGGTGATTCCTAGTGGACAGGCAGAAGATGGCAATGTCAGCAGAGGAAGAGGATTGAGAAAGAAAACCTGAGAGGTAGGCAAAGTGGCTTGGTGGATGGAGTAGCTGAAACATTTGGCTTATGCGGAAGATACAAGGGGAGAACCTGTCCGTGGTGCTGAATGATAAGGCAGTTTAGAACAACAGATTCTGGTGTCTGGTAGGAGAGCGTGAAGAAGACAGCAGATACAGACCCGTGCTTTAACAGGTCAGGAGAAGCTTCAACAAAAATCCTCGGTATTACAGTGCTGGGGAAGCTTAACCCCTGATTCATTGTAAGAAGGCAGGCCATTGTAGGCTAACTGAGGGCAGAGGTCGGAGGGGCAGCTCCCTATTTCCTCCAGTGGATCAACTTCCATTCATCCATGCTTGTGCTTTCATTGATTCTTAGAACAAAAACCAAAGCAGCTTTTTGCTACCCATGCTCAAATGAGCAAGTAGTTCTATAAGCTGGTGAGGACAAAGGTTTGTGATTAGAAGTGGATTGTTTTGCTGCCAGGCTTTTAATACACAGTAGTTTTGTCTGCAGCCTCTGAGTGGCAGCCTGACTCGCTTCCTACATTGTGTAATTTGAGATGACCTTAGTTTCACACACCATAGATGAATAGGTCTGTTAGCTCATGGGGCTTTTCTGTAATTGCGTTCAGGTTAATATGTGTGGCCTTCGTCAAGTTACATATGTCAGGGCTACAGTCTCTATGGCATTGTCTTGCTGTTTTGAAATGTAGATGGATCCTTTCATTGCCATATTCCTAGAAAACTCTTAGCACCATTTATAATTCTAAATGAATTTCATGGAAGGCATTCTCTCTGCATTTTCTTAACAGGACTTGGTATGAGTACATTTATTTCTGCATTCCTTTAACTGTGTGGCCTATTTTGGCTCCTTGGGCTCCAGACGTGCTATAAATTTAATCCATTTATCAGCCAAGGATTAAGCATCCTAGCCTCAAGTGCAAAGCTAAGCAGGGTCCAGTATGGTTAGGGTTATGTTAAGTGCACATTAATTCCCACTGAGTTATACTGTGTTATATTCAGTGTTGTTTTTTTCCTTAAAAAATGTATAGCAGTACTCTCATTTTGACTCAAGAAAATCACCATTTTATCGTTCAAATCGGGAATAATAAATACAGTAAATGGACAAAAGTACAAAAATTCTCAATTTTGGGGGGGTATGCATACCCCTGCATCCCCCCAGAAAAAAGTGCTGGCTATACTAGTAGTTTCCTGGCCTAGGTGGATAATGTTTTTGGTGTGAGTGAGATTTGGGTAATGTGAGAGGAAAGGTGTTGATGGCTTTGAACAGTTTGTCAATCTTATTTCCTAGTTTGTGATCTTGAATTCTTGATTAGTCAGATTTACTGGCCACCCCACCCTATACTTGCAACAAGTAACAAGGTAATTATTTTACCCTAACCCTTCTGGTTCAGAGGTACCAAAATCCAAATGTCTTGCACCACTTCCAAGCAACATCTAGGATGTAGTTTTGGAAGGTCTCTGAGGAGAACATTCCAAAGCTGAGAGGCTGCCATGGAAAAGGCACCTGTCTCGGTATACCTTTGTGGATCTGATTTGGCAATATACCTTGCATGCTTAACAGTGTCACCCACACATGTCTGGTCAGAAGTAAGCCCATTGTTTTCCACGCAGTTTCCTTTCAGCCCCAGGGAGCACTCCAAATTAATCCTAAGGGCCTTGATGGAACTAGGGGAGGAAGATATCTGTTCAGATCTAGTCTATTAGGCCTATACACACACAGAATATCATGTTTTATATTTCTATGACTCTGTCTCTCTGTCTGTATTCTGACAATATCGGAGGAGGTAAGATAAAATTTTATACTACTTTTATACCCTTTTATACCACTCATTCTAAGGATAAAGGCCGTATTTTGAACATTGTCCTTAATAAACAGGTAGCAAAGAGCAGTTTCTTTACAAGCAACACAACCTTAAACACAAATAGTTATTTTCCAGAATTGAGCTGACACTGAGATTTGCTAACAAATAATTTCCCGGTGAAAATTCTTATCTTGCATGAAAAGGAGGCTTATGACCAGGTAAGCATTTCTCTTCATACAAAATTGAAACTGACTTTCCACGGATAACACTGAAGTTCAAAAGACAACGGAAGTCTCTCCTGCTCTCTGAAAGTTCAACCAATATTTTCCTTTCTTTCTAGAGCACTAGGTGAGAAGTTTATGGGAGGCCAGAACTGCTGCCACTGTGCTTTTGTTACCATGTGATTCCGCTGCAGCCTTTCATTTCATGATTTCTTTGAAACCAAAATAGGGTTTTCTGTGTGCGGTTAAGTACCGACAGCTTTTATAGAATGAACTCAATCAAAAATGGCTCCTTTGCTTGTCTTTATCTTTGTGCTTTTCACTTTGTAGCCCAAGTGATATTCTTTCAGCCACCTGTAAGCCATTAGCACTTCTGTTTCACCACACGTTGCCTTCACATTCAAAACTTAGTGCAAAATAAATAAACCATTCCATGTATGCTTGTCAAGAAATGATGTCTCTGTGTATGAATCATTGCTGAAGCCCCTGGTCTGATTTACTTGGGTTTATTTCTGTATGGCAGGGCTGGGGAACCTTTGGCCCTCCTGATGCTAGTGGACTACAACTCCCATCATCCCTTAACTTTGGCTGCACTGACTCCAGCTGATGGGAACTGAGTCCAACAACTATTGCAGAGCCAGAGATGCCTCAGCTCAACACTTTTCCCTACTCTGCACCAATGGCATAGGTCTGCTTTTACTTTCCACAAACGATGACCTGCCTCACAGGTTTATAAGCAACTTTCTGAAAACGATGCCTTGGGAAAGGCAGCTCACTAAGCCACATCAGGCAGAGCAATCCACCACCATCCCTTATTCTGGGCGAAAGGGGTTAGAGTAGCAGTGGAAATAATATAAACGGAACTGAAATTGCATGGAATATACTGGGTTAAAAGTACATATCTGAACTACTGGAAATGATGCGCTCCAAGTATCTCAGATACTTACAGACTATGGCATTCATGCAGAGATATTTTGACTTTATGTGCCAATGAGAAAGCAGTAGTTTAAATGCTGTTAGGATTTCATCTAAAAAAGTGAATGGCCATCAAATGCTTCTGGTCCTTTAAGAAGAAAAGAAAAGAAAAACCCTGCTATTTGATCCTATGACCTCATGTAACAGTGATGGATTATGCAGGATGTCCCACATTAATAGGCATTTTCAGCTCATTCTACACCTTGATTTCAGTAAGAGGCTCATTATTCTTTTTTAATCTCATATTCATGTGGGGCATGAAAAGGACAAAGGCATCAGTTTTGAATGTAAAGGGTTCCCCTTCGCACTCCAACCAGGACAATGGTTCTCTCCTATTCACTTAAGGAAGTAGGACTATCTAAAAGTTTAGGTCTCCTAAACTTTAGGAATAGATTCTTAACTATACTGGCAACTGAGCACTAGGGACTCAGTATGGAGTTTCCTGCCTGGGAGATTTTCAGGAAGAAACCTGCTTCTACAGCAGTGCTCAATATTTGATAAGTACAGCAGTGGTCAGCACCAATATCAGTTCTCAGCTGGAGCAGCAGCTCTTAGCAGACTCAGGCTGAATTCTCAAAAAAACATTTTAACACTGTTCACGCCTACCCAAAAGCTTGAGTTTAATGGCCTTGAACCCAGGAAATTTGGTACAGGATTCCACATGCAACAGGGAGTTCACCACCACCCCCAACTGCGTTTCTGAGCAAGCATGGTTAGGACTGTAAGTGCATGTCTACAATCCCTATGATGGCAATAAATGGCCAAATATATTTGGTTAAAAGAAGAGAGACAATAGATAGGAGCCTCCCAGGGATCTTGGTTCCCTTTTACAGGCTTTTATAAAAAACAGATGCAACCTTGATGTGAAGACCACAATCCTAAACATGTCTCATCATAGCCAACCAGATGTTGGGATTTCATTCCTCCCGTTGAAGGATGTGTGATTGTTTTCATCACATGTCTGTGTTGACATTCCATATTGTTGGAGTCATGAGAGCGGAAGTTCAGTTACACTGTTCCATTGTGTAGTACTTTTGTTTTTCTTCTGTCTTGGGGATGAAGAAAGAGAGAGGAGCCATGTTTTCTTTTGTTCTGTTTTGTACATAATAAAATAGCTTAGAAATCCACACATCCAATGCTTAGCTTCCGCTTGAACTCTGCTATTGTATTGTGTGCATATATCTCCGGATACAGTATGTGTCGCAGAAGCGCATCAGGAAAGAAGAGTGATGAATCATCCCAAGGGTTGCTTGTGGGGGGGGGGGGACATAGCTGCCTGGCATTCTCCAGTTGGTGCAAGAACCCCAGCAAGGTCTATCTCAGTGTACCCAGGCACCAACACCAGATGCCTATGGGAGCAGCCCTTTCTCCTTCATATACACATCTGTCAGTCCAATGACCAGATCATGTATGAATAAGTTAAAAGGCATTGGCCCATATATATTGGTCCATGTATATATAGGTCCATATAAAACACACATACACATATACAAGGGACTCATCTCTCTCCATTGTGATAAACAAACCATTCATTCCTACTCTCTAATCCTTGCTGTTTCCTCTTTACTCCTGCACTCTGTGTCTACCCTCCATCACTCTGGTTATCTCTGAAAGCCAAGATTCTGTGTGAAAAACTAGCAATATTGACATCAAAAGGGGCAGCATCACTACATGATCTCAGACTTCAGATGTTGCTGGACCACACATGCTGCTCAGTGCTAATTAATTCACTTTATTCCTGCACACCATGACTTGGTTCCAAATCCTCTATCGAAACAGCAGCTGAAAGGCTTTGATTCGCTTCCAAAAGAGCCGAGAGCAATTTGCTCCTCTGCAAATTTTAACGCAGAATATTTTCCCAGATATTTTTTCAGAATATTCCAATATTTGCCAAGCATTCTCTGTATATTTGATGCCCTGTCATATTTTATTTTGCCATTCGATATGTGGCATTTGATGTCGCCGTCTGATCACTGGCATGGTAAGCACTTTAGTAACGGACAGTATTTAGCATCCAATAGCATCTGTCAGATGGCATGCAATGGTATTTATATCTGACAGTGTTTGACAGCCTCTGATATTTCCTAGATGATGCCAACAAGCACTTGAATTTTGGAATAGACTGTCACATTGAAAGTTCGTATCTGAATTCTGAAATGTTGCACTCATTCTGAGCAGTGAAGCTAGACTAGAGTATGCCAACTTTTGAATATTAGTTTTCATTCTGATTTCTAGTTAAACTAACATGAGAAATTTCTCATGGGCATGGTCTTCTCTGTGAAAAGTACCAATGTGGGCATCACATTCTAGTACCACCCACCCCAAGTTGCAGCAAATGTTCGCTTTGCCCCATAGTAGAAAGAACCATAACCTTGCTAGAACTAGACTCATAACGTCCGTTGACACTGTAAACATTTACGAACCATGTTTCATAGCCTTCAACATCTTGGCTTCGGCAGTATATTAGGCCAAACTACACTGCCACCCAAGGCAGCTCATATTTGTTCCCAAAAGTGCTGTTCACCACCACAGAAGCTTCATGGACAAATAGCAAGGAAGGGAGCACCGTGGTAGTAAATGTCCCCCCCCCCCCCGCCAAAAAAAGACCTTTCAGATCAGGGCCCCATGACTGCTTTTTCTTCAAAATAAACATTATCAGTTGCTATTAAAAGCAAGAATAATGTAACCTGTGGGCTGCCCCCCTATCTGTTTCTTCTGTGCTGTTACAGTCTTTTCCATTTTCTCTGTTCCAAATGTTTTCCCTTATACGAAAGTTGTGACCTACACCTGTATTGGCTCCTATATATATATAATTCCTGTTCTAATATTATTCCTGTCCTTTATTCCCATCATCAGATGGTGACTGTGGAAGGCCTATGCATTAAGTACAAAAAGGTTCCAGATACATCATGCAAACACTGTTATTTTGGGTTTTCTTCTTTGTTTGTTTTACAAAAATTGGGTTTTTTGCATATCTGTTGTTGTTGTTGTTTAGTCGTTTAGTCATGTCCAACTTTTCGTGACCCCATGGACCAGAGCACACCAGGCACCTCTGTCTTCCACTGCCTCCCGCAGCTGGGTCAAACTCATGCTGGTAGCTCCGAGAACACTATCCAACCATCTCGTCCTCTGTCGTCCCCTTCTCCTTGTGCCCTCCATCTTTCCCAACATCAGGGTCTTTTCCAGGGAGTATATCTAGATCTTTATATGTGGTGAAGTAGTGGTAGAGACACTGAGTTTAGTGCAGCAATGAAAGCTATTTACCGTATTTTTTGCTCTATAAGACTCACTTTTTCCCTCCTAAAAAGTAAGGGGAAATGTGTGTGCGTCTATGGAGTGAATGCAGGCTGCGCAGCTATCCCAGAAGCCAGAACAGCAAGAGGGATTGCTGCTTTCACTGTGCAGCGATCCCTCTTGCTGTTCTGGCTTCTGAGATTCAGAATATTTTTTTCTTGTTTTCCTCCTCCAAAAACTAGGTGTGTCTTGTGGTCTGGTGCGTCTTATAGAGTGAAAAATACGGTAGCTTATTCTAGGGTTGCCATATTTGTCCCCAGTCCCCAAGCAGTCAGTGGTGGTATCTCTCAATGACTATAGACCAATAGCCCTAACATCTGTCGTTATGAAATGTTTCGAGAGATTGGTGTTAGATCATATTAAGGCTGGTCTTCCATCCACTCTAGACCCGTTCCAGTTTGCATACAGAAGAAATAGATCTACTGATGATGCTATTTCCATCGTTGTCCACACTGTACTGAGTCATTTAGAACGACAGGGAACCTACGCAAGGCTGTTGTTTGTGGACTACAGTTCTGCCTTCAATGCAATTTTGCCAGACAGGTTATTTCTTAAAATGATCAGTTTGGGTATACATCAGAAGATCTGTCTGTGGGTAAGGAATTTCCTGACTGACAGGCCGCAGACAGTGAGAATGGGACCTTACTATTCTTCTACTCTAGTATTAGGCACAGGAGCTCCTCAGGGATGTGTGCTAAGTCCCTTTCTCTATTCCCTGTACACATCTGATTGTACCCCACTGTATAAGTCCAACACAATCATCAAATTTGCGGATGATACAACAGTGGTGGGGCTCATTAGTGAGAACGATGAGACTGCTTATAGGAAAGAAGTACAGGGGTTAATTCAATGGTGTAAAGAAAACAATCTTATGCTTAACACCAAAAAAACCAAAGAACTCATAGTTGATTTTAGGAGAAAGAAAAGTGTATTTTTACCATTGCACATAAATGGCGAGGAGGTGGAGAGGGTTGGTAGTTTTAAGTACCTGGGCATTTATATCTCTGAGGACCTCTCATGGACTGCAAATATTAACATGGTTGTGAGGAAGGTGCAGGGGAGGTTGTATTTCCTGAGAATGCTCAGGGGACTGAATCTATCTCAGCACCTACTCCTGTCCTATTATCACAGTACCATCGAGAGTGTCTTAACCTATAGTATATTATCGTGGTATGGAAGCAGCTCTGAAACGGATAAAAAAGCTTTACTGAGAATAACAAAAATTGCCCAGAATGTTATAGGGCTCCAGCTACCAACCCTGGATGAGATCTTCACGTCTCGCACTTTGAAGAAGTCACACAATATCCTGAGAGATCCCACCCATCCTGCTCACAACTTCTTTGAACTGTTGCCTTCGGGCAGAAGATATAGGACAATGAAAACACGAACCACACGCCTTCTGAATAGTTTCTATCCAAGAGCTCTGATTGCACTAAATAATGATCTCAGGGCCAGTTGTAAGAAATAGCAAGCAGGAAGTAGGAAGGAATGAGATAGGGTTTAGGTCATGTTATGCTTTTAATAGGTCATGTTATATTCTGGACTATGTATGTTTTATAGATTATGTCTGAATGGGATGAGAGTGTTGGAGGTATGTGCAAATGTGTATGTGAAGCCGGTCTTTGGGTGGGTGTTTGATTTTCGTTGTTGTGTATACTGTGTATATACGGACAATGACAAATAAATTTCTAAATTAAAAAAAAAAAAAATTCATATCCAGACACAAAGGTTGTTGAGCTTTCCAGACGTTATGGTAACCCTAGTTTATTCATAAAATCATTTTTACAACACTTGAGACTATCAAGTAGTATTTGCTCCAGCCCATCGTTCCAGCAAGGTTAGAGGGGTCTGTTTTGAGAGAGAGAGAGAGAGAGAGAGAGAGAGAGAGAGAGAGCTTTCTTTGATATAAATCAAATCTATATATGTTGGGGAATAGCCATCGTAACATCTGTGCACCTCATTCCTTGTTCGGAAGTTCAGAATGTTCTATCTTGAAATTGATTTCTAAGTAATATATAAACATTGTCCACTGACTGACCATCCTTGAAAGTTTATATGCTCTTGGAGCTAAAGATGTGAATGATAAATGCTGCTGACATATGTAGCAATGAATCATTTTGCTGGATTTTCTGATATATATTTTTAATCGTAGCTTGAGCAATCGAAGTCTATCTTTGGGTTTACCCCTATGAAGCAGCCAATTGAAAAATAACCCCCAATATTTATTCCCATTTTAATGGGAAAATCCATGGAAAGTGACGGCATCAATGTAACCACATACGCATTTTAGAATTAAGGTCGGTCCATCCTTGGAGATGCGGAAAGGGCTTGTTGACCATGGATTGTCTTGCCTTTCATGAATAAATTCAAATGTGCCATTTCTGATACAGTAACAGATCAAGCTGTTACTGAAGCAAAGAGTATAATTTGAAATGATTAGGGTCCATATAACACATAATTTTTATCTAAAGCCATATAAAATTTAAAGAATCTATTGCAAATTAAGGGCATAGAATAGGTATCTCAGACTGGAAAAACAACTTGTTTGCAAGTCACTTAAATGCCAGACTACTATTGTTCTTTATTTCTGCCTCCTGTAGTGGCTCAAGATTGAATTGGGGTTTGAACCCATTTGCAGCCAGAGATTTCACCAATCTAGTAGTGAGCAGGATCAAGTGGTGGCACTCAACCAACTTCCAGTTGTCTGTGTCCCTGCCCCATACTGGGATGGAGAGCGGGCGGTGAAGCTTCATCATGGTCAACCTTGATGTTGTCTTGCAACTGCGTACTGGGAGAATATGATGGGCCCCACAGGAAATCAAGGTCATGTGAGCACTGCCTGCCCACCCATCATCCACTACTGAACCAATCCCTGGGTGGAAATGACAGTCTAGGAAACAGTCTCCAGTGACATCATTTGCAGTCCCATAATTTCTAGCTCCATAGCCCTGCAGCAATCTGTGTGGAGCTGCCATTTCCCTGCTTTCCTGATTTGAATTTCAAGTTTGGATTGTTTAATCTGTGTCTTATTTTAATTATGATTTAATGTATCTGTTTCACTATGTATTTTATGTATTGGTAGCTGCATTTTTTATAAAGGCATCTGAAGGCAGCCCTGTTTAGGGAAGTTTTAAATGTTTTGTGTTTTATCGTGTTTTAAATATTCTGCTGTGAGCTGCCCAGAGTGGCTGGGGAAACCCAGCCAGATGGGCGGGGTTTGTATGTATGTAAGTTTATTTATTTATTTTTAATTGGTAGCTATGTTTTTTATTTTTGTTATATTGCTGTTGGCTTTTATTTGTCTGTGAACCACTATGGTGCTTCTTCTCGAAATGAAAGGCCTTATATAAATTACAACAACTCTCCTGGCCACCTTGTCCACAATATCTAAACACACCTACATTACTGCACAGGTACTTCCTTGGTGCTGATTTCTTACCATATTGCAGCCAAGCTATTTAGGACCTCAGAGGTGAGGATCAGCACTGTGAATTTTACTTGAATCACAATAGAAACAAAAGCTGTGATTTTTGTGCTAGTGTTTCGCAGAGACATATTGTTACAGACTTTCAGAATCCAGATGTTAATGACCAACTGTTGCTGATGGGGCCTAATAAGTGCTAATATACTAAGATTAAACAATCTGGATATTTTTAGTTCATTTGTGGATGAGAATCTATGCTGTGCAATATTGTTATCAGCTTGTTCACAACTAGCAGCTTGCGCAGTTGGTTCAATCAATGAGTAACAATTAGATTTTGGATTCATTCATCAATATAAATGGAAAGGAGTCACTAGAGGAAAGCACAAGTGTCTCTAAAGAACAAAGTGAATCCTTTTCCATTTGGTATGATATACTGACCTAAAGCAGCAATTGGGAATACATGAAACATGGTATTTTATAATGCAAAATGGTTATAATGTCCTAGAGGGTTTTGAAAACCCACTTTTTAAAACCTATTTGAATGAGAACAGTTTTGACATCATTTAGTTTGGTTAACAAAGATGTTGCTTTCAACACTTAAATGTTAATTTGTTGCCCAAACTACGAACATCATACATCCCTGCATGAGATACAGTGGGTACCCACTATTTTTGTGCTTTCTAGAAATGATTGAAGACCTTTTTGATTCAACAAGCTTTTCCAGTTGAGTGAAAGGGTGCTTATTCCCTGTTGTTGGCGAGGAGCCAGTGTGGTGTAGTGGTTGAGAGCGGTAGTCTTGTAATCTGGGGAACCAGGTTCGTGTTTCCGCTCCTCCACATGCAGCTGCTGGGTGACCTTGGGCCACTCACACTTCTTTGAAGTCTCTCAGCCCCACTCACCTCACAGAGTGTTTGTTGTGGGGGAGGAAGGGAAAGGAGAATGTTAGCCGCTTTGAGACTCCTTAAAGGGAGTGAAAGGCGGGATATCAAATCCAAACTCTTCTTCTTCTTGTTGTTTGTAAATCTCTTTTTAAAAGAATACAATGCTATTTGTTTTTTTGTTATTTTGTAAATCACCTTGACACTAATGTGGAAGGCCATTAATAAATTAGTAAACTAAATTTACTAATTTATTAATTAATTAGTAAACTAAATTTATTTGGGATTAGGGAGGAATTTGTCCTCCAGGCAAATTGGGCCAGTCTGGGGGTTTTGCCTTCCTCATAGCAATTGTCACAGATTGGGCAGATAAGGCACTGGGTTGTATACCTAGTCAAGGTGGATCAGGGGGGTGAGTGGGACTCTCACCACCCACTCCAAGGGATAGGGGTATCCCGTTAAAGGGTTCCAGGGGGAGGTGCTTCCATCTTTATGCCCAGGTGGGGGCTGACGGGTTAGAGTAATAGTCCACAACAGTGATCTTAGAAGTCACCCCGCTTTTATGTATGCCACGGGGTGATCCTTAAGAAGAGAAGAAGAGTTTGGATTTGATATCCCGCCTTTCACTGCCTTTAAGGAGTCTCAAAGCGGCTAACATTCTCCTTTCCCTTCGTCCCCCAAAACAAACACTCTGTGAGGTGAGTGGGGCTGGGAGATTTCAAAGAAGTGTGACTGGCCCAAGGTCACCCAGCAGCTGTAGGTGGAGGAGCGGAAACGCGAACCCGGTTCCCCAGATTACGAGACTACCGCTCTTAACCACTACACCACACTGGGTTAACCCAAGATTAACCCTTCTCCAAATCAACCAGCAGTCAGGTTGGGTGATTCTGGATAAATACACAACGCCTACGCCAAGATTTGCTTTCATCTGTAATAAATAATGTGGTGGCCTGTATTATCCCAAAGTGGTTGTCTTCTGATTATTTTATCTTCCCTGGTTAGCCCCTGGCTGCTTGCTACCTCATGCCACCTGGGCCCACAACCCTAGTTTGTTAAAGGTACTGACAGATGATAGACAGACCCCTATTCTCTTCACAGAACTACATTCCCAGAGTCGTTTAGCAATCTACCCTTCTTCCCCAGAAAACCCCAGAAGTTGTAGCTTTCTCAGGAACACCCCATATCCAGTTGTTCTCAAAAAGTTGAAACCTTCTCAATGTAATTTTTAAAAAACACACTACTTAAAATCATAACACATTGTGTGTATCATTAACTAAATCAACAGCATTAAAATAAACATCCAAGTGGGGGGGCATTACTGCAAAATATAAAACTACCTTCAATATAATCTATCCCACAAGCTATTTGGGTATGATCCATTCAAGGTTAGGTCTCACTGATTTCAGTGGACAAGCTAGGAATAATGTAAATTATACATGGAGACGGGACCTAGGAAAACTGCGATGAGTCAGTATCATTCTGCTAAATGCAGATTATTCTTTTTTAGCCTTCAAGTACATAAACTTGATTGGATCATGCCCTTTCTCTTCAAGCTGTTCAGAAACATCAAGTATTATGCCTTTGTAATACCCTTTGTTGTTATTTCATGTTAGAATAACCATCAGTGCTACCAGGTAACTGAATATTGTATCACATTCACAGATCTGTTGCTTATTTTGAAAGGCAATGCTATTCTAATTGAAACGTATTGATTTCCCACCGAATGTACTCATATTTATATTGGCATCTCAAGGTTCAGGGAACAGAATTAAATTGTAATGTGGCAATGTACTCACATTTTAAATTATTTCCTGTTCAGGGTTGGCACAGGACAACAGTTCAAATGGCCCCTTCCTCCACTTGAAAACCTGCTTGTTTGTGTGTATCTGTATTGTCCATATAGTTCATTCTGGGGAGCTCTCACACCTGATTTATTTATTAACTTATTATCCTTTATCATAATTTCAGGGACTTTAAAATGGCATATTGTGGAAAAGTGGGGTATAAATGGTCGTATATGTTTTTTACTGAAAACATTTTAAATACCTTTAAAATAAAAAATTACAAAATAAAAAATAAAAAATAAATTTTAAAAATGAATTTATTTTTTTTACTGAAAACATTTTGAATACCTTTAAAATTAAAAAAGTAAAAAAATTAAAAAATTAAGCTCCTAGCCACTTAACTTGGAAAAGGACCCGGAGCAGGAGCTACTTCCTCCAATCCTGTGACATGGTGAGTCAATGGAGCCACTAAACATTTATGGGAGAGGAGCCACTGCTGATCTAGGGCAAAGCTTTTGGAAGGACAGAGTATAAATATTATGCTATATTATACTGAATTTGAAGAGAACCTTAGGCAAGGGTAGCAAGACAGGATGAGAAGGGACAGGCGTCTCTCCCATTACACACACACACACACACACATACACACACAATCATTTTAACATTTCAAAACTTGACTTCTTTTCCCCTCTTTCTGCGGTTCCTTAATTTTTACTACCTTCTGCATATTCAAATTAACTTAATTTGCTCATTTATTCATCTACTTTCTCTCCCATAATATCTAATGAAGTTTCTCCTAAGAGGAGAGGGTGAGCAAGAAAGTGGAATAGTTCAATGCACATATATACAAAAGATGTCTTTTCAGTTCTTCCCTTTTCAATAAATGTACATCACTTCAGGGATTTCATTTTCATAATATGGCCTATCCTTACATAATGTTATCAGTCTTCTTTTGACTAATAAATACCTGCAGGCTATCTGTCTCCTCGTTCTCGTATTATGTAATCTAATCTCTGCTACGAAGAGAACAAGTAAATTTTCATAGTTTTGTTATAGCAAACAATGGAGAACTCTACAGGGGAATGATCCCCTCGGAATAATGGTGGAAAGAGCATAAGAATCCTAAAATAACCCTCTTCGGTGTTCTTCTTCTTTCCCCTATCACAAGTGCCAACTTCAAACAACTCTGACTCAGACATTGGTTTCATTGAGTTTAATGGGACATGTTGCCATGTGCAATTTCATTGGGTGGATTTCTCCCACAAACATGAATTAACAAGGTTTTGTGTGAGCAGATCAATCAACCTTAATCATTAGTTTTGTTAAGAACAGGAGGTTGTTAAGAATGGCACCTAAGCTGCAGTCCTGTGATGCCTGGATAGGAGTAAGTCCCATTTAATTCAATGGGATTTCTTCTGAATATACATGCATAGGATTGTGCTGTTACTCTCATTTCTAGCTATAGTCACCCCAACACACATTGAAATATTTTTAACTCCACTGTGTCTGGTGCCCCTTAATGATTTATGTATCAGAAAGGGAGGGAAAGGTGAGATGTATTGCTGTTAACCAGCACCATAATGTGACCCTGTTTGTGAATCTAGTATGATACTTTCCACCAACTAGGAAGGATCCTGCCTGAAGCCATGGAGAGCCACTGCTATTGACGGTAGACAATACTGAACCAGATGGATCATATATAACACACATCCCTCGTACTCTCTTCTCTGAAATCACTAGACAACTTTGACTCTGGAAAGCAAGTCCACTCCCTAGAGATGAAATGCTGATTCTATGGCTATCAATACCATACCCAGTCAGCCAGTGTGGGGTAGTGGTTTGAATGTTTGGTTGGATTTGGATGGGATAAATCTATATTTAAATTTCCTTCTCAGTTATGAAGCTCCAGAGTGGTTTTTTTGGGAGGGGCAATTTCTGATGGAAATGATGATCTAGTTCTATTATGGGTTGGGGGGGGCAGATTCTCCTAAATTCTGGAGTGTCAGATCCCCCCCCCATAATTCCTAGATGTAGTAAAAGTTAAAATTAATCAAGGTTTGATTAAGCTTTACTAAACACAGAAGCCCCCTGGATTTAGTTATGCTAATGAGCCAAGCCAGCTTGACACAGCTAACTGGGGTGGATCTACACTGATCTGTTAGGACGTTGTAAAAGAAATGTAATATATAGCTCTCAAGGCAATTTTCCATTGCTGACAGATCGCTGCTCTACAGCACCCTCTGGTGCCGCATTTTTATAACACATTTTAAATGTTATAACCAACCAGTATAGATTTGCCCTCCATGTACCAAGGCTGGTGATGGCCCATCAAGGAAACCATCAGAGGGCAAGACTGCCAGGCAAGGGTGTTTGCTGGGTGCTATTGGGCAGAGGCAAAGGCCAGGCTTAGGGTTTCAACTTTGAATGACGTAGGCCAACAGGAGGTCCTTGGAGTTGGTTAGCTGCAAAAAGAAGGTGCAGAACTCCATGTGAGCTGAGGATGACAGGCTGGATCGAAGAGGAGGAAGAGGAGGAGGAGGAGGAGGAGGAGGAGTTTGGATTTGATATCCCGCTTTATCACTACCCTAAGGAGTCTCAAAATGGCTAACAATCTCCTTTTCCTTCCTCCCCCACAACAAACACTCTGTGAGGTGAGTGAGGCTAAGAGACTTCAGAGAAGTGTGACTAGCCCAAGGTCACCCAGCAGCTTCAGGTGGAGGAGCGGGGAATCGAACCCGGTTCACCAGATTATGAGTCTACCGCTCTTAACCACTACACCACATTGGCTCTCAGAGACAAAGAAGATGCTTTTTTGCTGTCCTTTGAATCCAATGCTACCTGAAAGGGGGAAGCCAGAGCTTCATAGGATGTGCTCTGCAATCTCTCCATCTAGGTGCAGGTTGTATATATGTGTGTAAAATCATATATCCTAAAGACACCACAATCTCCATTGTGCCTAATTTCTGAAGAAAACACAAACCCTGGGTAAGTGCCTGAAACCCCTGATATTTCACACCACTAGGAGATAGGGGTGGCAGATAACACTATAACCAGGTCCTCTAATCTTTCAGGCAACACCATTGGCTGGTACAACTACATAGAGAACTTGTTCCTTGCTCCTCGTACAACAAATGCAACCCTAATCAATAATTAGAGTTCAGAGCACTTGATAAGCCAAGGATGACTGTTAGACAAACAGGGATGCAGCAGAATTAGTACATTCTGCCACACATACACAGGCCCCTCTCCTTCAGTTTTGAGTGGAATTTGTCTGGAAAGCCAAACGTTCCACAAAAATCTGCCCCCAATTTTAGGGGAGTGGATAATCTGCGCTGATTTTACAGCTCTTATCTGTAAGCACAAAAGGTGGATAATTTGTTGCCTGGGAATTTGCTTGTAATCCTCAACAATTATGCCATGTAATATGAGTTCTGATGACATACATTGAGATTATGATGTAGTTTATAGCCCCATCTAGTGATCCGGCCACCAAAATACTATCCTATACTTCCGATCAGGTGGAGCACTGGCAATGTGGATAACAAACCCAATGGCTGTCCTTATGATGAACACTTGCAAAATTGCTTATACTTTGGGGTCAGCCACTAGAGGGAAGAAAAACCAACACATGGAAAGAGAGTAGTGATGAAAAAGGCCATGGCTAATTAAAAATCAACAGTGCTTGGTTTAGCAAATTATACATTAATTAGTTTTCTATGGAAGTGGACAAATAAACGATTATAAAAATTTGTTGTAGTTACTAAGCAGCAATAAAAACAAAATTTGTCAGTTACTGCTATTTGTTATGTTAGCAGGTTATGGATGTACAAGTTATAGTACCGATTTCCCTCAGATTAGGCTGAGGAAGTGACTTGTCTGAAGCAACCCAATGAACAGCCAGGCTCAGGAGGGGTTCAAACCCCAAATTCCACCTGTTGCACCATCATTGCAAAAAGTACACCCACTTTCCTGGTTTTATGTATCCACTATAATCCTAAACACTCGGCTGAAAGCACAGCCCTGGTCTGCCCTAAATACAGATACAATTTCCTGAAAACCTCAATGCTGTGCTTAGTCACAGATATATTTTTAAACTCCCATCTCATTCCTTGGTCTTAACAAAAAGCAAGTTGTTTTTTAAATAATTCAACTAAAAAAATATTTTATTTTTGTACTTGTTGTTATAGTTATAATATTATATACACTTGGGGATGGGCCATGCACACAGCCGGGGGGGGGGGCAGGAGCTCTGCTCCTCTTATTTAATAAATAAAATAAATAAAAATACTAGGCTAAAAATAGAAATGATCAGAATATCCACTCTGACTTTATGCAAATCCATGATTGTGATATGGTATAGAAATCCTCCAATGGGAGCTGTGCGATGACATTCTTACGTTTTTATTAGAATGAAAGATATATGCTACACATACACACTCCAGGATTCCTAAAGTAACAAGCACATTTAACTATATGTATGATGCTGCAGAAATAAAGTACTGAATGTGGTTTGATTCATATCACACACACTGCATAAAATTCTGCACATAATTAGTTGATCTTTTTAAAAAAACATGCAATGCACGAGCAGTTCAGACATAATCAGGCATTCAAGCAAGTGGCAGCCTGATGTAGACAAAGTTCAGTCAGGTCAGAACCAGCAAATTCTGTGTATAAATCCTTTTAAAACGGAGCCTTCCTCCATCTCTAGCAATCTCGCAAACAGAAAAACACCCAGCAATACTTGCTGGTGAAGGAAGCACTCACTTAATGTCTGGGGACGTGCCTACTAAACAGTCTGTGCTTTGCTCCAAAATCCTAACTTGCTGTTGGACCATTGGTCATGTTGGCTGGAGCAGATGGAAGCTGGAATTCATAAACATCTGGAAGGGCACAGCTTATCCATTCATGCTCTGCAAACTGACCATGAGCAAGGCTGAAGATTTGTCAATGGTTAACCCAAATAAATAAATAATAATAATAAATATAATTTATACCCTGCCCTCCCCAGCCACGGCTGGGCTCAGGGCAGCTAACACTAAATATAAATTACAATAAAACGTAATAGGGGGAAAAAACAGTTAATTAAAATATAGCTTAAAATACGACTTAAAATGCAGCCTCATTTTAGTAGTAGTCCTTAAATCAAGACCATAAAGGGAGGAAACATCAGATATTCACCCAACAGCTATCCATGCTGGTCTTACATGGGCCAGCAAAAAAGCCAAGGAGAAATTTATATACTAAATCCCATATAAGGGGTCAGAGTGAGTCCAAGCCAAAGGCCAGGCAGAACAGCTCTATCTTGCAGGCCCTGCAGAAAAATATCAAATCCCACAGGGCACTGGTCTCTTGTGACAGAGCATTCCACCAAGTCGGGGCCAGTGCTGAAAAGGTCCTGGCCCTAGTTGAGACCAATCTAACCTCCTTGAGGCTCGGGAGAGAGAAAATCTGAGCTAGGGGTACCTTCAAAATAATAGGTCAAATAGTGTGAATGAGAGAAGAAAGATGGCTTGATCAACCCCTTCTCGGTCTCTGTGGGCACCTTTGGCTCCCTTCTCAGATGTTGCAACTCCACCTCTCAATCTTTGTTGTTGTTCGTCTGTGTCATGTGTGTGCCCTTTATGTAGTGAGGTTCTTACTGAGGTGCTAAAGAGTCCACAGGGGTTACATGATGAGGCATTTAACTTATGGACATCTAGAGGAGAAATGGGGTACAGACAGAATTCTCATCTATCCTGCTTGTACAGAGAACTGGATATTCAATCACGTGACAGGATCAGGCACTTGTGGGTGAGAACAGGGCCTCCTTATCTTAACTTCTGCAACACCATAAAGCCGCCAAGAATGTTTATGTCAGGGTCATTTTAACCCCCAGTGCCTAGGACAGCCATAGTTTCATTTGAATTGGATTCTGTTTCCAAAACCTTTTAAGCGAAACCCTTTAAGTAATTAACTAATTAAATTAATTAAATTTGTATACCACCCTTCATCCATAGATCTCAGGATGGTTCACAACATAAAAATACAGGACACAGTGGTACCTTGGGTTACATACGCTTCAGGTTACATATGCTTCAGGTTACAGACTCTGCTAACCCAGAAATAGTACCTCAGGTTAAGAACTTTGCTTCAGGATGAGAACAGAAATTGTGAAGCAGTGGCGCAGTGGCAGTGGGAGGCCCCATTAGCTAAAGTGGTGCTTCAGGTTAAGAACAGTTTCAGGTTAAGTACGGACCTCCGGAACGAATTAAGTACTTAACCTGAGGTACCACTGTATAAACGAAACAAAAAATGTACCAACAGATGAGCCTCCCCCCACTCATTAAAATGCGGGGGGGGGGGGGAGAGAGAATACAAGGAGAAGGAACTGGAAAATGGGTAAGAGAGTTACAAATGATACACCATTTTGGAGTTGGTTATAAGCCTGAACAGATATGAGGCTTGTAGAGATAATATTCACCAAGTTCATGACACTCAGATACATCTCTCCCGAAGCACCAATCCTTTCAAGCTTTACAAAGAAGATCGCTGTAATCTTGATTGCTGTGTTCACTTAACCGCATACAAATGTGCGGGTTATTGTATTGAAATAAACAAAAGAGCAGACAATCAGTTTGGACTGTTTTCACTGTAAATTGGATCCGCATTACGTGACATCATATGAATACCTTGTGCAAAGCCAACCCAAAGAGCCATAAAAATGATGCGGCAAGGAGTCAAATCAATAAATTGTTTCTTTCCTCCCGCTTAATGGTGTATGCACATCAGATAAATTCGGTCTCATCTTTCATCCTGCCTTGGGTTTGTTTGCTTATTTTCCTCCCCACACTTTTTTTTTTTTAGCAGATGTTGATTCATTCATAATTCAGCGATGAAAACTCATACCGAAAAAAACCAGGCAGAGCGACACTCAAAGCTGCAGACGGCCAATATGAAACAATTTCATTCAGCTCAGTGGGCACAACACAGGTAAACATCAGAGGATGCAGGATATAAATATATACAGTGGTACCTCGGGTTGCATACACTTCAGGTTACACACTCTGCTAACCTAGAAATAGTGCTTCAGGTTAAGAACTTTGCTTCAGGATAAGAACAGAAATTGTGCTCCGGCAGCGGGGCAGCAGCAGGAGGCCCCATTAGCTAAAATGGTGCTTAAGAACAGTTTCAGGTTAAGTACGGACCTCCAGAATGAATTAAGTATTTAACCCAAGGTACCACTGTGTGTGTGTGTGTGTGTGTGTGTGAAGGCATAAGCTAGCAGGCTAGCAGGAAAGGTGGCCAAGAGGGTCGTTCAGGCTTCCAGTCCACTCAACCTGCATTGGACAAGGGATTTCTCAATTCCACGCTGCTACCTCCCACTCAGTTACAAATTCAGAACCTGTGGGGCAGAGTCAAATATCTCCTCTCAGACCCCTGCAAGCCCCTAGATTATGCCCCAATTCCCCCCGCCAAAAGAAACTTAATGGTAGCAGTGGCATGGAGCAGGAGCTGGGCAATAGCAATGATGGGGCAGATCTTCCTGGAAGCCTCTTTGTGAAGCTCCAACCCCTGGTGCCTCAGATCATTGGGGCATTGCAAGCGGTACGGCTGCACCAGGTGAGCAGCTGAGGAGGGCCCCTTCTCGAAGCCTAGTAGGCATTTGCCCAGCTTCAGGAAGCAGGTGAGACGCTCCAATGGGTCTTAGAGTCCTCCTGCCTCCTTCTCAAAGTTGGGCAAGCACTTGCTGGTCTTGGGGAAGGAGGAAGGAGGGCTCTAGGACCTCATCCCCAAAGCCCACCTTAAGCCGTCGCTGTGAGGGCTGGGGGGAGGGAGTCAAATTGCCTCGCACAGGGCGGCATATTACCAGGGTCCGATCCTGCTCAGATGCGGCTACAGCAGCATCCCAGGCACCAGGAAGCCTGGGAAATCAAAGCTCTTCGGGGTGGTTCAACTACCAGTACAGTGATACCTTGGTTCTCAAACGCTTTGGTTCTCAAACTCCAAAAACCCAGAAGTAAGTGTTCTGGTTTTTGACTGATTTTTGGAAGCCGATTCTTGGAGCCTTGGTTTTTGAACGTTTCAGAAGTCAAATGGACTTCCGGAATGGATTAAGTTTGGTGCTTTTGTTTCTGCTTTTTATTTTGCATTTTTGTGGCTTTTTCAGTTAATTTGTTTTTGTGACTGTGTGGACCCCAGTTCAGTTACTGATTGATTGACTGATTGATTGATTGTGTGAATGCAGAAATGGATTAATGACTATCATTAATAAGGGAAGAAAAAAAATCAACTTTTCATTTTTATTATCTACAATACTGTCTTATTTATTTTATAGTACAGTACATTCATTATTGCTTTCATTTTATGGACCAAAGGTCTCAGATAGTAAAATTAATGCTAAATTGCTGTTTAGGGGTTGTTTTTAAAAGTCTGGAATGGATTAATGGGTTTGGATTACTTTCTATAGGAAAACATGCCTTGGTTTTGGAACGCTTTGGTTTCGGAACAGACTTCCAGAACGGATTAAGTTTGAGAACCAGGGTACCACTGTACTTATTTTTTTGCTGCTTTTGACTCCTCCTGACTGCCTGTGGTTGCACAGATGCAGAGTTTGAAATGAAGACGGTTGTTGCAATGAAAAGGTTATTTCCTAACTTTCAAAATTATTTCAAACTTTTCCCCCACAGAGCTTTGGCTTCTTTTTAGAGGATGCCTGAAGGTGAACCCTTCCATTTTGTTTGCTTTTTTTTTACCCCTGAATTATCCTAATTCTGTTTGCTTTTTGTTTGCAAATAATTTGTGCATTAGCCGTCACTAAAAGCATCCTTTCGTCACCTCTCTCTGAACAGATGGCGCTTTTCAGATTGAATGGGGTGATCAGATGTCCCTTTGCATTGAAGTCACATGTGAAAAACGAGGCTTCTAACACATTCATTCATGTTTCGAAGGGAAATAAAGCACTCTCGATAATCAGAAGCGGGCTTTGCATTGGATCAACTGCAGTGGGGTTCTGCTACAAATCTATTAACTCAGAAGCTTAAGGCTGCACTGCGAGATGTGACTTTGAAGATCAGCATTGCACTTTAGCAAGCTAACAGGGTGCTTTTGCTTTTTTAAAAAAACCCAAACCCCACCTGCCCACACATTCAGTGTTTATGCTGGAGAGTTCAATGAGCTATTTCAGAAATGTCTTCAAATCATTGAACAGTATAGTCTTTCACAGCATTTCTGCCATGAAGCAGAATGGTCATTTGTTAAAAACAGTGGCAGGTAAGGAAGGAAGGAAGGAAGGAAGGAAAGAAATATGGTAGCTAGGACCTAGGCCAGAGATGGATGTATCAGTCAATTTCTGGTCCACATAACTTTCAGATGCGCTGCCTCATAAGTACATTAAGCCTACGGGTGGGTGAATCTGTCAATTTCAGTTTTAGGAACCCATCTGTTCCTGCTATGGGGACCCATTTTCAGAGGTTCTAGGTTGCTTAGAGAAGGGAGAACACATATTTCCTCATATGCCACAAATTTTGAGAACCTTGTAGATGGCATTCAGCCTCAAACATCACATTAGACTGGGCAAGTATTTTTCAACTACTGCTTGAATGACTTTTTTTTTTAAAAGTATTAAGTTTTTAAAATGTATTTTCTGTGCCTTTCCCTTGCGTTTTTAAATTCTTTTCTACTTTTCAAAGATAGGGAAAAATATTTGCCAGCCAGCATTGTGTCTTTTCATTTGTGACCGTGCATGCACTCAGAATTATTCCTGGAATCAGTTCTCTTTAATTTTATGGCTCTAATCTATAGCAGCACAACAGCAACAGACAATGTAACAAACATGACCTAATGTAGCCCAGAAAAGAAAAGTAAGTGTTTTGAACTGTTTTCCACCAAACCTCCAATTTCCCAGGCTACTATGTGAAGAGGTTTTGTAGAAGATTAACCTACTTTTTATTCTTCTCCCTATATGTTCTATTTACAATCACTATGCAAAGCTACATTGCATGTTTTTGTTATGTCCTAGTTTTCCTTTCCCCATTTCCTGATTTATTATGTTTTATTGTTGTCCCTTTAATTGCGAAAAGTCTCTGTGTAAGTTCTGCTTCTTCTCCCAAAACAAAATGACAATACAGATTTCTTATTTTGAATAAATTGAATCCCTTTTTGAACCATTTTATGTTTCCATCCTATTTTGCTCTTTGGAAGGTGGCAGCCATTTTGTTTTCAGCTGCACCACTGGTGGAAGCCATTTTGTGATGGTGCCCTCGCGACCTTCTCAAGATGCTCAGTGTGCCCTTGGACCCAAAAAGGTTAGCAACCACTAGGTATGCCATTTCAGGGTGTGAATGATGTAGGCTAGCTTTTATATGCAAATTGAACCAAATTTCCCTCCCTATTCCTAAATGCACCCAACATTTTACTGGGGCTATACATTGCAGAGGAAGGTCAGCTGTGGCAAGCTGCCTTTCAGGGAAGCCTCATCATCACTGATCTCACCACTGAGGGACCATTGATGCGCTTCAAGAGAATTGAAGGTTCCTTGGGAAATGTTCAAAAACCACTGTTATAGCACATTCATAGGAGTGACCTCATAGGGGCAGAGGTCCCTTCAGCCTCACAATAAAGTATTTGAGGGGTTTGCCCCTCCAAAAATAATAATGGGCAGTCATTCAAATGTTGTGTGTGTGCCATGTCATGTGATCAATTCTGCGGGGCAGAGCTTATCAAGTTGGCACCCCTGAGCACATCTGATAAAGCGTGTTCTCCTTCAGGGAGAGCACGTGTTGCGGTGGGGTCTGCTGAGCCACCCCTCTGTTACCAGGCAGGGTCTCTAAAGATGGCCTGGGGCAGTGATTGGTTCACTGGGTTGCTGGGGTAAAAGTTATGTTGCAATTTTGGTGGGAGGGGTAAAAGGTTTAAATACTCTGCACGCAGCCTTGTACTTTTTCTTTTGCTGCGTGCAACGGATCACCCGCCCACCCGCCCTAGAGTAAGGGGTTGTTGCGTTGACCTTGCTATTGCCTGTCATGGGGTCGTCTGCCTTTGAGCAGGGGCCTGGTAGGAATTTTTCCACCTGGCAAATTGGCTGGCTGGGTGGTTTTTGCCTAATGCGTAGCAAATCGTCACAACTTGTAAGGTTGTGGTTAGGCATTGGTTATAAATTGGTGGAGGAGGGGTTAGGATAGGCTGTGCCTGCCCCTCCATGGTTGCTGCGGAAAGGGAATTCTGTTAAAGGAATCCTGGGGCTTGCCATCTTTTCGTCCAATCCCTGGAATGGGACTAGGGCCGGCAAGCCTTCGGGGAGCAGGCGGGTGAGAGTTGAGGGTCTGTGTCTCAGCTCCAATTCCTCCCCGACTTGCTTTCCCCCGCACTGTCTTTCGGTGGTGCCCGGAAGTCAGTTCTGTCCCCAGGCGGGGGAACAGATAGTCTTAACCAATGCCTAAACAACCACTCACGGTTTGTATTTTAATAAAGTTGTGGCCAAAATCATGCCAAAAATCTTAAACAAAAATTACGTGTCTGTTGTGAGTTATTTGGGGGGTGGATTGGGGACCTCGACACGCAACCCAAAGCCAGCTTTGAATAATTGGCATGTAAAATATTAATAGATAACATAGAACGGTGTTTGCCACCTGACAGCATTTGATAAATTACATGAACGCCCTGGCTGAGCCAGTTTTTTCTTTTTCTTTTTTGACCTCCTTAAATAGTAAGGAATCAGAGGCGCATTTGGGGAGCACGACCAGTTTGCTCGCAACATGTGCCAAGCTGAGAGGATGCCACAGGGGAAGCCACAACAATGTCATAGAATGGCGCATAAGAGGCAGGGAGTTCTGAATGTTGGCGTTGCATAGGGCGCCACTGAAACTCGACAGCCCAAAGTCTGCCATTGCCACAATGCATTTGGACTCTAGTTCACACCACCTGGTTAGAATAGCACAGTATCTGGGATGTTCCCACTGCCAAGTTTGAGGTACGAATGCTTTGGGAGCTTTTATATTCAGGATGAGACTCTGCTAAATTCAACCTTGGTAAAGAACAACAGCTGTTCTGCATTCCATAAAATGCAAATCCTACCTAGTTTGGTATATCTGATTGAAAAACGTAAACAGATAAACCCCTAAGAACCAAGGGAGAGTGTTCATTTGAATGACACTGACTTCCCTCCTTACTTCACTAAGGCTGCAATCCTATTCACACTTATGAAGAAGCCCCTTTGAACACAGTAGGTTGTACTTCTGAGTAAACAAGCATAATAATGTGCCATAATATGATTTTCCACTTCCTGTGCCTACGGTGGTTTTGTCTAGGCAGCAGTCAACCAAAATATTCTCTTCAAATAGCCGTTCTCAGCTATCATCTTAGGTTGTAGGTGAAATCCATGAAAAAGACTGAGGTAGGATTTCCCAGTAGCATATTTCAGATTAGCCCCAATTCACAATGTATCTGGAGAATTGATTTTAAAAGCTTACCAGTTTAGAAGCATCTAGGCATATTTAGGCATCATCTGCAGAATGCTGGAGTTTACGGCTTATGCATTCCAAATCTGGCCCTATAATATCAGGGATGCTCTCTGGGAGCACAAACTAAGAGGTTCCCGAGATAAATTAAAGAGGAACGGGGAGAGAGGTCCGTGTTCCCACAGCTCAATGGCACTTTAATCTCAATGTGCACTTTTGGCTCCTTCTGTGAACACCTGGACAGACAGTACAGTGGTACCTCTGGTTACGTACTTAATTCATTCCAGAGGTCCGTTCTTAACCTGAAGCACCACTTTAGCTAATGGGGCCTCCTGCTGCTGCCGCGAGATTTTTGTTCTCATCCTGAAGCAAAGTTCTTAACCCGAGGTACTATTTCTGGGTTAGCGGAGTCTGTAACCTGAAGCGTATGTAACCCGAGGTACCACTGTAATCCAAAGACTCAGCTGTACAGCTGCAAATGCAACATTGAAGTGCATTACACAAATGTGACACTAGATAGCGATGGTGAGCTCATGGCAAATTCAATATATTTTTCAAAATGCATTTTTACAGCGTTTTTGATATGTGTCTAGATTCCGCCCCAGTCACAGCCTGAGGTGCCCAAGCCTGTTTCTCAAATGCCACCGTTTCCTTAAATCGTAAGCAGGCAAAATGAGGCGGCAGGAGGTGTTGGATGGCAGCTGCCTTGACCTCCTAACTCTGTTTGAGGACAGAGCTATGTTTCAGATACTACCTGTCCCAGCCTCCCTAAACTAGCCAGCTGCCTCAAGTGGGGCGGAGGATGCCAAACCCATTGTTCTCACAGGCTTCTATACACAGAGTGGGGAAAGGGGCCATCTTGTTTTTTGCCTCAGGCAATAACAGGTCTTTGGTTCTCTCTGGTCATAAGGACTAGTCTCTTTTAAACTGGAATCGGAATATCAGGAGATTTCCTTAAGCTAGGGTTGCTGTATTTCAAAACGTAAACTTTTGGACACAAAAGTTGCTGAGTTCTTTTCTTGGAGGGTACAAATGTACTGAGCTTTCCCTAACCCCCAAGTTGCTGAGCTTTAAGATAAATTCAACAGTGTAAATAAGTTTTGATGGATGCAATAATGGAATACTGAATGGTATACCATAGTTTTTGTAGAATATGCAGGGATTTAGAATATGTAAAATGAGCCATGGAAAGAGAAGAAGGGGAGTCATTGATATCTTAAGAACATAAAATGAGTATTTAAATTGTAAAACAGACAATTTAATAAAAATTATATATATATGACAAAGTTGCTGAGCTTTATGGAGGGGGGCAAAGTGGTTGAGCTCCCCCCACAAAAAAAGTTGTTGCAAAATCTTCCCCCACACGCAAAAAAAGTTGTTGAGCTATTTTTAATGAAATTCACCAATATCCACACTTCAGACATGGGCTACCACAATGAGGGCCAAATACCAGCTATGTCCGGACATATGGCAAGCCTACCTAAGCTCTACTGGTGGCCTAGCTACAAAGTCACAAAATTCCTTCAGGAAAACGGCTGTAATTGATACCACAATTAATTTTCCCCAAGAACTTTTTACATAGTATCCCATGAGTCTGGGAACAGTACTTACTGTGCAAGAAGACCTTGAGACACCTCTGTCTTAACACCAGGAAGCAGGAGGGGTCAGGAGATCTTCAATAGTTGCATTTATTTGTGAACAACGGATTAACCACCCAGCACAGAAGCTGTGGGCTTGCTCCACAAAGAAAAGACTCCATATCGTTCCCACTCAGCTGTGGAGAGAACCAAACCCAGAGAGGGGAGTTTCTATTACAGACCTCTTAAAGAGACAGGCAACAATTTGCATAACTTCCAACTTTGCTGTTTATGTGATAATCTGCATCAGGTCCATTTCATCTTTGGACATTTGCCTCCCCCCCCCCCACTTCCTAATTATAGGCCCTTCCAACGCTATGATGCTAAGAATACCACATACAATAAAGGTCTGAAATTCTGCAGTCAAGCTGTATCTTCATTTGTAAATCCGATCGTGCGGTATCTGCCCATGTTCATCATTTCCATTCAAATTGGAATATGAAGTGTGTCACTTTATAAAGGTCCATTTTTTACATCAGCCGCTCAGAAGATTAGGGGAATATTTGTACAAGTTCTTTTTCTTCCTAAAATGGCCAGTTATTTATGGTCCCCCCCCCCCTTAGATTGCCCACTATCTGCTTTGCTGAACACCTGTGATAGTGATGGTAAATTATGGGCTTATTTATAGGGATCACATATGGTTCTACGGTTTATTAACAAATGCTTGTAAGGTATCAGCAAAGACCTTGATTAAAAACAGCATATGTCTTAACATCTTTAAAAAGCGGCATATGTCTTACTCAGATCAAGTCTTACTCGGATCAAAAGTCCTTCTGTTTGTGCAAAGGCACCAATTGGATATATTCATAGCCATGTAAAAAAAATTAAGACCTATTGATCTGAAGGGGTAGCATTGCAATGCTTAAATGTAGCTGCAGGGTTCCCCATACCTGGGCCTCCAGCTGTTTTGGACTACAATTCCCATCACTGGTCCTGGTAGCCAGGGATGATGGGAATTGCAGCCCAAATACAGCCAGAGACCCAAATGTGGGGAAACCCTGCCATTGTCTCCATAGTATTCCATCATTACTATGACCCCAGCTCTCAAAGAAACACTCTACATTGATAGATGGCTTCGAGAGCCAAGTCAAACAAGCAAGAAAAGTGCATAGTGCCATTCCCTCTAGGCTGCACCATTTTAGAAATCTGCTGGGTAGCATATTGTTTCCTTGGAATAAATAGAGCAAGTGGTTAAAGCAGAAGGCTATGAAACAAGGGCATTGGGAAAATCAGCAACAATTATTCTTTCAGTTGTTATTACTTGTTTAGGTTCAGTCACTTGATTTAGAAATGTATCTAGTTCCTTCAGCCTCATGCAGAATATTTCATTTTTCTTTGAGGTTGAAAAATCCCAAGAACCTTGAAATGCCGGTTTACTCTGATGGGAATGGTAGCATTTTCTAATCTCAATCAAGCAGAAACCACCTGGAGAAATACCCTCTTTCTTGCTGCATTTTTAACATGCATCTGGCACAACGCAGCCTCATGAAAATGATAATTAATGAAAATAAATATGTGGCCAAATTTACACACATCTCAAGAAAACATGATAATGTTTATAGCGAAGATTAAATAAGGCAATATTTTCAGTTGCATCTGCTGCTGATGTTATGTTT
The DNA here is from genome assembly GCF_965153285.1 of Podarcis tiliguerta. Lineage (NCBI taxonomy): Eukaryota > Metazoa > Chordata > Lepidosauria > Squamata > Lacertidae > Podarcis > Podarcis tiliguerta. The sequence continues at coordinate 76,122,940 of NC_139538.1, read as the reverse complement.
TTTCTCCTCGCTCCTCTGGAGTCATCTGTTTAGTGAAGCCCCACCACCACAGGTCCTCCCGTCCCCCTTCTTCCTTCCTTCCTTACTTCTTATTTGCATTTGTGCGTGATGCAAAGGGGAAATACTGTGGAATTATTTTGCAGCTGGTGTGGAAACGAAGAACAGCAAGGTAGATACAGTGGTATCTTGGTTCTCGAACGTAACTTATACCCCACCCATCTGGCTGGGTTTCCCCAGGCACTTCGGGCAGCTCCCAGCAAAATATAAAAGCACAATAAAATGCCAAACATTAAAAACTTCCCAATACAGGGCTGCTTTCAGATGTCTTCTAAAAGTTGTGCAGTTCTTTATCTCCTCGTACCCTAGCATAAACCTTTGCAGTGCTCACTGAATAAATAACAGCTCATATGTGAGAACGAAGATATGGTGGAGTGCAGAAATATTTTGTTTATGTGTGATAAATGCACTCCTTGAATAGACACCCAGTGTGCATGAAATTGTCTGCTTATATGTTCATTTGTTCTGCAACCACCTCTGCAAGGATAGCTATTCCCCAGGTATCTCCTTCTAATTATTGGGCAAAATAAGCAACTACTAGGTTCTGCAGTTGAAATTTTAGATGCATTAAGGAAGTCCCCTTGGAACTGAGAGCGCAGTCTCAGAGAACACCGCAAGACCTTGTTTGCAGAGTTAGTTGCTCCCCTGTCAACAATATTTATTAAAGATCAATGCATAATTCAAAGCAATTAATCTATTTGAACAATTTTATTCCTTTTTATGCTTATGTGCTAGCCATGATATCTATATTTTATTCCACCCTCTGTGAGCTTGAAACAACTTGGCAAAGAGTATGCAGCAATGGTTTTCAAACTTTATACCTTTAGGGACCGCTTTCCACATTGACTGATCTGCATGGTCTCACATCATTGCCTGATCTTCCCTGCCAAAGATGGATCCATTCTGGAAAAGCTTTCCGAGTTATATGGCTCTCAAAGCTGCCTCACACTATACATTGGCTTTTGGTTAGTGCCAGTGAGGTGTAGCTGCTTGAACATCAGGCTAGGATTGGTGAGACCCAGGTTCAAATTCACACTCAGCTCACTGGATTATCTTGAGCCAGCCAGCACCTTTCAGCCCAAGCTACTTCACAAATTTCTTGTGAGGTAAAAATGTGAAGGCCCCATGTACACTGTCTTGAACCGCTTAGGAGAACAGGTGGGGATATCAATAGGATAATTAAAATCATTTGCTGTAATAGAAACCAAAAATATTTCAGGCTACTATTGACCAGCTGTACATCACAAGCACTGGATGTTTTGTGAAGTGGATCCCCTCAGGTAGGAACAAGATGGAGACTTTTGGTTTTATAACATGTTTACACTTTCTGCCCAACCCTTGACCTTTGTGCAAAAACAAACAAAGAAAAAGGAACACCCCTATTTTCAGATATATGTGGTAAGTCCCCCACAATACATACCTAATTTCTTTGAGCACTGACTCTTCTGAATGATACCTGGGGTACTATGTTCCTAGACTTACTCTTTGGACAATGTTTCCCACTTTCTTTCATTTCTTCTTTCATTCTAACTCCCCACCCGCCACTTAGTCTGCTTGTTCTAGTAGCCATCTGACGCTTATATCGGTTAGAGCAGCCTTTCTCAACCTGTTGAACTACAACTCCCATCACCCCTAGCTAGCAAGGCCAGAGGTCAGGGATGATGGGAGTTGTAGTCCAACAGCACCTGGGGACCCACAGGTTGAGAACTGCTGGGTTAGAGTGACAGTGGGGAGGGTGTGTTTTGTGTGGGCCCTTTCTTGTTTTTAATAATAATAATAATAAATAATAATAATAATAATAATAATAATAATAATAATAATAAATTATTTATACCCCGCCCATCTGACCACCATCATCTTGCCATATATATTGGTGTCTCTAAGCTAGGAATTTGCCAGCTGTATTGTTTAGCAGTGCAAATCTGATCAGCATACGCTGGGGGTCCCCCACCCACATGCCAAGAGTCACAAAAATAACACGGGGACAATTCATTTTGTTGGCTTTTTGCAGTATGGTAACGCTGCATAAAGAAGGCTGATCGCCGAAGAATTGACGCTTTTGAATTATGGTGCTGGAGGAGACTCTTGAGAGTCCCATGGACTGCGAGAAGATCAAACCTATCCATTCTTAAGGAAATCAGCCCTGAGTGCTCACTGGAAGGACAGATCCTGAAGCTGAGGCTCCAATACTTTGGCCACCTCATGAGAAGAGAAGACTCCCTGAGAAAGACCCTGATGTTTGGAAAGATGGAGGGCACAAGGAGAAGGGGACGACAGAGGACGAGATGGTTACACAGTGTTCTCGAAGCTACAAACATGAATCTGACCAAACTGCGGGTGGTAGTGGAAGACAGAAGTGCCTGGCGTGCTCTGGTCCATGGGGTCACGAAGAGTCGGACACGACTGAATGACTAAACAACAACAATAACAACAACAAACACTGCAGAGAGCTTGCTGGGGAGACCATGCATTAAAAAGGGACTCAAAAATAACTTAAACAAGGCTTTAATTACAAAAACAAAAACTCCTTTTACACTAAATACATTAACAAACAAACACGACCCAACCACCAACCCATCCCCCAGGGTAATGGCAGAGCTAGGTGCTCCTCCTTATATACTACACCCAATTCCTGACCCAGCTTAATCAATGCAACTCAGCAGCACCTGCTATGTTTCACAGCTGTAAAGCTGGATCTCGTTATTTTGCTCTGGCCCTTGCTCTGGACCCTTAAAGATATACACATCGGGTGAAACAATGATGAACCTTTACATTTAAAGAAACAATTCAACACCTTTATGATGCTGAGATGTCACAGGTGAGTCAGTATCAGTGTTACTGTGTTGTTGTCACAGGATGATGTCAGTGCATATGCAATAAGCAAGAATGAACAGTTGCTACGGAACTTTTTTATTATTATCCCATCATCCCTGACCTCTGGCCTTGCTAGCTAGGGGTGATGGGAGTTGTAGTTCAACAGGTTGAGAAAGGCTGCTCTAACCGATATAAGTGTCAGATGGCTACTAGAACAAGCAGACTAAGTGGTGGGTGGGGAGTTAGAATGAAAGAAGAACACATTGCCACATGTGTTGCCAGAATCAACCATGGCTTCAGCCAGGAATCTTCTTGTTTGCCTTCTTGATGACTTTTGTCACCCACAAACCCAGTCAAAAATGATCATACAATGTACTCCTGGATGGCTCCCCCTTCATAGAGCCTGTTGGTTCCCCCTGAACTAACATAATAATAATAATAATAATAATAATAATAATAATAATAATAATAATATATTTATTTATACCCCACCCATCTGCTGGGTTTCCCCAGCCACTCTGGGCGGCTTCCAACAAATTATTAAAATACAATAGTCTATTAAACATTAAAAGCTTCCCTAAATGAGGATCTTCCAGATCAAGCCTTGGCTACCCTCTAGATTAGGCTTTTTCCTGCCTCCCCAGCTGCCTTCTGCCTGTTTCCCACACCTTTTGAAGTGGTACTTTGTCTTTGACCTGGACAGTGAGTAACACAGGTTTGGACAGTCCTTTTCTGCTCTACACAGTATTATGAACCTTATATCAAAATTCCATTGAGGTCTTTAGCAATGGCAGCCCACCAAACCTACAGGTACTTGCATTTGGCTCTCTTTTGGCTTCCGACAGTTTATGACTGATGATTAGAAAAAACACTTGTGCACTGCAAAACATTACTCATTAGACATTAGAGACCTGCTTAGGAACATACAATTAGCCCTTCCTTTTTAGCAAGCCTCAGTTGAACTAAATACCACTTTGGGACTGCGTAGATCTGCTTTCCTGGAGGCTAGAGGCAGGTCTAAATGCTGTGGGGACAACTGTGTCTTTCCCTCTGCCAACTATTCTCGGTAAGAAATGTTTCTTTCTCTATTTGCATTTGCAAGTAAGTGCTGCGTACTTCATTAGCTTAAATACTCTCCTTTTTCATTAGGTAAATTAAATGTTCATTGGACATGGTTAGCAGCTTTAAATGCACAATAATGTTCTGTGTGAAGATGAAACCGGGAAGGCTTTGTTTTGCATTGTTTTAATTTACTTTTGGAATTTTAAATACACATGCTCTTCATGGCTACAGTAACCTGTGCATACATTGCTAGAAGCATATTTTATAGAGTTGGGAGGAGCCCAAAGGGTCATTTTAATCCAACCCCCTGCAAGATCAGGGGTCAGCAAACTTTTTCAGCAAGGGGCTGGTCCACTGTCCCTCAGACCTTGTGGGGGTACAGACTATATTTTGAAAAAAGAAGAAGAATGAATCCCTATGCCCCACAAATAACCCAGAGATGCATTTTAAATAAAAGGAAACATTCATGTAAAAGCACCCATGGGTAGGCAAACTAAGGCCAGATCCAGCCCAATCGCCTTCTAAATCCAGCCTGTGGATGGTCCAGGAATCAGCGTGTTTTTACATGAGTAGAATGTGTCCTTTTATTTAAAATGCATCTCTGGGTGATCTGTGGGGCATAGGAATTCATTTTTTGTTTTTTCAAAATATAGTCCGGCCCACCACAAGGTCTGAGGGGCAGTGGACTCCTGCTGAAAAAGTTTGCTGACCCCTGCATAGCTCTATTTCCAACACAAGATGGTCTCATAAAGGGTTGCCATATTTCAAACAGTGAAAATCCAGACAGAAAAGTTGAGCTTTTTTTTTTTTGCCTAAAATCGAATCGGCAAAAATGACACTGCCAACATGGCTTGCCATACATCCAGATTGCCCCGGACATTTTGCCAATTTTCACTAGTGCCAACTGCAGTCTTCCAGATATGTACAGGGAAATTCCAGACCTATGGCAACCCTAGTCTCATATCAATAAATACCAGGCATGGAGACAGCGAATGGGGCTCAGGGCTGGCAGATGAGACAAGAAGCGAAGAGAGAGTCCTCTGTAGAAACTTGTTGCCATTTCCTGTGTACATTTGGGTGTACAGAATGACAAGAACATTTTGGAAATTGCAAGATATGGGAGAAGAGAAACTGCTTCACACGTCTGCAGTAAAGCCACACAGAGATGATACAATACTGGTCTATGACATCAACACAACCCCACAATGCATACAGCATTTAGCTTTGTGCCACTGGAGTAGGTAAATAACGGGTGGAGGCATCCCAGCACTGGTCTGCACTGGAAGAGAGGGAGCCACCTGTGGGAGACTCAACAGCACCAACCAAACACTTAGGAAGCTGGTGTAAGGCCCTGAAATCTGACATTATGGAGGGAGGAAGGGGTAGATCAAGGGTAGCTATGTGTGATGGCCTGGGACTCGAGTGCAGACTCGGAACCAAAGGAGTCTCAGTCTGCACCGGATCCTTTGCCTCAGGCATCATCTGAACCAAGTCTGGGGCTTGATCCTGAAGAGTCCCAGTCTGCACAGGTTGATCCTGAAGAGCTTGATCCAGTCTGCAACAAATACCAGTTGGGCCAAGTCAGGGGCCTGAGCCTGCCCTGGCTCCAGTTGCGGGATTACCTCGTTGCCTTCAGCTGGGCCATCACTTACAGCTGCTCCACTACCAGTTGGGTCAGGGGAGGCTGAGGAGGCCCTGGGTCTAGTAACCCACCAATGTCTCCCAAGCTGCAGAGACTAAGGTCTGAGAGAAGGAGAGACCTGAATACTCGCAGGAGGAGTGCTCGCATTCAGGCAAAACAGGGAGGTGAGTCACCGGGGAATCAGGACTGGCCATTACCCCGACAAAGATAAAAGGCTGACGGACCCCACTCCAGGTTGCGGGAGCAACATTGCTGTATGCCAGATCCTGCCTGAGATCCTGTACCTGCCCCTGCCCCTGTCTGGTTTCCTGCCTCGTATCCTGCCTTGGCCCTGTCGGACTGACTCCTAGCAGAACCTCTGGATTCTGGACCAGTCCTGGACCGTGTTTCAAGAGTTACCCCCGGGCCCAGCACACTATAGATATGCTGGATCCAAAGCTGGTCTTTATCCCAGAGACAGGCCTTATTTGGGGCATGCAGCAAAAACAAACTAGCAAGCAAGCAAACTGGGGAAAATGTCCCAATCTTTTCCTCTGGTCGGTGGTGCTCTGTTGTGCCCTGCTGAAGATATGTGCATGGAAGTCTTTCTGAACAAGTCACGCCAATCTTAGTTGGATCAGAGTGAATGGAGCTATAGTGAAATTTGTGGCGCATCCAGCAATTTCCAACTATATTAAAAAGTCACAATATAAAACTGACCTCTGGCTAGTTTCATTTAAAAGTAATCAGAATAATTCAAAGGCTAGTAACATCAACATAAATTAGAAAGAAATTTAAGCCAATCTGACAGAAACAAGGATAAATAGCACCAGATAAGATCCCAGGAGTAAGATTAGAGCTGTCGCCACATTTATATTTGGAAGTTCTGTTCAAGTGAAGAATTTTGAGGAGATATGTAAGGATTTGAGCAAGATTCGCCAGGTTTCTCAAGGAGGCATCTTCTACACTGCCACTGGGTTTTACCTAAATGAGACTTCATAGAAAATTTAGATATTCTTCTCAGATGAAATATCTGTAGGGGTTTTGAGAGGAGCCAAGCAGATTTTAATAAGATTAGCAAACTTCCTCTAGAGGATTTCACAAATCTCTGACACTAAGAATATCAGTGTCCAACAGAGGTAGTAGATTTGACCACAAAGTAGAAAAATAAAATGATGATGTCAGTTTATGTGGTAGATAAGCTGCCAAACCTAACAAATGCAGATTGTTGCTAGTTAGAATGAGAAGAGGCTAAATCCTAGAGCTGTATTGCTGATAGGCAGATACTAAGACCATAGAAATACAATTAGCACTGGTAGACAGGGCTCTGTGTGATGTCATTTCCCCTTCTCTCCTTGAGAGGAAGGAGCATATGGTACTTCCTGTTCCTTTTTCTCTCTTTCTCTCTTCTATTGTCCAACATTGGATGCAGACATGCCTCTGCTTGCTCCAGTTCAGGCAGATGCCTGAAACTGGTTATACAGGAAATACAAGTATTTTGCCTGCATAGTTTTCACTGCTGTCGTTGCTGTGAACCAATGCATGATCATAAAGGAAGTAAATATTATTTTTAAAATTATAAGTTGTTGCCCAATTCTTTGTTACCTGATAAGAAAGGGGAGCCAGCTTATTTCATAACTAGACTTGCTGAAAGCCAGGTTTTACTGCCTAATTCCTATGCTTTTAATTTTTCTGCCAAGGATGAGATTTTGAAATTCTGTTCAACCAAACACAGGTGGGTGCCTGGAAGGATAAAATGCAATTAATATATCCTCTCCTATCCACTGAAACCCATATCACAACTTAAACATTGAAAAAGAAGAAGAATACAGCCTTTGAAAGATTATCTGTTAAATAAACAACGCCAAACATTCAGCAGTAATTTAAAAAATGAAACAGTTACTCCTTTCCCTGCTTTTTCCTATACAATCTTCTACAAACATTGCTTCCTCCAGATGCAGACTGAAACTATATCCTGAGGCTATGTCCTGCCAGTGGCGGAATACAGAAGATTTATTATTTGTGGATATTGATACAAATTGACTTGATCTGCATCTTCTGGGTTAATGCGTGGTGCTGGAATGCAACTAAATGAATAAATAAGTTGTTATTGTTATTATTACCCTTGACATTTGTCTAAATTTTGCAGTGCAGTTCCGCACACAGGAAACATAACAAAATGTGTGTTTTGTTAGAAAATGTGTTAGAAAAGTACATATTTGAATGCAAAAGTTCACACAGTATTTTTTAAAAATACAGATTAACCAGGAAACAATCTAGAATGGGCTTATGAATGAGCACATATGAAAATTGACCAAAAATAGACTGGCCGGTACATTCTTCCCTGTGGGTACTTAGGAGCATCAGCAATTTGCAGGTACAACCCTCTGGGGGGAAAATTGGCTGTCCTGATGTTCTAATCTTTACAAGGAGCCAGCTAATTTGTTTTTCGTGGAACAATGCCAGAGCCAGCCAGCCATAAAGAGAATTTTAGTTAAGTATCACCCAATGACGCTTCTGAGGGACCATATTTGTTTACCTGTAGCAAGAGGAATATTATGCATTGCAGGCCCTGAGGAATTTTAGTTAACAGATTAATAAATATAATTTGTTTTTAATGAGACATGATACTTCATTGGGCTATCTTTAATGGTTTTTTAACATAATGCTCGTTACATCCTAAATGCAGTGAAATCAATCCACACTCTCTAAGTCCATACAAAACTCTCTCAGCCCAGCCTAGGTGTGTGTATCATTCTACCAAGCAATATGGAGAACTTTATTACTCATATATAGATTCAGGTGTATAGTTAAACATTGGTTTGGCATGAGAGTGTGGCCAGTCTTCTATGAGATACATCTTTGCCACAGCTTGGAGCCCCCAATTCCTTACACTGAAAAGTCACCATTTTAAATCAATTTAAAAACAAATCCAAAGAAAGACATAACACATGAGGAAAAGAGTAACAGTAGATTTAAATAGTAGCGGTCAAAGCAGGAAATGGGCTTCAGCTTGTAATTAATAATAATGATAATACCATTTTTTAATATTGCCATTCATTTCAAGAAGAAACACCAAGGCAGTTCAGAAATAAATAAAAGCCAATAGAAAAATAAAAAGAATAAAACACATTTTAAAAACACAACCACCAGTAATGCATAGTAATGCAACTACATTAAAACATTTATAATTTAAAATCAGGAACAAACAAGCCCATTAAAACAGAATAACAGCTGAAACAGCAATCAAAGTAGGAGATTCAAGTCAGGAGATCGGATAAATGCTGGGCTAAACAGATGTGTCTTCAAGGGTTGGTGGAGTACAAGTACTGATGTGGCCTATATTTCAGCAGAGGATAATCTTGCTGCAGTACGGGAAGGCAGGACCATGGCTTTACTATCAAAACACAGTAGGCACAACATCTGTAAGGATCTCACTTTCTGAATGACGTGTGAGTCCTCTACACAGTCATATCCCACACTCCCAATATATGCAAGAATTAAAACTTGTTTCATCCGAACTCTCTTTTTTTGCCTCTCTCAAGATTTATCAGATATTTGCCTGGGTAGGAACTTCAAAATTCATCTCAGATTATTTTGCTTTCAGCAAAATCTAGTGACAGCTGTACTTGGGATTTGTGGGACATCTTGTGACATGACGGTGCTCTTATCAAAACTCCTTGGGCTTTCGTCAGAATTGATCATGTTTCACCTGAGGCAAAAGTCCAAAACCTGCCCTTGAGTTTTGCTTTAGACATAATCTCAACATCAGCTCCAGCCATTTCTAGCTTGCCTGTCACACAGAACTAAAGCACTGGGCAGAGATATATTTTGAGAACATAGAAAGTTGCCTTATAATGAGTCTGATCATTGGTCCATCTGGCCCTCAGTAGAACATGACTTCAGGCATGAGTTTTCCTCAGCTCCACCTGCAGACACCAAAGATGGAACTGAGGACTTTCTGCATGCAAATCAGATGCTCCATCACAGAGGTAAATTATTTTCCCTTTGAAGAGATATAAATGAGAGGTAGAGGGAAAGTTAGACGTTGAATGGGCATGAAAAGTGCAAAAAAAGAGATGGGACCTAGCTACGGGAGATTATTCTATGTAACTGGCACACAATTTGGTATTTTCAATAGAAAATACTTATTTTGCATACTGCTAAAAGTGTCGGCAAGGTGCTTCCCAAGCCGAATAAACATGTGGATTTATTGTAAGGCGACTGGAGAGTGTTACAATCCTGAGATTTAAGAACATAATTATAAGCTGCAGCAGACAGTCAAGAGCGTAAATAAAAATGGGCAGAGTGAGTTCTGTGATCCATACATTTACATGCTAAGTTAACTATCTGTTATATAAAGGATGCTGCTAGCACAGAGTTTAGTACATTAAACCATGATGCCTTGCTCTTTCCAATGGATTTGTGGGGTGAGGGAGATCATAATATCCCCAGAAGGCAATACCAAAAAAGCAGGAGCAATAAAACAGCCCTTTTGTGAGCCATATAAAATGTACCATTTTATTGCAGCAAGCCACAGATACTAATGAATTTAAACAACAAATTGCATCTTCAGCAAGAAGCTGTAGTTTTAGGGAATTTTCCCCACCGGGATTTCTATGTGCAAAAAGATAAGATCGTTCTTTTCTCTTCACTGTTCTGCCATAGAGGGGATAATCAGACAGAGAACAGAATATCTGCTAACATTCAAGAAATTAGCTGAGTTCCCCAATTTTGAAAGAAACATTTCAACTTTGACACAGGAATTCACATTTCACATTGTGATTTTGTTAAAAACAAAGAACTTCAAAATTCAAAATGGAATGCTCTAGAATGTTGGCATTTCTTGGCAGCTTTGATTTTGACAAAATTCAAACACGAAACTTTCTCAGCTGACAATTGACAAAAACTATTTTGCACTGTGTGCTCTATAGCAAATGATGTCAGATTATTTATTTCATCTTTTTTAAACACCGTACTGTCGTAAAAAGAGCAACAACACAGCCACATGCTAGGGTTACAGCGACTATGAAAATGGGCATAAGGAAGGAGAATCATTTTAGACTTATTAGAGCGAGATTGCAAGGAAATGTATTTAAGGTGTGTGCAATGGGGAGTTCAAGGTGGTCAAATATTGAATTAAAATTGCACCCAAAAGGGATTCCAACTTAAAAGACACAGTCAATGAATATTGTAGAATATTATAGAAGTTAGCTGTTCAGAGTTTGGCCTCTTCACCCTCAACCCTCCCTCCACTAGGGCTGCCATATGTACAGATTTTCGCAGACATTACCAGGATTTCAAAGGCAGAATTGACTTCTGGGGGGAAATTCCAAAAGGCGGGTCTTTGACTCTTAGATGGTGCTTTGGCTTGACTCTTAGGCAAGTCAATCAAAAAAATCACACACACACACACACACACACACACATACACACACAACGTTTTGAAATATGGCAACCCTACTCTCCACACATTAGCTATCAGTTCCGCTTGGCTTCTCTTCCCACAGCAAACCACTTCTTTCCAGGCATGGCAAACCAACACTTGTCTCCTGTCCCTTTATTCCTGGCTGTGTGTAGAATTTCTATGAGGGAATGTGGCCTCTGACAGGGGGGGGGGGGGGAGTTACGTATCCATGACAATGTGTTTTCCAATGCATCCCTGCATGTTTGCTGCAGAAATGGTGCCCAACTATGGCAAAATAGCCATCAGCTGTCAAATGCTACATGCCACGTCATGCCAACTATCAAATGCCATCAGAGACCAACTATCTGATTTCGCACGTTGAAATCAAAGGGGAAAGGGGCTGTCAAATGCACAGATAATATTTGAGTAGCCAAAGATTATTCCACATCAAAATTCATAAAGGAAAAAAATGTCTGGAATCAAATCTATTTCAAATTCCAGCTGTCATAGTGCCATTTTGCTCTATGTCTGTGAAGGGCAAGAAGCATGTGGTTTTCCCTCCAAAGGGGCTACTATCTGACCAAGTTGAGCAAGAGAAGAAGAAGAAGAAGAAGAAGAAGAAGAAGAGGAAGAAGAGTTTGGATTTGATATCCCGCCTTTCACTCCCTTTAAGGAGTCTGAAAGCGGCTAACATTCTCCTTTCCCTTCCTCCCCCACAACAAACACTCTGTGAGGTGAGTGGGGCTGAGAGACTTCAAAGAAGTGTGACTAGCCCAAGGTCACCCAGCAGCTGCATGTGGAGGAGCGGAGACGCGAACCCGGTTCCCCAGATTATGAGACTACCACTCTTAACCACTACACCACACTGGCTCTCAGGAATCTCTGCAGTCCCTGACCTAATTCCAAAGGAATCAACCCTGGGATGTTTCCCAAGCCTTGCGGATGAAAGAGCTCTGCAGTCCCTGAGCTGCTGCTATAGGAGGTGTTTCTCAACATGCTGCGAGCCAAACAAAAATGGTGCCCAGGCCTATTGCAGATGTTGCCAAACGCCCTTCTGGTTTTCATCCATGAGGGATGCATTTGTGCGGCACAGTGAGACACGGTGTGCCGTTATCCGCCGTATTTGGGAACCCAAGTGTCAGAGAGAAGGTGTGACAAAAAAATGCCTTGTTCACATAACAGGGAAATAATTGTGCCTCAGAAGGTTCTCCTTTGAAAGGAGGCATTTGCAAGGCAGAGATAAGATGGCAAGATGAAAAGGTATCCCAAAAGCACCTCTAAGGCTGTAGGCAAAGAAACTCTCCAAAGAGGTAAGGGGGGGCGATAGCTTCAAGGAGCTACAGAGGCTAAAAGGAAGACGTGAGGTGGCACAAAGACCATGATGTATTAAATGCTGAGGGGCTCCCTCAGCTCCAGCCTCGCTAGCTCTCCTCATTAACTCACCACCTGTATTTATCAGCACAGGAGAGCAATATACTTTGATTAGTGTTGCCTTCATAAATGAAGGCATATTATGGGAACAGACATGTGTACAGCATATCATTTCTTGGCTATTTAATCACAAACTCCACTGCAAGGCAATGAATCTCCGCTCTCCACACAATAAAATTCCAGCGGAGACCAAAGTAAACAGCACGTGATATGAAAGGGTGCCGCTAAAATTTTGTCTGCGGTGGAATTTGAAGCAGATACAGTCGTACCTCGGAAGCCAAACACCTTGTGAGACAAACATTTTGGCTCCCGAATGATGCAAACCCGGAAGTGATTGTTCCGGTTTGCGAATGTTGTTTAGAACCCGAACGTCCATTGCAGCTTCTGTGACTTCTGATTGGCTGATTGGAAGCCACATCTTGGTTCCTGAATGTTTTGGAAGTCAAATGGACTCCTGGAATGGATTCCGTTCAGCTTCCGAGGTACGACTGTATTGTGGCTCTTCTTTAGGCAAAGCTTCTGAGGAGTTTCAGGAGAAGTAAACAGAAAATGCCAATGAGATTGGTGACATATACTAGCCATCTTCATCCATTTGAGTTGAACATGTCTGTGTTTCAAATAGAAAAGGAGTTAGGGGTATACATGTAAACCCAGCCCCCAGCATCCCTACTGTTCTGACTACATTTCTGACCTTTCCAGGTCTGTGAGGGATTTAGAGGCAGGGTTCTAGATTTTAGGACAGGTCTGAAGTGGAGTTTGGGAAAGTCTGAAATTAAGCCAACACACATGGGATGGCGGGCATGGTGCTTGCAGGCACGTTCCGGCCTCCTCCCCACATGCCCCCCCCCCAATGAAAACAAACTCCTGATTAGAGCCCTTTGGGGAAGATGGGGGACCTGGTCATTCTTGGATTGGCTTTCTCTTAACTTAGAGTGGACTCGCGGAGTTGCCTTTAGAGATGAAGAACCCAGCAAAGGCCGACATGCGGAATCTGTACAACAATCTTCAAATGCATTCACTAAGATTGGCGAAGTTTCTCGTAATGGGTTCACAGATCCGAAGAATGGTGCCAATATTGGCAACACTGAAAACCTAGCTTCACAGAACGCCTGGGGCCCTATAGTGCAGAGCTTTTTTAAAAAATATCTGGCATTGTTTAAGCTTTAAACCAGCTTTGAAAGGAAGGATTAGTGGCTCTAACTAATGGGCTTCCTATTTCAAAAGCACATTATTTATTTAATTTGCAGATTTATAAAGGGCTTCACACTCCAAAGCTGTCGGCATGGTAGTGGACAATAAGACAATAAGACAAAATGAGACAAAATCCTAAAGATGCAAACTCTAAAAAAGCGAAACCCATTTCTGCCATTATAGTTTCCCGCAGTTACACACTGAAACATTTTCCGACTACAAAATCTGGGAGAGAGTCAAGTTTTCAATCCAACCACAGATCTGGGAAGCCAGCAATTATTTTGTCTAACGTCATATATCTCTTCTCTTCTCTAATGAGCAATAGTCAATAGCTGAATAGGCCACAAACAAAGAGGTAATACGAAACTGTGTTTCATACCACCTGGTTTACTAAGCCTCTTAGAAAGCCTGCACCTTGTTTTGATCGTTTCTCACCTTGAAAACATGCTTAATTCTTCTATTCTTGGGGAGAATTAAAATTGTTATTAAAATTACACCATCTTTTTTTGCTCACTGTGTGACCCTGCCTAGATGGTGTCCAGGTATCAGTACAGCTTCATTCCAGATACGCTGATGGGGAGGACTTCATCTCTTGTTTTTCAAACGACTTATATCATTTTCAAAGGCTGGCTTGGTAAAAAGAAACTTCCATTCTGTTCCTAACATTTGAAGAGCCCGAAATGTATTAGTTGCTTGAAACACCCCCTAAAGCTAAGTGAGATCAACTGACAATTCATACGGCACGTGTTTGGGTTTCTGTTTTCGAAAGGATAGAGCCCTACTAAACATCTTCCACATCACACACATCACAAAGAACTCATAACCCACCTACTTTCAGCAACAAGAAACATTATAGCCAGACACTGGAGAGACCTGTCAGGAGTAAGCATGGACCAATGGTACCAAATAGTATGGGAAACAGCCTTATTAGAAAAACTAACCAATAAACTGAAATTGACATGGGGACAAATGGAAGAAGATGCCTTCACCCCTGTATGGCTCCCTTTTATCACATACACAGCCCAACAAGACAACGACAAGAATCCACCAACAGCATACGAATCAATATGGCTAACCTGATTAAAAAAAAAAAAAAACACACCCCACTCACACATGAAGACAAAGTTCACCACAGCCAATCGCAAACAAGCAACCACATCCTAGGCCAACCCCAACCTCTCTCACCACCAAAGGAACACAAGCGAATAGTAAAGAAAACCCGCACAAGCGACGCTGACACAAAACCCCACACATACATGAAGTAAAATAGAAACATGGGGCCACCTGACCCCACCCCCACCCACCATGGCCCCCTCCACCTCTCCCCCCCCCTTTTCTTGCTAATGTAACACTAATGACTCAACAAATGAAACTGATCTGTAGAAAATGTAACTTGGAAAAAGTACTTTTGTAAACCAAGAAATCTTTAATGAAAAATACGTTAAAAAAAGGATACAGCCTATCCCTAGGCAGCATCAGGTTTGAATAAAGCACTTAGATATCTGCTTATAATAAAATGAGTTCCTCCACAGAGATGCTTCATTTTTGCTTCTGTCATGAATCCACAGCTGACCCAGCCTGAGTCATCTCCCAAGTCAACATGTATTCCACACTCGCTCTGTTTTCCCTCTTGCCTGGCCAGCATTCATTGTATGTTTTCCTCCGAGCTGCCCTGACTTAGAAAAGCCATTGATCAAATTCAACTATTTCCCAGCCTCCTGATAATTTGTCTTCTTGAAAGTCCTCTACATTCTTTAGGTCATCCTTCACTGTAGATCAGGTGTACAGTGCAAAATTGTGTCCCAGATTTTGTTTCCAGGTTTTAAACTCTCCCTGGAAGGACTCCAATCCTCCTTTCTTCGATCCATATTCTTTTTGACCAGATGTGATGCTGGTGCTGCCCTCAATCTGAAGGTCAGCCTTGGTTCATTAAGGAGCCTGGCATGGATATATTCTGTTCATTGTTGTTCCTCTGCTACTTCCAAGTTTCCTGTGTATCAGCTGTTGGTAGACTTGTGTTTCTTCTGGGGCAAGAGAGTTAGTGAGGGTATGGGATCTGTATTGTCATTAATGTACTTCCTGTCATTCAGTGCTTTTTTTCTGGGGGGAGGGATATGCAGGGGTACGCATACCCCTAAACATTTTGTGAATCTTTGTACTTTTGTCCATTTACTACATTTATTTTTTCCCAATTCGAACTATAAAACTGTGATTTTTCTTGAGTCAAAATGAGAGTACCCCTAAACATTATTTATTTTTTTTAGAAAAAAGCACTGTTGTCATTAGAATTAGAGCCAGTTACCTGTATAGTTATAGAGAATAAAATGCATGGTCCAAAAGTGGAAAATGAGCAAGGTCCCGACTAAAGAAGAATGGCAACTTAAGTTGACAAAATATGCACAACTCGCAAACCTAATAAATAGATTAAGAGAACAAGAAGAACATACGTTTAAAGAAGGTTGGAAAACGTTTATTGAATATATGGGAAATAACTGTGTACAGCTGAAAACACTGGCAGCATTAAGATAAATTCAACAGTGTAAACAAGTTTTGATGAAAGCAATAATGGAATAGGGAATGGTATAGGGTTTTTTTTGTAAAAGATGCAGGGATTTATGATATGTAAAATGAACCATGGAAAGAGAAGAAGGGAAGTCATTGATATATTAAGGATGTAAAATGAGTATTTTAATTGTAAAACAGAAAATTTGATAAAAATTATATAAGTTGGGGAAGGCTGATTATATCCTTATGAGTCTTTTTCCAGGTCAGGCTGGATCTAGACACATCAAGAAACATTTCAGTTAAACACATTTCAAACTTGTGTGGAATCTACACACATATTAAAAAATTGTTTTGGAATTACTTTTTTTAAAAAAGCATTTTAAAAAATACATTGAATTTTCCATAAGGCTCACCACCGCCATTTAGTTTCACATTGTGTATTGCACTTAAAACATCTTATTTGCAGCTACATAGCCGAGTCCTATATATGAAAAATCGGGTTAAGCAAAAATGGAACTCTGCAGCGCCATCTGGTGTCACAGTGTTAGAATACATAAGCAATGATTATGCCTATGCCTGTTCTAAATAATGTTTCATTGATAACTCCTATTGTATAGCAGCTTTTTACAGTGACATTGCTGCAAATGTTAATTTCCTGCCCCCACAGAATGTAAATAAATTGGTTGCTGCAGAATGCTGCTAGGCTATCTGTTGGGAGCTGCCCAGAGTGGCTGAGGAAACCCAGCCAGGTGGGCGGCATATAAATAATAAATTATTATTATTATTGTATACTGCATGAATGAAGAGTTCGCTTTTCTGCTTGTCTCTGCATCGCGATTGCCGACCTGCAGCTGAACCAGCCTCGACACGTAGTCATGCTCATATGCAGTTGAGATATATAAGCAATGCGTATCATAACAGGATCAAGAGGGATAAAGTATTAAATGGCTGGAGAGAAACCTTAGGGGGGAAATGCTTTTGTATTTTTAGATTGTGCGTGTTTTCTTCTTCTTCTTCTTTAAAAGCCTCATTTAAGCAAATGCTTAGTTAGATGTTCTTTATTGGCGAGGGAAGCCGAAATCTGGGGAAGTTGGCTGCGCTGCAAGAGTTGGTTGATGTCCAGTCGGCTTAGGGTCAGAGAACCAGATGGGGATGGAAAGGAAGCAGCTGCAGGAAGAAACCTCGGGGGCTTAATATAACCATCTTCTCCAGATCAGAGCAACGCAGATTCCTCCCCTTCCCCAGCCAACCCCCTCGCATGCACGCACATTGCTAGCATATGTTCTCGAACGCTGACCAAGCACTAACAGGAAAGTGGGCAGAACATCTTGAGAGTAGACAAAGGGAAAGGCAGTCGTCGGGCTGCTGAGTTAAGAGTTCATATCAGTTTTCACCTGTGAAGTCCGAGACGGCTTCTCTTTCCGTCAAGTGCATTGCTGAGCCAAACATTTCTCTGCCATTGTGCTGAAAGTGGAAAACCTGCCAAGGTTGGGAGTCTATACAGATTTAATCCTAATTAATTTATGGCATGTCTCGAGTTTTTCCCCCTCTGCCCACCCCCCTTAATCATAGCTTCCAGTCTCAGAACAGTCAATTATTTCTGTTTACATTGTACTTTTTTTACAGCAATAGCCACCGATTAAACGGTGTGTGTTTGTTTGTGTGTAGGGGGGTGGCAGCAGGGGGGAGGGAGGGAGTTGAATACTGTGATTACCTGGAAATATCTTTCTTTCTTAACAAATATCAGTTTCAGGTCAGAACTTGGCTTTATGGGAGAAACACAGGGTTTGCAATCCTTAACCCTATCTTCTCCCCCCTTCTGACCCCCCCCCCCGATGCTCCCCAAAACATTAAATTATTTCCTTTCCTTAAAAAAAACCAAAAAACCCACTCCTCTCAGGCTCTGGAACTGAAAGTTCAGGCAACTCAAGGATTAAGAACCAACCCCCCACTACCCCATTGACTCTCTGCCACAAGTGCACCAATCATTTCCTGCACTAAAGAATGGATTGGGAACACACACAAATAAAGTTTGTTTTGATCTATTAGGTGATGAAATATATTCAGCTTAGAACCCTAGAACATTTGGGGAAAGACACTGCATGGTGAATAACAACAACAACTGCAACAGCAACAACAATAACAATAATGATTTTTATTTATACCTCGCCCATCTGGCTGGGCTTCCCCAGCCACTCTGGGCAGCTCCCAACAGAATATTGTTATTAATAATAATAATAATAATAATAATAATAATAATAGCAATAAAAGATCAAATATTAAAAACTTCCCTAAACAGGGCTGCCTTCACATGTCTTCTAAAAGTCAGTTGGTTGTTTATTTCTTTGACATCTGATGGGAGGGCGTTCCACAGTGCGGGCGCCACTACCAAAAAGGCCCTCTGCCTGGTTCCCTGTTGCTTCACTTCTCGCAGTGAGGAAACTGCCAGAAGGGCCTCATAGCTGGAGCTCAGTGTCTGGGCAGAACAATGGGAGTGGAGACGCTCCTTCAGGTATACTGGGCTGAGGCCGTTTAGGGCTTTAAAAGTCAGCACCAACACTTCGAATTGTGCTCGGAAACGTATTGGGAGCCATTGTAGGTCTTTCAGGACCGGTGTTATGTGGAATCTGATTCATCTGCAAGATGATGTGACTGAAGTCAAGCGATTTAAGTAACTATGTAGTTTTGCGAATAATTTTTTAGATGGCTGAAAATGGAAGGGATATTTTTGGGGAAGGCATTGTCGAACAGGGTTTTCAAAGCAAAGAATGAGTAGGGTAAGGTTTTTGGTTTGTTTGCTCAGCCTCATTTTTACAGGCGCATCATCCAGAAGGGGTGGGGAACATCAAGCGAAGAGGTCAAATGTGCCCCCCCCAGGCCTCTCTAGCTTCCCCTCGGGAGTCTACCTTGGCCATGCCCCTTACTGGCCCTAGTTTTCAATCTCATTCAGTGTTCTTGCCTCGGATAATGCACCCTGAGCACAGTCCAAAGGAGAGTTCACCATGCTAAAGCCATTGGCTCCGATCTTCCGATGTGCACTTTGGTTTGTTTCGGATTGTGGCCCCTCTTTCTACACTGTGACCAACTTTTCCTCCTTTCTAATGCTGGAAATGTAACGGTATCCATTGGTGCGGAGGCCAAGGAAATTGTTTTCTCTTCATTCATTTGAAAAGGAAATAAAGCAATATTTAAGAGGAGCATAATCTCTGCATGAAAACGTTGCATGAACAACGCTTCTTCATTTTCAAGCTGTGAGCCTGAAGCTCTGTGTTCATTCTCTCTTATTTCCAATCAATGGCATCACCTAAGAAAGCTTATCGTGTACATCAAGGAAGATAGCACAATTGTCTTCAAATATCTGTAATGGCCACATATCAGTCCTATTCTTCTTCACTTATTGCTGTGTTGATGTGATTTGTTGATCAATGTTTCCAAGGAAACTTAATCCAATATCAGATGCAGCTGAATTAAATAAGATTGAGGGAGCACATTTGGGGAGAATGGTGCAGTCGCTTCCATTCTCAAGAATTTAAACATATGAAGGCAAGTTAAGACCAATTTTCTTTTATTGTTTGCAGGTCTCATGTTATTATGGGGTTCATATTTGTGGGATTAAATGCATTTTGATGATTTTTTTAGAGTAAGGAACTGTACTGCAACATTTCAAGAAGTGGGAAAAACAAAGCATAGCTGCATTCAGATCTGCACATTCTTGCAGGAGGTGCAAATCAGGTCAGGTTGCCTCAGAATATTGAATTATTCAGGCATCCCTAAATATGCCTCTATAAGCATACCATACATAGATCCTGCTCTGATTACATCCAGATTTAGCTTTGAATGTTACTGTTATCATATAAATTCAAGGTAAGTGCACAAAATGAGGAGATGTCGGTAGTGGAGTTCTATTAGTGAATCTACCATATATTTAGGGAAGATCTTTGTTCAATATGCATTTGGACACCTCTTAAGATATTGTGACCAAATTTTGCATGATTCCCAACATCAAGAAACAGGTTTTTATCTAGGTTTGAATACAATTGGATGCAGTCTTGAATAAACATGGTGGACAGAACCTTTCAGAACTTCACTGATTTTAAGCACTGATTTCAAAACTTCTCTGATTGTTTGGTTTCCTGAGCAGTGTTAAGTACTAAGGCTGCTCACGTGTGTAATAAATGCTAGATGTGAACATTCTCCAAAGTTTTGGCTGTAGAGAGTGAAATGTACAAAAGTCCCCTGAAAAATGTCCTCTGGTTTCTTCTGGTTGTCTCAAAATCCCTCAGATGATTTGCCTGAGATGGAACCCTCAATTTGCTTCAACGTTTGCTTTAGGTAAAAGGTTGATGGCGACTCCATCAAGAACCTGGTTCCCACATTCATGTTCTGCACTTGGATCATTACAGGTATAATGCCCTTCAGGGCAGAACTTTAATTCCTCATTGCAAAAGCAATACTTTTCGGTGGTGGGTGGGGAGCTTGCGGCCTTCAAAAAATTGGTGGGCTACAGTTCCCATAATCCCCTACCATTAGCCATGCTGGTCAGGGCTGATAGAAGTTGGAGTCCAACAATATTTGGAAGGTTGCTGGTTCCCAACCCTTGGTGTAAGTTCTCACATTCAGCTATCCATCATTAAATATACACAGTAGTCGAGTGAACTTCATGCTTGTGGAAACAAGGCCTGCATTTGGGTGTAAACAGGATTGTCAACACCCTTTGCATTTTTGACCTTCGCTGTTAACATATGCAACACACAAATATCCAGTGCTATTTTTCTGGAAAAAGAGGTGCTGAAACTCACCATGAATCTCCCTTGTTTTCTTATAGTGGCAATCTTATAATGTTATCTTATGATATAATCTTATCATGTTCTCTTATAATGGCAATGGTGTCCATCTGAGAGGTGCCGGAACTGAGAGGTTTCCGGCTGAAAAAACCCCCTGCAAATACTACCCCTCAAAGTTAGCAGTGCATTAAAACATGTGGCAATATGTTATTTCTGTGTGACTCACAGGGCTGGCTACCTGTCATGGAAATTTCCTGAAAACGGCTGCAAACTACAATGCAGTTGGAAAACATATATTCACTGAAGCTTTAGGGTTTTGTTTTGTTTTTGTTTTTGCTAAGTAATATCTATTTCTCAGCCATTTCTCCTAGATTGTGTTTATATTGGACAATTACTCCCCCCCCCCCCGGGCTGGACATGGACCTATAGTTAAAATCTAACTTTGCTTCAGGACATATACTTTTTCTATTACCTAAAAAAGCATTCAGCAAACGAGCAAATATATTCTTGCAAGATGTGAGGGGAAATAATACAGAAATCATATTGAGCTATTGATGTTACTCTGGTGGAAGTTAAGGTGATTATAGGCCCCCAGGACATGTTTAAGACCTAGGTAATCCATGCGAATATTGTTTTCAACAAAGCAATAGGCACTGGGCAGAATGGAATCATCTGCTTTTGCCTTAGGACTGACTAAGCAGAATTGGAATTATTTTCCTCCAGTTTTCTTAAAAATCTATTCTGCTAATGTCCGCTTGCATCTGTGTTTTGGAAGCATTTATTAGAGCCAACTTATTCAGAATAATTAGGACTCTACCATTTCAGACTACAGTGGGCGACTGTATTTTTAATACGCCCCCTTTTAAAAAATCCACCTTGTTTCACCTGGGAACCCAGTCCATTGGGGAAAGAGGTAGAAAGGAATCTTTTCATCCATGTAGAAGCAAATTTTCCTCCAGGTGTGCATTTTAACATGTAATTCACCCACGTCAAAGTTCATGTGAAACAATCTCAAAGAGAGCTCCTGCAAGGCCTGGGTCTGGCTCCTGGAAAACGCATATGTGTGCCAACTTGAGTATCATGATGGAAGGAAGCTTGAATATAAATTTAAGAAAATAAATACATATAGAATAGAATAGAATAGAATAGAATAGAATAGAATAGAATCGTATATTTGGAGCCTTGAAACTGATAGGCATTCCTCCTGTTTTTGTTTTGTGCTA
Organism: Podarcis tiliguerta; assembly: GCF_965153285.1. Taxonomy (NCBI): domain Eukaryota; kingdom Metazoa; phylum Chordata; class Lepidosauria; order Squamata; family Lacertidae; genus Podarcis; species Podarcis tiliguerta. The sequence goes on along the minus strand of NC_139538.1, from coordinate 76,100,845 downwards.
CGCATGCAGCAGTGAAGTGCTTTGCAGGTATGATGTCATTTGCACATCAAGACCCCAGCGCACCTCAAGGATAAATAAATACACACTGACACAGAATTTTAGTTTAAGGTTAATGGGCAAAAATTTAGGCCACAACTTTATTGATTACAGCAATGTGAGTGGTATTAGCGTAGGCATTCACAAAAACTTTATCTGACTTCTGCCTGCCTTGCAGGAAGTCTGGAAGGGTAAACAGCCAAACAAGGGAGCTCCATCAATGGCAACGAACTGAAGCTCACCCTGGGGTTCTTGTTGAGTCCTGGCATGGCCCTAGCCCCTTAAGCAGACTTTGGATGAGATCCAGACCTACAAATTCCTTTATCGGATTACCCTTGTACCTGGAGGGGCAGGTGATGGCTGCACCTCCCCTCCCCCACACCACAATAAGCCAATGCCTAACCGCCAAGCCTTACAAAAGTTGTGACAATTACTAAGAGGTAGGTAAAAACCAAGTGGCCAGTGCCAATTTGCCAAATGGAACAAAATTCCTACCCAGCCCCTGTTCTAGAACAGGTGACCAACTGGTGTCCAGAGCAAGGCCAAAGCAGACACCAAAAATACAGGGCAGGTGTGTGTGTGTTTGGTGTTGCTAAGCCAGGTGAATCCCCAGAAATGCATCACTGCCTTTTATATGCCCCCATGATCACACCACCGATCTCTGATTGGCTAATAGGCCATGGTGTGATCATGGGGCCATTGCATGGGCCAGGCTCAATCTCCCACCCCCTCCAGGATAGGGGGGCACCTTGGGCCCACGTGCAATGCAGACCCTCAATTAGGAGGATCCGATTTACTGGTTTGTTTGCTGCCTGTATATGATATTCTGTTTTTTAATCTTTGACGTTTTGTTGTATTTTTATACATGTTGTAAGCCTCCCAGACTGTCTGGAGAAACTCAGCCAGATGGGTGGGATATAAATAAAATTATTATTATTATTATTATTATTATTATTATTATTATTATTATTCTCTATTCATAAACATTCTGGCTCCTAAGATGGCAAAAATGTCGGAATGGTGGGGTCCACTTTTTTGTGAGAGAATGAAAAGTTGCTTTTCCAGCTGGTATTTAAACCTCACACAGGCCTTAAATGCAGAAGTAGATTTGTGTAGCAGGAAAAATTCAGATCCTTGAGGCTCACAGTGCAACAATAGCAAGTTCCTTTGGGGGAAATTTATGGCAGGAATAAGGATTGTATGATATTCTCCCATTCATGGATACTTGGAATCTTTAGATCTGGTCATTCTAATGCTTCTTTTCTATGACAAGATAGCATTTCAGAATATTACAGATGATGACCGTGTCAATTTTTATAGGTCAGTGGCCTTGGTTTTTTTTGTATTACTTGTGTTAAATTGTTGCCATTTTTAAAATGTGCAATTTTTTTTGTTAAGTCACCTTGAATCTCTTTTTGTTGAAAAATGGTGTCTGAGAAATGTAAATAATAATAATAATCATTGCCCGTGTTTGCCATTTTTCTCAATTCATGTCATAGTTACCTCAAGCAACGCTGTCAATAAGGTGGTGCATTCTCCCCAATTAGAAATATTGAATAATGAGAATGCCAGCAACATTGAGTCGTTTAGTTCAAGCATGCAAATCTATTTATTGAACAGTTTCAGATTTCAAGTCATTTGAAGGCACTTTGTCTGGGGTAAAAATGCAAGATGGCTTCAAGGTAGCTTCAGGACATAGAATTGTAGAGTTGGGACCCCGAGGGCTATCTAGTTTCAAAATGGGAAAGTATAGCTATTAATAAAGTCTGATTAAAGATTCAGAAGGGGATAAAACTGGAGTTGCTATGGGCAGAGTTGTTTACAGTTTTAATAGGTCAGATATGTGTGATTGTGCAACTTCATATTTGCAGTCACTGAGAGCCCATGTGGTCAACATAAGAGCAGGGAGACCAGAATTTGCCCTTAAAGCTTCCTGGATTATTGACATCTATCCTGAGCTCTTTAGAAAAGGAGCAGCTAACCTGTAACTTTCTTAGACAACTACTTCCATCATCCTTTAATATGAGCCACACTGGCTGGGGTTGATGAGGAGTCTTAACGACTGAAGGACCACTTCTTTAAAGAACATGCTTCGTTTTCTTCTCTTCTTTGGCAATCACTCATAGCCAAGTAAGATTGTCTTGCATGAACACGGTCTTAACAGTGAGTCTGTAAGTGACTGTGGAGGCCAATTCTGGATCCACAGGTCCTTCCACAGTGGGGACATAGGTTTCCGAGTGGGAATTGATCATGGTGAGGGTTTGCCAAGCATGCCTTCCTCTTAGCATGTTTCTTCCTTTCGTCATGAGTTTGAGTGTCTTCAAAGCCCATGACACCTTTGGAAAAGGCTGTTCTCCAATTGGAGCACTCACAGGCCAGTGTTACCCAGTTATCGGTGTTTAGACTACATTTTTTAAAGATTTGCCTTGAAAGAGTTTTTAAACCTCTTTTGTTGACCACCAGCATTACACTTTCCATTTTAAAGTTCAGAATAGAGCAGTTGCTTTGGAAGACGATAATCAGGCATCCACACAACATGACCAGTCCAACAAAGTTGATGCTGTAGAATCATCGCTTCGACACTGGTGATTTTTGCTTCTTTCAGTACACTGGCATTAGTTCGCCTGTCTTACCAAGTGATGTGCTTATGAAAGAATATGCAACACACATGAGAAACATCTGCAAAGCCAGAGGATGTGGTGTCATGTCCACCAGACAGGACTTTCATATGACTCAGTCTATTCGTCCACATACTCCTATATTGTCTTATTCTGAATGGCACCAGGTAGACTTTTCCGGAAGTTAAGTCAAACCCTTTCCCAATACTAAAACATATAAACTGATATGCCGGTAGTTGTGTCTGAAGCATTCAAGCTACATCCCACAAGGACCAGTCCCTTTTCTCACTGGGGTCCAGGGCTGGGTCTAGAAGCCCAGCAAACTGATGCTACCTGCCCCATTTTTGTTGAGAAGACTGAAAGACCTGTCCCTGCCCAAGTACCAGCATTCTGCTATTTCAACTATTTACAGATCCTTCTACCAGATCCTACAACAACCTGCCTTGTTTTCTATGTCAACTGACACAATTCATTATGGTCAGAGGGGAAACAATCTGATTTTTGCTTCCTTCATTTCATGGAACTCAATTACCATGATGGAAGTAATAATGGATAGTTTACCATAATTTGCTGCAAGAAAAGACAAGCCATCATCCAAGTATAACAATGGGAGCATACAATTGCTTTGCCATTGCGCGACCAGGTACGACAGCCCCAGTCCCCAGGGATCACAAGGAAAGGAATAAGGACACAGACAACGTTATGGAATTAAAATTAGGCCACAACTTTATTAAACTTTATTAAACTTCTGAATGTAGGAAGACCTTGGCTTAGGCCTTGGGCATGTATCCCTCCCACCCCCACCCCCAGCTGGGGAAACTGGGGCACAACAGGGTAAATAGGATATGGGGGTGCTCTGTGCGACGTAAGTGTAGGCAGGCAGCCTAGCCCATATCCCCTTTCAGTGTATTGCCAGTAACACCCATTATATAACCCCTTTAAGGTGATTCACCTCCGCCGCAGGGAGGTGAATCACCACTTCATGCAGCCCCCCCCCCATTATAGGGAAGAAAAGCCTAAAGGATTCCACCCAAGGCCATAACCGCCCAAGTTGTGATGAATTGCTATGGGGAAGACAAAACCTGCCAATGCAGGAAAATTTCTTCCTGGTCCTTCAACAGCAACCAGTCAAAGACCGCAGCAGCACCCGCTAAACAGGGAGAAAAAGGTTAACCTACAAACAATAAAACATTAAACAAAGGGAGGGGAGGGAAGGTGAATCTCCAGAGCTGACTGCCTGACTATCATCAGCTCCTCTCCCTATTTATAAATGGGGCTGGCCCCACCTCTCAGCAAAACTAATTACTAAGGCTGGGCATGAGCCTCTGAATCATAACATGAGAAGCAAGCCAGCCCCATTTTACTAGTAAGTTACCTGGGAACTGTAGTCCCACAGGCGATTAAGCAAAGGGCACCCACATTATGAAGTGTGAGTGCTTGTTCTTAAAGTCCTGCTGGAACAAGTCTACTTTGGTACATGGAGGGTTTTGATACATTGTATTGCAAGGATGGGGTACCTGTGACCCTCCAGATGTGTTACTCCTCTTTAAGTGCTATCATCTTTGGCCATAAGTATGCTGCATGGCTGGGGCTGATAGGATTTGGAGTCCAACGTCTGTGGAGACACATGTTCCTCAATCCTGCCCTACTGCTATCTCAATGTGTGAAGGAGAAATGGTTCTCTCTGTTCAAGCTATGCTGAACCTCGTTCCTTCAGACATGGGACCTGGATGCACTGCTGGAGGAAGAGGAGTGGGGGGAGAGCATACCACCCCCGGCAGCATGATTCCGGCAGGGTGCCATCGCGGCTAACCCCCCACCTGCCCCCAGGACGCTCACCAGCCCCACCCCTGCCTGCTCTCCACCCCCTGGTGCCAGAGCATGAAGCGCCGCCACTGCCTAGATGCCTCGGCTCAGTATACCTGAAGGAGCATCTCCATCATTCAGCCTGGACACTGAGGTCCAGCTTCGAGGGCCTTCTGGCGGTTCCCTCCCTGTGAGAAGTGAGGTTACAGGGAACCAGACAGAAGGCCTTCTCAGTAGTGGCACCTGCCCTGTGGAACGTGCTCGCATCAGATGTCAAGGAGATAAACAACTATCTGACGTTTAGAAAACATCTGAAGACAGCCCTGTTTAGGGAAGTTTTTAATGTTAGATGTTTTATTGTGTTTTTAATACAGTGGTACCTCGGGATGCGAATGGGATCTGTTCCGGAGCCCTGTTCGCATCCTGAAGCGAACGCAACCCGCGTCTGCACATGCGTGTGACGTCATTTTGACCATCTGCACAAGCGTGCGCGGCAAACCCCAGAAGTAACACACTCCATTACTTCCGGGTTGCTGTGGAGCGCAACCCAAAAATACTTAACTTGAAGCACATTTATCCCAAGGTATGACTGTATTCTGTTGGTAGCCACCCAGAGTGGCTGGGGAAACCCAGCCATATGGGCACGGTATAAATAATAAATTATATTGTTATTGTTATTGTTTTCTTCAACTCAAGGTTGCGGCGGGGAGGGGGACGGATGGACAGAAATGCAAGGGATTTCAATGGAAACATAGCATGATTTCAGGCAAATAGTGGAATATCTCAGCAGTGTTCTATTCATTCTCCACATCCCTCAGCAGGAAGCTGAGTAATTCAATTTACCCTCCTCCAAAGAAAAACTATGTAGTGTGAGAAAAGGTACCACTGATGTTTCCAGTTAAAGGCCAAGATTAGAGCTGGTGCATGCTGACCTTATAAGCGTTTGTTTTACTTTATTAAAAACTGTGTACTGCACTCAACAATGCTCCCTTCTTCCCACCTCCGAGATTATACAACCGCTTCATCAGCCTATTTACAGCTTTGTACAGGTGGCACTTTCAAGGTCAACGCTGGAGCAATCAAACAATCTGAACAGTGCTATGAATATTCATCCCCAAACATAATGAAGAAGGTACATAAAGGGCAAAGAGCCATTTAAATATAGACTAGCACAGGAAACAGAGGCATGGCCGAGTAAATTCAGAAAGTGCAAATTAGTAATATGACATGCTATCTATGCCAATATACACTGTGGCTAAAGTAACATATGTGTCCTGCTAAAGAGCTGCACTTTCAGTTGCATGGCTTAGCCCTTTCAGTTAGAAAGATGAATAATATGAAATATTTGCATTTTTCTTTTTATGTTGAAAGTGGGTTTGGGTCAGGGCCGTTCCTGGTCACGAGATTGCCTGGAAAATCTCATGTATGCTACCTTCTGTTACATGGTGGAAGGAAAGAGGGATATAACTGTATTCAGTGCTTTTTTCTGGGGGTACGCAGGGGTACGCATACCCTTAGTTTAGACCCATTGAGGGGCAGTATTTCAATATGAGTAGGAAGATGAGAGTACCCCTAATTTATTTTTTTTAACAAAAAAAGATTCTGACTGTATTAAAACAGGCTAGCTCAGTATTCCTTGTTGTTGTTGTTGTTTAGTCGTTTAGTCGTGTCCGACGCTTCGTGACCCCATGGACCAGAGCACGCCAGGCACTTCTGTCTTCCACTGCCTCCCGCAGTTTGGTCAGACTCATGTTTGTAGCTTCGAAGACAGTATCCAACCATCTCGTCCCCTTCTAACCCTATCCAACGTCCCCTTCTCCTTGTGCCCTCCATCTTTCCCAACATCAGGGTCTTTTCCAGGGAGTCTTCTCTTCTCATGAGGTGGCCAAAGTATTGGAGCCTCAGCTTCACGATCTGTCCTTCCAGTGAGCACTCAGGGCTGATTTCCTTCAGAATGGAAGTATTCCTTACAACATCCCTATATGGCAGGGACGTCCAACTCCCAAGAGACTGCGATCTACTCCTGGAATAAAAAACTGGCAGTGATCTACCAATTTTTTTTGGGGGGGGGGATTGGGAATCCAGAGTTGTTAAGCTTTTTTTATGGGGGCAGTGCAAGTATTTATGTATCTACCCACACATGAATTCAGTTAAATGGAGCCTAAGGCAAAGGACCCCTGACCCTTAGGTCCAGTCATGGCCGACTCTGGGGTTGAGGTGCTCATCTCGCTTTATTGGCCAAGGGAGCCGGCGTACAGCTTTCGGGTCATGTGGCCAGGATGACTAAGCCACTTCCGGAGCGGTACCTATTTATCTACTTGCACTTTGACGTGCTTTCGAACTGCTAGGTTGGCAGGAGCAGGGACCGAGCAACAGGAGCTCACCCCATCATGGGGATTCGAACCGCCGACCTTCTGATCGGCAAGTCCTAGGCTCTGTGGTTTAGACCACAGCGCCACCCGTATCCCAAATGGAGCCTATTCTGTGCCAAATGGGTGGAGGATTGCAACCTACAGCTGAATAGCCGCAAGGTTTGGGAACTAGATCGGTCTTCCTGAAGCTACCACGTGTTTGCTTCCTATTTGCCAACAACAGTATGCGTCTTCCAATCTAAAGTGTCCTTCTGAGAGCCAACTGTACTGTGTGTGAGATCATCTCATCTAATCCATCTCCCTTTTAGATGACGAAAATGCGCATTTTGGCTTGTCAGATACACAAAAAGTATTACAGCCTTCCAGTGATGTTTGCAAAGCACCAACCTCCCTCCCCTATAAATACTGACAACATGAAAAAATTGGAGGGTGGGAGAAGAGGAAGGCAGGTGGCCTTGCAAAAGAAAAATACTTATGTTCCCTAAGAAAGGCCACTAAGGAGAAAGGGACAAGTAAATGCACTTTGATGTTCTCCTTCCTTCTCTTAACTTTTTATTTTCAATAACATCACAGTGGAAATGGAAAGGAGATGAAAGACGATGTTTTCTCATTTTTAAAGAAAAAGGAGATGATAGTGGTTAGTTAAAATAGAGGGTTGCTCTAAGTGCAGTGTGTCACCAAAGTCTGTCTTGGGTGACACACTGGTAACTTAAAAGGATATTTCAACAAGCAGATTCACCAAATCTAATGAATCGGGGCTGCAATCTGATAATAAAAGTAATGGGCCGGGGGAGGGTTGATTTCACAATTTCTTGACAGGATTGCTGCATTAAACCAAATGAGAGCAACTGAGTACAGTTGCCATGTTTGCCGATGAACCCGGAACCAATCTGGGCCAGCCACTGTAATCGGAGGCGATGTGTTAATGGGTTCATGCAAAGGATGCCATTTAGTTAGGGCATGTGCCATCCTGCTTCATATTTTAGCTTATATATTACTCCACAAAAGCCGCTGTATTTCTGCCAACTTGCCGCTTCTGTGCACTGGCTGATTGTTGCTATTTGTAAAGGTATCAGGGGGTTGCTCGAGAGCAATCAGGCAAATGCCTTCCTGGTCAGCTGTAAAGCCTTGTTTTTGGTGCCAAAATAAACTTTCACCATGCTGAGTGCCACTCTTTCATGGCTCGCTCATTCACTGGCAGAATCTGAGAGTGGGCTGTCCTTGAATCTTCCCCAGCAGAGTAATCTCTTGATCCCCAGTCTACGCCTCTCTTCTCAGCACATTAGCCTACTGCGCATGAAAGGCGTGGGCAGTGGGGGACCTCCCTCCTCCCCGCTTTGCTCAGGCAAGGTGTCCTGGCACCGCCTTGAAGCCCCCGAGCCCTGCATCTCCTCCTCACTAGAGGCGTGGCTTCTTTCCTCCGCTGAGGAGGTGCTGCTTCCCACAATCCCTGGGGGCTCTCTGTAATCCACCCGCTCCTTCCCCTCTCGTCCCTGAGCTGATGGCAGTTCCCTGACACTATTAAACAATTAAAATGGGCCTATTTCTAGCAACTGTGCCATGGAACAGACAAGGAGTAAACAGGGCCTCCTGTCTAGTATACCTAAATAAAGCTGTTCATGTTTGAGTTGACCCAAAGTGCCAGAGTCTGCTAGGCAACAACACCTCTCCGTCTGCACAAACTCTAGATGTGCTAGCGTAGCCAACCGTGGTCGCGATCCAAAATGCCCATTTTGTTTGTGGGCTCATAAACAGAGCACTGCCCCATTTCATAATTTGTGGCTTCTAGCAGACACTTAACTGGCCAGAGACAGCATTATTACAACTGCGAGGCAGTTGATTCACATCAACAGTAAACTGATAGGATACTGGACTTCTGCGCCTGACCCGCTATGAAATGGCTGTGTTTTTGTGAATCATTTAATTGCTCTAATTTTCCGATGACTGAAACCTCACATTTCAACATTTTAATTTTTCTCTGGGTATTGCTGACTGTCCCTGGAACACTGTAGAGAAGAAACGAGGACTAATTATAACATTTAATAATCGTAAGTGTTCAATTGACCTCGGAATTAAAGCAAACAGGCAAATATTTGTTTAGATCATTATCCAGAGTTAAAAATAGCAATTGGCAAGCTTTAAAAAAAAGAAAAAAAGTTTGGCGACAGCAAGGCTCTAATAGCAGCTAGCTCAATGTAATTAAAAATCCTATTTTTTTCAATTAATTAGTTCTAATAGTTCCTTGTAAAAATGCACTCTGTTGCAGATTGAATTTAATAGAACGGTTCCCATTTGTTGCCTGCACACAGAACCTTTCCTCCAATAATGCTCAAGTATTTCCGGATTTCGTCAACAAATAAGTGGTTGGCGCTTATTGCTCCTTATCATGACCAATAGCATTGTGTTAGCATTTGTGAATTAACCCAGCAGTTTCCACTGGCCCAACACGGCTACCCGATCAATCTGTAATCCAACGTTTCCCATCACCAGATACTTTGTAACGGAATCATACTGAACTATGATATTGCAAAGAAATGGCGCCAGAGTCAGGACTGAGAATGAATATCATACGCAATACATTTCACCTACGGTGAACTTCAAAGAACACTGAACTTGTTCTTTCCCATCAACATTTCGCTTAATGTAAATTTCAAAGGCTATTGAGGGGGATTTCTCCTCAGGTGAGTTGGAGAGAGCCCAAACAATTTTTGCCAGACCAAACACCACAAATCGTAAGGTCCTGGAAGCAATAATGTAGCTTGCTTGGCAGAGTGCTGAAAAAAGGACCTACAAGGTCTCCAAAATGCTACGGGTTCCATGTGTGGGACCAGCTAGACAAGCACAGCTTTGTGGTCTCAATAAGGTACAAAGGTACCCCTGGATGGTTAAGTCCAATCAAATTCAACTATGGGGTTGCAGTGCTCATCTAGCTTTCAGGCCAAGGGAGCCAGTGTTTATCCACAGACAGCTTTCCTGGTCATGTGGCCAGCATGACTAAACCACTACTGGTGCGATGGGACACCATGACAGAAACCAGAGCACATGGAAATGCCATTTACCTTCTCGCCACAGCGGTATCTATTTATCTACTTGCACTGGTGTACCTTTGAACTGCTAGGTTGGCAGGAGCTGGGACAGAGCGACGGGAGCTCCCTCCCTCACAGGGATTCCAACATACATGGAGGAGACAATAGTGTAGGAAGGAGGGGTTTGGGTTTGCCGAGCACTGGGGAGCATTCTGGGGCAAGCTGGGCCTTACAAAAGTTACAGACTCCACAAACCAGTAGAGAACCAGACTGTTTTAAACTAACTGAGCAGCTTTTAAACTAATTGAAGGCGGAGGAGTCAATGGGAGCTGAGCATGCTGCAGTTCAGAACCTATTTCCCCCCTGGAATGAAGATGATATAATCAATGAAAATTTGAATGAGAGTCGTTTAACAATCAAGCCTTCTTCCTAGGGAGCTCTGTGAAGGAAATCGGGGTCTCCCAACTATTCTCAGCATCCTTTGCAAACCACATTTCCTGGGATTCTTTGGGGGACACCATGACGGTTTATAGTGCCAGGATCTTGCTTTAAATATATTGCACAGAAAATAATAATAATAATAATAATAATAATAATAATAATAATAATAATAATTTTATTACTTATACCCTGCCCACCTGGCCGGGCCTCCCCAGCCACTCTGGGCGGCTCCCAACAGAATATTAAAAACACGATGAAACATCAAACATTAAAAACTTCCCTAAACAGGGCTGCCTTCAGATGTCTTTTAAAGTCAGGATAGTTGTTTATTTCATTGACATCTCATAGGAGGGCGTTCCACAGGGCGGGTGCCACTACCAAGAAAGTAGTGGTGCCTGGTTTCCTGTAACCTCACTTCTCACAGGGAGGGAACTACCAGAAGGCCCTCGGAGCTGGACCTCAGTGTCCGGGCTCGGTCCAGTATACTTGAAGGAGCGTCTCCACCCCCATCGTTCTGCCCAGACACTGAGGTCCAGTGCCGAGGGCCTTCTGGCAGTTCCCTCACTGCAAGAAGCGAAGTTACAGGTAACCAGGCAGAGGGCCTTCTCGGTAGTGGCACCTGCCCTGTGGAACGCCCTCCCACCAGATGTCAAAGAGAACAACAACTACCAGATTTTTAGAAGACATCTGAAGGCAGCCCTGTTTAGGGAAGCTTTTAATGTTTGACGGACTATTGTATTTTAATATTTTGTTGGAAATTGCCCAGAGTGGCTGGGGAAACACAGCCAGATGGGTGTGGTATTATAAATTATAATACTTATAATTATAATTATAATTAATATGTTTCTTGCCAGCCACCGGTGGTTCTCCTAAGTCATGCAAGTGTGTTCCAGCACGCCATTGAAACCTCCACATCTGTACATTAACCTGGAATGCTATTGATGTATTTGGCCATATTTTGACACTGCAGTTAAAGAAATGCGGGATTTAAGGCAGTGGTTTATAATCTTGCCACAAGGATATCTTCCTGCTAAGCAATCACATGCTTTTAGATGCTTTTGATGAATAAGCTACATCAACTGATGTTTCAGTAGCAAGGTGCATCAAATCCATTTTGTGCCTTTTTAGAATGTTTAGCAGGGCTGCCCAAAAGGAGAAAAGAAGAAGAGAAGGAAGAAGAAGAAAGAATAAACTTCCTTTCACAGGATTCCCCCCCCCCTTTCAGAGAAGAGAGAGACTATAAACAAAGTTCTTTCATAGCTTTGATTCTTAGCGTCGGTAGATGAAAGCCTTCTCCGGTTGCTCACATGGGAAGAAATGAGATGGGAAAGAAGAAGGTCAAAGCTGCATAAACATATTGTTGTCCCTGTTTAACTGAACTATGAGTATAACACTATTAGGAATTTAAACAGTATAAATTATGTGGCAAAGGAAAAGGATGCTATTTGAGGCAAGGTTAACATTTTCTTCCCTGTGAGCTGGGGCGAGATCCAGTTTCGCCTTCCCTTAAGGGCAAGGAGAGTAATGGCCAAAGGCATCTCACGAGACTGCAGTAGTATATTTTGCCCCAGCCCTACGCCAGAGAGAGGTTTATAATTTCTTTTTCTTTATCCTGAAGTCTAAATAACAGCCAGCAAGAAACTGGCTCTGTTCTTTCTGCTTCGATCAACAAGGCCCTACATTTGCTGGCGCTCTCAGGATTCCAATAAGGCATTGCCCTTTTCTCTCACAGCCTACTAGCCGATAAGGATGGAAATTGCCAGCCAGCCGATTAGCAATCTTGAATTTCATATGTTGTATATTTCCTGAACTTGACATTAAGTAATTTCACAGGGGGCGGGGGGTAGGATTCAATCTTTTACAGCTGACTTTAGCAGAGCCCATACACATTTTATGTGTATTTTATGCAGAATGGTAGGGTACTTAAAAATGTGACCGAATTTCATTTCACACACACACACAAACACACACTTTTCATCCAAAAATGTGACTTAGAAGGCTGGCCCAAAGTTTATAACTTTTGCAAGGTGTGCAAGTCAAACCTTGTTTTGTATGACGTACTTGGTAGTTTCATTTGAAATATTTCATCTATACTTCTAATGTACCTTATTCAGAGGCTTTTCAAAGCAGGAAGGAAAACTGACTATATTTTCCATGGGCTCCAGGAGTGTTTGGGAACCAAGGTACCACTGTACTGGAAAGGCCACGTTGAAGTTTGGAAACAAGGATCAGCCGCCGTTGACTCCAGGCTGTTTTCCTGACATAACTCTTCAAGGATTATGGAATCTGAATTTAGAATTTAGGAATATAGGAAGCTGATTTCTAGTTCAGTGCTGCCTGATCTGAAGCTGGGAACTAACCCAAGACTATAGGTACCCAGGTCACTGATGCACTGTAGTTTATGTGGACCAGTGTGCCATTGAGCAACAGTGAAGTTCATTTTAATCTAACAATGTTTTTCCGAGCAGAGTTAAGTTTAAAAGCCAAGCTGCACCTTCATATTCCATTTCATTTTCCGCAGAATCCTCATTTTCCACACACCATTCCTTATTTTCCCCTTCCCCAGTGTTTATATCTACATATAATGTGTTGCCAATTTCTCTTTGACACTGTTACACTTGGACTTTAATTGAAATGCATTCACTGGTTTTCAGTGGGTATATTTAGAGTAAAAATATCTTAATGGATTTTGGCCTCTGAAATCCTGTTTCTGCACCAAACCCCTGGGACAGATTAAGAACCTCCTCCTAGTTTTCAGTGGTGATGGGATTTACATAGAGAAGAGTCTTACATAGAGAAGGGTCTGAAATGGTACCATCCAATGACCAATATCAATTGAGTTTGCCCAATTATGGAACTTGACAGCTCCTTTGGATATTTAAGCAGCACTACATGTACCAAAATGATGGTTTAGCAAATTGTGTGTTGCGTGTCGAGGTCCCCAAGCCACCCCCCAAATAACTCACAACGCACACTTAATTTTTGTTTAAGGTTTTTGGCATAATTTTGGCCACAACTTTATTTAAATACAAAACCATGGGTGGTTGTTTAGGCATTGGTTAAGACTATCTGTCCCCCCCACCTGGGGACAGAATGGACTTCCGGGCACCACCGAAAGCCAGTGAGGGAAAACAAGTCGGGGAGTAATGGAGCTGAGTCACAGGCCATCAATTCTCACCCGCATGCTCCCCGAAGGCTTGCCGGCCCTAGTCCCATTCCAGGGATTGGACGAAAAGATGGCAAGCCCCAGGATTCCTTTAACGGAATTCCCTTTCCGCAGCAACCATGGAGGGGCAGGCACAGCCTATCCTAACCCCTCCTCCACCAATTTATAACCAATGCCTAACCACAACCTTACAAGTTGTGACGATTTGCTATGCAGTAGGCAAAAACCAACTGGCCCAGCCAATCAGCCAGATGGACAAAATTCCTACCAGGCTCCTGCCCTAAAGGCAGATGACCCCATGACAGGCATAGCAAGGTCAACACAACAACCCCTTACTTTAGGGCGGGTGGGCGGGTGATCCGTTGCACGCAGCAAAGAGAAAGCTCCAGGCTGAGTGCAGAGTATTTAAACCTTTTACCCCTCCCACCAAAATTGCAACATAACTTTTACCCCAGCAACCCAGTGAACCAATCACTGCCCCAGGCCTGCTTTAGAGACCCTGCCTGGCAACAGAGGGGTGGCTCAGCAGACCCCACCGCAACACACGCTCTCCATGAAGGAGAACACGCTTTATATACACAGTGACAAGGCATAGGATCAGCTTCTAAACGTTTATGTTACGTTTTCCTTCCCAGCATGGCCTTACAGTGTTTAGAGGAACATGAAATGCTTCTATCGACTGTTTTCCGTTTCTCTCAACAGGAAGGAAGGCATGGGAAAAAGAAATTGCAAATGCCCTTCATCTCCCCAATACTTTTAAGAAGCCCATACTGTACAAAGTAATTCTCTCTGTCAGTTACAGTTAAGGGTTGCTGGTGGTGAAACACTAACAAGAGTTTGCCTCTCTTTTTTTTCCTTTTTGGAGGGGGAATTGTAAAAAAAAAAAAATACCACAAAGATTTGGTTAAAGGTTCAGAGTCAACAGCGAGGAGAGCAGCAAATTAAACAGTGTGAGTAATGAACACGGGTATTGCTTGTTTATATGAAGTGCAGGTATTTAAAATGCTTCGGAGCATATGGCAACGTTCTCAGTGAATTAAAGATCAGTGATTAGCAGCCTCTAGGCTGAATCTGGCCTGATGAGTAATATGGTTTGCTCCGCCTCCAGATGCCAACCTCAGAAGCAAAAGATATGTGTGGCAACATTTGCTGTGATGCGACTCGGAAACAGGCCACTTTGCAGGGTGGGAGTTGCAGCCTTGGTCTCGGAATAACGTTCTGGCATTATTAGTTTCTCGCTATTAGTTTCTCACCAGGGCCAGGATGATTACAAAATGGAAGGATGACAGTACCCAACAATTGTCCCTATAGTGTTTACCAGGGACAGTCCCAGGGTGGGGGAAAAACCACTATGTCAGAAATTAAATCATTATAACAAAAGGGGGGGGGGGGAGCCATGTAAAACTCGCTTAGAATTTTCTTTGCTCTCTGGCGCCATCTAGTGTTGCATTTATATAACAAATTCAAAACGTTTTTTTGACTAATGTAGCCGAGTCTCCTGTTTTCTTGTGCATGCCTCTGCTAAATCACACTGCCCAATTGCCTTAAAAATAGAATGGGATGCAGAGAAATTAGCAACAGGGCCCCAATATCTACTCAGAAGTAAATCCCACTGGGTTGCACCATTTGGAATCAAGACCTATTGAATTCAATGGAGCTTACTCCCAGGTAAGTGAAATCAGATGTGCAGCCATACTCCCGAAGAAGGGAATTTAGGACTCCTTGAATGATTAGGTGCAAGTGAAGGCTGTGATTTAGACAAATTGGCCTGCTCAGCAGCCAGCAAAAATATAAAATTGTATAGCTCTTTACATTTAGGAAATAACCATTAGCACATAATGGCCTAATAAGTGGCATTATACACTTCTTCAAAAATATTTGATAGCAAAAACGTATAATATGCCATTCTTTGCAAATATTTAAAGCCTGTATGTGTACTTTTATCATCATTATCCCCGACATATGCGTATCAATATCCTGCAACAATTCTGTATTTCTGTGATTTTTGCGTATATGGAACTCAGAATAGGCACTTCATTTGAGATTTCAAAGGGTAAGGAGGCTCATAAGCAGACAGGTGTTTCCTAAAATATGCTTGGACCAAGGCTCTGTACAGCTACATAGGTAAAAGCAAGCATCTTGAGTCTGAGCAACTGGTTGGTATTTAGTGCATAACTGAGATATGGATGTAAAATGCTTCTTCCATGGACTTCCCATTGAAGATTAGCAAAGCAATTAGAATGCGGTTAGCAGTGACAAGCAGCTCAGTGCAGATAAATCTTCTGGATGGCATCCTAGCTATTTTGGCACATTCAATTTTATTGACTGTCACTTCAAAGCAAATCTTATTTATTATCAGAGCAGCAATCGGCGACATCCTTGAAGATCGCCTAATTCCCCTGTTTTGATTATTAATTTTGAAGATACAGTGTTTGACATTATGTTTGCAGCACTGAGGAGGTTGGCTTTCTGCGTCCCTTGTACGTGATACATGTATAGGTGAATTAACTCGGTTAATCTCATATACGTTTCTTTTTTTAAATAAAGTGCAACAAATAAACAGCATTGCCAGCAAAGGACATGGTAATTGAGATACTACTGGGGAGGGGTGTAAAGGGAAGGAATAGAAGCTTAGATTCTGCCAGCAGTACTTAAATAAGCAATACCATCTTCAGACATCTACTGACATCCATCAAAATTGTTGGCACGAGTCCAAGGACAGAGGCATCCCAGTACAGGAAAGGCACAGTGTAAATTGAACCAGCTGCTTTTGTTTTACATAAATGTCATATTGCTTTCAGGTACACAGAAGAAAATATGGGAAGGAAAACATTGGGTTTTTTATTTTATTTTAGAATGCAACTGGCATTAATTTATTTATATATTCGAATTGCATATTTACCTTCAGAAAGGATACTTGGTGACGCTGGCCCACCTGCGGGGCCAAGAGCTCTGTGTTCATAGCCCTGCTAGTGGCAGTTGCACCAAATTAGTTTAGCTGAGAGAGAGAGAAAAGACGTCGACTCAATCCAGTCTGCTGATCTCTCTCCAAAATAGCAGTTTGGCATTATCATGAGTGCTACAGTATTGCATGCTTCCCCAGCTGCGGAACTGGACTAGGGAATTGTAAATGCAGCACCCCATTTGCAGGGCAGACATCACAAAATCGTGGTGGCGTTGCTTTTATTTACTTTATAAAATTTATATACTGCTTGAGTGTTTTTGTTCTTTTTTAAGCACTCAGAGTGGTGTAAATCCTGCTTAGACAAATATGTACTTACAGTGGTACCTCTGGTTACGTACTTAATTCGTTCCAGAGGTCTGTCCTTAACCTGAAAATGTTCTTAACCTGAAGCACCACTTTAGCTAATGGGACCTCCTGCTGCTGCCGCGCCGCAGGAGCACAATTTCTGTTCTCATCCTGAAGCAAAGTTCTTAACCCGAGGTACTATTTCTGGGTTAGTGGAGTTTGTAACCTGAAGCATATGTAACCTGAAGCGTATGTAACCCTTGATGCTGAGTAGTTGTCTTTCTGTACATTCCTTTCTCGCCACCCTGGCACCAGCCCGGAATGTTAAGTGCACATCATGTCCTGACCTTCTTATCTATCTGTATACATTCTCCCCTTATCACCCTGGAATGTTAAGTGCACACTGAGTCCCTAGGTACAACTGTACTTGCCTCCTAACACACTATAGTCACAAGACAATATAAAACTTGTTTACAAGACCTCTGAACTCTTTAAGAGGAACTAACTCTGTGCTGATCGCCGAAGAATTGATGCTTTTAAATTATGGTGCTGGAGGAGACTCTTGAGAGTCCCATGGGCTGCAAGAAAATCAAACCTCTCCATTCTTAAGGAAATCAGCCCTGAGTGCTTACTGGAAGGACAGATCATGAAGCTGAGGCTCCAATACCTTGGCCACCTCATGAGAAGAGAAGACTCCCTGGAAAAGACCCTGATGTTGGGAAAGATGGAGGGCACAAGGAGAAGGGGACGAGAGAGGACGAGATGGTTGGATACTGTTCTCGAAGCTACCAGCATGAGTTTGACCAAACTGCAGGAGGCAGTGGAAGACAGGAGTGCCTGGCGTGCTCTGATCCATGGGGTCACGAAGAGTCGGACACGACTAAACGACTAAACAACACAACAAAGTCTGTGTTTGCTTTTTTGCCATATTGAAAGGACTCGATTGTGATCATTAGGGATGGGATTTGATGTCCTGTACCTACTTGCAACCCCCCCCCCCAATATTATCCTTGTGCAAACTCAGTCCATTGGGTTGGACTTGAGTAAAACATGTCAGCTCGGCTCAATCTCACTGTTTGTGAAATTCAATACTTGTCACCAGTTCTCCTGACTGTTGTGAGAAAGCTGCTTGTGCAAAGGATATCACTATTTGCAGCTCTGCTACTGTTAATCATTGCTTATAATCAAAGATCAGTCCAGTCACAGATGATAATGGGGTGCAGCGCTCATCTCACTTTCAGGGAGCCAACGTTTGTCCACAAACAGCTTTCTGGGTCATGTGGCCAGCATGACTAAACCGCTTCTGGCAGAGCGGGACTCCGTGACGGAAACCAGAGTGCACGGAAATGCATTTAATTTCCCACCACAACGGTACCTATTTATCTACTTGCACTGACATGCTTTCGAACTGCTAGGTTGGCAGGAGCTGGGACAGAGCAACTGGAGCTCACCCCATTGCGGGGATTTGAACCACCAATCTTCTGATCGGCAAGCCCAAGAGGCTCAGTGGTTTAGACCACAGCACCAACCGCGTCCCTGAAGCTGGCAGTAACAGTGAGCAGAGGCAGTCATTGTCTGGTATCCCATAGCAGTTGCATGTGAGTTCTGATCATCTTTTCCCATCAAACTGAGCCCAAACTATTCCATGATTCCCTAACATTTTTGGCTGATTATTGGAGAGGCAGCCTAGAACAACTGAAGGGGAGCATCAGCATGAGATCACAATAGCCAGTCCTTGGAGCTGGCAGCATCAGCATGATGTCACCATGTCCAGTCTCTGCCCTTCAGTCCAGCAGTGTCAGAATGAGATCACAATGGCTAGTCCCTCCCCCTAAAGCAGTAATCATAATCATGAAGTCACAATGTCCAGTCTGCCTCCTTCAAGCAGGCTACATCACCAGGAGGCCACAATGTTCAGTCAAGCAGTACAAGGTTGCTATGGGAGTCCCTCTCTTTCAAGTAGGAGGGGATATATTGTGCTCCATAGCCATCAATCTCCTTGAAGCTGGCAGTAAAAAGGTAAAAGGTAAAGGACCCCTAGACGGTTAAGTCCAGTCAAAGGCAACTATGGGGTTGCAGTGCTCATCTCACTTTCAGGCCAAGGGAACCAGCATTTGTCCACACATAGCTTTCCAGGTCATGCGGCCAGCATGACTAAACCGCTTCTGGCACAATGGAACATCGTGATGGAAACCAGAGCACACGGAAACACCGTTTACCTTCCCACCACAGCAGTACCTATTTATCTACTTGCACTGGCGTGCTTTCAAACTGCTAGGTTGGCAGGAGCTGGGATGGAGCAACGGGAACTCACCCCACTGCATGGATTCAAACCGCTGACCTTTGGATCAGCAAGCCCAAGAGGTTTAGACCACAGCGCCTACCCTTGGTACAGGTATGACAACAAATAGTAAGTACTTTGTTTTACTAATTGGCAATTTTTAATGTACACTCCTGGCACTGATCCTTAGTCGTCTTGTTGTCACTGTTGTTCTGTGTTTATTGTTTTTGTGATGCCAACAAGACTCATATCTGTAATAATTGCTCAAAGAGTTTGAAAAATTTCTAAAGGTTTCCTTTGGAGAAAAATTAATTCACTTTGACCATAAACCTCATGGATTAAGCCTATGCAATACTTGAAGAAACCAAGTGAAATATTGTAAAACACATGAGAGAAATGAAAACAATTAAATAACTTATTTAAGGGAAATATTTCTACAACAAAAGCATGTGATACATTCACTTTTTCCAAGAAAACATGATTTTTTCAAGCAGGGTTTTTTTCTGGGGGGACGCAAGGGGTACGCATACCCCTAAACATTTTGTGAATCAAAGTTTGGCCTTATTGAGGGGCAGTATTTCAATGTGAGTAGGAAAATGAGAGCACCCTAAACATTTTTTTAAAGAAAAGATGTTACTTGCTCAATATGAATCAGGAACTTTAAAAATATTTTTAGTAAGATTCATGTTTTAAATAAAAACATCAATTCCTTGTCCTTACCATTTGCAGATTCTCATTGATGGAATAAGGTTTGTGTGTTGCTTCCTCTTCTGTAGGGGAAATAAATGAAAAACATGATATTAATGTATGAAGAGTTGAGGAGGAGAGATGAGACTGAATAAAACTAGTGGAATTCATAACGGTCTAAATTTTCTTTATAAAGCCCCTCCTAGTAACCATTAAGCATTACTAACCCTGCCCCCCAATCATGTCATGCAATTGAGGGGAGAGCTACCCAAGTAAGAGACAGGATTAGAAGAATAAAAATGAATGCCAATAACTTCAATGAAACAGAGTACAAGGGAACACACATTTCAGCAGCACAACTGGATCAGATGACAAAATTAGTTGTGCGGTTGTAAAGGCTTGGTTTGTAAAGTTGCCTGTTGGGTTCGCCTACATCTTTGTCTAGTGTTCCTGTTCTGGGAGGCCACAATTGACTTCAGAGGTTGGACCTCTGAACCTCATGCACAAAATGTAGACAGGAAGCAATTTAGTATTCTTACAGGGAGCCAGGGATGGAGAGTCTTTTTCATCCTGAAAGCCTTATACTGTATTTTTCGCTCTATAAGACACACCAGACCACAAGACGCACCTAGTTTTTGGAGGAGGAAAACAAGGAAAAAAATATTCTGAATCTCAGAAGCCAGAACAGCAAGAAGGATCACTGTGCAGTGAAAGCAGCAATCCCTCTTGCTGTTCTGGCTTCTGGGATAGCTGCGCAGCCTACATTCACTCCATAAGACGCACACACATTTCCCCTTACTTTTTAGGAGGGAAAAAGTGAGTCTTATAGAGCAACCTTCCATGAGGGCACGTAACAGTGGTGAGTGAAGCCAGACATATCCCATCAGCCCAATTTAGAGCTACCTAAATTGCACAGAAATTTATTCATGTATGCAACTACAGCAGCAAGAATGCTACTCGCCCCAAAATGGAAAGAAACAGAAGTCCCAGCAAAGGAAGAATGGATACAAAAACTTATGGAATAGGCAGAAATGGCAAAGCTTACCGAAGAATAAGTAATCAAAATAACAAATTTGTTAAAAAGAATGGAAATAGTTTATTGAATATTTACAGATAAATTGCAAACAGATAAAAACATGGGCAGGGTTATTGTAATAACCTGCAGTTTCATAAGAGTATATATTTAAAGTAGATAAGTAAATGAGCAAATTAAATGAATTTGGATATGCAGAAGATGTTAAATATGTATATATAAAGAACCGCAGAAAGATGGGGAAGGAAGTCAAACTTTGAAATGTTTAAATGATTGTAAAACTAATGAAATGTATAAATTGGAAAAATATAAATAAAAACTTTTTAAAAAACATATCCCATCAGCCCAAGCCACCATGGTTAATGGTGAAGGATGATGGAAACTGTAATCCACATCTGGAGGGCACCAGGTTGAAGAAGCCTGGTCTGTATCTCTCCCCACCCCATTGCTTGTGGAGAGGACAATTGTTTCTTTCTCAAGGAGCCATCAGGATCTGTCACACAGGAAGAATTGCTATTTCCCCTTAATGATCTTCTCAGTTGCAGCACCCCACCAATCCAGAGTTGGGGAACCTTTAGCCCTCCAGATGTTGCTGCAATACAAAGACTCTCCTCCCCAGAGGGGAGGGGAGTGGTTGTGGGCGGGAGCTCCAACCCCCGCCCACGCAGGGGCGGGAGCCCCTGCTCCTTCCGTCTCACCTGGCCGGCGCTGCACGCCCAGGAGGCGGCTCCCACCTGGAGCCGCCCGCAGAGGGGGCGTGCCTGGCCGGGATATATTCTGGCGCCGGCCCCCTCTTCGGCCTCTTTCTTCGTCGCTGCTTCGCGAGTCACCCACCCTCCACTCCCTCTAGCTCAGGGCTTAAGTTTTCCTCTGGCCTTGCTATGGACCTTAGGTTGGTCGCCCGGTTGTCTGGGGGCCTGGTAGGAGTTTTTCCTGTTGGCATTAGGCCTATGGGTTTTTTCGCCTACCTCGTAGCAACCGTCACAACTTTTGTGGTATTGGTGGGTAGGTTAGGCATTGGATTTGGGTGTTATGCTGTGTGGGAAGGCTAGGTGTGGCCATCGCCTACGCCTTCGATTTGGGTATTCCGTTAAAGGAATCCGGCGGTCGTGTATTCTGTCCGATGCCTGCTTGGCTGGAGGCCATGGCACGACCCCCGGTGACATCAGGGGTGAGCCTATAGTTGGATAGGCATCAACTGGCTCCATCTACTCTACTGATGATTCAACCCCTCTGCTGTGGTCATCCAATGCCTAAGCCAATACCTTTTCATTGCAGTAACCAATAAAGTTGTGGCCTTTTCCTTGCCCATAAACCTTATACCACGCGTCCTTGTGTGTTTATTTCCACCTCACGGGGGTTGGGGGTCCTCGAACCACAACTCCCATTTGCACCAGCAAGCATGGCCAACGGTTAAGAATGATGGAAGTTATAGTTCAGCTACATCTGCAGGGTCAATGGTTCCCTACATCTTCCCCAATCTGTACCAAATAAATTGATATATTCATTCCATTTAATTCTATAGGCAAAGTGTTCCATTTAAGAAAACCAATTGCCCCACACCTCAGACCTTACTGTTGTAAAAACCTCTCTCTCTCTCTCTCTCTCTCTCTCTCTCTGTGTGTGTGTGTGTGTGTGTATCTATATAAATATATCTATATCTATCTATCTATCTATCTATCTATCTATATCTATATCTGCGAGTGTGTATATAATTCTACTTCCCCTTGAGGAATTTTGAGATTTAGTTTGGCAGCTACCTAAACACCTATTGAATTAGCCTGGCCCAACATGGAAGTTTCCCCCCAACACTTAAACTGGCTGACCGTCAATACTGTGTGCTACTTCACCTCGCCACAAATACATTCTCTCAACTGACTCTTAAATGTATTCAAAATGCAACAGAAATTCCATTTGCGAGAGAGCGCCCTTGTGGCAGATGTATGACCTTGGAATCGTGGGTCTTCACATAACAAGGTAAAAATCTGAATTCCGCTGAGGGAGCATATTAGAAAGTTGACAGAAAGATCCAATAGGTTTATTTTTAATCACTCCAGAAACGTAAAAGAAAAATGCTCTCTGTCAGCCAGAAACTTTCTGTATTGTTGCTGGCAAACGTAAAGGGCAATAAATCTAAAGCCTTTTTTTAACCTGCTAAAATGAACCAGAATTGGCATAAAGCTGGCCAGAAACACTGTATGTTGTGGACACACTGATGGGGGAAAAGGAATAATATATAGGGTTGACATACATCTGGAATTTTCCGGACATAGCCGGTATTCTGTGTCTGGGCAGAAATCGGTAGTGTAAATATTGGCAATTTTCATTAAAAGCAGATGAAAAACCAAAAAAAATGGGGGTTTATTCATCTTTCTACAGGAATCCTCTGAATCCATCACCAGGGTCTTCTTCTGATCACAGAATGCAACTAAGAGCTCCGTACACACAAAACTTGCAGCATTAGCTTTTCCAATAAAAAGGGACTGCTAAGGCTTTTACAAGGGAGAGTTCTATGTCCAGTAGAGCTCCTAAATGCTTAAGGAACTTCTCCAGTGGGGGCTGAGATATGTGAGCTGCACCTGCAGCACCTGCTCCTTGCTATGGAAGAGATCTGCATCATTTATTCTGCTGCGGTTAAAAGGTAAAGGGACCCCTGACCATTAGGTCCAGTCATGGCCGACTCTGGGGTTACGGCACTCATCTCGCTTTATTGGCCGAGGGAGCCGGTGTACAGCTTCTGGGTCATGTGGCCAGCATGACTAAGCCACTTCTGGTGAACCAGAGCAGCGCACTGAAATGCCGTTTACCTTCCCACCAGAGCGTTACCTATTTATCTATATGCACTTTGACGTGCTTTTGAACTGCTAGGTTGGCAGGAGCAGGGACTGAGCAATGGGAGTTCACCCCGTCGCGGGGATTCGAACCGCCAACCTTCTGATTGGCAAGTCCTAGGCTCTGTGGTTTAACCCACAGTGCCATGGAAAAATTCAAGGAACTACAAAGGGCACAAAAGCCCCGCCCATGTTTTGCCAAAACCTTCCTGGCTCCTGCAATTTCACACACCATTTCCCATACACTTTCAAGCATCCACTTGCGGCACAAGGTGTCCTGAACCCCTGGCCTACCTGGCGCCAACTCAGTTCCCAGTCCAGGGTCAATCCATGTGTCCTAAGTCCCTCAGAGATCCTCGCACACCCAAGCTGAGGTCCATCGACATGGGCAGTTAAGCAGGCACACCACCTCAGTTCTTCTTCCCTATTGTTCTTTGCATTCTGATTGCAGCATCTGGGCTTGATGAGTAATATGACCCTCACCTGTTCCAGCTCCAGCTGAAGGACCACAAGCTTCCTTGCAGAGCTAGCGAGCCCCACCTGGCCAGCTAGGTAGCTGGGCTGTGGTCCTTGCCTGCCTCAGCCTCCTAGATTGCTCCGGGGGGGGGGGTGGAACTGAAGCCACTTTACTTCCACCTAAAATTGAGCATTAGCAGCAGTGTAAACGTAATGGAAAGTGGGCTTTCTCTTTAATGTATTCCCTGGCAGAGCCAATTTACAGCATGTTATGGTTTAAGAGAACAATTATATGAAAGTGAAATATCATTGGTTAATAATAATAATAATAATAATAATAATAATAATAATAATAATAATTTATTTATACCCCGCCCTCCCTGGCGAGGGCCGGGCTCAGGGCAGCTAACACTGAATATAAATTACAATAAAACATAATGGAAAAATAATAATTAAAATATGGCTTAAAATACGATTTAAAATGCAGCTTAAAATACAGCCTCATTTTAGTAGTTGCCCATAAATCAAGACCATAAAGGGAGGAAACATCAGATATTTACCCGAGCCAGCTATCCATGCTGGTCCTACATAGGCCAGCAAAAAAGCCAAGGGAAAATTTATATACCAAATCCCATATAAGGGGTCAGAGTTAGTCCAAGCCGAAGGCCAGGCAAAACAGCTCTAACACCGAGTAAACTGGCAAAAATGTATAAATCTAAATCGAATAAGTGTTGGAAATGTCAAGAGAAAGAAGGTTCCTTTTATCATATGTGGTGGTCTTGTAGTAAGATCAAAGCTTGCTGGGAAATGATATATAATGAATTGAAAAGGATGTTTAAAATAACATTTGTAAAAAAAAAAACATGCAAAAGCTTTTCTTTTGGAAATTATAGGGACAGAACTACCTAAATTGTATAGAAATTTATTTATATATGCTACTACAGCAGCAAGAAGGCTACTCACCCCAAAATGGAAAGAAGCAGAAGTCCCATTAAAGGAAGAATGGATACAAAAACTGATGGAAAATGCAGAAATGACGAAACTTACTGGACGAATAAGAAATTAAGATAACAAATATGTTTAAAAGAATGGAAATGTTTTTTAAAAAAATATTTACAGATAAATTGCAAACAGATAAAAACATTGGCAGGATTATTGTAATAACCTGCAGTTTCGGAAGAGTATATATTTAAAGTAGTTAAATAAATGAGCAAATTAAATGAATTTGGATATGCAGAAGATATTAAAAAATAAATTTAAGGAACCGCAGAAAGAGGGGGAAGGAAGCCAAGTTTTGAAATGTTGAAATGATTTTAAAATTAATAAAATGTATAAACCTGAAAAGTATAAATAAATAAAAAATTAAAAGGAAAGAAAGGAGATTCCAACTAAAAAAATAAAAAATAAAAAATTAAACTGTCCAAGTGAGGGCAACATGTATTCCCTGGCAGAGTGAATTCTAGGGCCCTGACTTTGGTACCCGTCAACCTAACCTCTCTGGCTGACAGGCCATGGAGCAGGGCTTCAGTGGCTAATTGTAAAGCCTAGATCATCTCAGATGGGTGTGATCAGCTCCTCCTTTTGTGTTTGTGTGGGATGTAAATCCATGAGGAGCAGTCAAGTACAACATTCCTTGTAATGCTAGAGAAGACATGAGAGGGAATGTTTGGTCCAGCCAGTCGAAACTTCCTGTTCCTCCTGGCTGGAGCATCCTTCCTTTCGCATGTGATAGAAGGTGGGTGTGACCTTACTTGTGCAGGTAACAAAAGGACAAGTCACTCAGCACACCTTCCTCTTTTTCACTTCCTTTGTCGTTTGACCAGCTTTTAGCTAGGACTGCTCTGCTAGCTCTCAGCTAGCAGAAGCACTGGGATTATCCCCCCATATGGGGTAGATCCACATGTACATATTTGAAACTAAGTCTGCCTTCAGGGATCCAACTGTAAACTTCTTTTATTGACTTTGAATAAGATTGTGGTGTCTTTATTCTTTTCAGAGGGATTCAAGGGAATTTACCAGGAACGTACAATTCAATCTGAAGACAGACTGAATTGTAAATAGTCAGAGGCTTACAGAAGCCTCCAACCAGCTATCTGCTTTGCATGTAAATAATAATAATAATAATAATAATTAATAATAATTAATAATACCTATATTGTCAATGTACAACCTGTGTACAATGAAATTAACCAAGCCTCCCTCCCCCTCCACAAACACTCGATCTCATTGCACTCTGAGTGCTTGTCGCACAACACACCAACCCCAAAAGTCAGTTGTGCTATATTATTTTCTGTTCAGCAGTGTAACAGCCCACGGATAGAAACTGTTTTTTAGCCTGTTGATATGACTGGTTACACTTCTATATCTCCTGTCCAAGGGTGGAAGATTAAAGAGGTGCTGGCCAGGGTGTGAATCGTCCCTGAGATTGTTTCTCGCTCTCCTAAGGCAACGATCCCTTGCGATGTCATCTAGTGGCTCAGGGGACGGCCCATGATATCATGTGCTGTGTTCACCACCCTCTGTAAAGACTTTCTGTCCGTGGCTGTCAAGCCAATGTACCACACTGTGGTACAATATGAGAGGACCCTTTCTATTGTGGACCGGTAGAAGGAGGCCATCAATTGTTGTTTAACACTGTTCTTTCGCAAGACCCTGAGAAAATGCAGCCTCTGTTGGGCCTTCCTAACCACCTGAGTTATATTGTTTTTCCAAGTGAGGTCTTCAGTAAGGTAAACTCCCAGGAATTTAAAGGGGAATGTAAATTCTGCTTGACAAACCTAGACAGCATCTTAAAAAGTAGAGACACCACCTTGCCAACAAAGGTCCGTATAGTAAAAGCTATGGTTTTCCCAGTAGTGATGTATGGAAGTGAGAGCTGGACCATAAAGAAGGCTGATCACCAAAGAAGTGATGCTTTTGAATTATGGTGCTGGAGGACACTCTTGAGAGTCCCATGGACTGCAAGAAGATCAAACCTATCCATTCTCAAGGAAATCAGCCCTGAGTGATCACTGGAAGGACAGATCCTGAAGCTGAGGCTCCAATACTTAGGCTACCTCATGAGAAGAAAAGACTCCCTGGAAAACCCCCTGATGTTGGGAAAGATGGAGGGCACAAGGAGAAGGGGACGACAGAGGATGAGATGGTTGGACAGTGTTCTCGAAGCTACCAGCATGAGCTTGACCAAACTGCGGGAGGCAGTAGAAGACAGAAGTGCCTGGCGTACTCTGGTCCATGGGGTCACGAAGAATAGGACACGACTAAATGACTAAACAACAACAAGTAAATTCTGCTAAGTAAAGGAACTTGCTAATGCAAGTTAGGAAGGATGTTAATAAACAATATATCCTCTCCTGCCACCCTGAACAGTTTGTGTGTGTTCTTGCAACACATCATGTCCAGAGCCTTGCTTATGTTCTCCCAGAGTATTGCACACAGAGTTGTGTTCTCTGGGCTGAGCATCTCTCTTCCACCTGTCAGGGGGTATTTTTGGACATCACAGTCCTTTGTATCTCCATATAACAAACTGAAGGCACTTCACCATTCCCTTCAACATTTGTCATTTGCACGGAATCCAGATATGCCCCTCCCCCCCCCATGCTCTTTTGTTTTTTGCCGAGTGGCAGAGAGATTTCCATGATTTATAATATGAAAGTAACATCTGCTTTGGTTTCTGCAGCATTTCATGTCAGTGATGCAAATACAATTTTCAGTCCCAACAAAAGATTTTCGAATTGTTATTCTGATGAAACGTGGTTCTCTGACTCCTCCTGCCTTAATGCTATGAATTTGCATGATCTTTCTTTTGCTGCAGGGATTAAACAAAACACCCTCCAGCTCTCTGCTATATACATTCAGCCCCAAACCTTATCCCTTTCAGATGGCTTCCACGTCCAATGCTGTTCGTTAATCTGCAGCTTTCAGCATCTCCTTCTAACAATACTTACTGCAACCTTTCTATGCATGAATATGCAGAATGATTTATATATATATATCTCAAGTTGACACACTGCATTCAGCATTAAGTAGTCCTGATAAGATCATCAGCTGAAATATTTCTTCACATTCATAGACTTAGAATTTCAGTTAAGGGGTAGGAATGAAGTGATTTAACATGGAAATTTGTAAGGATATGTGCAGCACAATTCAAATTTCTTTACCCAGACAGAATTTTACCTGTTTTCAATAGGACTAGCTCCCATGCATGTTTAGGACTGCCACAAAACTTGGGATGTAAGAAGGCACTGTTTCCCATTAACCCTGTATTTCTTGCATGCAGAACTGTTTCTGTTCTGCTGCGGTTTGTTCTCCACCAAAAATATTTTATTTGTCTTGCTGTCTGCTGCAGCCAAATTATGTAACTTGCATAACTGATTACATAAAATATGTAAGTTATGATAGTGTTACATTATTGCACACCATTCATTTCCATGCAATGGAAACACAATGCACATGGTGGGAGGGGCACAATTAATTGTGCATCATTTATGTGCTGGAAGCAACAGCAGAAGCAACAATGAACACATTGATTTCCTGGATTGATTTCCATTCTGACGTGAGATGAATAAGTGAACAAAGGCAGGTTTTGCTCCCATTCCTGTTTTTGTCAGAATTCTGCCACGTCCTTAAGTATAATAGATAAATCCTTTGAATATATTTTGCATATATTACAGAGGAAAAAGGAACATTGACAGCTGAAATTAACAATAAAAAAATCCATCAATCCTCACACAGATGTATAAATTAATATGGATTGTCCATACATCCAAAGAAGATTGATGGTTATATGCTATGTATTTAAGCATAGAATGTTTGTTGTTTCAAATGGGTTACCAAGCTTTTGATTTCAAGTCTAACTTTCTGCAGCAAGGCAAATGGCTAAGACTGCAAAATTGTGTAGTAGGAATTGGGACAACAAAACAAAAACTCTCCCTATGTTGGGAGGGGTGGAAGGACAGTCATATTAGTACAGGCAGAATTGCAAGATTCCATGACCATTTCTTTGGGGCAAAAATATGATTATTGTTTTGCTATCTTGACAGAGAATATGTTGGTGCAGAATGACCCCAAAATTTGCTATGTGGAAAATGTAAGATGGCTGCCATTTTAATGCACAGTGCACTGCAAAAGTCCTAGGAAGGTGGTTTTTGTGTGTAAATAGGGGCATTCTGCGTCAAGGAATTCATTTTGTCAAGACATCAATTGAGACTTCAAGAATGGATTGTTTTGAAAGTGTATAACAATATTGCTTTTCATTCTTCAAATATCTGCAACTCTGTAGTTCAGTGTTAATTTGTTAATTTCAATCTACAAGGTGTATGTGCATAAACTTGAAGCCTTAATATGTCTGACAAAACAATGTGCAGGGGATTGAATTTGGGTGGTGGTGGTGGTTTTTTTGTAAAGTTGCTAGAAAATGAGAAAGAATTCTGAGGTCGAAATAGGTGGTGTTAGTCAATATGGGTCAC
The DNA here is from genome assembly GCF_965153285.1 of Podarcis tiliguerta. Taxonomy (NCBI): domain Eukaryota; kingdom Metazoa; phylum Chordata; class Lepidosauria; order Squamata; family Lacertidae; genus Podarcis; species Podarcis tiliguerta. The sequence continues at coordinate 76,071,374 of NC_139538.1, read as the reverse complement.
TGCCCCTTATCATTAAGAAAAATCCCCCTCCAGTGGCATAGCCAGGGAAATTTCAATCACACTAATATATAATGCAACACAGAAAGGATTCAGGTGAGGATTCTGCTATTGATTTAGATCAAGATGATGTGAAGACATGAGGCCAAAGAAACCATGCTCTGAATTATGATGCTCACATTGTAGGAATGGTCCTGTCAGGGAACTGCCATCGGCAGGACAGGAGGTGCAAAGGCTCTCTGAGGTAGAGAGAGACGTAACAGCTGAAGAGGGAACCAGTAGGGGGCGAACAGGAACGTCAAGGGAAGGAGAGTCGGAGGAATGGCTCAGAGACGCTTCCAGCGAAAACAGTGGGGAGGTCTCAGGACCTCCTATAGGGACACCCGTTCCTCGCCGGAAACTGTCACGCCGAGAGTCCAGAAGACGTGTTTCCGTTAAGGAGCTTTTATGTTGGAAACGTTTCCGAAAGCAACCACTTTCGGATTCTGCTAGCGATTGACGCAGCCATGCTGGAGGGGCTCCGTCACAGGCAGAGGTTTGAGAACTTGTTCAAACTCTGAGGGACTTGCAGTTTATGCACAAGCAGCTCTTCATCCCATCACAGCAATCCGAAAGTCACCGAAAGCTAGCTTGTGCCAGGGAGAGGCATCATGAGTGAACCAGCCGGAACCGGAGGAGCAGGAGCAGCTGGAGGAGGTCCAAGCCTGGAGGAAAGGTACAGGACGTTGGAGATCCAGCTTGCCTTGCAAACGGCGAGGCTGGAGGAGAGGAGGGCTCAGGATGCAGAAAGGGGGAAGGAGAAAACCACCCCGCTCACCAGAAAGATGCCAGGATTGGTGCAGAAATTTGGGGGGGACCCCAGAAACTATCATGCCTTTAGGACAGAGATGCAATACGCTCTCAATCTGCAATTTGATGACTTCCCTGATGAGGAATCGCGAGTGGCTTTTGTAATTAGCCATCTCGAATCAGGGGCGAAGGACTGGGTTAGACCCTTGATGGCAGGGAATAATGAGATCCTAAAGGACACGATGAAGTTTTTTTGTGCCATGGACCTGATGTTTTCCAGTGACATTGAGCAGGGAGTGGTGCGAAGGCAGTTAATGGCTTGCAAACAGGGAAACCGGTCTGTCCGTGAGTACTGGACTGAGTTTACTATGTTGATTCATAGATTGGGGTGGGACTTATCGACGGAGCCCATTCAGATGCTTTTCGAAGAAGGGCTCTCTTCGTCCTTAAAAGATGAACTTTCCCGGGCCCCCAGAGCGGAGTCTATGGACCAGCTGACTAAATCCGCGCTGGCCATAGGAGCGCGCCAGGAAGCGAGGGCTTTGGAGAAGAGGGAGGGAAAAGGAGAACGTTGGAGGGAGCTCCGCATTCCAGACATTCCAGAGCAGCCTTTCCCGCCGGCAGAGCCGATGGAAGTTGGAACAGCGCGGGCGCGCGCAGTTTCAAACCTCGGTGAAGGGCGGAAGAAGGAGGGAAAGAGCGCCAAGAAATGTTATCTCTGCCAACAGCCAGGACACTTTGCCAGAGTCTGTCCACGAAGAAAGGAATGGCAAGGCATGGCAGGAGCTGTTGGGGGAGAGGAGGAGGAAAGCAAGGAGCAAGTAAAAGCCAACGCCTGGCTGCCACCGTCGGGGCACAGCAGCCAGGCCCAAAAGCAGTGAAAGTGCCCTCACCAGAACCTCCCAGACCTGCTCTAGTGATAGAGGTGTTGCTAGAGCTGCCAAACGGACACCCCCTACAGATCAAGGCCCTTCTGGATTCAGGCAGCTCCTGTAATTTCATGAGTAAGGAGTTCGCAGCTGAGCACCAGATACAAACCCTACCCTTAAGTAAACCCCTGCAGGTGACCACGATTGACGGCAGAGAGCTGTTGGGAGGAGAAGTGAACCAACAGACAGTCCCTATGATAATGAGGGTGGCAAGGCACGCCGAGAGGATAGCGTTTAATGTGGCCACCTTGGGAGGAGCTCCCATCATTTTGGGGATGAGCTGGCTGGCACTACACGATCCTCTAGTGGGCTGGCATCAGAGGGTGGTCTCCTTTGGGTCAGCGCATTGCCTAGAACACTGCAAGCAGGGGAAGGATCCAGGGGGAGCCAGGCTCACCCTAGCTGGGATGGAGGTAATGAATAAAGGGGAGGTGCCTCCGCAATATGCAGATCTGAGCAACGTGTTTAGCGAAAGGGAAGCGGACAAACTGCCGCCGCATAGACCCTTTGACTGTCAAATCAACCTACTCCCTGGGGCTCAACTCCCGGTGGGCAAGCTGTACGCCATGTCAGACAGGGAGATGCAGGAGCTGAGGGAGTTCATTGACAAAAACCTGAAGCGAGGTTTCATCAGAGAGTCCCGAGCGGTGGGGGGCAGCCCAGTGTTTTTTGTGGACAAAAAAAACACAGATAAGCCGAGACTTGTAGTGGACTTCAGATCCCTAAATGCCGTGTCGGAACCCCTGGCTTTTCCTATGCCCCGAATTGATGACATTCTGACCAGGGTGAGGAAGGGGAAGATTTTTACAAAACTGGACCTGCGGGGGGCGTACAATCTGATACGCATAAGGAAGGGGGATGAATGGAAGACCACCATGTTCACCCCTTTGGGAGCATTTGAATACCTCGTAATGCCCTTCGGTCTCCAAGCCGGCTCCGCATGTTTTCAAAGTTTTATCAACCACGTCTTGGGACCTTTGCTCTACAAGAATTGTGTGGCCTTTTTAGATGACGTGTTGGTGTATTCGGAAGATGAAGAGCAGCATGTGAAGGACGTCAGAGAAGTGTTGGGCCGGCTGCAAGCCAATCAGCTGTGGGTGAAACTGGAGAAGTGCCAGTTTCATGCCAAGGAGGTGGAATTCCTGGGGTACCGCTTGTCAGACAAAGGATTGGCCATGGATCCAGGCAAGGTCCAGGCGGTGCTGGAATGGAAGACACCGAAGACCAAGAAGGATGTGCAAAGATTCCTGGGGTTTGGGAACTTTTATCGGAAGTTCATCAAGAACTTTGCACACTTGACGGCGCCCATCACCGACTGCCTCAGTAGCAAGAAGAAATTTGTTTGGACGGCGGAGGCGGAGCGAGCTTTTGAAGAACTGAAAAGGGCTTTCGCCTCGGAAGAACAACTTCTGCATGTGGACCTACAGAAGCCCATGAGAGTGGAAACAGACGCGTCAGACCGAGCGGTAGGGGCGGTACTTCTTCAGCCGGGAAGGAATACGTCGGAGTGGAGACCGTGTGCCTTCTTCTCGAGGAAGCTGAATAAGTCCGAGCGGAACTACACGGTGTATGACAGGGAACTACTCGCCATTCACGAAGCGTTCCGGAGGTGGAGACATTTATTGATTGGGGCACAACACAAGGTGCAAGTGTGCACCGACCACAAGAATTTGGAGTATTGGAGAACAGCTCGAGTACTCAACCAACGACAAGTGAGATGGGCACAGGAATTTTCCAAATTCCACTTTGAGATTTGTTATGTACCAGGCCCAGAGAACGTCAGGGCGGACGCTCTCTCACGCAAACCAGAGTATTTGGAGGGGGAGGGGGCAATCGAAGAAAGACATGTCATTCCGGAGGACCGCTGGGTGTGTGGGGCGGCGCTGGTGGGGAGACGAGAACTGGTAGAGGAAACGGAAAATGACGAATATGCCCAGAATAAGCTCAGAGGTCTCAGGGGAGAGGGTGAGAGCCCGGAGGGTTTTGAGGAAAGAAACGGGGCATTGTATTACAAAGGGGCACTGTATATACCAGAAGGTGAATTGAGAGGGAGGGTACTCAAGCAGTTGCACGATAGTCCCACGGCGGGACATTTTGGACAACACAAGACCATGTGGATGGTCACCAGGGAATTTTGGTGGCCCAAGGTGAGGGAAGATGTAAAGGAGTATGTAAGAGGGTGTGACCAATGTCAAAGGGCCAAGGGGGAAAGAAGGGCGCCGGCAGGGTTATTAGAACCATTACCCACGCCAGAACGGCCTTGGGAGGCGGTATCAATAGATTTTATGACGGATCTGCCCAAATCCAAGGGGAAAACGGCCATCATGGTAGTAGTGGACCTGTTAACTAAGATGTGCCACTTTGTAGCATGTTCACATGCAGTCACAGCGGAAGAAACGGCGAAGTTGTTTGTAGAACACATCTTCAGGCTGCACGGCGCCCCCTTGAGGGTGATCTCAGACCGCGGCAAACAATTTACTTCCAGGTTCTGGAGGAAGCTCATGAGCTTGCTGCACGTGGAAGTCAATTTTTCGACTGCCCGGCACCCTGAAACTAACGGGCAGGCGGAAAGAGCAAATGGCATCCTCCAACAATATCTGAGGTGTTATGTCAATGACAGAGAGAATGATTGGGTCGAAAAGCTGGCGCTGGCAGAATTTGCCTACAACAATGCGGAGAATGTGTCCACAGGGATGAGCCCCTTTTTGGCTAATTACGGGTGTCACCCCAGGGCATTCCCAGGGGAGGGAGGCGAGAGATGGAGCGTCCCAGCGGCCGAACATTTTGTAGAAGAGATGGAAGCGATCCATCGTCAGCTTCAGCTCAACTTAGAAAGGGCCAAGGCACAATATAAGAAGCAGGCAGACAAGAACAGAAGGGAAGGTGAAACAATAAGGGTGGGGGATCAGGTGTGGCTGTCTACCCAAGGGTTGCCGTTCAAAGGGGGTTGTAAAAAATTAAGACCCAAGAGATTGGGACCCTTTGAGGTCATTCAGCAGGTCAACCCAGTGGCTTTCAAACTCCGGTTACCCAGCCACATGAAATTGCACCCAGTGTTCCACAGGTCGTTACTGTCACCGTACAAGGGGGGAGGTGAAGGGGAGTACACCAGGGGACCAGTCTTGGAAGAGAGGGAAAGCAGTAACCATGTAGCGGAAATCCTCGATTCCAGGTGGAAGGGCAATCAGGTGGAGTATTTGGTGGCGTGGGAAGGGGAACCGGAGTCAGAAAACACCTGGGTGACCGCAGAGGAGGTCAATGACGAGGTTTTAACAGAAACGTTCCACCAAAGATTCCCGAGGAAACCACAGCCGGTAGCAAGGTTTAGGAGGGAGTATTTCGGCACCACAGACGAGGAAGAGGAACTGGAAGGATTCGCAGAGTCGGAGTTGGAAGAAGGAACGGACTCAGATGACGAGGAGTACCGAGAGACTAGGAACAACAACAAGTGGAGTAAGGTGTTCGAAACTTCGGACGATGAGGAAGGTTCTTTCCGGGGTTTTACCTCCTCCCAACCCGTAGGGGAGGAGACGGGAGGGGGTGAAGGGGGCCCTGGAGGGGAGGTGGATGTCAGGGAACTGCCATCGGCAGGACAGGAGGTGCAAAGGCTCTCTGAGGTAGAGAGAGACGTAACAGCTGAAGAGGGAACCAGTAGGGGGCGAACAGGAACGTCAAGGGAAGGAGAGTCGGAGGAATGGCTCAGAGACGCTTCCAGCGAAAACAGTGGGGAGGTCTCAGGACCTCCTATAGGGACACCTGTTCCTCGCCGGAAACTGTCACGCCGAGAGTCCAGAAGACGTGTTTCCGTTAAGGAGCTTTTATGTTGGAAACGTTTCCGAAAGCAACCACTTTCGGATTCTGCTAGCGATTGACGCAGCCATGCTGGAGGGGCTCCGTCACAGGCAGAGGTTTGAGAACTTGTTCAAACTCTGAGGGACTTGCAGTTTACGCACAAGCAGCTCTTCATCCCATCACAGGTCCCCAAGAGGCTTGTTTACTGAAACAAGAATACTTAACAGTTGCTTCAGAAGGTGGTGACTCAGGGTTGTTATTCAGAATCGTTGTTTGTAATTAATTACCCTCATCTGCATCCTTTATTACATGGATAAGAAATCCCAGTGTGTATTTCAGCAGAGTCTCGTTGAGATCATTTTCATAGGTCACAGTTTGCTCACAGTCAACTCCTCTGCACACTTGTAAGAAAGGCCATGATTTTTCTATTTATCCATTTGGATGGTTAATTCCCATTTGGCCTTCAGTTAACCCATGTCATGTCAAAGGTGTCTCGGGGGATTTCAAATCTGAGAATGGCTCTTGAGTTCATCAGCAAATTTGTCTCACTCATGGAACTATCAGGTATTGTGTAAAATAGGTATTGTATAAAACTCCCATCATCCCCGGCCATTGGCTATGTTGCCTTGGGCTTATTCATTAACATACATGGAGGGCACCTGGATAAGGAAGGCTGGGATAGGCACACACTGTTTCTTAGTATCCTGTTCTTACCCTTTTCAGTCATTTAAAAGATGGGGCCAATCTTCTAGTTCCAGACCCTCCAAGTATCCCTATTTTCCAGGGACAGCCCCAGATATTTGGAAGTTGTCCAAGTTTCTGATTTGATCCTGGAATGTCCTGCTTTTCCTTAGGACGTCCCTATTTTCACTCGCAAAATGTTGGAGGGTATGCTAGGATGTCCCTATTTTCATCAATCATGGGCTTATGTGACCCCTGAACCAAGGAGATAAGTAACTATACAACCTTTAGAAGACATCTTAAGGCAGCCCTGTATGGGGAAGGTTGTTTAAAAAAAAAAAAAAGTTTAATGTTTTTATACACAGTGGAACCTTGGTTTTCAAATGTCTCCATTGACCAACATTTCAGAACCTGAACGCCGTAAACCCAGAAGTAAATGCTTCAATTTTCACACAATTTTTGGTAATCTAACATGCATGTGGCTTCCATTTTGAGTTTTCTTTATTGTATTGCTTCCGTATTGAGTTTTCGGTTTTTGAACGTTTTCAAAACTCGAACGGTGTTCCAGGACGGATTACATTCGAAAACTGAGGTTCCACTGTATGTTGAAAGCCACCCAGAGTGGCTAGGGCAACCCGGTCAGATGGGCGGGGCATAAATAATAAAATTATTACTTTTATTGAATAGGACATCCCTATTTTCATCAGAGAATGTTTGACCAGAACCAGGACATGCTGGTGCCCAGCAGGCTCAGGTGTCAGTCTAGAACAGGGTAACCAACCAGGTGATGTTGGGCTCCAACTCCCATCAGCCTCTGGCAGCATGACCAGTTGTGAGGGATGATGGGAGTTGTGGTCCATCTGTGGGGCATCAGGTTGGGGAAGGCTGATCAATGGCAACAGCTGACAGTTCCATAAGTTTGAGACTGACAAATAGAAAACATGTATACAAACAAACAAGCACACAAACCCAGGCATTTTCTCCAGACTCCGTTGCCTGGAGCTCTTGGTCCTCTGGCCAAGAAATGGGGCCAGGCTGGTCTTCTCATCATTGCTAGATAAATAGGATGCTCTGCTCAGAAAGCTGTCACAGATGCTCTTGCCAGAAGAATCAGCATGGTCTGTCACTTACGGTCCTTTCCAAGTTTGTACTTTAATCCACCCCATTGAATCCAAGAGCAGCTAGTTTCATGGTGGAAGGGAAACAAGACTGCTCGTGCCTTTTTCCTTGCAAGAGGAGGAAAAGTCCTGTGGATTTCCGTGCTCTGGTTTGATCAGCCTGCCCATCAATTTGTACTTTCCTGGCGTTCATTTCCGAAAGCTTCAAGGTTCAGCCTCTCCTCATTTGTCTTGCGTTCCCCCCCCCCTCCTCTTGGTAGCAGAGAGGCCCTTTTGATGAGCAGTTTTAAGAGGGGCCAATAAGAAACCAAACACAGCAGTACCACAGGGAAGCATTACAGATGGCCTAATGTAGTGTTCTGACACAGATTACTGTGGAATTGATTGTACTTGCTGTTTCCACCTTGGTTGGGGATTTTTACAGTGCGAATTGTTTGAGGTTTGCCAGGATTTTCCTTTCTTCTCTCAGACAAAGCTCTCAAAGCGTTTCTCGTTTGGCAAAGGGGGAGGATTTCTTTTCTTTTGCTACCCTTCCTCATGCTAATGTGTGCATTTGGGCTTGGGGAGGCAGCTAAAGCCACTCAAAGCATATCTCCTGTAGCATTATGGAAAGCAAGAAAGCACCAGCCTACGTGAATTCAGTAATGTTTGGGGAAAGTTTTAACCCCCTGGAAGAATGCCCTCGGGGCTTCTTTCTCTAGGCTTAGTTTCTGCAAAATGCAGATGATCCCAGCAGCATCCATAATGCGTTTCTCTGAAACTCCTCGCAAAGCCACTCAGTAGTAGACCTGAGATACAGGACTCCATCATGACAGCCCTGGTAAAGTGCTGGAGAAGTGCTGGGAGCAAATCGTCCCGTCCCCCCCAGCTTCTTTAGGTGTGTGCAGGATGGATAAACAATTGTGTGTGAAGGATCCTTCATGTTTTCCTCATGCACTCTTCCTTCCTCTCAGGCAGCAAATCCTTTGTGCTTCTGAAATGTAAAACCCAAATACAGATATAAGCTGCCAAGATAATCTCAGATAGCAGCAGCAATTGCTACCTTAGAAATGTTAAAAGAGAGAGATGGATGCTGGCAATCGATGATAGATAGATAGATAGATAGATAGATAGATAGATAGATAGATAGATAGATGATAGAGATAGATAGATGATAGATAGATAGATAGATAGATAGATAGATAGATAGATAGATAGATAGAGTGGTACCTCAGGTTACATAACATTTCAGGTTACAGACTCCACTAACCCAAAAATATTACCTCGGGTTAAGTACTTTGCTTCAGGATGAGAACAGAAATCGTGCTCCAGCAGTGCGGCACCAGAAGGAGGCCCCATTAGCTAAAGTGGTGCTTCAGGTTAAGAACAGTTTCAGGTTAAATACAGGCCTCCGGAATGAATTAAGTACTTAACATGAGGTACCACTGTAATAGATTATTTCCCACTGCATTGATTTTATTACCTCTCTCCCTAAGAAATAGCCAAGGTCCAGTCTGACCAGTTAAACATTTTCCATTCTACACACCAACCCTAGTAGTTTTCTAGAAATTTTACCTTGAATTAAGAATATGCAGACTCCACTCTGCAGAAATTTGGCTAATCTTATTAGAACTCTATGCTTCTCTCAGTATTCCTCCACTGTTTCTCCTGAGCAAGAACTTTCAAATTCAGCATCAAACTTCCCTTTAGATTAAATTTGGGGACTGTTGCTTCCCTGATTGCACAGAGAGTATCTCCATTGAACCTGGGCTCCCCAAAGGGCATCAAGTATTGAGGAGAGGCATTTGTGTGTGTTGTCCTCAGTACAGACCATAGCTGTCAACTTTTCCCTTTTCTTGTGAGGAATCCTATTCGGAATAAGGAAATTTCCCTTTAAAAAAGGGAAACGTTGACAGCTATGGTACAGACTGACCGCCAACTTGGGATGGAGGAGAAATTCATTTCAGTCTACATTTCAAAATGAGCCAACTTAATGTTATGGGCCCAGTGTGATGGGCAGATCAGAAGACAGCTATATTATTTCACACTTCTCAAAATTTTGCAATGCTTTTTTGGTTCAAAAATGCACGTACCAATGTATATTTTATGGGAATAATGCATACAAAATATATATTTTAGGAGAAGATGTGCACATCTGTAAAGTACATCCCTGCTATCAGCATGCTTTAATGATTCTACAAGTCCCAGCCCAGAAAAGGATATGCAGCAGGTACCCCTCAGATATTTCATTACTGTTACCCAAAGACTTCCTACTTCTCTTTAAAATTTCCTCAGATGTTTTCCAAGAACTTCCATGTTCACCTTGAAATTTCATTTTGGAATCCCTCCTGAATTTCACCTCCTCTTGAATATTTTTAAAAAGCTGCTGTTGAGACACTGCTGTAAATCCTCTCGATGAAACGTCTCCCCATCACTTTGAAATCTCTCCTATAAAATAACAAAACTGGAGAAGGGCTGGAGCACAAAATTTTGCATGCACAAAATCCCAAATGTCACCTTATTCGTACTGAGAGCCGCTGTTATTTTGAGAACATTGGAAATGTTGATCTTTGTAAGACATGTAAATTCATGCCTTTTCTCTGTTTATTGGTGTCCCATGGGGATGCTGTCAGAAGAAGCAATAGCAAGTTCTTGAATGGAATAGACTGCCCAGTAAATGAGGGGTGCATGCATGGGGGGGATAGGCAGAAAATCCACGAGCTAAGAAGGGAAACCAGTGAATGAAAGTATGGCATTGGTTTCTAGCAAAGAGAATCTTTCTCCCATTTAAAGTGCCAAACTTTATTCCATCTGGCACCGGTGACGGAACAGCTGTCAGTAACTGAATCTGGAAGAGAGACAAAGAAATTCTTGTATCTGGAAGGTCATTGTCATGGTAACTACATGATCCGATCTATTTTGGATCAACACACCTCTCCACAAATTAGCGATAAAGTACTCTGCTATGTCAAGGTGTCTTGCAATTTTGCACAGCTACAGATGCTGTGCTGCGTCATACTAAGGAAAATCTGTTTCTCTTTCTGACTTTTTTTTTTTTTTTTGAGGTGTTGTAGTACAGATGATACATTTTGGCAGTGCTTTTTTAATATAGTTGTTACAATAAGTGCCACATGTTTAACGTTTGGGGGAAAGTGGTGGTACAGTGGTACCTCAGGTTACATACGCTTCAGGTTACATACGCTTCAGGTTACAGACTCCGCTAACCCAGAAATAGTGCTTCAGGTTAAGAACTTTGCTATAGGATGAGAACAGAAATCATGCTATGGCGGCGCGGCAGCAGCAGGAGGCCCCATTAACTAAAGTGGTGCTTCAGGTTAAGAACAGTTTCAGGTTAAGTACGGACCTCCGGAACGAATTAAGTACTTAACCTGTATTGCGTACCCATGTGATTTCTTTTGTTCTTTTGTGATTTCTCCTTTCTTCCATTTCTTACACATGCATGTTGGCCGTCGTGTTGTCACTCTGCTCCTATAACTTGATATTGCTGGATAGTTTTGATGAACTGCAAAAGCATTTTTACTTTGCTCTCTGTTGCCACCCTGGAACTTTTCTTTATTAGCGCCACTTTGTTTTGTATGATTCCTTGCAAATGAAGGAAAATAACTTTTCTGCTTGTATATGTTGTTAATATAATTTTGGTTACTGAGGACAATCAAGATTGTACAAAAAAAAAAAAAGATTGGCTGCAGACCTAGCCAGGACATAGGCATCCTGAATGTGACAAAAGTGACCTGTGTGCTTTCTTGCTTGCTTAACAGCTGTTGGGAATTTCAAGGTCCCTGCTCTCCCTTCTTATGGTCTTTGTACTGGACCTGGAGACTCCAATAGAGAGCATTCCATGTCAAGAAGGAGGGCAAGTGGGCACCCTATCAAATGACAGGGCCGGAGCTACACAGAGCAGGGGCTTTTCACTGGTGGTGCCCATTGTATGCCTCGCTCTTCCCAGACCTGTTCTCTTTTGGCCTGTACTTTGGAGCTTATAGGAAGACTTCAGAATAACTGGTTGACAAGTCTTATTAGTCGCTGACATATGAGCAGATTTTATTTGCTGCTATTCTGGACTTCTGGTGCACCAGGGTTTACACTAGCATAATAGAGTTGGCGAGGATGCCAGAAGGGATACAGTTTACGACTTTCTCCATTCTCTGCATGACAGGGGGTGTTCAGTCAACAGCGCAAAGGCTGAGCTGAAGCGTTCCCTGCTGGTTACCTGCTTTCAGCAATAGGGGTGGCTGTTTGGTAGTACCCAATTGGTTAGCTGTCAGATTCTAGAGCTCCCTATTAGTGGCTCTTAGGTAATTCACAAAATACAGAGTCCATTCATAAAACACAGTGTTCATTCATAAAGCAATAACATAAATCTCCATTGGTACATATTGGGTGTATATTTCAGTTGCTGAACGTACAGGTTTATGGCCATGCTGTAGTGTAGGGTGGGGAAGAGGTGACAAAACTGATTTCCAATAAGTGCTCCCCTTTATTTCCATAACAAGTCTTTGAGTCTGTACTCTGAATAGTGGCACCAGGGACCTAGAAGGTGCAGGGCTTGTCAGTCCAACCCCTGTACAGTCTCATCAGGGCTGACCTTAAGGCAATTGGAGCAATTGGGCCAAATTGGGCCCCACGTGCCACTCTGAAGCGCCCCCCCCCCCCGCATCAGGGCAATCTAGATGGATTTTATTGATATCCATAAGATTTTTCAGACTTTGGCTGTGAACTGGGGCCCTACAAAAAAATTCAAGTTGTGCCCCACTGCTTCAAATTGGGCCCCACAGGCTAGCCCTGAGTCTCATAGTTGTTGGATCTGAGTTGCCCTGCCCTTGCATGAAGTCTTGGGTTTGCAATTTTGGGAGATTTAGAGACCCTAGGCTTCAGCCTCCTTAGCCTATACATAAATCCGGCACTGATTCCATGAAGTGTCCCACATCCCCACACAAACCTTTTGCCATTTACAGATAGTGTGGACAATTTGAGGAAGCCATATTAGTTAAGTCTCCACCTTTCAGATCTCATTATGATCTGTGGATACCAGGTACAGACAAACCTGCTCACCCACTTCCATACATGCTTGCAAAGCCTGAAAAGGGCTGACATCTATAGACTAGGTATTCTGAAGATTGTTTAGATTAATCATCTATATCCTATATGTAACTTAATATAGATTGTAGCGTACTGTATTCCACACATGCACCCAGGATATTTCAATGCTGACAGTAGGTTGTTAGGCAGGGTTTGGCGGGAGAGAGGGAAAGAGAAAGCTAATTTAATGTGACAGCAACAAGAAATCCTTCTTAGTTCAACAAGCTTTTTCACCAAAAGAATCCAGAATTCTTCAATTAGACGCGGCCACTCGGTGTAACAACAATTTTGCTCAGTAGTAATGGTAATGATTTCATCTGATCTACTTCAGATAATTATGTCTTTCTTCCATGTTATCTTTTTTTTTTCCAGTGTAAAACACCGCCGAGTTCTTTTCTAAAGGAACAAGAACATCTGACGGTTTGTACAATCTTTTCAGTACAAGAGAAGAATTTATCTGCGTTTTCATTTGGGTAAAACTACCACTGCTGGCGGAACAACTCACTATGTCAAGTTCCTGAGCAATAACTGAAAGCTTGAGTTTGCCACAGCTTCTGTTCTTAAAAGGGGACATGTTCATTTATCAGAGGACATGTTCACATATGTAATAGTTAAGAACAAGAATCTGTCTCTAGTGCTGAACTGTAGAAGAGAAGAAGAGAAGAGTTTGGATTTGATATCCCGCCTTTCACTCCCTTTAAGGAGTCTCAAAGCGGCTAACATTCTCCTTTCCCTTCCTCCCCCACAACAAACACTCTGTGAGGTGAGTGGGGCTGAGAGACTGTGACTGGCCCAAGGTCACCCAGCAGCTGCATGTGGAGGAGCGGAGACGCGAACCCGGTTACCCAGATTACATGACTACCGCTCTTAACCACTACACCACACTGGCTCTCTTTTGTACAGTAAGGACAAAAGCAGGTTCATCACTGGGGGTTCCCTGGCATCAAAAGGGCATCAACAACTGGTGGGGACACTGCCAATTCTCTGCTTTGTAGAATTCCACTTGAGCAGGGCTGTAAAATAGAACACAGGATGGAGCTATGCAGAATTGCCATTGGCTCCCACTGACTTCTACGAGGAAACGTTGCAAGGCAAATGGGCTACATTTGGGGGCATAGTTGGGGCAAATCCCAGTCTTGACCTTTGGCACTTGGTAGCCCAGCCTCAACAGACAAGGATTTCCACATGCATGTTTGTGTATGTGCGTGTTCTGTTCCCACACTCTGTCCTGCAGAATTGTGCCCATTTCGCTAGCTGAAGTAAACGCCAAAACAGTGTGGGGTTTGGGACTTCACGTTTTGTCTTTGTTCCTTTCAGGTGGCACTACTGCAATAGGTTCTGCTACAGAACAAGGATAACTGTGACTTTAAAGGTGAATGTGAACCCTTTCCAACATATTTGAAGACGCAACCAAGTGAACTGGACTCCTTGGCTGGCTTTGAATAAACATTCACAAACTTTTTATTGATAATCATCAGCTAAATAGTTTGAGGATCTATACAACTTTGTAACATGCAGAAAACAGCATTCTCAGAGAAACTAAAGACTGGAACTGAGAGAAGCTGGGGTATGTGTGTGGGAGAGTGGGGGGGAGGAAGGAAAAATGGGGGGGATAAGGATGATATGTTTCTGGATAATATGTTTTGTTTTAATTTTGAATAATTTTTTAAAAAATGGAACTGCCTCTGGAACATGCTTTCCAACTATCAGCAGAATTTTATTATTATTATTAAAAGGCGTGTTTTTAACACTGTTCTGCTGTGATCTGCTTTGAGCATATTTATATGGAAAAGCAGCATATAAATTTAAATAATAACTAAATAAACATTTATCAGTACTTTGGGCTTTAGTGCTTTCCTTGGGGAAAAAATCACTTGCTGGAAACATACTGGGCAGGATTCCAACTAATGAGTCGCATCAGCATAAGCCCTGTGTGAGGGCTTCCATTTATGCAATGGGACTTCCGCCCTGATGCTCCCATCATCCCCCTTAAATTGGCTCGAGAGGTGTTGGGAGAACTGCTGAAACAACGCATGTAGGGAGGAGAAGGGATATTGTTTCATCTGGCAAGCCACAATGCTTTCCCTATCTCAGTGTGATGTAGAATCATCTTAGCCCTTTGTTCCAAGAGTATCCAGTCCTCTGGGGTTGGCTTCTTGTCTTTGCCGCATAGTGGGGGAAGGGAAATCAGGATGGGGGCATGGGAAACCAACACTGAATCTATTTAGCCTCATAGAAGCTCAATATCAGTCAGTTTATTTATTTTTGTATATAATTTTATTAAGTTTTCTGTTTTACAATTTAAAATACTCATTTTACATCCTTAAGATATCAATGACGTCCCTTCTACTCTTTCCATGATTCATTTTACATTTCATAAATCCCTGCATATTTTACAAAAACTATACCATTCCATATTCCATTATTGCATCCATCAAAACTTGTTTACACCGTTGAATTTATCTTAATGCTGCCAGCATTTTCAACTGTACACAATTATTTCTCATATATTCAGTAAACGTTTTCCAATCTTCTTTAAATGTATGCTCTTCTTGTTCTCTTATTCTATATGTTAAGTCTGCGAGTTGTGCATATTCTGTCAGCTTAAGTTGCCATTCTTCTTTTGTTGGGACCTTGCTCGTTTTCCATTTTGGGGCTAACAAAACACGGGCCACAGTAATAGCATACATAAATAACCTTTTTCGACACCTGGGAATTTCAGTCTGAATTACCCCCAACAGAAAGGACTCTGGTTTCAATATCAGTCAGTTTAAATCTTAAACCTGGGATCCCCAGTGATTGGTTTCGGTTTCCTGCTGAGTGTGCAATTGGTGGCAAACCTAGATTTGCTTCTGTGCAATGTGCTAAATGGACCTTGAAAAGAGCCACCAGTGTAGATTATATAAACAAGAGGAAGAACACTCTCCCTAGTCTTTGAGTTTATTGAATAAAAGCAACAACAGGTTGAAGATAGAGAGGCCATCTTCTTTTATATCGTTTGAAGATGTACCTGCCCTAGGGAGATCTTCCAGTTAATTCTCACCTCCCTGTTGTGAAGATGGAATGCCATCCATTGCAATCACATTAACACCCTGCTGTCCATTGCTGCTCAGAACAGGTCTGATTTACATGGCTTTAAAATGCCAGAAGCATCCAGTCAGCCCATCAACTCTAAAGCCTGACTTTGATATCACCAGTGGAGTTTGAAGCACTTCAGATTGTACGGAAAGTGCCCTTGTACAGACAGGACCATTCTTTCTGCAACTTCAACTTCTTTGACTTCAAGGACTAGTACAGAACATTATCTGGCAGCAACACTTATGTGATATTGAAACCTATTGCATACTCCTCCGTAGAAGAAAGTTTAAAAAGTTGACCTGTCTGTGGTTGTGCAGCAGGGTTTCAAGAGACCATGAGTTCTGAAATGACAGGTAAACCAAAGGCTGGGTCATTTGAGATGCATGTTGTTGTTGTTGTTTAGTTGTTTAGTTGTGTCTGACTCTTCGTGATCCCATGGACCAGAGCACGCCAGGCACTTCTATCTTTCACTGCCTCCCGCAGCTTGGTCAAACTCACTGTCCAGCCATCTCATCCTCTGTCGTCCCCTTCTCCTTGTGCCCTCCATCTTTCCCAACATCAGGGTCTTTTCCAGAGAGTCTTCTCTTCTCATGAGGTGGCCAAAGTATTGGAGCCTCAGCTTCAGGATCTGTCCTTCCAGTGAGCATTCAGGGCTGATTTCCTTAAGAATGGATAGGTTTGTTCTTCTTGCACTCCATGGGACTCTCAAGAGTCTCCTCCAGCACCATAATTCAAAAGCATCAATTCTTCAGTGATCAGCCTTCTTTATGGTCCAGCTCTCACTTCCATACATATGAGATGCATATTCATCACTAAAGAGGAAAGCATAAAAAGAACCTTATGATATCAGTGCCGAAATCGTGCAGCTTTATTGAGGCAGCACTGGGTGTTGAAATTTTGTGCCCCCTAACAATCTTGCCCCCAGGACAACTGCCTCTGTGGCCCCCCATGCTACGCCACTGTTTCTAGACAGTTGTAGTGGATAGGAACCTGGTTTTTTAAAAAGGCAGCCCTAAGACCACCTTTATAAATTAGTTGAGGTCCAGATTCCTGAAGGGGAATTATCTTTCAACCCACCCATCATTCCACGATCAGGTGAGTTTGGAATATGGACCCCAACATTACACAAGCATCCCTATTCATATAGCAAATTTGTTTTAGGCCTGCAAACAAGACATTAGCATCAATTGTTATTCCGAATTGCTGGTGATCCCTTAAGCAAAGCAAACTGATTGCATGTCATTGTTGGGTTTCTGTATTAGGCAAGCATTTGATTTTGAGCCAGGAAAGCGCAGCAATAATTTCATTTGGTGTGCAAGTTCTTGCCTCTCATCGCTTGATTTCAACTTGCTACATTCCTTCATGATACAACAGCTTCTAAATGCTTCATGTTGAGCACAATATTTGCACAAATTGTTCTGGGCAATAATGTTGACAAGATATTCACTCTTATGCTCAGGTATTTCTGCATAGTTACATCCAGTCTATTGCCACACAATCCATGCTCTTTTGTTCAATTTACTCCAAAAATCCCTTGCTGGTGGGAGAATATAATTTTCATACAATGTCCCCCCCCCCCCCATTGCTGTTCTTTTAATCAATCCATAGCCTCTGCTTTGTCTTTAGAATGGGTGCTTCACAAAGATTTGAACTTTTTATTAAGTATACCTGGAAGTAGATCTGTTGATTTTGGGTTCTCTCAGTTTCTCATTTCCCCCTCAACCTTCCATTCTCCACATTGCCACTTCAATTTATGATTTTCATTTAAAAAGTGCTCATGGGTTTGTAGTGCAAATTTCTCCTAAGATGCACATTTGTGCGTATAGTGTTGCATAATATGCGTCTTTTTCAAAACAATTTATCCAATATGGGCAAAATCGCATGCACACATGTCCATATTGGGATAAATTTTCTGGTGAATTTTCATGAGGACTCATGGCTTTTCAAACGGACGTGGAAACGTGGAGAACTGGACTTAACATGAGAAAAATGAAATCTGAAATTGACAGATTTCCCATCTCTGGTTGTGAATGGCAGGGGCAGAGCGGCTATCACTTTCTGCTTTGATTTAGGGAGCCCTGGGCTTGTGATTTCTCACCTGCTTGCAGCTGCTTCAGTCAGTGACAGCCATTTGCATGGCAGCCATGATAGACAGTATCCTTGTCAGTTTGCATTTCTTAGTGCAGAAAGCATTGATCTGATGTGTAGAGATCTTTCCTATTCTATTTAATTCAAGAGGGTTCTGAAAGCTTCTCTGTGTGAAAGAAACAAGCAGAAGGTTCATGATGTTTGGGTTATTCCTTCAGAGAAGCTGAGTACAGCAAGCTTAAACTAGTTCTGTTATCTCTTTCAGTCAAGGTCATGCTGACTATAAAAATAGGGCCAGAAGGTTTCACTTTGTCTTTCTATCTCTTTCCCTTCTGGTGTGGTGTTTTGTACATAGTACGCTTAGTGTCAAGGTTTAGACTTATTATAAAGTATTGTAAGTTTTAAGTTAAGTGCTACAACTTGATTTCTTATGGACAGTGCCAATCCTGAATATATTGGATTTGTGACCATTATGCTCATTTGCCTTCAGTAGCAGTAAAGCTCTGCTGGATGGAATACAATTGCTTCTGGTCTATTTTGGGGGGATCCTGCAATGGGTTTAAATTTTTACTCTGCTAACTTTACATTGGAATCTGCCTGGATCAATACTGAGTAGAATTTCAGTGACAATCCTGACTCCAGGTATACCTGCCATGATTTCAGAGTCTAATTGCAGAAATTGTTTTATTGCTTTTAATTTATTGGGTCTGTTGTCTTTTGTATTTTATTTTATCTTATCTGATTGTATGCACAGCATCTGCACATTTGGGCTGTGAAGCAGTGTGTGTGTGTGTGTACACACACACACACACACACACACACACACACACATGTGTTCCATAGTCATGCAAACACTGCTAAGCTGAATGTGGATGGAGCCCAGAGTCGTTTTCCTCATGCTTGGTTATGACTTCTTGACTAGGCCAACTTGGAGGAAATTCAGAAAACAATAATAAGCCTTGGGGTATGCATATTGATTCTTCAGGCTAAATCCTAATAGTTAGCAGATATCAAAGCCTCCAAAGGAAAAGGAAAACCCAAACAAAATAGTATGTCAGGCTGTGCTGGCTGTTGTGTTAATAAACATCTCAAATGCAACTGTCAGATACACCATTGATTTTGGAAGCTTTGATGGATGTTTCATTAGAAGGAATGTTACGTGCTAGGAAGGATAATCTTATTCTTTTAGATTAGTGTGGTTAAATAATAATGTAGAATTTGACAATGTAGTTATTTGGAGGCTGACCCTAAGGCTTCATATGCCAAGGATTCCGGGGTTTGACCATAGACCTTCCAAGGCTGGGGACTTAGCCAAGTGAGCAACCATTACTGATGCATACTCAAGGCAGAAGGGAATAAGGGTCTGCAGCATCAATCCCTGCTATTGGCAGGCAGTATGAAGTCTCAGGATTGGTTAGGCATGGTGTGATTGCAAGTACGCTGTCTTTCTCTCTTTGTGGCACCCAGACCAATGCCTTCTGGGGACCTACCAGAATGTCAAATTCACCTTATCTCCCTCTGGGGGAGGGCGACTTTAATTCCCCAATAGGACCACGGAAAGGTGAAAAAACACATTAGCACAAGACTTTGATGTTCCCTTAGGCCAGGCTGGTGCTATTGAAAGCAATAACCAAATCTAGATGGTGAACACACTAGGTTAGGAACTGGCGGCTAAAGTCCAAAGAATAGAAAGCCAAAGGTGTGGCTTTATTTACCACAAAGACAGAAAGATGGGGATGTTGTTGTTGTTGTTGTCATTTATTTTACACCTATCTTATTTAAGAGATAAAATAAAACTGAGTTTCAAAATAACAAGGAAAAGAAAAAACGCAATATCAAGAAGGGACAGAGAAATGCCCACAGAATTATCTCTTGCTTTCAAACTAGGATGAGCCCGTATCTTCTCCAATAACTCAACAATTTACTCCCTCTAGACAAAACTATATATCCTGTTTTGCCATTGATGCATAATCCCATATTCGACTATGTCATTCTTTATATCAGGCCTGACCTATCCTGAGAATACATCCTTGCCTGCCGATACCACAAACTGATGGTCTCCGTGTGGTCACAACAGCCAGCTGAATCACAGAGAAGGATGCGGGAGACATTTTGCAGTAAGATTCCTGATAAGTTTCAGCCGGCAATGTAAAGATAAGGCAGCAGCAAAGTAATCTTTGCTAACATATCATATGCCGTCTTCAGGAGGAGTTGCAACTCTGGAATGATAATTGTGACCCAAATAAATGTGCAAGAATTATCAATCATTAAAAGCTGCTGGAGGGAAAAATCCAGCCTTGAAAATTCTTAAGTCTTTTTTTACTGCTTGGGAATTTAGTATAATTGGCAATTTGTTCTATGAACTTTGTTTACTGATGTCTGAGGATTTGCATATGTTGGTGTTCTGTATGAATCACTGCTTTCCGCATAGCTTCCCACAGATAACTTGAGGTTCATCTTCAACTGGAGGGTTGTTTTCTTCATATTTTATTTCCCAGACCAGCCATTTCTCTCAGTATAGAAGACAAAGTTCTTAGATGAGAACTTCTGACTCAGATGTTTGTGCGTTGAGGTAGAGATAGTACATGCACAAAAAACCTAATTGCTTTCCTTCATTGTTTTGGACAGGGCTATTTCAGCTCAGCCCTAATAATTTCTATCCGCCTCATCTGCCCTCAGTAATTTTTCTTTTGTCACTTTCTATGCACATCTACTTGCATGGTTAATCAGTAATTCCCCCCTGTCCCCAAGAGGGATTGGTTACATGGTTTCGGCCTGTATATGTTGGATTTATGCATGAAGGCCAAATCTGGACATACCAGCCTTCTGTGGTTGCTAGAGTCAATGCCTGTGTGTGAAGGGGGATTTGTCCTAACTCTCAGATTTCATTGTCAGTTCCAATATGGCATTCATTTATATGTATATGAAATGCAGTTAGTTCCCTGGCAACAGCAGAGTTTGAAAATGGCCTCTGATGGCTGACGGGATAATGGCATCACCATTCAGCTTGCTGGCCAATCTGCAGTTACGTAATTGAGTTTTTATTGTTATTATTATCTTCTGCCTTTCCCCACATAGTTCTTCCCCAAAATATTGCCAGACCTTTAAGGTGGGCATGTTGAAATCTTCTCAAGAGGAGGATGGAAGCGGAGAGTCTTCTTCCACCAGCTAATGTCACTAGGCTGGGCTCACACTGTGTCTCTTCTGTCTTTCCTGATCAACCTGTTGTTGCCTTAATATTTGAGGGTAAGATGTTGGCAGTCCTTATTTTGAGGCCTCTTAATTAGAACCAGTCCGGTAAGTGGTCCTGGCTGTCAGCTTCCTCCTCTTCAATCTCATATTGGCCTGTGTAAAACTTAGCAGGGAAGAGGATGGGGACCAAACTAGAATGAGCTAGCCCCACCTGTCATTATCGTTGGCTGCCTTGCTTTCCACCCTTTTAGTCTCATTGGGAACCTGCCAGCACTGGGGTGACAGCAGGGACTGAGGGGTTCTCTTTTCCCCTGCACAACTCTCTAGGGAATCTGGAAGGTAGATGGATTGGTTGAGATCAGGAGGCAGAGAACAGCATCCAGGGAGAGGAATTACTAGATCTGAGTTGAAGGTGAAGCCATCAGAGATGTGCTTGGACTACTGCAATGTGCTCTACATGGGGCTACCTTTGAAGGTGACCCAGAAACTACAACTAATCCAGAATGTGGCAGCTAGACTGATGACTGGGAGTGGCCACTGAGATGATCTAACACCAGTTCCGAAAAACCTGTATTGGCTTCCAGTATGTTTCCGAGCACAATTCAAAGTGTTGGTGCTGACCTTTAAAGCCCTAAATGGCCTCAGCCCAGTATATATGAAGGAGCGTCTCCACCCCCATTGTTCTGCCTGGACACTGAGGTCCAGCGCCAAGTGCCTTCTGGCAGTTCCCTCACTGCGAGAAGTGAGGTTACAGGGAACCAGGCAGAGGGCCTTCTTGGTAGTGGCACCCTTCCATCAGAGTTCAAGGAAATAAAGAACCACCTGACTTTAGAAGTCATCTCAAGGCAGCCCTGTTCAGGGAAGTTTTTAATGTTTGATGTTTTATCGTATCATCATCATCATCAATTCTGTTGGGAGCCATCCAGAGTGGCTGGGGAAACCCAGCCAGATGGGCAGGGTATAAATAATAATTTATCATCATCATCATCATCTGATGTCTTGATCGTCTCCCATGCCAAAGGAGGAAAGAGAAGGAAAAGGGTGGATAATCTGTGGACTTCACGTTGTTTTCATACTTCTTCTCCCATCAGCATCATCCAACATGGACAATGGTCAGGACTTATAGGAGTTGCAGTTCAACAATTTTTGGAGGTCCACAGGTTAGCCAATCCTTGCATACACAGACCCTGCTTATATTCCTGCTGCCAAATTGTTTTTGTACATGACAATGAGACAGTCACACACTGATAAAACATAACATAGGGCTGGTGTGACTTATAAGATCTATTTCAAATTCTGGTTTTAGGCTAACAGCAGAGAAGCATAAATAATAATAGTTAATTAATACTTCCCACATGTGATTTGCAGAAAATCTACAGCTTGGGGATTTGCTGATTTATACTGTAGTCTTCTGTTCCTGCTTTGTAACATCTGCTAATGTATCCTTTGGCACAATGTACTATGTACTTCCATACAAGCCCCACTGAGATGAATGTGTGCTTGCTAAACTCTCATTGGTTTTTTTGGAACTGGCATGGGAGAAGATTCAAGTGGATGGCATTCACAATATTGACTAGCTTCACCTTCAACTCATTTATATTTCAGGTCCCTAAAATTAAATTGTTAATTTTGGATAACAACCTTGAAAACTCTGCAGTTATTATTCCGCATATACTCTGAACGGACATGCTTTCCGGGGCAGATATGAAGACAAATGCAAATTGCTATCAATATTTTAGTATTATTAAAGTTTTCTGGGGCTCTCTACAAAGGGGATTTTAAAATTGCATTGTATGCATATGAGTCTCCCACTCTTGAAAACTCTCGCTGCCTTTGTCCTGCAGTCATTTCCCAGCTCTGAGCTGTATTATTGTTCTATATCAATATGATGACAGTGCTGTCAGATTGGAGAATATGATCTCACTATTCAAATGACTGTCATGGCAGGAAAGCTAAGCTAAATTGCCCAGTGAATATTCCAGACTTGATATCCTGGGGATATCAACGGAGCAACATTTTGCATAGGACTGTGTTAATTTTTAAAACCTTGCTGGTGTAATTTTTTGTGCTGTGGCGATCCAAATTCTGAAGGGATCCCATACCTTAGCTCTGGCTACGGTTTCACATGGTAGTACTTTACTTCCCAGAAAAAATCTCCTAAATCACAGCAAACATTAAAGGACAATTTTTGAATCCTTATTGCTTATACTGTGCATATACCCTCCTTCTAAAAGTGGGAAAGATGAGAGTGCAGTTCTAGAGACTGATTCTAGAGCGCCGATAGGGCTTGGATGGTTCCAACACTTGTTAACTTTTCAGTGCCAGTTGAAAAGCTGGCTTTTTCAGAAATCATTCTCTGTTGCCTAGCTGGACATCTTTAATTGTGGCTTTTCATTAGGATTATGGAATGTGTTTATTGGGTGGCTGTATGTTTTATTGATGCTATTTTTTATGAATTACAAGTCACACCTGCAACAAAACTGTTGAGTGCCCCTGTTTAAACAAGGTCCTCCAGTGTAGACTATACTAAGCTAGATATATAATAGCCTTTCTTAGTATGAGACATAAGATGCTGTAAATAAGCTACAACCACGGAAAGTTTTGTACCTGTGAAGGAGTGCAAATAATGGGCAGAGGTAATGAAACCCAAAGATAGTCTTCTTTGTTTGGGTATTTAAGGTGGTGGTTCCCAAACTTGGGTCTCCAGCTGCTTTTGGACAACAGTTCCCATCATCTCCAACCACTGGTCCTGCTCACTAGGGATGATGGAAGTTGTAGTCCAAAAACAGCTGGAGACCCAAGTTTGGGAAACATTGATTCAATGTTTACAGCACAAAAATAATTTTCCTCTGGGGCACTAGTGTGGCCAACACATTTCAAGTGTTACTGAGTTAAGGGTTCAAAACTCCTGCAATGTTTAATGTAGAATATTCATGTAGCTATACCCGAATATATCAAAACTGCATAGCTTTTTCAGATACGTATTAGCTCTTCAGAGTAATTGACAAGGTTGGAGCCATACTCAAGAGCACCATCTACTTAAAGAACAATTTTTACAAGGTTTTTTCTCCTCTTCAGGGTTCTTCATTACAGCAACTGTTGCTTCTCTGGTAACACTTCCAAATTATTGTTTTCTAGCAGTATGTTACAGGGAGCCAAATACAATGCATGTTAGAGGAGAGCAGAGAAGTAAGAAAACCCCTGCACTCAGCTTGTCTCTTGTGAAACAATGAAGCTGAATGGTAACGCAAGGAGTTGGAGGTTGAATGCAGTTGAAAACACAATTTGGGATTGTGTAGGCCTTGACTTTCATTCCACTTATTCTTCATGATATGAATCTTAGTATTTGGGGCCATAATATCCAAAAATACTGAAGATTAGACCACAGGATAATTCAAGTTAAATAACAAAGCTTTGCAAAAGCACTTTTTTTTTCTGGTCTGTGCACAAAGGGCCTGTGCAGAGAGCAGAGCTTCTGAAGATGATTCCGAGTGGATGGGTGCCTTAAAAACAACAACAGCAACAACAACAACAACAATGCTGGCAATGCAACAACTGTGCCAGCAGGACTGGCCTAAACCAAATGGCATCCCAAGGTGGCATCCCTCCATTTGTTCAACTTTTGGATATCCTTGGATATCATCTTTGTGGTATTGTTATATTGATGTTTTGGTCTCATTGCCCTTGTGAACCATTTTTAGCATTATTTTGATTGAAAAGTGGAGTTGGCTGAGTGTGTGCATGTACTGCGGGGGGTTAGAGGAAGGAAAAACCATGTCACATGAACATAAGTCTGCTCATAATATGTTGGATTGCTGTTGTTGTTGTGTGTTTTGGGGGCCAATTTGGCCAAAAGAGGCATATAAATTCCATCTTGTGCATGTCTACTCAAAAGGAAGCCCCACAGAGTTCAATAGGACTTAACTCCTAGGTAAGTGATTGCAGCTGTAGCAAAATAAAAAAAAAATGATTGTTTGGCAATGAAGAGCGGGTAAGTAACATTTTAAAATAAAATTAATTAAGAATTAAATTAAATTAAATTTAAAAATGAGCGCAGAAACATATTCTGTGAAGTTTCACCAGTTCTGCCAAATGCATTTGCTTCTGTTTGTCAGAACTGGGCCTTAGTCCCAGTTGAGCATGTGGGGAGCTCAATCCTATGGGAATGGGGTTCACTAGAAGGCAAACCAGTACACAGATCATTTGACTCAGTGCTCATGTCCCAGAGGATGATCATGACATCCCTGAAACAACAACAACTTATTCTTCCCCTTCTCCTTCTCCTTCTCCTTCTCCTTCTCCTTCTCCTTCTCCTCCCTCTTGATTCACCACAGAACTTTCCAGGCCCAATGACCAGTTGTCAATGAACATTGAATATGGCTGATCCGGAGAAACGACTTTACAGTGTGAAAACAGAGACAATGTATGTACTTTGCAACCCCCCCAAAATCTTAATAAGAATATATATATATTTAAAGATGAAATTCCGCTGGATGTTAGCCACTGATTTGTACACAGCATTGCAGCAGAACACGGCTGGAGTCCACCCTGCCAGTCAATCATTAACTGTAGGCAAGTAAAACTATATTGCACCAATAAATTAGGGTATAAAGCATTTAATGAAAATGTCTGAATAATATACATAAAGGCTTGCTGTGGTAATTGCATAGATCCTGGAGGTTAATTACAAATAAATTATTAGATGTCCCTTGAGCTTTCCTGACTATTGCGGGAAGACTCTGTGGTGAAATCGAAAGGGCGATCTACCATCATAAATGGGTGTTATAAACGAATGCATAAATTAATTGGTCTGTTTAAGAATCCTATTAAAAAGAGATGGTCATCTTTGGGCAACCGAGAAGCCTTTGGAAATGATGGCAGGTTAACTAGGATTATGTGTTGATGCTACTTAACTATTTGCACAGTGCTACAATCCTCACAGAAGCATAAAACCAGGAGAAACCTTTGACGTCTGCTGATCTAGCCCCCTTTGCCACGCACGATCTGCAACACTGCGAGGCACTTCAGCTTCAATGGTTGGTGGCTCCTCCACCTCTTGGCACTGCCACCAGCGGGAGGTTGCATTTGACATGTAAATTCTACTCAGTATTGATCCAGAGCAGATTCTAATGTTTAGTTAGCAGAGTAAAAACTTAAACATGTTGCAGGATTCCCAAAAGATAGGCGAGAGGCAATTGTATTTCATCCAGCAGAGCTTTACTGCGACTGAAGGCAAATGAGCATAATGGTCACAAATCCAATACATTCAGGATTGCTACTGTCCACAAGAAATCCAGTTGCAGCAGATTTATCTTAAACTTAACAAGAACTTATAATAAGTCTAAGCCTTAACACTGTATACAAAGCACCACAACAGAAGGGAAAGAGATAGAAAGAGAAAGTGAAACCCAGGCTCCTTCTGGCCATATTTTTATAGTCAGCATGACCTTGACAGAAAAAGATAACAGAACCAGTTTAACCCAGCTGTACTCAGCTTCTCTGAAGGAATAACCCAAACATCACGAACCTTCTGCTTGTTTCTTTCACACAGAGAAGCTTCCAAAACCCTGTTGAGTTAATTAGAATAAGAAGGATCTCTACACATCAGATCAATGCTAAGAGATGCAAACTGACAGCTTTGATCCTCATTCTCCTCAGTGGCAGGAGAAGGAACAGATCGCTGGAGTTGTACCACAGTTGGCTCCAGGGTTTTCCAAACTTGGGCTTCCAGCTGGTTTTGGACTACAGTTCCCAACACCCCTGATCACTGGTTCTGCTAGCTAGGGATGATCGGAGTTGTAGTCCAACAGCAGCTGGAGACCCAAGTTTGGGTAACCCTTATATAGACCTAGATGCACCTTTTTGCAGAGTCTCCAGCATTTTGTTTTATTTTTGCTGGTGCTGTCGTTCTTTGTGATTAGTTTCTGGTAAATTAGGGGTAGTGGTTTTGTTTTCCTGTGGGATGATGCTTTTTTGCTATTATCTGATAAGACTGCATGGGAAATGGATTGTTGGATGTGTTAATTGGCTTTCAGTTAGGCTAGCTTTGGTTTGCATCGTTACAACAATGTGATTTTTGCTGCATATCCTGCCATTTCTGTAGGTTGTGAACTGCCTTGAGTACTGTAATGTAGAAAAGGGGGTCCAGAAATGGGGGGGGGGGGACAAAAGAAAGTGAAACCCATTCGTGTACTGAAAATTCTGGAACCTATGAAAATCAGGAGTGCATATCTGGAATACAGTTGCAGATGCACACTGATAGGAGAGGGTCCCATTGATCTCACCAGACCTTAGTGCTATGTAAGCCCAGATCAGATTGTGCTGCCTATGACCTAGGCATTCCCTCAAGAGGCAGCAAATACTTTCCTCATTGGTATGCAGGAGCATTGCTAAGCAGCTTCCTAATAAACGATGGGTCCAAATCACAGTCAATCTCTTCATACTAACCGTGGGGACTTTGATGTGTTCAGAAATGCTGTTGAGCAGCTGAAACTTAAATAGGAACTGCTAACAGGCTGTAGCATCTGAAAGGTTGCCAGCAGCAATCCTTAGTACATCTTATCTTCCCTGACTAATTTGTATGCCAACGTTTATTCCCCCCCCCCCCATTTAAAGCATTCCCCATTTTGGAAAGTTGTTTTTGTTCTGGTAATGGGTTGCTACTGCTCTGTGGCTGCTCAGCTTGTTTGAGTGATGTTCAGGCTTGTGGTTTATTATTTTCTTCCAGGAGAACAGCCTGGAAATTCTCACCAGGCTATGATGCAGCGGAAACTGGCAATTGCGCCTTGCAAACAAACGGAACCAATTCATCTTAATAGAGGGTTGGAGAGGGGAAATCTGAGAGATGCTGCTGTAGACATGCAACTTGATGAAATATGGCACTGTATATGAGAATATCTGGCTGACAGTTGGGCAGCTAATCCCCCCCCCCAAAAAAAGAGTTTTATTGAAGATACATGTCAAGAAGCAAAGTTAACACAAGGAGGCGGGGGGGGGGGTAACCAAGGACTGAAGAATCCAAAACAAAGCTTAAACATGTTTGGTGCATAACCCAGGATACAAGTACGAAGCTGCAAGAAAAGTAGATGGCAGTGGAGAAACTTCACCTGTCAGGAATTTGCAGCTGGATCCACACCGATGTCCTGAATATGACAGATTAGAGTGGATTAAACTGGCAGATTCCAAGTTTCCATTTTGTGTGATGGTGTAGTCATGCCCCCCTGCTGGCTGATTCTTCTTGTTTCCATTCCAGTTGCATTGGGTAAAGCATAAGCCTCTTTTTGTACAACCAATGTGACACTCACTGTTGTTAGACAAGAGTGGCCAAGCCCTGAAGCATTGTCACTCCTTTGTTTACAACTCTCGAAGGGAAAGGAGAATGTTAGCCACTTTGAGACTCCTTCGGGTAGTGATAAAGTGGGATATCAAATCCAAACTCTTCTTCTCTTCTTCTACAGGACAAGTCAACATTCCAATCGCCTTGGCGTTTCACCAATGCCAACGATGAGGTTCACGGGACCTCTCATCCATTTGTGTGGGAAACATGAAGTTCAGAAGCTGTGTGCAAGTTTTCAGAGATTGTGGGCCAGCTCTTGCTCTCAGGACCAACCTGCTGGGAATCGCTTCCTCTTGCAGTAGGACTTGCAGTGACCTGTGGAGTTTTGGGAACCTGGTGGGACAGAAAGAGGACAGGTGGGGGGGTGGAAATTGAAAGAGCTAAAATGCACAGAGCAGTGGAAGTAGGATGAAGTCCTCTGCAATCCATCAGTTCTTCATCGAGTGTTAATGGAGAGGGAAGGGGAGAGAGAGAGAGAGAGAGAGAGATTATGTAATGCTGCAATCTTCACTCACGTTTGGTTCAGGCTTTCTCAATTTTGGTTCTGGCCCTTCCTGCCACCAGTATAATAATAATAATAATAATAATAATAATAATAATAATAATACATTTTTATTTATATCCCGCCCTCCCCGGGCTCAGAGCAGCTAACAACAATAAAATAATACAACATTCTAAAATCATTTCATTATAAAAATAATTCAAATCAAATTAATGGCAACCATTCGGCTAGAGTTCTGTGAGGATTGCCAAAGGAGGGAGTCAGGCTGTGCCCTGGCCAAAGGCCTGGTGGAACAGCTCTGTCTTGCAGGCCCTGCAGAAAGTATGCCATACCCGCCAACATTTATCCAATTAAAATAGGGACATCAATTATTATTTTATTGTTATTATTACCCTGCCCATCTGACTGGCTTGTCCCGGCCACTCTGGGCACCTTGCACATTCCAACATATATAAAAACATGAAACATTAAAAGAACTTCCCTATACAGGGCTGCCTTCAGGTGTCTTCTAAAGGTTACATCTCCTTGGCTCAGGGGGTCGCATAACTCCATACCCGCCAACATTTCTCAATGAAAATAGCGGCATCCTAAGGAAAGCCGGACATTCTGGGATCAGATCAGAAACTGGGATGGCATCTGTAAATCTGGGACAGTCCCTGGAAACTAGGGATACTTGGAGGGTCTGGTATGCAGCCCCCAACAGATTATTCCCCACTGCAGCCCTTAAGAGAATCAAGGTCCCCCACTCACAACCAAACTGGTAATCTACAGGAGTGACTCCCTGACCTGCAAGCTAAAGTGGCAAAATTAATAATGCGCTGTGGATTGCAAAAGTTTATCCAATATATGGAAATATGGAAATTTATATCTGTCTCCACAAAAGAGTAACCTTGAAACCAGCCCTTCATTGCCAAGAGCGCTGTGATGAACAGACTTCACAGAAGGGACTATTACTCCTAGTATGTCACCAGTGGCCAGATCTACTTATTTTGATTTATAGCTCATTTCCTTTGAAAGAACCAGGCTAGTTGACAGTAATTTGAAATTGGACATCCATTTCAGGTGTGTAGAAATAACCTTTCCTGGGCTGTACTATTTCAGACTGGAGGGGAGGGATCACATGTTGGAATGCACCCTGCCAAACTAAGAAAAAGTGTCCCCACTCTCTCTCTGCATTCCCCTTTCTCAGGCAGGAAAAATGACTCTTGCACCCAAACTTCAGGAACAAGAGATAAGATGCAGCTATTGGTTTAGAATGGACATCAATTGTTATACACTGCAAAGTTTAACGGATTTGCAATGAGGTGAAATTTCCTATAGTGCTGAGGTATTGGAATTTGGACTATTGGATCATTTCTTCTTGAATCACAACTTCTTTTCTGGACATACTCCCCTTGGTCCTTCAGCGATTAGCTCTCTAGCTATAGTCCCTCATAGCCCTCAATTTGCTGTGCTGAGGAAGACCTGTCTGTGCCATACTTTCCATGCTGCAGAGGAAAATTGGGGCATGCGTTTTTCAGGTCTGTGTTCTCGCATGAGTGACGTGCATCTTTGGGGGCTGCGCTCTCACAGGAGTAAAAAAAAGGACATCCTGTATCCAATCAGAAGCATTCTAAACCCTCCATCTCCCAGAACCTGGTGAGCCTTAAAAGTAGGAGAGCAAAGAGCTCGAACTGGATATGGAACAACTGATTGGTTCAAAATTGGGAAAGGAGTACGACAAGGCTGTATTTTGTCTCCCTGCTTATTTAACTTATATGCAGAATTCATCATGTGAAAGGCTGGGCTGGATGAATCCCTAGCCGGAATTAAGATTGCTGGAAGAAATATCAACAACCTCAGATATGCAGATGACACAACCTTGATGGCAGAAAGTGAGGAGGAATTAAAAAACCTTTTATTGAGGGTGAAAGAGGAGAGCGCAAAATATGGTCTGAAGCTCAACATCAAAAAAACGAAGATCATGGCCACTGGTCCCATCACCTCCTGGCAAATAGAAGGGGAGGAAATGGAGGCAGTGAAAGATTTTACTTTCTTGGGCTCCATGATCACTGCAGATGGTGACAGCAGCCACGAAATTAAGAGACGCCTGCTTCTTGGGAGGAAAGCAATGGCAAACCTAGACAGCATTTTAAAAAGTAGAGACATCACCTTGCCAACAAAGGTCCGTATAGTAAAAGCTATGGTTTTCCCAGTAGTGATGTATGGAAGTGAGAGCTGGACCATAAAGAAGGCTGATCGCCGAAGAATTGACGCTTTTGAATTATGGTGCTGGAGGAGACTCTTGAGAGTCCCATGGACTGC
The DNA here is from genome assembly GCF_965153285.1 of Podarcis tiliguerta. NCBI lineage: Eukaryota > Metazoa > Chordata > Lepidosauria > Squamata > Lacertidae > Podarcis > Podarcis tiliguerta. The sequence goes on along the minus strand of NC_139538.1, from coordinate 76,040,489 downwards.
AAGAAGATCAAACGCATCCATTCTTAAGGAAATCAGCCCTGAGTGCTCACTGGAAGGACAGATCGTGAAGCTGAGGCTCCAATACTTTGGCCACCTCATGAGAAGAGAAGACTCACTGGAAAAGACCCTGATGTTGGGAAAGATGGAGGGCACAAGGAGAAGGGGACGACAGAGGATGAGATGGTTAGACAGTGTTCTCGAAGTTACAAACATGAACCTGACCAAACTGTGGGTGGCAGTGGAAGACAGGAGTGCCTGGCGTGCTCTGGTCCATGGGGTCACGAAGAGTCGGACACGACTGAACGACTAAACAACAACAACAAGGTGACTTGGTGGGATACAATCCCATCACTGATCTGTGGCCTCTCCCAAGCAGTTCCAGCCATTAACTGAACAGTAATAAACCAAATACATATTATCAACTAGGTTCCCCTTCTCTTGCATGGATGTTGTTATTATGGAGACAACTAAACTGACACCTTGTTATTTCCCAATTATTTTCAGTCAGCTGCTTCCCTACCAACTTTATTAATCATTCTGTGGTTTGATCACACGGAGAGTAAACACGGTGATTGGCGTCACCCTACAAATGTCATGAGATTCATTATTGATCTTTATTTTATTTTAAAATATGAACTAGTATCTTTGGGGAAACTTCGCATTTGCTACTTTCTCAGCACCTCCAGGCAATCAGAAGAAATAATGGGGGCAGTTTTTTCCCTTTATCACTCTGAATTCACTTCTAATATGTCTAGAAATAATTGCAACAGTTAGAAAACACTAGGTCTGAGCAAAATCTGGGTGCTACTTTCTTTTTCCTTTTGTCAGTCTTGAAAATCAGTTTCTATTTAATTTTTTGCTTATTTATGTCTCTCTTTATCAAACATGTATGCATTTGAATGGCCCATATCTATCTATCTATCTATCTATCTATCTATCTATCTATCTATCTATCATCTATTTACATTTGAATCCCACATTTTCTTCAAGGAGCTCACGTGTTCCTCATTGTACATTTATGATAGACAAGATGTAAACATACATATGTGTGCCAGCCTATGATGTAAGTACATGTAAATGCATGTGATGGCTGTTCTTTTGGCTGTTTCTCCCTATGTGGATGCAAATGGTACCCCCAAAAATGGTGCCCCCAGAAGCAGAAGCATCTTAGCTGCAACATTCAGCTACAAACACCAAAGGACTGAAAAACACTGACTTCCTTCAAATGTGAGAAGTTGGCAAGCACCCAAGAACATGTAAAGGTGTTTAAAAAACAACAACAATCTGTTCTTGCAGAGCACATACCTGAGAATCTTCTTCTTCTTCTTTGGTGATCACTCGTAGCCGAGTAAGATTGTCTTCCATAAACACAGCCTTAACAGTGAGTCCGTAAGTGACTGTGGAGGCCAATTCTGGATCCACACGTCCTTCCACAGCGGGGACATAGGTTTCTGGGTGGGAGTTGATCATGGTGAGGTTTTGCCAAGCATGCCTTCGTCTTAGCACGTTTCTCCTTTTCATCCTGAGTTTAAACATCTTCAAAGCCCATGACACCTTTGGTAAAGGCTGTTCTCCAATTGGAGCACTCACAGGCCAGTGTTTCCCAGTTGTCGGTGTTTATACTACATTTTTATATATATTTGCGTTGAGAGAGCCTTTAAACCTCTTTGGTTGACTACCAGCATTACGCTTTCCATTTTTAAGTTTGGAATAGAGTAGCTTCTTTGGAAGATGATAATCAGGCATCCGAATAACATGACCAGTCCAACGAAGTTGATGCTATAGAATCATCGCTTAGACACTGGTGATCTTTGCTTCTTCCAGTACACTGGCATTAGTTCGCCTTTCTTCCCAAGTGATGTGTAAAAATTTTCAGAGACATCATTGATGGAATCTTCCAAGCAACCAAAAATGTATCAGGAGCATTATGGGAAATCCATTGCTCAAAAAGAACCTCAAGCTTGTAAATGTGAATTAATTATTTCATAAGGAGGTGGGTGAAATTCAAACACTGCATTTCAGTATGAACTGACCTGACCTGCACCCAGGTCTAATGTGCAAGCTGAAACTTATTAGGACTTAGCTATACAGCTGCAAATATAATGTTGTAAGTTTATTTTAAGTGCATTATACAAATGTGACACTAGATGGCAAAGGTGAGCTCATGGCAAATTCAATATATTTTTCAAAATGCTTTTCTAAAAAAGCATGTCCGCAGCATTTTTTTTATATGTGTCTAGATTCCACCTGAGTTATCCACCATAATCCACACTTGTCTGAATGCACTGCTTTATTCTCAGCAGTCTAAAAACTGTTTATAAAATCTCACTTTGACAGAAAACTCATTTAGAAATGTGCATGTTGTTGCCGGCAACCGTCTTAGAAATGGATCTGGCACCGACAAACTCATGACGACACCAATATTTAACTAAATGCCAATATTTAACTAATAAAACACCACATCTACCTAACCAAATTAAGGCCTCGGTTGCAATAGCAAACTCAAAGCAGCAAGAAAACATTCAGTTCAGGGAGTAAGAGAGAAGGAGTCTATCTGTTAAAAGTCCAATATGTCTCTGCCTGTAACTAGTTGTTCGGCTGGTGGTCAAACTGCCCCAGCTGTGCTGAAATGGCACCCTTAACCCCAAGCAAATTTAGGGCAGACCTAGTTAGTATTATGACTAGAGCATCTGTAATATTATGGAAATTTCCTGGAAATGGCAGGACTGAATGCAGTCGTGCTTTTCTATTGATGTGTGTGTGGAGGTGGAAGTGCAGGCCAAGCAAATGAGCAATAACAGAGAGAGAGTTTCAGGGGGGGAAATGCCACACAGAAGTATTCCAAGAGAAGCAACCTTCAGTGAGGAGCATTAATTGACAGTGCTGAAGTAAATTATCCTGCTTTGTGACCTACCAATTTCTCTGAAAGGAGCGTGACATTTACTTGCCAAGAAGGTGAAATAATTCATTGCTTCCCCACCGCCTGTTGAAACCTCAATGGGGTTTTCTTTCTTTATGCTCAACTCCTTAGCACTAGTGATTTTGTTGCCGATTTGGGGCTCATATTCAGTGCGGTGTTCTTCCCCGATTATACTTGGCAAAAGGGACTGAAATGTGACAGAAAACAACCAGTCTTGAAAGCGTTCCTCTATAACAAGTTTTAGGACTTCAGAATGGACTCAGCTCCATCTCTGCAAATAAAATGTTTAACTTGTGAAGTGCAGTATACAAATGTGACACCAGATGGCGAAAGTGAGCTATGCAAAATTCAATGTATTTTTCAAACTTTTTTTAAAAAAAGCATTTTCACTGCGTTTTTTATATGTGCATAGATCCCACCCATGAATGGTGACACTTTCATCACAAACTGAGTACATTTAGCTAGGTTGAATAATTTCAAAAGAAGCAAAAAGTAGAAGAAATTTCTCAGGAACCACCTGCATTTCTCTCCTTGGGACCCATGGGGGGGATATTAATGGTGGTTCCAACTGAAGCTATGCTGTAGGTGACTTTTGCTTCTTCTTTTTGATCAAACAAACAAGAAAAGTTTTCTTAACAAAACAATCTGTGAAACAAAGTGAGTCAGGAAATGTGCTCTTTCAGGTAGAAGTTAACTTATTTACTTTAACTAACTATAAGATGCCACAGGCTTAAAAACAGTGTAACAGTTTCTCTTAACCTCTCTTTACTCAAAATCAGTTGTTATACTTCAGTTTCTGTTACTTAGTTATGACAGTTAAATACTTTTAACACCACACAGCTTCCTTCACAGATTAATACCCTGGTTCATGAGTTCAGTTACCCACTCTCTTTTTTAATAATAACAAAAAATCAACAAAGCAATAATTATAAATAAATAAGAACAAAAATGTGCACCCCCCCACAGAGACCATTCCATTGTAATTATCCAACCTCCCAAAATTTCAAGACCTCTTGCGATGGTTTGACCCCTTTCCATTTTAACAGTACAGATTCTACAAACACCCTCTATATCTCCTCAGTCTTTTGCTTCTGACTAGTATTGGATGTTCTGTTGAGAATCTGGGCTTAGCAAAGAAGCCCGACCAGGCACTTTGGAATTTGCTGGGCCATTTCCTGGGAACTGAGGCCTTCCTGCATTGCAGCTTGCCACAGTTAGTAGCCTGTTATACTCCGTGCTTCATCTGCAGTGTTCAACAGAGTACAAGTAGCCTATAGGTGCTGAGTTTCTGGAGAGGAGAAGGTCTGCAGGCTGCTCTTCAGGCCTTTGTTTCTCTGTAAGTGGTTGATCATGTCAGAAAGCCATCAGCACTGAAGTGTGCTTATGTAGGGACAGTCTGCTAAGGGTGGGAGCAGTTAGCAGAAATATACATCTACGATACATGTTGTTCACTGAAAGAAAATTATATGAAAATGATGGATAGGTGGTATCTGACAGCTGTCAAGTTAGCAAAAATGTATAGAACAAGTTCAAATATTTGCTGGAAATGTAAAGAAAAAGAAGGCACCCTTTATCCTATTTGATGGATGTGTAAAGTAACTAAACATTTCTGGGAGATGATATATGATGAAATGGGGGGGGGGGAGTTTAAAATAACTTTTGTTTAAAAAAACAGAAGCTCTCTTACTAGGAATTATAGGTACCAAGATGCCAAAGGAACGGAAAATATTATTTATGTATGCGACAACAACCACAAGGATGCTACTAGCGCAGAGATGGAAGGAAGAAACTAACCCGACCAGAGAAGAATGTCAAACCCAGTTGATGGACTATGCCAAAATGGCAAAATTAACTGGGAAGTTGTCTTATTGAAGACAAGAACTTCAATAAGGAATGGGAAAAAATTATAATTGATTTACGAGACCACTGCAAGCAGGTTAAAACATTAGCAGGATTTCAACCACGTTTGTAAAGTAACGGAGAGTATGGATAATTTAGAAGGAATACCATTGGGACCCATGGAAGGGATGGGGTGAAGTCAGGAGATTCAGAGTAATCTCAATATTTGGATTCGGAACCTATGATACACCCCAAAGGCACACTTCTCTCCCCTATAGGAGCAGAAGAAAGCTGCCCATGCGTTTTTAAAAGGAAAGGAAAGGGGGAAAGACCGTTCTGCGCTCACTATCACATTCCCTGCGGAATTTCACAACTGAAAAATGTGAACAACCCAACCATATTTTCCATTAGCCCGGTATGGAAGACATTCCTCCCATCAAAGAAATGAGAAAGATTCCCTTTATTTAATAATATTCTTAATAGCTGTGAAACGCAAGTACATTAAGCCAGATTTTGATGAAATTAAGCTTGCCTGCCGACACTGATAGGAATAAGAGAATAACCCTGTCTCGGTTCAGCAGCCTTTTGTGAAATACAAATTAATTTACCTTTGTCACTCTCCATTCATGGGGTGATGTATGTCTTCCTTCTTTAAGGCTAATTAAACATCCAGAGGTCCTTTTTCATTGCTGTTCAAAGCCTGTACACAGTATCGGGGCAAAGTTGACAGCTCATGTGTTTCGTACTTGCTGTTGTTTTTCCCTTCGTTAAGATTGTTTTGCTTGGGCGTAAGGTTGATAAAAAATATGTTTACTCCTTAATTGGGATGAGGACCCACAACCATGCAATATGAAATATTCAGCACAGTCAGATGAACCACTTAGCCTCACTGATTGATGTGGAGCTATATTGTTTTATTGATTTTAACTTTTGTATGTTTTTAAGAATGGTTGTACAACCGTACCTTGTTTTGCAGCCGGGATCCGTTCTGGAGCCCCAGCCGCTAGCCAAAAATGATGCAGGGCAAAGCACCACGTCTGCACACTCACAGTGTGGTTTGCACTTCTGCGCACGTGCAAAGCACTATTTAGTGCTTCTGCGCATGCATGAGCAGCAAACCCGGAAGTAGCCCATTCCGGTACTTCTGTGTTTGCCACGGACAGAATGGATGCTAGACAAGGGAGATGTTCGCGGAGGTATTACTGTATTTCATTTTTTTTCTTACTTACTTGGAAGGTCAATACAGCCCAGGTGGTTAGGAAGGCCCAACAGAGACTTCATTTCTTTAGGGTCTTGCGAAAGAACAATGTTGCAACTAATGATTTCCTTCTATCGGTCCATGATAGAAAGTGTTCTCTCATACTGTATTACGGTGTGGTACACTGGTTTGAGAGCCATGGACAGAAGGTCCCTACAGAGGGTGGTGAAGACAGCACACAATATCATGGGCTGTACCCTGCTTCAGGTTACAGATGCTTCAGGTTACATACTCTGCTAACCCAGAAATAGTAACTTGGGTTAAGAACTTTGCTTCAGGATGAGAACAGAAATGGGGCGGTGGCAGCAGGAGGCCTCATTAGCTAAAGTGGTACCTCAGGTTAAGAACACTTTCAGGTTAAGGACGGAGCTCCAGAACGAATTAAGTTCTTAACCCGAGGTACTACTGTATGTTGAATATCCAATAAGATGTATGAATTCTCATTCAGTCCCTGAAAATATTGGATACACACCTCAAATCTAACTACTCTGCCTTTAGCTAGCTGACGTTCAAGTCAGCAGCTACAACAGAAGTGTCATCAGCCTTATTAACTGTAGCAATGTTGAACGCTTAAATCTTTGCACATTGAAATTTGTTTCCCTGTTGAACCCAGTGCCCTTTATTGGGTTTGTAGATTTGCTGGTTATTTTAGGGTTGCTCGTGGAGGGCTGAACAAGTGCTATTGATTTTGGTTCAGGAATGAAAGATCCTTTGAAGCATTTGCCTTCTGGGAACTGCCCAATACCATAGGGTGAGCTATGGCAGATCAAAACCAGTTAATAGCTACAAGTGAGGAAAAGAATGCGCCGGCTGGAAAAGTGAAGCTTTAAAAGTGAACTAATCAATAGCCAGCTGATGGCTTCTTTGAATCTCTCTGCTCTTTGTTCACCTTAAAAATGCATGGGGTTATTTCCCATTATTTTGGCTCTGTCACTGTTGAAGGACACTTTCAAAGCAGAGGATGCTCAGAAGTGAAGAGCAAGATGGGATCGTGTTTTGTATGTCATCATGCTGTTCGTAGATGCTGTTTCCTAAGGCTTCATCCCAGGACATGGTTCTGACAAGGCACAGGATGCAGCAACGTTCCTGAGGTTCTATGGACCTGATCTGGTCAAACTCCAGACCGGTTCCAGAGACAACTGGACGTTGGCCAAGGTGACATCTTCAATTGCCCCATGGGACTACCAGTGATGGGCAACAGAAATGCCACATTTCCACAGTCTTTCAGTTAATGTCGTTTCACATTCTCTGCAATACTCTAATGTAGCATGATCCAGTGGGAAATTTACAAGTGGCAGGCAGCTTACAGTTAAAATTAAGTGAAGAAGGGGAAATATAGGGGATGATAGTCTGATCTTGAGCACCCTCACTCACAAGCCTTCACTCAGTTATTGCCTGAGTGTGTTGAGTGCTAGACTTGGGTCACAGCCTGCATGTGAAACTACAGGCTCAGCCACACTTCCTTAAAAAATAAAATAAAATAAAAAAATATGATTTTCAGTTATATACATTTCAATAATTTTACAATCATTCTAATATTTCAAAACTCGACTTCCTTCCACCTCTTTCTGCAGTTCCTTAAATTTATTTTTTGACATTTCCTGCATACTCTAAATTAACTTATTCTTTTATTAATCTGCTTTAGATATATGCTCTTATGAAACTGCAGGTTATTTCAATAATCCTGCTAATGTCCTTATCTGTTTGCAGTTTATTTGTAAATATTCAATAAACCATGAATAAATTTCTGTACTGTTTAGGTAGTTCTGCCCCTATAATTCCTAAAAGGCTCACCCACACTTGTTCCATGCCTAGAAAGCACAATTTTCCTGCTTGACCCATATTGTGTCCTGGCAGCTTTCCCTTTGCCCTGTTCCTTTCTCAGGGAAAATCTGCTCTTTAGCAATAAATCGGAACCAATGGCTATCTGTGGGAAACCTGATCCCTGTTTGCTCCAATTGAGCATTAAAGGGCAGTTTTTCCCAGGGAAAAGGAGCAGCACAAGTTCAAAAGAAGCCCTGTCATGGAAGCTTAATTACACAGCCTTAATCTAAATCATGCAAGAAAGCAGGATGTAAATGTAATAAATCAGGGGGGGGGGGACTGGAAAAAATTGTCACCCCCCACCCTTAACAAATCTTCCTCATCTTATCGGAGATCTTTTTCGCTTTTTGTAAGTTGCTCAAAGGTTTCACCCAAGCAAGAATTCCTTTTGCCTCTGCAATTTGGTTGCGCCCAAAACTTATGGGTACATATTGACATGAGAACCTCCCCTCCATCATTTAAGACAAGAGCGGATTAAAAAAAAAGGTGACCTGTGGGCCACATTGATGGTCAGTCACACCTCCCCAAGTCACAGGTCAGTGCTGGGTGTGGCAAATATATATGCACATGCATGCACAAACAACCCATACAGCACACATAGGCATTTACAACAAATAGGCAGTGGCATAGGAAGGGTTGTGTGGTAGGTGCGGACCGCCCCAGGTGTCATCCCTGGAGGGGGTGACAAAATGGCTATGTGCTATGTGACGCAGTGGCTCGGGCACCTGCAGGCTCCACACTGCCCAAAACGGCAGCGTGGGGCTTGCATATGCCTGCCACCTCTCCCTCAGCCACCCAATGGGTGGCTTGCCAGGCACCTGAGCTATGCCACTGCATGTGGGGGGGGGGAACCAGCTACAGATTGCAAACAACAAGAGCAAAACATAGCAAACAGGTCTGCAACCAACTACCTCTCTAAGAATGCTTCAGCTGGGCAATTTGGAATGGGCAGCAAGCAGAGAGGTGCCGTGGTCCTGGGCCCAATTTTGAGAAGGGGTGCAAGCAGACGCCTCCACAGGAGGCTCCTTCATCGGAGCCTGACTCCGTGCCAGAAGGAGCTGCGCTGCAGCTACGGCGCTTGTGCCTGGCGCAGCTCCGTGGGGCCAGGGTCAGGCCTGACCCGGGGAAAAAGAGCAGGTGGGTGGGTAGCAGCGCTGCTGCCCACTCTGCTTGGCTGTGAGGCACCTATAGATTCCCCGTCCCTCTCCTAACCCTGAATTGTGACCCCTGGAGGGTGCCTTCCTTGCCCCACCCCCTTTGGGGCATGCCCCGCATGCCTGCCCCGGGCAGTGCGGGCACACGCTCCACTGCTGCAAATAGGGCACACATACATACATACATACATACATACATACATATATTTACCTGACATGCAGGCACCCAACATTCTCTCCCTCTCTTTCTCTCTGACATGCATACATGAAGTCACACACTCATGCAAACACTCTCGCATGCAAGCACACATGCAAATATAAACTCACCACCAGCATTTTTTGCACAGTCTTCTCCAGCACTGGAAATGCTGCCTTTCACTCGTAATTCTTTAGGCGACAGCATCTGCAAAATCCATAGGAGCAATTCAGTTTTCCATTCCATTATTTTCTGTGAGCGGCACGCTTTCATGGAAAATCCATCTCTTGGTATGAATTCCAGAGGATTTAATTTGTATTGCAGTTCTGTCCTCTCTTTTTTGTCTCTGAATGCTCCCTTCAGCTCAAAGCCCTGAATAATTATGTGCATGCATGTTTTACTCGCAGTTGCACGCATAGTGGATTTGTAGTTCAAAGGCCGCCCAAACAGTTATTTGTTCTTGCCCAGGAACATGTCACTCATGATCTGGAAGTGGATTAGGCATTAAAGGGTTAACCATCAAGACAGAGCAGGCATGAACTGGTGCAACAGAACAAGAATATCATAGGTATGCAGACAGCTTGGCATGAAAAGGTCTAAAATATCAGAAGAATGAAGGCCTCCCTGCAATACATGTTCATCCATATAAACATAAACATAATCACCGAAAGCTTGGCAGCTTTGGGGATGGCTAACTGCATTTCCAGATCAGAATTTGAATGAGTGAAACTGCTTTTTCCCCTTCTTCGTTTTTTGGGGGTATGATTTCATTCCCCTGTCCCACATTTTGGCAGCATATTTAGAATAAAGATCTGTTTATTTTTTTTAAAGTGCATATTGCTTCAGATGTACTGTGGTTTATTGCTCTGTGGTAAACTGGACTTTAAATACACTATATAATCTTTCCTTTTGGGGTCTAGATCAGATGATATATCACTCCCAGTCTATCCCAACATGTGTGTGAGTGTGAGAGAGGGAGAGAGAGGAGGAACAGTAGCACAGTCATACCTTGGATCCCACATGCCTTGCGAGTCGAACGTTTTGGCTCCTGAATGCAGCAAACCTGGGAGTGTGTGTTCCAGTTAGCGAACATTATTTGGAACCCGAACGTCTGACGTGGCTTCCCTGGACTCCGATTGGCTGCCATCCTACCCAGCCCTCTTATTTCCCCCCATCTTATGGAAAACTTCCTATTTATCACTTGAGTGGTACTGTATTTCAGTTTAGCAAAATAACCTGGCTTCTCCCCACCCTCCTTTTTCCAGTAAAGGGTGGACTAGATTGAACTGTAACTACTTTTCACCTCCCAGACGAAAAATGTCTCCATACAATCATTGACTGCAATCTACGGTCTACTTCCTGCTGCCCTCCTTCAACGCCACTTCCACAGTTGCTTTAGGTGACTCCTTGCGTGTGCAAAAACCTTGATGGACCCAACCTGTATGAAAAACATCCAGTTTGATCATATTTTGATCAGTCAACCTTTTTTTCTGCCGGTGCTTATGATTCTAATTCATTTTGCACAGCTCTGTACCAATGAGGGGCTAAAAATAAAAAGCCAGCCCAAGAGCAACTCGCACAATAAATGTCCTTTCTGTGCCATTTTATTTTATTTTATTTTTACTCTAGTCAGTACAAAGGTAATTCAAATCCTCCTTGATCGCTATTCTAGGGTGGATTTTTAAAAAGGCATTTTTTAAAAAAATAAATAAATATCCACTCTCCTGAAGCTTTCCAGACCTGCCACCTTATCCTGCCCTGGAGTGCGGCTGTAATTTCCTGTAATATTTCTAACCATATATCTTTCACTTCACTACAAATTGCCTCGGCTATTGAAGTCAGCCTGCATACCTTGTTTCTTCCTCTCTGCCATAGATTCCCTTTCCTCCTGCAGTATATTTCCATGCTCGAATCTGTCCTTGCAGAGAGCTCTGTGCCCTGGGAGTTAAGCAGTTCTGTCAGTTTGCTGATTAGATCAAGTCTCTCATACTCCTGTTTGCTACATGCTTCTTTTGAAATGCACATGCTCTGAGTCTTTTCCGATAAATGCCCATCACATTCATAGAGGAGGGAAAACAACAACCCCGAAAGTACATCATTGGATGTGTCACTTCCCACTCCCCCCACTGCTGGTCTTCACCCTTAATCCTTTCGACTTGCTACCTGTTGCTCTTTCTTTCTTTCTGCTTCAGTAGCACTTATCCGTCACAAACAGAAGTTGGTTCTTTGTTTTGTTCTTAGTCTTCTAAATCTCTTTGTTCTAATATCACATTCCATGTATATCGACCCAATGCTGGTGAGCTGAGGGGTATCAAGTGGGGAGTCCACAGCTGCAACCCTTACTCAGCTCTGGCAAAAGGAGGAACTACCTGTAGAGTTGTCATGGAATTCTGTTCAGTATTGATCCAGAGCAGATTCCAATGTATAGTTAGCAGAGTAAAAACTTAAACACATTGCACAATTCGCCCAAAATAGACCAGAGGTCATCCAGAAGAGCTTTACTGCGACTGAAGGCAAATGAGCATCATGGTCACAAATCCAATACATTCAGGATTGGCACTGTCCATAAGAAATCCAGTTGCAGCAGACTTAACTTAAACTTAGAATAACTTATAATAAGTCTAAACCTTGACACTAAACATACTATGTTCAGAACACCACACCAGAAGGAGGAGAGATAGAAAGAAAAAGTGAAATTCAGGCTCCTTCTGGCCTTACTTTTGTAGTCAGCATGATCTTGACAGAAAGAATAACAGAAGCAGTTTAAGCCAGCTGTACTCAGCTTCTCAGAATAACCCAAACATCATGAACCTTCTGCTTCTTTCATGCAGAGAAGCTTCCAGAACCCTCTTGAATTAATTAGAATAGGAAAGATGTCTACACATCAGATCAATACTTTCTGTACTAAGAAATGCAAACTGACAGTAGTAACCAAGGAATGTTCCTTACACCAATTGACGATGAAGAGCCATGTGATACTTCCTACAATTGTTTCCTAGTCAAGCTTGCTTTACAAGTTTAAGCAACCATCAGGAATTGTACTTGCCTATTTAATGTTTTTCTCTTGAGTTAAGTGCTGGGCATTTTGTTAGAATAAATTAGAAATTCTGGATGGAGATACATTTTTGAGGGGGGGAAATCATGCGGTCCCACACCCCGTTTCATTAGGTTGCATCCCCCTGATGTGTTAAAATCCACCAGATAGGCATATGAGAGAAATGTGGTATAGGGGACTTGTGCCCATATTTTGTGTCAACTATGCTATGCATTTAATGTAGTACTGCACCACTTTAAACAGTTCCCACCCCAAATCCTGGGGGCTTTAGTTTACGAAGGGTGTTGAGAGTTGTTAGGGGCCACCCTATTTCTCTCAGGGAGTACAATTCTCAGAGTGATTGAGAATGACCGCTCTGGATTTCTGACGTTTGTTAATGAAACTTGCTTGTATCATTGTGGAAAGAGCTTCTCAAGAATATTGGTTGTTATTTAATGACTATCTAATCTCCCTCCCCGCCAATATAATTATGAAATCCTGAATACGGAGATAAATGGAAGGAAAACCAGCCATTACACAGCTACTGTTCCTCCCTTCCTATCCAAAATTTGCTTGAGGTGGCAGAGTAGCCCAACTCACAAACAATTCAGAAATTCAACAAAAATCAATTTCCTCCTTCCTCCAGCTGTCTCTGTCTCAGGAACATAGTAGTAATCTTACAGGATCCCCTCATTTTTCCTATCAAAATAAGCACATTTGGTTGCTGGTCAGCTGAGATCCATTCTTGCCACTGTGTTGCACCATTCCCTTCCTCAAAAGTTGCGCTCCAGTGCCTTATTCATTAATTAAATGAGAAAATGAAGTGGACTTCAGTTTGTTGCAGCTCTTGGCAGATAATCTACTGCATGGTTGCACCAGTGACAAAACCATGAAACTTTGCTCTTACGGGTTTGTGAGTTCCATGACCCTTATGCCAACACTTACTCTTAGGAAATAATGCTCTCTCATGATTTCTTTTTAAGGAGAGCACCTTCTGGAGGAACTGCCTCTCTTAACCTGCACTCACTGGGAAAGGGACCTTAATTTCTAATGCTCTGAAAATGCAGTTTCTGCATGAACAAAGTGTCGTTAGAAACTATCCCCCACCAGTCACCCACTCTCAGACTAGCCTAGTCTCACGGAGTTGTAATAAAATGGGGCTGTTTTTGGTGGCAGATGTGCCTCTTAAGGAATGCCTAGTACTGGCCTACAGTACTCCTAGGCCCATTGTAGCTAGTTAAATCTCCCCCTCCCACACTTGCACGAATTCCAGCCTTACGTCCAGATTTTGCTAGTCTTGCTGCCAGAAATGCATGCAAATGTGTATTTGCATAATTGAATTATTACAACAAAAAGGGTAGTGACAGAAATCAGATTTTTTTGGCAAGGGTGGGGTGGGCAGAGAACAAGCAGAGAGAGTGTGTGGAACATAGCAATTTCCCATTTTCTGCACATATAATCATGGCGCATTTTAAAAATAACAACACTCATTTTATCACACTTCCTGGCTGGGGGGAGGGAAAAACAGGCAGGGGAAGGCCCCTTTAGCCACCTACTGTTCTGAAATGGTCACTCAATGTCAGGTTCTATCGGTCAGCAGTTCGAATACATGCGACCGGGTAAGCTCCCGTTGCTCTGTCCCAGCTCCTGCCAACCTTGCAGTTCGAAAGCACACCAGTGTGAGTAGATAAATAGGTACTGCTGTGGTGGGAAGGTAAACAGCGTTTCTGTGCACCCTAGTTTCTGTCATGGTATATGTTGCTCCAGAAGTGGTTTAGTCCCGCTGGCCGCATGACCCGGAAAGTTGTCTGTAGACAAATGCTGGCTCCCTTGGCCTGAAGTGAGATGAGCACCACACCCCATAGTCAGGTTTGACTGGACTTAACTGTCCAGGGGTCCTTTACCTTTTCCTTACGTCTATCAGCTATCTGGCAAGGCTGTAATATGTTTTTTTCCTGTTTGGGGTCACAGAAAACATTGAATCAGCTTCCAACACAAACACAGGGGCTTTTTATATGCTTGCCCTTTGAGAAAGTTTTGTTCTAATCATGTCAGGCTGTGCCACTCTTCCTATACCTGTGGGAATCTTTAACTATTGCTTATTTAAGTGAAACAAAGTCAACTCTTGAAATGCTTTCACAGGAACCTTACCCCCACCCCCGGTTGTTCAAAAAACAACCCATTATAGGAAACTCATTTCCCCCTTTATTTAAAACCTAAATAAGTACCTCTGGTGCCTCCCTTGAAATGAATTAGTTATCTTGTTCATCTGCCACATCCTGGGGCTAAATAATTAATCATAGCCAGGTGCAGTTTGTTGGACTTGTTGTTCTCGAGAAATACAATAGCGAATAAAAGACAGAGAAAAGCTGTTCAGGGAGAGTACTTCAGCAAAGCAATGAACTAGAAGGATGGTTCATCTGTGCAGGTTTAAAAAAAAGTGGTGGTGGGTAAGTGCCAGTGTTTGCAGAAATATCTGGCTTTATAAAGTTAGCTTCTGCCAGGAGAAATTTCTCCATCATTTACTTCATTTCAAAATATACCAGATGCCTTTTTATTGTGCATTCAAGATGATTTCTGCTCATGATTGTATCAAGTTGGTTATACGCGATCCTGCTTTCCATACTATTTCCACCAGCAAAAGTTTCATTGTTTCCAATCAGGGGATGCCCCACAACGTCCTGAAACTTTTCATACCACCAAGGTTCTGGTTTAATTTTTGCCTTGTTTTTGTTGTACTACGTGGCTTGGATATTTGACATTTGTTGCAAGGGCGCTGTCCATGGTACTAAACTCACACTTGTCCCTTCAAGTGTTCTTACTTTGCCATCCTGCCTGTCTAAGGAACCAGGAACCACCAGCCCATTCTGGCATGGACTATCACCCTTCCTTGGTAGTGGGTGTCCCCACTAATTGTGACAGAAGGAAATTTTATTTATAAATGTTCTTTTTTTAAAAAAAAAAATCTGCTTTCCCCGAAGGAAAAACAAAGCTTAATTTCTTGCTATAATTTTGTTAAGTGTTCCTCTTCTGCAAAAGTATAGAGGTGTGCTGGAATACAGTATACATACACATGTACACACACACACATGCATCTTTTTGTAAAACACCACCGTCCACAGAAGGAGAGGAGAACACTACTCCTTTGAGACATTAAGGTAAAGGGACCCCTGACCATTAGGTCCAGTCGTGGACGGCTCTGGGGTTGCGGCGCTCATCTCGCTTTATTGGCCGAGGGAGCCAGTGTACAGCTTCCGGGTCATGTGGCCAGCATGACTAAGCCGCTTCTAGCGAACCAGAGCAGCGCACGGAAACACCGTTTACCTTCCCGCCGGAGCGGTACCTATTGATCTACTTGCACTTTGACATGTTTTCAAACTGCTAGGTTGGCAGGAGCAGGGACCGAGCAACGGTAGCTCACCCCGTCGCAGGGGTTCGAACCGCTAACCTTCTGATCGGCAAGTCCTAGGCTCTGTGGTTTAACGCACAGCACCACCTGCATCCCCCCACCCCAACAAAGCCCATCCGAAAGACCTTCAGAAGAAGAAGAAAAAACCTATTTATTCCCTTGCTTTGAGAGGTTAGCAAGGGAATAAATAGGTTTTTTTCCTTCTTCTTCTGAAGGTCTTTCAGATTGCCTTTGTTGGGGTGGGGGGATCATTTAAAATAATTTTGATCTTTTTAGCAGTGCTGATATGCTCTTCCAGAAACATAGCATTAAACAGAATCTCAAAAGGAATAAACATTTTATTTTTCCAGGGAATTAGGACCTTCCTTTCTTAAATTCCCCTTCCTTGCCAGGAAGAAAGCTGGAAAAGCACATGACACGTCATAGAATGGGGAGAATAGCAATAGAACAGAATGGAACCAGGGCAATCTGCATGCATTACCCTAATTCCCCTGTATTTGTTTTACAGCCTCTGAGTTTACAACTCTCATTTAAGTCTGGAACTCCAAAACCCCAAATCAATTGCTATTGAGTAGGATAATATAGTGATGATGGATTTGCCAATGTCTGATTTCTACTTTGCCCCACATCCTTTTATTGATCTGTTTATGTATGCTGAGGAAGGGAGAGATTTCATGTTTTTTAAAGGCCTACACTGCAGTTCTACAGACCATGAATTCACAAACTACATCTTGAATAGTAATACTACCCCAGAGTAAGAAGCTTGAGAGGAATCCAGGTCATTTTTTTAAAAAAGAAGAAAGATGACCATAGCACGTAAACCACAGTATATTGAGCAGATGGTGATGATGGTGGCATTTATTTGTTTAGGATAGTCTTCTTCACCATCTGCTTTTAATTGGAGGTGGCCGAGATTGAACCTGGAAGCCCTTATGCACCCAACACATCTGCTCTGCCACAGAACCAGAGTCCCTCTCCCAACAAATAGATTTCTACTCCCAGGGTCCCTTTCAAATGAGATAATATTCCATAGGCAGGACTAAGAAAACAAGACAAATTTCCTGTTGGAAAAACATGGAGGATGTGTTTCAGTTTCAGCTCAAAGTGGTGATGTGGGGGGGTAGGGAGAAGAGAAATTATCAGGCCTAGCTTGATAAATTGTCTCTAGCGAAAAAGTCACCTAACTCATGTTTACAGAAAAAGAAGAAACACACACAAAAAACCCCAACTTACCATTTCCCAATAAGAGATTCAGATTTAGTTGCAGGGCAATTATTCAGTGTAAACAGAATACTGGTTTTCTCACACACGGTATGACTTGAAATGAAAATCTGGAGAGCTCTTGCTAAACACCAGCATAACCATAGTTATAGCTTGAGCAGAAACGGTTGTTCCAAATCTGCAGCATGCCTACAATTGGATCCTGGTAAATTAATCTGAAATGCAGCGAGTAGGTAGACTGTTTCAGTGTGGGCAATGGGACCAGCCCTGTAGTTATCTGCGGAGTGAGTAACTTAAAGAGTGTTTTTGAAGACAGGTGCCTTAAACGCTGCTTGCTCCATCATCATGAAGTTAATTAAACCTCCCCCAAAGCTTTGACACCAACTACCTTTTCTGCTGCCACTCATACCCACAATACAGTGGTAGCTTGGGTTATAGAAGCTTCAGGTTACAGACTCCGCTAACCCAGAAATAGTACCTCGGGTTAAGAACTTTACTTCAGGATGAGAACAGCAGCGGGAGGCCCCATTAGCCAAAGTGGTATCTCAGGTTAAGAACAGTTTCAGGTTAAGAACGGACCTCCAGAATGAACTAGTAAGTTCTTAACCTGAGGTACCACTGTACATTGCATCACTTATGCTTACCCCTAAATTTTAAAAGCAAGACACATTTTGAAGATGTGGTTCAGTCAGCTTACCACCAAGTGCTACTGCTCAGGCCTACCAACAGACATTTTAAAATATGAGGGCGCCCAGTGCTTTTTTTCCTTAAAAAATGTTTACGGGTACTCTCTTATTTACTCCAGAAAAATCACCATTTTATAGTTCAAATCAGGAAAAATAAATACAGTTAATGGACAAAAGTACAAAAAGCATACATTACCTCTTATGAGCAGCTGACAGGACACAGTAACTTCCACATTGGCATGAGCTTGTGGGCATCCTGCACCCAATTGGAAGCTGTGGAAGTTGCGTCGGACTTTCGGGTTCCAAAGAATGTTCACAAACTGGAACACTCACTTCCGGGTTTGCGGTGTTCGGGAGCCAAAACATTCGACACACAAGATGTTTGACTTTTGAGGTACGACTGTACATCCTCCTCTGCAAAAAAATAAAAAAGGTCTCTGGCAGTTTTTCAGGAGTGAAAATGTTTTTCCATTCAGAATGTTGGCAGAAAACATTGGTGCCACTATGCTTGGGTTTCATGGTGTCTTTTATTGTATGCATGTCATGATTATTGAACATTGCCCTAGAATCCGTGGACAAAGGGTGGGTCAGTCATATTTTGAATAACATATTAAATAAGGCTGAAAACCTAACCATACCTACTTGGGAGCAAGCCCAATTAAAGTCAACAGGACTGTGTGGACACAGGATTGTGCTGTAAATCTGAATGGCTGCATAGAATTGTTGGAAGCGTGCTTATAGTGAGAACAATGCCCTCACTCTGATTTAGGTTCATTCTAATTTTGTGTAGTCAGGCCTGATTTGATGATGTGGAGCTATGATGTCATCTTGCTTGCCATGTAGTTTCTGGATCTCACAGCAGGAAAGGAAAGGAAAGGAAAGGAAAGGAAAGGAAAGGAAAGGAAAGGAAAGGAAAGGAAAGGAAAGGAAAGACTGTTGAAAATGGAAACAAGGGGTTGCCAGGAAAGGCAGCAAACAGTAGCAAGAGCTTTTTTTCAGGGGAAACTCACAGTGCTTTGAGACATTAAATACCCACCTGCAGACAATGACTGCCTCTGCCCACTGTTATTACCAGCTTCAGGACACGGGTGGCGTTGTGGTCTAAATCACTGAGCCTCTTGGGCTTGCCAATCAGAAGGTCAGCAGCTTGAATACATGCGACCAGGTGAGCTCCCATTCCTCAATCCCAGCTCCTGCCAACCTAGCAGTTTGAAAGCACACCAGTGCAAGTAGATAAATAGGCACTGCTGTGGAGGGAAGGTAAACAGTGTTTCCATGGGCTCTGTTTTCCGTCACGGTGTCCTGTTGCACCAGAAGTGGTTTAGTCATGCTGGCCGCATGACCCAGAAAGCTGTCTGTGGACAAATGCCAGCTCCCTCAGCCTGAAAACGAGATGAGCGCCCCAACCCTATAGTCGCTTTTGACTGGACTTAACCATCCAGGGGTCCTTTACCTTTAAATACCCACCTCTCCGGTGGGTTCCAGCACCTTTCTGGTGGGTGCCATTCTAAGTGAACAAAGGAGGTGTTCATGGTGAGTTCCAGCACCTCTTTTTCTAGAAAAATAGCACTGCATGTTTCCCAAACACATGATCGGTGGTTGCAATGGCAGCCATCACAATGACACCTACGTGCCTAGACTAAAAGTCATAGTGGGGTGAAGGGTAGGGAGACAGAGACATGAAACATTATCTGTATGATTTCCTACCAAGCCCTTGGAAGAGATCAGCAGTGCAATCCTATTGATGTCTACTCAGAAGTAAGTCCCCTTGAATTCAACAGGACTTACAACCAAGGGAGCATTTATTTATTAATTAATACAATTTTGATACTACTTTAAAAGCAATCTATATAAGTGGGTTATATAGAAATTCCATATGCGCAGGGTTGCAGCATAAGTATTAAATTAATAAGAGGCAATAGAGCATTTCCCCATGGAGGATTCCTTGATTCAGTGTTGCTCGGAATACACTAAACTGCATGGGTTTGCAATAATTTGAGCAGCACAAGCTGGATCTTATTTTAGCAAAAGGAACATTTGGAGAGTGTGGATGTATGGATTGGTATTTGTGGATGCAAAACGTGGAACCACAAAGGCAAATGTTAATATGGACAAAATGGAATCCTCAGTGGAAACCTGGTTCTAGGAAATCATGTTGCCATGTTTCTCTGCAAATGCAAGAAGTCATACATCATGGTGCTCTACCTTTCACTTGCTTCAGTAAGAAAATGTCATGATCCCACAACAGCCACTGGCAGATTGACGAATGGCCAAGGGCACCACCCTCTGGGTAAGATTTTTCTTCCCCAACAGTCTCTAATACAAAATGTCCTTAGAATAGACCCTCAGATAACAGTCCAAGAAAACTTCCTATTCACTTAACCCATGTATGGTGAAATCCTCGATTCAGATTTATTTAGGTGGCGGAGCAGGTACAAGGGTTGTCGACTGTACTGTTCTGGTTCACTTCAAAATATATAGGAAGGATTCAAGCTGGAATTTAAGCAGGAGATTCAATTCTCGTCTCCTTATCTGCTTTCAACACACTTGTTCGCAGGGGACGTCTGCTGAATGGGGCAATGGCTTGGCAATGTTGATGTAGAGAATGATGAAAAAGAAAAACCTTTCAGAAAAGCACTTGACAGCATTCAGGATTAGGGCTTCCAGACAGAAGACAAATAGCCAGATTGAAGCTGTCTGTCAAATTCAGTTGCAAATACTATTTCTTCATCCGGTCCTGTGCAGGTATAAACAAGAGTTGTTTTTGCGATGCACCTTTTAAATCTGCAAAGGTTAAGCTGCTCTCTCGCCTTTAAATTCAAGGCTTGAAAATGAGATGTGTTAATTACTGCTGCCACAAAGCTTGGTGTTTTAGAGGAAAAACTTGAGTTCTGTATTACCAGATCAAGGAAGAGGACTTGTGGGAGCAGCGGCTTCTTCTAGATATGCTCCACACCATCTGTAGCTTAATAAATGGTATGGGTGCAAGTTTCACAATATGGAAACTCACAAACATGTGAGATATGCAGTGTTTCTCAAACTTGGCACCCCAACTGTTGTTGGGCTACAACTCCTGGTCCTGCTAGCTAGGGATGATGGGAGTTGTAGTCCAACAACTGAGGACCCAAGTTTGAGAAACAGTGGATATAGGCATTGGGACTTTGAATCATGAAGAACAGCTGATTTTAAGGGACAAAGAACCTAAGTGGAAGTCATATGGATCAATACGACATGAGTACCCCCTGTTGGATATGTGTGCATACACTGTTGGATGAAATGGAAGCTTCATAGCAGGAATATATAACATCTCACAGCCAAGATTTACTTAGAGTGGAAGTAGGGACAGGAGAGAATTTTCATTCAGTTCACCTTTTCATGTGAACTTACCTAATTTGACTTGCCAAAAGAGTCTGTGAGCTGAAATGCAGCTATCCTTCAAAATTCAGACGTTCCCAAATTTTGTAGTGCACTGATCTAACAACAATAAACCTGTGTATGGGGGTGGGGGTTTGTGTAAAGATGCACGTATTACATTGGACCCTCTGGATATGAACTTAACTCATCCTGGGGGTCTGTACTTACCCTGAAAAGTCTGTATCCAGAGGTGCTGCTTCTGCGCAAGGATGTAGCGTGATAGAGCGCTTCCGGGTAGATAGATACAGTTCCGGGTTTGCCATGTTCACACCCCAAAATTACGTTATCCGAAGGTAGCATAACCCGAGGTACCACTGTAGTTAGCTGCATTGTATTAGGGGAAATTGTAAAAAAATATGAAGATGAAAGTACATTCCAAAATGTGTAGAGAAATGCATACTAAAATGCTGGTGAGTTTTCAGAGGACCTTATTAAAAAATCACAAACAAATGTGATTTGCAAATGTTGCAAAGTGAACTTAGGAGGGACTTGGAGGCAGAGTACAGTGCAAATAATTTGTCCAAACCACATAATTGTTGGCCATTCTTACATTCTGACAGTCTATTAAGGAATGCTACACATTAACAAGCCCTCACAAATCACAACAGCCCAAGCAGTTTTGTGGTTTTACCTGCTTTGAGGACTTTTACAAAACTGCTTTGTTTGTCTGTTTGTTTTTACAACCAAGCAGTGTGTTTGTTTGTTTGTTTGTTTGTGTGTGCGTGTGTGTGTGCATGCATCCGTCAGCACTCACAGCCAGTAGGTGTATCTCCAGCCTCCCAGGAATAGCAGAAATAGGGCAGGATGAGGCTGGGCCCTGCTCCCTAGGCCAAATGGAAAGGGCCTTCCAGGGAGTGGCTGTCAGCACTCACAGCCGGTGGTGGGCCTTTGATACCATCAACCATGACATCCTTCTGGACTGTCTAGAGGAGCTGGGAGCTGGGGGCACTGTTATACAGTGGTTCCACTCCTTCCTCCTGGGCTGTGTCCAGAAAGTGGTATTGGGGGATGAGTGTTTAGACCCCTGGGCTCTCACTTGTGGGGTGCCGCAGGGTTCCGTCCTCTCCCCCATGCTTTTTAACATCTACATGAAGCTGCTAGGAGAGATCATCAGGGGGTTTGGGCTGGGTGTTCTTCAATATGCGGATGATACCCAGCTCTACCTCTCTTTCAAATTGGAACCAGTGAAGGCACTGAAGGTCCTGTGTGAGTGCCTGGAGGCGGTTGGAGGATGGGTGGTGGCTAACAGATTGAGGTTGAATCCTGACAAGACAGAAGTTCTGTTCTTAGGGGACAGGGGGCGGGCTGGTGTGAAGGACTCCCTGGTCCTAAATGAGGTAACTGTGCCCCTGAAAGACCAGGTGTGCAGCCTGGGAGTCATTTTGGAGTCACAGCTGTCCATGGAGGCACTGGTCAATTCTTTGTCCACGGCAGCTGTTTACCAGCTCCATCCACTATGCAGGCTGAGACCCTACCTGCCCGTGGACTGTCTCGCAAGATTAGTGGCATGCTCTTGTTATCTCCCGCTTGGACTACTGCAATGCGCTCTACGTGGGGCTACCTTTGAAGCGGACCTAGAAACTACAACTAATCCAGAATGCGGCAGCTAGATTGGTGACTAGGAATGGCTGCTGAGACCACATAACACCAATATTGAAAGACCTACATTGGCTCCCAGTACGTTTCCGAGCACAATTCAAAATGTTTGTGCTGACCTTTAAAGCCCTGAATGGCCTCAGCCCAGTATACCTAAAGGAGCTTCTCTACCCCCACCATCCAGCCTGGACACTGAAGTCCAGCTCTGAGGGCCTTCTGGCAGTTCCCTCACTGCGAGAAGGGATGTTACAGGGAACCAGATAGAGGGCCTTCTCGGTAATGGCTCCAACCCCATGGAATCCCCTCCCATCAGATGTGAAGCAAATAAACAACTATCTGACTTTTAGAAGACACCTGAAGGCAGCCCTGTTTGGGGAATTTTTTAATGTCTGATGTTTTAATGTATTTTAAATATTTTGTTGGAAGCCACCCAGAGTGGCTGGGAAACCCAACCAGATGGGCAGGGTAGAAATAAATTTATTATTATTATTATTATTATTATTATTATTATTATTATTATTATTAGTCTCTCTCTATTTTGTGTGTGTGTGAAATAAATAACTAAAATGTATGCAATAATGTGCATTTCTCACTAAAAAGGAAATACCAAATTCCCCTTCCCCTTCCAATGGTTATAAAATGTGTTTAACAAGACACATTTGCTCATCAGTAGCAGAAGGTTAAACTAATTATATACCAAAGTGTAGCTTTGAGTTTGTTTTCCATATTAGGAGTACCCACTTAACTCTCCCAGTCTTCTACTTTCAAAGTTCTAGGCAATTGGTTTGAAATAATATGGAAAATACCAATTAAATGAAAATACCAGCGAAGGTAGCAAGTCGTTAAATTGAAGGAGATTCACAGTTGTGCTGTGCCCCCTTGCCCAAAGACCATTCGAGTCAGCACACCACACATAATCAGAAAATGTGAACGTGTTGGGTGTGGGAAGGACATCAGAAATCATTTGCAAGTGGGCACATATAAAATAATCTTAAAACATTGAAAAATAATTGAATGTCAAAATTGTCCATGACATTGAATGGAAGCTTGTCCATTAGGGCCAATGGGGCACTGCTGCACCAAGCCCAGTCTGCCCTCAGCCAACCCCAACTTGTCTGCCTTTGTAATTACAACCAGTCCAGAAGATGGTCCAGGCTGTCAGCTTTCTCCCCCTTTGTCTTGTCATAGTATTCTTCTCAATATTGATTCAGAGCAGATTCCAACATATAGTTAGCAGAGTAAAAATTTTAACACATTGCAGGATCCCCCCCCCCCCAAAAAAAGACCAGAGGCAATTAATATTTCATCCAGCAGAGCTTTACTGCAAATGAAGGCAAATGAGCATCATGGTCACAAATCCAATACATTCAGGGTTGGCACTGTCCATAAGAAATCCAGTTGCAGCAGACTTAACTTAAACTTATAATAACTTATAATAAATCTAAACCTCGACACTAAGTATACTATGTACAGAACACCACACCAGGGAAAGCCAGAAGACAAAGAAGACTTGCAGTTAAACAGAAGCATAACTCTAGAAGCACAACAGGATCCATAAGGGAGATCCTTCATTCCGTGGCATTCCAGATCTCTAAAACCTCAAACATGTGGTCCAATAGCTCATTCCCACAATTCCTTTTACTTCTTTGTTGTAGCAGGTGTATGATTGAACTTCTTCATGCTTAGAACTTCCTTCCCCTGCTTTCGCAGCCAATCAAGTGGAGAAATTGTTTTGGAAATTGCCATGACATCACAACACATTAAGAAAAACATTAGGGTGTGAGAGGAAGAGGTCCGAGGCTTCAGGCAGCCCTATCTATGGTAATATGCAGGTTGAGTTGGGGTGAGCATGGGTTGCTTCATTCATTGCAATGTCACAAAGTGCTTCATGCAGTGTGGAATATTTGTCCTCTTCTGTCACATCTGTGGTGTGCCCAGCACCTACCATTCCAAAAAGCTGAATGCAGCTAATAGCAGCATGGATGTCCTTATGGAATTGCTGGATTGAGAGGGAATGGGGAACTACCCCCCTCCCCAAATCAAAATTCCATTCGCAATGCAAATCAGGACAACAGGGAAAATGTATTTCCTTTTCGTTATTAATGACGGTGGAGCAATCCTGATTGTGTAGTCAGTTTCTGCAGCCTTTTTCTAGGCACCAGCTGAGCTTTGCATTCCCAGTGGATAGATTAATGAGTTACACTCAGTGTGCAGGGTTTTGAAATCTCTGAATAAGGAAAAAAACAAATTACTTGGCGTGTTATGAAAGCTAAATTTATTTGGTGTATCTGCAGCTATCAAAGAACTGCCGATAGTTTTAAGAAGTACTTTAACCAGTATAATATTCATGCTGTTTGCACATCTTCACAAACACATATTGAACAACTAGGATGTTCAAGAAAAATCCAGTCGTCTCAAGATACCTATACCAGGTCTATTACTCACCTTCCCTGTGTGGGTATTGGTACAAATTCATTCCCATATCTGGAGAAGGGTGATAGCCCACATTTAGTGAAAATCCAGCATTCTCTCATATTTAGGTTTACATGAAGTGAAATGGATCCCCTGCCTCTAATAGGCAGTTTGATGAAAATGTTTTGGGCAAGTGTAGGCTGTGGAAGGCCACACCCATATTTAGGGGTGTGTTCTCCAACACAGGTCTGGTGCCTAAGAACTGGAAACTGGAGCCACTCACTTTGCAGACTAAAGCCATGTGGGGCAACTTTGCCTGGCAGCAGTGCCAGATTTAGGGTGTTGTGACTGGTCTCCCTGCACAGGGTGCCAAACCAAGGGGGCACAAAATCGAGAAAATCCATAATTGAGAAGGTCCATTTGGGGGCACCAAACTTCAGACTTGCACAGGGAGCCATATTACAAAATGTTACCAAAGTCCATCCCTGCCGGCAGCACAGAGCCCAGAGAACGGCAAAGTTGGGCAGAGTCCCACCTCCATGTTAGGGCTCTCACTGGATTCCGAGAGAGGAACGTCTCCCTCGTGGTCCTTGTAAGAGAGGGAGGGGGCAGAAGCTTTAAAAGGCCTCTCCTATGAGGGTTCATAGCCATTTTGCCCTGGAAGCTTTCCTCCCCACCATCACCAAGGAGTTAAAGCCTTCACTAAGCAACTTAGGTAGCTTGTTGACAGGGCAGGAAATAACTTTTTCCTCTCAATCTTAATTTGCACAAGGTTGGGGGGGGGTTGTCTATATATTTGCTTCAGTGAAATTATGGTTTACATTTGCTAGGCATTGATAACATTTGTTTGAAGGAGCAGAAAAACTTTTTAATGTATGTGACAAGAGCCACAAGAGTGCTACTAGCCCAGAGATGGAAAGAAGAAGGAGTTCCTACCAGAGAGGACTGGCAAACCAAACTGTTGGATTACGTCGAAATGACAAAACTGACTGGAAAGTTTTGGCTTGATTTTCTACCCCACACTGAGGATGGATCTACACACCGGGGGGGGGGGGCTATAAATAAGTCAAAAGTTAAATCGTTATAGCAAAAGAAAAAAATGCTATGTAAAAATCACATAGAAATTTTTTTTGCTCTCTGGCACCATCTGATGTTGCATGTTTATAACGCGTTCAAAGTGTTGCTTTTTTTTACTAATGTAGCTGAGTCTCCAGTGTCCTGTCCCTATTATTCTGCTGCTCCCATGGGTCACTTACCAGGGCAAATCACTATCTATATTTCAACCCTGGGATGATTGGGGCTACCTTTAAGACATCTTGTTGGTGTTAACACACATATATCAATGTTGTCTTCATTTTTCATTTCCATCCTTTTGGTCACCTGAAGTTAAATCTTTTGCAGGGGGGAGGGGGAGAAGGGGAGTAATGATTTGTCAGCCTGGTTCTCGTGCCCATAAATATTTGCATGTGGATACTAAGCCACTACATAGTGCCTCATCGATCATTTCACCTGCCGCCACTAGTGATATTCAGTTTGAGTTGTTGACCACATATCATAGTACAATGGTCTTTTTTAAAGTGTATCTTTAGTCTAAAGAACAAACATTCTCTTGAATCAGGACAGGACTGGCTGTTGCAGTATATATTAATATAGATTGATTGTTGCACCTATATCCCACCTTTTCTATAGGTTGTTGCACCTATATCCCACCTTTCCTTTTCATGGTCCCCCTTCCTTGTGACTTAGGCTAGGCTGAGAGATTGACTTGGCCAAATGTCACCTACTGAGTTTCAATGTAAGTGGGGATAATAATAATAATAATAATAATAATAATAATAATAATAATTTTTATTTATATCCTGACCTCAGCCAAAGCTGGGCTCAGAGCAGCTAACAACAATAAAAGTAACACAGTTTACATAAAATCACAATCAATAAATTGAAATACATTCTAAAATCAATTCATTCTAAAATCAATTCATCAAATTAATGGCAACCATTGGGCTAGCGTTCTGTGAGGATTGCCAAAGGAGGGGAGTCAGACTGTGCCTTGGCCAAAGGCCTGGTGGAACAGCTCTGTCTTGCAGGCCCTGTGGAAAGATGTCAAGTCCCACAGGGCCCTAGTCTCTTGTGACAGAGCGTTCCACCAGATTGGAGCCACAGCCGAAAAAGCCCTGGTTCTAGTTGAGGCCAGCCTAACCTCTCTGTGGCCTGGGACCTTCAGGATGTTTTTGTCTGAAGACTGTAAGTTCCTCTGTGGGACATACCAGTCCCGTAGATACAAGGGTCCTAGCCGTATAGGGCTTTAAATGTTAAAAGCAGTACCTTAAACCTGATCCTGTACACCACCGGGAGCCAGTTCAGCTGGTATAGCACAGGGTGAATTTGATCCCATGGCGAGGACCCCGTAAGGAGTCTAGCCGTGCCATTCTGCACCCGCTGGAGTTTCTGGGTCGGTCTCAAGGGCAGCCCCACGTAGAGTGAGTTACAATAATCAAGTCTGGAGGTGTCCGTCACGTGGATCACAGTGGCTAGGTCAAGTCTGGGTCTCTCCAGGCATAGGGCAGAGTTCTAAGCACTAAACCATGTTGACTATAGAACCAGATGGAAAATAGCCACCGTGCAATAGTGGACGGTGGGCCTCTGTCAGGGGCTGGAATGTTGGGAACTGTTCCCCCCCCCCTTTTCCTGCACCTTCCCGAGAAGCAGATGACAGTATAGATTTAGAACAGTGGCTTGCAGAAGGTCATAGTTCAGAGGTGGCAGAGAGGAGAAGTTAGGAAATATTGGGAGAGCAGCAGGAAGAAGATGACGAGGGGACAGACAGCTAACAGACTCAGTGTTTCTTGAAAGCATTCCTGACCACCCTCTCCCAGGACCAGGTGTGCCTTGAGAGCAGCAGAATAGAAACCTCAAAGGCAGAAATCACAGATCAGCCGGTGGAGGGGTGACGTAGAATAGGAGGGACTGAGGGGGTGGGACTTTACTTGAAGCAATGCCATTATCTAAGAGAGACAACATTTCTTCATCTCTCTCTCTCTGTGAATATTAAATAAACTCCTTGGTAAGAACCCTTCTTGTTTTTCTGCTTCTTGGCATCCCACCGTGGTAGGGATAGGATTCCCTGAAGCCTCGACAGCATCTCAGGCAGTGGTCTGTGCAACACAAATCTATGCACATTGACTCCCTATGTTCAATGGATTTCCCTCCTTGCCTTAGCATTGGAGTGAGAACAGGGAAGGAAAGACATGCCCCTGCTTTCATCTGTTAGCAACTGAAGAATATCAATGGCCCCAGCTCCAGCACATTGAAACACATGCATACAAACAAATGCCTGGATGGTGTCACTCCCTTCTAGTTTGCTACACATATTTTGGAAATGCCAATTGCAACTGTGGGTTTTCCTAAAACAGCCTTCAGTCTTTGGAATTAATGTATCCCATGTAGCTGAATAGATTAAGGCTTTTCCTGGGCCTAATTGCTCCTAAGTGTTCAGGTCCTGTGATCACAGAGAATACATAAAACTGCCCAAGAATGTCGATTCTTTGCCATCTCAGTGTGCTGGGAGATTTTCCAGCCAAGGGGGATGAATTAAACAATTTAAAAAGAAGTGCTTTGCCCTGTTTGCGATAGCAGAGAGAATGAGAAGAAATGGATGTTAATGAAGTTTTCGGATGGGCATAAGAATTCCTCTAACACCCACAGGCTTGAGAAAACGCCAACATAAACCAGAGCATCTGTCTTTCTGAAGAGCCGGTTGATGAAGAGAAACATTGCCAGTGCTTAGTCAGTCTTTTCTCGCAAACTCTAAGACTGATGCAGAAGTTTGCCGGTGAGAACTTTCAGCTTGACGCCCTCTCTGCTAAGGATGGAGGGGTAGTTAATTCAGCGCACAACTCACACCTCTTGAATGCAGCTTTCTCAAATTTTACAATGCAGTTCCCCAACCACAAAATGGGGAGGGGCTATTGGGTTGTTTTTATTTTTATTATGTACCATATTTTTGGCCCTATAGGACACACTTTTTCCCCTCCAAAAATGAAGGGGAAATCTGGGTGTGTCCTATGGGGCGAATGCAGGCTTTCGCTGAAGCTTGGAGAGCGAGAGGGGTCGGTGCACACCGACCCCTCTCACTCTCCAGGCTTCAGGAAGACATCCGCAGCCTAGGCAGCCCTGCGGGAGGTCCCGCAGGGATGTCTAGGCTGCGGATAGCAGCCTGCTTCCCAGAGCGTCAGGCGCCCTGAAAGCAGAGTGCCCGGCGCTTCGGGAACACATCCGCAGCCTAGGCAGCCCTGCGGGAGTTCCCCGCAGGGCTCCCCACGCTGCGGATAGCAGCCTGCCGCCTGGCGCAAGGGGCGCCCTGAAGCAGAGCGCCCCTCGCGCCTGGCAGACATCGTCCAGCCCCACAAGCTCGGGGGACAGCAGGGTGGCGCAGTGCCACCATCCCGCTGTTCCTTGACCTGGTTCGGTTTCCCAGACCTTCTTTTGGGGGGGAAATAAAGGGGAATTTTTTTTCCTTTATTTCCCTCCCAAAAAACTAGGTGCTTCCTATGGGACGGAGCGTCCTATGCGACGAAAAATACGGTATTTTGTGGTTTTATATCTTTATTTTATTCTTTGAAGCACCCTGAGACCCCCAGGTATAGGGTGGTATATAAATTCAAAGAAGAAGAAGAAGAAGAAGAAGAAGAAGAAGAAGAAGAAGAAGAAGAAGAAGAAGATATTAAAAAGGAAAGTGTGCACAAAAAGTGTCTATATTAGAGCAAATAAAATGCAGAAATGGATGCCAGTTGCTGCAAATGGTAGGAGGAGAAAATGCTCGTGCTCAGGTTCCACATGTAAGGCTTCTTATTCTCATAAATTAACGTGTCGGTGTGGGTGATGTAGTTGTAATCACTGACCTGCATATCTCCTAAATTTGCAATAGTTAATGCTCATATAGCCTGTGTGCCTCCCCACCCCCCTTGTTCAAATATGTATGAAAGTGTGTTTCTTGGGTGTAAGCCTTCAATTCGGCAAACATTTAGAACCGTGTGTGGTTGATTCCATGCACAAGATTTTGTTACTCTCACCGAAAAGCTGGGTTAAGTACTTAATTCGTTCTAGAGGTCCGTTCTTCACCTGAAACTGTTCTTCACCTGAAGCACCACTTTAGCTAATGGGGCCTCCCATTGTTGCTGCTGCCATGCCGCCACCACCCGATTTCTGTTCTCATCCTGAAGCAAAGTTCTTAACCCGAGGTATTATTTCTGGGTTAGCGGAGTCTGTAACCTGAAGCGTATGTAACCTGAAGCGTATGTAATACAATGGGCACCACCAGAGAAAAGGCCGTGCTCCGTGTAGCTCCTGTCTTCTCATTTGATAGGGTGACCAATTGCCCTCCTTCTTGAATGCTCTCTGTTGGAGTCTCCAGGTCCAATATAAAGACCATAAGAAGGGAAATCAGGGACTTTGAAGTCCCCAACAGCTGTTAAGCAAGCAAGCAAGCACACAGGTCACCTTTGTCACAGATGTGTCATGCCTATGTCCTGGCCAGGCCTGCACTCAATCTTGTTTCTGTACACTCTTGTTTGTTCTCAGTAACCAAAAACATATTATCAACATATACAAGCAGAAAAGTTGTTTTCTTTCATTTGCAAGGAATCGTACAAAACAAAGTGGAACTAATAAAGAAAAGTTCCAGGGTGGCAACAGAAAGCAAACTAAAAATGCTTTTGCAGTTCATCAGAACAATCCAGCAATATCAAGTTATAGGAAGGTTGGTGCTGTTAACAGTAATCTTTTTAGTTGGTTAATTGATTTGGCAACTTCCATGCACATGATATCTGATGATAATCCCACCCCAAGAGTTAAATGATGTTAAGTTGTGGGCAAACATAGTAGATGACACAGTGATTTCTCCAGAGCAGCTCTTTATTGTAGCTGGACAGAACTGAACAGCAAACAGCTCAGCCGGCCTGCTTTTATAGGAGCCGGCTGTCAACATTGTATCAACAACAACCCAGGGTTTCCTGCCTAAAATAACTGACGTGGACCTGAGTGAAAACTATCTACAGCATCCCCCTGTTGGCCCAGGGGGAGAACATCAGTACATAACAAATGAGATTCAGGTGAGGGTCATATGCTTTGTAAATCCCAGCAGGTATAAAACAGGAAGACTCAGCCTGCCCAGGCCGATGATGCTTAGGCGGTGGTGAAATTCTCAGCATTGCTGTACTCTGAAAGAAAATTATATGAAAATGATGTACCAGTTTTGCACTGGGTCACCCCAAATTCACCATCAGATCACATAGCATGTCCATGGCTACAGCCTGCACCCAAAAAAATCACACATCCACTGTCACGGCTAAAAATTGGCAGCTGTTTCTTTAATGCTAAAAGAGCTAAGTCAGCATGAGTAAACGGCCTACAATGACTCATGCAACCTTTCACCAAATTGTACCTGTATATATAGAGTGGTCAATGTTAGTGTTTGTTTGGATGGTAGAAAGCTGGTTGCATTTGGTGTGTGCAAAAGCTGTCAGTCCTGGTTGGAGAAGAAGACTTTTTAAGAATAAAAGAGGCAAGAATACTCTTTCTCAAAGACTCTTTTTACTCCTTTGCCTAGTCTGAGGACTAGGCAAAGGAGTAAAAAGGAGGTCAAAAACTTTTCTTTTTCAAACACTGACATCCACTGTTTCGTGGGGCTGCAATGGCACAAAAATGTGGTTACAAAGCACGGATACACATGGATCCTCAGGATTTTTGCATTGGGTCACCCCAAATTCACCATCAGATCACATAGCATGTCCATGGCTATAGCCTGCACCAAAAAAACCACACATCCATTGTTTTGTGGGGCCACAATGGCGCAAAAACATTGTCACAAAGCACGGATCCACATGGATTCTTAGGATTTTTGCATTGGGCTACCCCAAACTCACTGTCAAATCACATATCATGGCTGTGGCCACAGCATGAACCACAAAAATCATGCATCCACTGCTTCATTCAGAATTACTTTCCCCTTGTTTTCCTCCTCTAAAAACTAGGTGCGTCTTATGGTCGGGTGCGTCTTATGGAGCAAAAAAGATGGTAACCACACTGGGAAAATAAAAGGGAATTTAGCTGGTGCTGAAATGATAGCAAAAGTAGCTGCCAGGAGAGCCTCTGTGGAAAAGGCATTCTACAACCAGAGTGCCACCACTGCAAAGACTTTCTCTCCTATAGCCGCTCATTGTACCTCACTTGACTGAGCCACTCTGAGAAAGACATTTGATGTTCTCAAGGTCTGGGCAGAGACAGTGCTTCAGAGTCTAAAGAGCTGGGTGGGTGCATGTATAGAAAGACAGTCCGTCCTCAGACCACCCCCCCCCCCAGGTTTTTGCATATTGCTATTTTGAGAGGCTTCTGATAAAGAAGACAATCTGAGAGCCCTGATCTATTCCAAGATGCAATGAGCAGTCTTTCTGAAGATGGGGAATTCTGTTGCCTCCCTGCACTCGAAATTATGGATGAAAGCGTTCCTCTAGGAGAGGAAAAGCAAATTTACCTGTCCTGGTGGAGCCTGATCAGGGGAAAGAAAGGCTGGAATGGGAAAACATACACAGATGCAACACACAGTTTTCTCTGATGACAGAAACTTCATATAATTGAGTTTCTCACAGCACACTAGTAGGCCTCTTGCATCGCACTAGCCTGTCTGTGATAGGTAGACTGATTCTGTTGCCATTCTCAACTCTACGTATTTAAAGAGGTGGCAGCAGCTTATTTAACTCCTGGGGCCTTGCTCTTCTTCCTTGAAATCTCTATGTGTCTGAATAATCTTGGTAATTCTTGGCAAGTCATCTACTGTCCATGCAGAGTCCACTGTGACTTGCTGTCTCTCAAGAGCAAAGAACAGCAGGGCATGTTAGATTGAATTTCTCAGCATCACACTTGCCCAGCTGCCAGAAAGTAAAATTCTTCCCTAAATCTGAGATTTAGCATCTACATTATTCACTTTCCCCTTTATTACTGAGGCAGCGATCTATATGTTTACATAGTGAGATGAGACCAAAGTGTCTCAGGAAATACACTCAGATCAAAGGGATTGGCTCTCTTCTCTCAGGGCTGAGAAACCCTGTCAATATCAGCACCTGTTTCATAAATTTAATTTTCTTGGAGTGGTCATGGGATCGAGTGGAAGGACCTCATCACTATGCTTCTGAAAAGGAACCAGCTTTCTTGCACAGCATTGCAACAAGACTGAGCAAGTCCATCCCTTTGGGACCCTCCTCTTTCAAAGTGCTGTGGACCATGTGGCCTGTACCCAACTGTTAGTAATAGTAGTGCAGCACAACCTTATGCATGTCTACCCAGAGTTAAGTGCTACTAAATTCCACTGAACTTACTTACTATGTGCATGCGTGTAGGACTGTAGCTATAAGTTACATCATTGGTAAACCATTTTTCCCAAAGGCATCACAGCATCCTCTCAGTGGCGCAGCAATGAAACTGCTTGCACATTTGCTAAAGCTAAGCAGGATCTGGTGTGGTTTCAAATTGGATGGGTGACTTCTGTGTTCAGATGCTTGCATTGCAGGGCATTGGACTAGATGACCCTCAGGATGTCAAGACTAGAATTCTATGATCCTGCAACAAATGTTAAAGGAAAACAGAGGTAAATCCATCAAAAATGCATTGCCATCGACATCAGCTTCTTATAAAAGACTATGTAACAGGCAAAAAGAGTTCAATAAATAGACACTAAAACAAATCTTAATATCAAACTATTGGAAGGATTAATTCATAATTCATTTCTAACAGGGAGAGATTAAGGTACCTCTTGACCTATGAGGCTGTAGCAGGATATTGGATACCTTTTAAAGTGCTGCAAAGAGAAAGAGTCCGCATCATCTAGGTCAGCGAGGGTCTATTGTTATAATGTGGTCAAAGTTCCAGACTGGGACCTGAGAGACCAGGATTCAGTTCCCCACTCAGCCATGAGGCTTACTCAGCTTGTTGTGAGGAAAAGTTGGGAAGGGCAGAACTATATCCATCTAAGGGTAAAAGGTAAAGGACCCCTGGACAGTTAAGTCCAGTCAAACTTGACTACGAGGTACTACACTCATCTCGCTTTCAGGCTGAGGAAGCTGGCATTTGTCCACAGACAGCTTTCTGGGTCATGTGGCTAGCATGACTAAACTGCTTCTGGTGCAACGGGACACTGTGACGGAAACCAGAGTGCACAGAAATGCCGTTTACCTTCCTACCGCAGTGGTACCTATTTATCTACTTGTACTTGTGTGCTTTCAAAGTGGTAGCTTGGCAGAAGCTGGGACGGAGCAACGGGAGCTCATCCGGTCGTGGGGATTCGAACCGCCAACCTTCCAATCAGCAAGCCCAAGAGGCTCAGTAGTTTAGACCACAGCGCCACCTGTTTCCCTTGCTTCCCATCTACAGCTCCTTGAATTAAAGGTGATATTTAATGAAT
The DNA here is from genome assembly GCF_965153285.1 of Podarcis tiliguerta. NCBI lineage: Eukaryota > Metazoa > Chordata > Lepidosauria > Squamata > Lacertidae > Podarcis > Podarcis tiliguerta. The sequence goes on along the minus strand of NC_139538.1, from coordinate 76,006,072 downwards.
GGTGAAAGTTCTCTGTTCTCTGGCATATTTTGGAATGACTACCGAAATACAGGATGTTCAAAGTACTTCACAAATATCATTCTAGTCAGCCTATGACATAGGCCAGTATATTATTCTTCCTACATTGAAGCATTGTGTTCAATATGTAATAATGCAAGATGTCTGAGGTCAATGAAGCCTTTGCATGCTAAATCTGAAATTGTACTATTATAGCTTAAATGGGATTATGGAACAGTCTGTTTATTTTACTCTCACAACTACACTGCTGAGGTTTTAAACCTGGGAACATTCTGTGCCAAGTGCTCATTCTATTACACTTAAGCAATGGCTTAATAAGAGGGCAAGAATTCAGATGAGGGAAGGGTTTGGGAAATTAAAATCCAGAATGCATTAATTACTAGAAGAGCATTTCAAATACAGTTATGGAACGGTATATTTTCTGGGTTTGTGTTTCTTTTCTCTACCCTCTTATGCATGAGCACTACTGGGACTTTTAGCAAAGGCTGAAGTCAGGTAATTTACTGGTTTCCAAACACAATTCTATGCATGTCTACTCCAAAGTAAATCCAATTGAGTTCTCATTGTACATTTAGGATTGCAGCTTGAGAAAAGAAATATATGTTCCTATAGATCAAGGCTGGCTAACCCCTTTCATGCCAAGGGCTGCATTGACCAATGGCAACACTCTGGGGGAATCACATGTTAAAAGTGGGTGTGGCTGAAGCACAAAATGGTGGCTTTCATAAGTTTTATGACTGTGGAAGTAATCTGTCTGAAAATATTGTATCTTTCGATTTCCCATCCCCATATTTTGGGAAGTGTTTTTTATACCGTAAAAACTGAAATGGAAAGAAGATAAAGTCCCTACCAGAGAAAAATGGCAAATGAACCTGATGGATTATGGTGAAATGGCTAAAATGACCAGAAGAATCAGAAATTGGGCACACCAAAAATTTGATAAGGAATGGGGAATTTTTAAAATAATTTATCTTAAAAACCATTATAAACAGCTAAAATCGTTAGTAGGATTGGAAGAACAGTTGTAGTTTAATGGTGTTTTTGGACATAATGGAGATGTAAAAGATTTGGATTATCATAAAAGATGCAGGAGGAAATGACTAACAGTAGGACCCACAAAGGGGAGGCAGGAAGTCCAGGAGATTCTTTGGAATCTTGTTTTATGTTGTATGTTGGATATGTGATTGCAAAACTTTAATGTGAAAAACCAAATAAATAAATTTATATAAAAAAGAACTGATTGATTGGTTAACAACAACAACAATATAATTGACAAGTTTCCTTTTAATGATACCTCCAAATTTCCCACATGGAGACAGGCTGTCCCGTTCTCCAGCTTTGATCATACCTTCTTAGCTCCGGCAACCAGATCTGAACAGTTATCTCTTCCATGACCTCTTCCAGTCGGTGAGGAGGGAAATCGTAGATAACTCTGCCATTTATACAGCTGAAGCTTATAAAACACACATTTGCTGACCATTGTTATCACAATAAATAGTCTGGATGTTTTGGTATGAGTTTTGCAGAATACCTTGAGCTGATCAATGAATATTAAGTGTAAACCGTTCCCCATGGAGCTGTACTATTACAATTTTCAACTTGAAATATATCCCACATGAATCATATGAAATATTGATGCAGCAAGTGATGAAAAAACCAGGGCTGGTTTTTTGCTTGGTTTATTTTTTGCCAGCGGGGCGGCAGCGGGGGAGGGATCCTGTTTTGGGTGTATCTTTAGCTGCTGAGAGAAAAATCCAATAAGCTAAGTGTGAAATGCAACCTCCAATAGATGACTCTTTCCTTTGTTTTCTTGCTTTTATTGTCCCTGCACATGCCATTCTGTTGTATTTGTGTGTCTGCTTCTTTGGAAGATTGAATTATATCCAAGTTGTTGATGCACTAGAATATAAAGCAAACAAGCTATTGATTGTTGCAAAGGAAGTGGGGTTGGGGTGCGAACAAACTACTTGGCCTGTTTTATGCTGTAAAGTAAAATGCACAGAATATAGATATATTGTGGATACGTACAACGATGGAAGTGGCCAAAAACAACCAGTTTCCCCTCTCATCTAACCTCAGTGGGGACACAACTTCATGGGGTGCAGATTCTTTGTAGCATCTTTTCACATAGTGAGAATTTGATCATATACATGTGGCTCAAACCACGCCTGGGCCCAAAGGCTGTGTATTCACGTAATGTACAGCTTTTGAAAAGCAGAGGAAAAAAAGGGGGGGCAATGGGCTCACGGTTTGCAAAGATACTTAAATAAAGCAGGGTCTAGAAATAAGAACCCTGTTAACATTCTACAGAATAAACTGAATTTTTTAAAACAAAAACAAGAAAGGCAGGAAAGGGAAGATCTCCCAGGGTGGGAAAAGGATGGGGAAGCTCCCAGATGAGAGCTGGGAGGGTCTACCACCTTTTGTGTGGGACGAGGGTTAAGATGCACCCCTGATAGCGGGCTTTGTATTTCTTTTGCTTCCAGTTTTTCTCTCTGTTGTCTTTCTTTTTTGTGTGTCTTGTTTTGTTTTGCTTTGTCCTGTTTCTAGTTTTATTCAGATTCGTTTGGCTTTTATTGTATTGTATGTTGTATGTATTGTATGGGACGCAGGTGGTGCTGTGGGTTAAACCACAGAGCCTAGGACTTGCCTATCAGAAGGTCAGCGGTTCGAATCCCCGCGACGGGGTGAGCTCCTGTTGCTCAGTCCCTGCTCCTGCCATCCTAGCAGTTCAAAAGCACGTCAAAGTGCAAGTAAATAAATAGGTAGCTCTCCGGTGGGAAGGTAAACGGCATTTCCGTGCACTACTCTGGTTCGCCAGAAGCGGCTTAGTCATGCTGGCCACATGACCCGGAAGCTGTACGCCGGCTCCCTTGGCCAATAAAGTGAGATGAGCACCGCAACCCCAGAGTCATCCACGACCAGACCTAATGGTCAGGGGTCCCTTTACCTTTACCTTTATGTTGAGATAGATAGATGTAATATAATTTAGGAAGAAAGAAACAGGGAGGTATTGTCTTTTAGAGACAGGCCTTGCTGAGAACAGGAGCAAATTCAGTTTAACATCCAGAGGAAAACTCCTTCAGAACTGCACAGCCAATGAGAGCACATGCTACCTGTGTGGTTGCTAAGCAACACCTACAACACCCTTCTGGGTAGCAGACTTAAAACAGAGAACACAATTAGCAATTCTGTTGCAAATCGAATGATCCCTGTTGCTGCTGCTTTTCCAAAACTTGGGTATTTTTTCACAAAGCCGTTCCACTTCCGGGTGGGGTGGTGTTGCCGTGAGGCCACATGGCCTCCACACACAGTGGGGGCCTGTGAAGTCCCACATCATGGCCCCAGCCAGCCAATCCGGTAGGCCAGAGGGTGTGGCTTATCCCTTTAAATCAGCCGTGCGGCCAGGGGGATCTCCCTTCTTGTTCCAACTTCCGCAGGTCTGCAACGTGCTCTCCTGCTACCTTGAGTATTCCAGCTTTTACCTTGAATCGCTTCAGAAGATCGGCCTTCCCTGCTTCGCAGCAGGAAGTGCTTTTGGAAGAGCCTCCTTCCCTCCATATTTTACTTTGTCTGCTTGTTTCCTTTACAGCAACACGCACACCTCTCAGCCGGATTGGAACAGGTGAAGGCCGGATTTCTGCCTGCCTCACTGTTCTGTGCTGAGGCTTCCGGAGGGCAGCCCTTGAGAAGTGGGTTGAGGTGGCACAAGATATGGTGTCCACGTGTTATTATTCAACAGAGAGGTTAGGCTGGCCTCAACCAGAGCCAGGTCTTTTTCAGCTGTGGCTCCGATCTGGTGGAATGCTCTGTCACAAGAGACTAGGGCCCTGCGGGACTTGACATCTTTCTGCAGAGCCTGCAAGACAGAGCTGTTCCACCAGGCTTTTGGCCAGGGCACAGCCTGACTCCCTCCATTGGCCATCTTCACAGAACTCTGGCCCAATGGTTGCCATCAATTTGATTTGAATTAATATTATAATGAAATGATTTTAGAATGTTGTATTATTTTATTGTTGTTCGCCGCCCTGAGCCCGGCTTCGGCTGGGGAGGGCGGGATATAAATAAAAATTTATTATTATTATTATAAGGGAGAGGCCTCAGTGTCTTGACTCACAACTGTCCCAAAAGCAATAGCAGCAGCAGCAGCAGCAGCAGCAGCAGTAGTAGTAGTAGTAGTAATAATAATAATAATAATAATAATAATAATAATAATAACAACAACAACAACAACAACAACAACAAATTTATTATTTGTACCCCGCCCATCTGGCTGAGTTTCCCCAGCCACTCTGGGCGGCTTCCAATAAAGATTAAAAATACATTAAAATCTCACACATTAAAAACTTCCCTGAATAATACTACCTGGGCTGTTCTTTTTCTGATTGGTTGGCAGCAGTAGATCTGGGATAGGCAGAAAATGGTTTGGGATCCATCAGTAAATCTCAGAGTGATTTGTGCTAGTTCCACAAGGATTTCAGACTACCTCTTGTTTCACAGTCCCAAGTAAAAACATGAGAAAAAGAAAAAGAATTATCTGCATATGGCTGAACTTGGGCCTGTAAAATCTACATATACAATCATTGTCTGTGACCAGGTTTTTATGCCGTATTGCTTGTTCATTTTTGTGGGCTAAATTTCCCTCCACACCTGCAGAAATGCAGGTGTGCAGAGTGGTTCTGGTATTCATAGCTATCCTGGTACATGGCCCATGGGAAGCATCGGGTAGTTGGCTCCATCCCTCGAGCCGCCATTTTGTGTCTCCTGTACCACCAGCAACTCAGTTGCCACTCATTTCTATCTGATGCTGATCACCAAGGTTCTAGCAAGGAACAAAATAGATCCCACAAGCCTGGTACCTGAGCATCTCTGCCAAACATTCATCTTATATACTGAGAGGCAACACGCATCCTGGTGGCTTGCCCGCCCCCCCCCCCATGTTTATAATCTGGGACTAAGAAATAAAACTCCCTGATGTTTTCCAAGGGGCAACAATTGCAAAAAGGAAGGCATCCTGGCTTTTGACTCAAATGCATTTATTTACAGCCCTGGATGTGTGTCTTGGACCATGGCCCTTGCCTTCTGGCTTCAGATTCAGGGCATTGCTCCTGGAATAGAGCAGAAGATGGATGACTATTTTTGTCTGCCACGGCACCTTCTATTTTTGAAAATAAATGAATGGCCCTGCCATCAGCAACCCCACCTCCATGCATTTCCCGAAGGCACTTAGAGATGTTTAGTAATCCAGACACCGCAGACTCCAGAATTGTGTGCATGCTTTAAATTCATAGCTGTAACATTCTTCACCTGCCCCCAGTCATCAAGACAAAATGCATATTCTTACATAAAGATTGCTCGTGCCTCTGTTATTATAAATGCCATGTAAGAGCGCGGAAATGCACCGAGAATGTTCTCTCCATTTTTACATTGTACACCCTCAGGCTATGAGGTGAGGGGTTGTGAGCAATTTAAGAACTGATAAAGAGTTCCTGTAATCTGAATCTTGCAGAATTTTGATGAACAGCCGAAGAACTCTGCTTAGGCATTTCCATTCCCCCTCACCCTCCTTTAATTATAACTTTGATTTATAAAGAAAGAATCACTGTAACATTCCCATAGTACTTTGGGAGCACATTATCAAAAGGCCTGTTGTTATGACAAATGAGGTGGGCGTGAAGATTGAGGGCCTGCATGTTGTAGGAACACAGGTGAGGAAATACCTCTCTGAGGTGCGTGCTTTTGAAGTTACAATATGATGCAGCCAGTGGCGGGTGGTATCCATTTGGCATTCTTATTCTTTTTTGAATTTATATACTGACCTATACCCGGAGGTCTCAGGGCAGTTCACAGAAAAGATCAACATCAAGACCACAATATATACAATCAAAATAAAAACAACAACCAAATAACCCCCCTCCCAAAAAAAGAGCCACATTTTAAAAGGGCATAGGATGTCAATTAGATCAACCAAAGGCCTGGTTAAAAAGGAACGCTTTTGCCTGGCACCTAAAGGTGTATAATGAAGGCGCCAGGTAAACTTTCCTGGGGAGAGCATTCCACAGATGGGGAGCCACTGCAGAGAAGGCTCATTATTGTGTTGCCACCCTCCAAATCTTGCAAGGAGGAGGCACACAAAGAAGGGCTTCATAAGATGATCTCAGGGTCCGGATAGGTTCACATGGAAAGAGGCGGTCCTTGAGGTATTGTAGTCCTGAGCACTGGTAGGGCAGAAGCAGGGAGGGCAACAGTAGGTGACAACACAACAAATCAGAGGCTAATCCTTGTTTTTGCCTCCATCCTCCTCCCTGCTGACTTTTATACTAAGGAGGAGGGAGCTGACAGCCAGTGCCAGCCTGGTTGTAGGTAAGAAAGGAGGACGTTGGCTGATGGCTGAGGGCAGCCTCCACCAGATGGAACTTTGGGAACTGGCTTTTATCAGTGTTGTGGTGGAATCCTGTTGGCCATGTATACATTTAAAACGGATCAGTGTTCTACTTTGTTAAATCCAGTTCTGTCAAGTAACCCAGTCCCCACTTCTTCTTGCAGCACTTGCTATTGGCTGCTGCTTGCGCTCCTCCCTCCCGCCATTTCCCTCATGAGCCAGAGACAAGGGGCAGGCCCACAAGCGGCATTATTGAAGGGAAGGAGACTCTTGCAGGTCTTGGACAGGTGCCTGGCCACACCAATGTTGGCCCTGGTCAAAAAATGGAACACGTCAATGCTACTTGATGGAATAATAACAATAACAATTTATTATTTATACCCCGCCCATCTGGGTGGGTTTCCCCAGCCACTCTGGGCGGCTTCCAACACAATATTAAAATACAGTAATGCATCAAACATTAAAAGCTTCCCTAAACAAGGATTTTAATTGGGGAGGTGCTTTCCAACCTTTATTTGTTTTGCCTTTGTAAGCAAACCTCTGAGGTAGGTTACTCCTCCCAGTTTACAAATGGGTCAGGCTATGATGGGACTTGGACACTGGGGTCAAGTAGCAGCTTCAGAGTTCTGTCACAGCAGTCAGTTCTCTCACCCAGGGGAGGAGGCAATTGCTATGACAGATTCCCTCCCCAACCTCTGGCTACTTGTCTTTGTTGAGGGGGGACCTTTTGGTAGTTCAATATTTCAATATCTCTCTCACCTGCCATTGTGAGGTCTGTGTTTTCCTGAGGTCAACAGGTCATGTCATCATCCTGTCTCCTCATAGCGACAAAACCAGAAGATTCTGGTGGCATATCTTATCTTGGCCTCTTCATCTCAGATTTGACACATTGCTGCAGATTATCCTTCTGAGCCTAACACCTTCTTTCCAAAGTCACTATTCCTGTTATTTGACCATCTTTGGTCTCCTAATGGCATCAGGAATTCTGCTGTTCCTTTAACATATAACCCTAACATAAGAACTGCTGTGACAGTTCAAACCAAGTTCCAAACCCAACAGTGATCAAACAGGTTCTTCTGGAAGCTCACAAGCCAGGCATCAAGGTGAAGGACATCACTTGCTGTTTGTCCTTACCAGCAAACGATATTACAAGTATACTAGGGCTGAAAATGGAAGTTCAGTTTAACCATGAAGAACTAGGTGCTCTTAATAGACTATGAATTAGTCAGTTAAGATGGTGACTATCTTAAACTCTCGAAGTACTAAATTCCTTAATTACATTACAGTGGTACCTTGGGTTACAGACGCTTCAGGTTACAGACTCCACTAACCCAGAAATAGTACCTTAGGTTAAGAACTTTGCTTCAGGATGAGAACAGAAATCATGTGGCAGCGCCACAGCATCAATGGGAGGCCCCATTAGCTAAAATGGTACCTCAGGTTAACAGTTTCAGGTTAAGAACGGACCTCCAGAACCTACTGGCAGTCCTCTTCTCCATTGGGTGACCCGAAATGCTAGTGTTGCAAGAGAGGGACTATTTTTTTAGTTGATCAAAAGGTTTAGAAATTTGCAAGCAGTGTGCAAGGGATGAATAAAGCAAAAATTGTCCATTCTTATTGCTGATCAGTGGAAGTTTGCTACAAGACCGTTTTAGGATATACATCCTGCTTCACTGGGGGGACGTGGGTGGCGCTGTGGTCTAAACCACTGAGCCTAGGACTTGCCGATCAGAAGGTCAGCGGTTTGAATCCCCATGGCGGGGTGAGCTCCCGTTGCCCGGTCCCTGCTCCTGCCAACCTAGCAGTTTGGAAGCACGTCAAAGTGCAAGTAGATAAATAGGTACCACTCCGGCAGGAAGGTAAACAGTGTTTCCGTGTGCTGCTCTGGTTCACCAGAAGTGGCTTAGTCATGTTGGACACATGACCCGCAAGCTGTCTGTGGACAAACACCGGCTCCCTCGGCCAGTAAAGTGAGATGAATGTGCAACCTCAGAGTCATCCGCAACTGGATCTAACGGTCAGGGTACCTTTACCTTTTTATCCTGCTTCATTTCCTCCTTCCAGGCAAAATCATGTGCTTGGCAGCTGCTTAGGATCTTCCTCTAGGTGGGAGATACTATCTTGTCTGAAAGAAGTCACATAAAGACTTTCAAACTTTTATATTTATTTTATTAAGTCCCTGGGTAGGGTCTTTCTGAGATAGAGCTGGAGCACATTGTCACGTCAGGAATGGAACTTTGTCGTGGTATGGCAGGTAAGGGGTGGACCCAGAACATAATATGGCAGGTGAAGAGTAGCTTTTGTTAGATAATCAAGAAATCCTGAAAAATATTTCAGCAGCGCTGTAGTGCAAATTTCTCCTAACAGCCACATCTTTTGTGTGCAGTTTTGCCTAATCAATGCATTTGTCCAATTTCACCTTATGCAATGCATTTTTCAATGCTATTTTTATTTACCTTAGTTTATGATTTTTTAATACACATTATTTGGCAGGGAAACTGCTCTGAAAAATTCAGAGAAGTGCAAATGTCAAAGGAAGGCTGTGTTTCAGTTTGTGTATTGCCTAGGAAAGTGAAAATTGGGTAGGTTTGCTTATAAAGGTAAATTGAATTGAATTTACCCCCATCCCTAGTTGTTGGCTGGCAAAAGGATTGCTCCTTGATTTGTCTGCAAAAACACTAGCATGCTTGATAAAGGTCTTCATAATGGATGGCCCTTCTAGACTTCTCAGGAACTATGTCCCTGAGTGCAGACTGGTAGAAAATGTTCATACATCTTCCGAACAAATGGGGCAGTGATTCTCAAAGGTTACATTTGCTGTCCTTGCCTTTTTGTGCATGTTTGTGTATTTCACCACTAAACTAATAATTGATTTCACATGATCTCCTTAAGAGCACTACAGGACTCAACAAACACTTGAGAAAACTCTATTTGCAGCTTCACTATAAAATATAATGCTGAAACTTTCCTGCTACCCCTGAGGCAATGAACACATTCATTATTTCATTCTGCAGCTTAAAAGGTTCACTATATCGTTTTCAAAAATGCAGCACATGCAATATCATATAGAAATCAGGATGATCTCACAATGTTGCATCTGATGGGATGCTGTTGCCAGATGCCAGTAAATAAATCATCCGATTTGGCTACTGGATGACAGCACCAAGATCAAATGTAGGAATAGGAAGTGAGGGCAAGTGAGGGCAATTTAAAAAGAAATCAGTGAAAATTTTCAGAAGGAGTGTCCAAAAACTGCCAAATGAGGGAAGGCGTTTTTGATACTGATAAAAACGTTCTTTTTACTTTTAAGGTGAATGCTTCAGGCTTAGTTTTGATTACATTATGCAGCTGGATTCTATAAGTGAAACTTAGCTGAGTGACACTGCTACATGCCTTGTTCTAAAAAAACATATATTATCTCAGCAGCCTTGAATAATGTCCAATAAGGTATCTAGAGATATATATCTCTTCTTTTGCTGGTGAACACCGTATCAATAATTCTGTTTTATTCCCTTGAGAGATGGGTAGTTTGGGGAAGGACTATATTTCGTGGATGTGCCTGTAGATGTGTTGGCTGACTTTATGACTAATGGCTACTGTCCATACAGAATTATAAGCTCTGCAATATTTAAGTGCATTTACCCTCTCAAAAATCCACACATATGCAGACCCACACACATAGACTGAGAGTAACAAACAGGCTCAGGTGCCAAACCAGAACAGACACCATTTTAATAAGCTGAAAAAAGAAGATCCATATCTCACCCCCAAGGTCTTATTTTGGCTTGCTTTTTTCCTCTAACAAGGCTTAGCACTCCAGCTATCACACCTGCATATTAACTATGGCTACATAGACAGCCTGCTCTGCCCCTCTTCCTAGTCTGGGATAAAGTCCAATATTGCTTGTCTGGGTGAATTTACATGCCACGTCTTAATAATAAAGCTGAGGTACCTTCCAGAACTCAAAATGCCATAAGCCTAGAGACAGGAACCCAAATGCTGTTGCAAAATTGGTATGATCCCAGCACCAAGTGCAATTTTAAACTTCTTTTAAAAATAAATCACTTCACCGAGTTTATGAAACCCCATACACACACACACACACACACACACATGTTCTTATGTCACATATGTATACATTATCATATTACATTACAGGGCATATTATAATATAATTTCCAACATGTAGACAAAGTTTATATACCAAATTTATGTACCTAAAGCAAGAAAAAAGAAAAAACAAAGACATAAAGCCATTTCAAAATAATATTTGTACCAACACTACGGACCTCCTGTCAATCTCATTGTATATTATTTTTTTACAAATGAATGTACTCTTATTATTGTATTTTTTTTTTCATTTTATCTAATACATTCCTATATCAATACGTACCCTTAATCTTGTTTCTCAATTCAATTTCTCTCCAACGTCAATCGAATGCTAGCATAAATAGCGAACCTTTACTATATTTTTGAACATATGAAACCCTTTTAAAAAACTGCAGATACCAACCTGAGATGAGAAGCTATCTTCTGGGTTTATCAAACCAGTTGGACCATTGCCACGCCAAGCAAAGCTGGAGAGGAAACACCTTCCTGTTTCATGATGCTTGCATTTTCATCATGCCCCATGTTGACAAAGAAAAAGGAAGTCACTAGTTCTGGCTGCATAGCCTTTACCACGGCATTGGTATGGTCCTGTCCTAGCAATATATTTCACCTATGCTGCACTGTGATGCAAGAGTGTGACAAAGAGATGACAATCAATACCTGTCTATTATAGAGAGAGATAACAGAATAACCAGGCAGCTTGGTTTTGCTGTCTGTCTTAGTCTTAATACCCCCAAACAGATTCTCTCTCTCCATTTAGTTACAGAAGCCCCCATCAGTCCTCTGACTTCTGGTTCCAAGACAGCTTTATCCTATTTTCTGTCACCCTGGCTGCATCTTTTCCTTGCATCTATTACCAAATGTAACCTTCTGACCGAGTAATATGATCTTGATTGAAGACACCAAGGAATCATCGAGAATTCAATTGGTAAGCCTCCCATTTCAGAGGACAGGCTTTGTGTGAGTTCATGTCATTTGCCCTGCTCTTTTATTTCTTGCTTTGTATCCAGTATGTGATGGTATCAGAGGCTGCATCAAATGCGTACCATCATTATTGAGATATGGCACCTATGACCAATATTATTTATACCTTCACAATGGAAGCGCATGATGCTTTGCAGAATTTCATGAGCAAGAAAAGGCAAGCCCTTTTCCTAAGGAGCAAGGAAAGAGACAAGAGACAGGAAGAAGGAAAGGATAGAGAGAGGTAAGGGACTCTGGGAATAACTGAAGTTGCTGTCGCACTCATGTTCTGCTTGTGGACTTCCCATGGGCTTCTGGTGTGAGAAGACTGCTGCTATTTTCAAGTGGGATTCAATCATGTCCTGGCAAATTCAGGTTGCACAATTATAGCACATTAGGAAGTTTTGTAAAACAGACCCTCTACACTCAAAAATCAGGTGTTTTGTGATAAGGAATGTGATGGGGAAATGCAATGGAAAGTGTGGGATAGCACTCAGAATCATAGAGCTGTAGAAATGGAAGGAACCCCAAGGGTCATTTAGTCCAACTGATACGATACGATGATCTTTATTGTAATTGTCCCATACAGAACAACGAAATTGAAAAAATCTATATCAGACATTCAAAAACCAACAATCCCTGCTATCCCAGCCTGGTTAGCCCCAAAAAAACTCTGATACCCCATAATTAAATACAATATACTGCCATAGAGACTACCTTATACTGTGTTTAAAACCAAAATCACATTTGGATAGAAACTTGTTTCTCAGGCGGCTAGTTCTAGTCTTTATAACCCCGTACCTTCCAGAAGGCAGAAGCTGAAAGAGATCATTTCCGGGGTGCGCACTATCCTGCACTATCTCTGCAGCTTTCTTATGACACCTGGAAGCATAGATTTGATCCAAGGTGGGAAGACTGCACCCAATTATTCCTGCAATGAAGGAATCACAGCTAAAGTATCCATGACAGATGGCCATCCAGCCTCTGCTTAAAAACCTCCAAGGAAGGAGAGTCCACAACCTCTCATGGGAGTCTGCTCCATTGTCAAACAGCTCTTACTGACAGAAAGTTCTTCCTGATGTTTAGTCGGAATCTCCTTTCTTGTAACTTGAATCCACTGGTTCAGGTCCTACCCTCTGGAGCAGCAGGAAACAAGCTTGCCCCATCTTCCATATGACAGCCCTTAAGATATTTGAAGATGGCTCTCATATCTCCTCTCAGACTCCACTTTTCCAGGCCAAACATATCCAGTTCCTTCAACCATTCCTCATAAGGCTTGGTTTAATGCATCACCTAAAATCACGAAAAAATCAGGATGAATGTTCATTAAATAGCCATCTCAGGATAAATGCTTAAGAAACAGGTCGTCTGGAAGTGCCTTGGGGCGATGGACAAGATGGTATCCTTTTATGTTCTGGGGTACGTATAGGAAGAGATTAATGTGAATAAAGGATGCTCATTTTTGTTTTGCTTGCAGATGAAATTTACATGGCTAAAACAAAAGAATGACAATAACTTTTCACACCCCTATATCTGCAGATGAGTATTTCCCCTAGTGTTCATTATTCTTCACAAGACCATAAAGGCAATACAGTTTCCAGAAATGTGGCATCTCTGGGCACTGTGTGTAATATAAACCAAAATTAGCACCGTCTCTACGATCAGAAATAACAGCATGGTGATTTAGCATATAAACTATAATGGCTCAAAGGAGATGAACAATGCTAGAAGTTAAGTCAAGGTCATTCGGCCACCAGCAAAAAACACAGATGTGCAATTAAGCTAAACACCAAGGAAACAGCTTCTCCCCTTACCTTCCTTAATATCTCCTGCCAGTAGAGCAAACATAAGTGCCAGCAGTAATAATGAGAGATATCTATAATAAAAACAGCTGAGGGATTGTTCCTTTGCCCAGGTCTTTAGGCGGGGGGGGGGGGGTGTGCTATGAGCCAAATAAGGGAGAGAAAATACACCAAATAAATAGTGGATGTATCTTAACTCATGTACAGATCATTAATTAGAAAAGACAATTGTCCGTGTAGCTCAGACACAGATACAGAAATATATGCACAGGAGCTGAAATCCAGAAAAGCTGTATGAAGCAGATAACCTGACAGGGAATTCAGTCCTGTTTAAAGCATTGAGTGCTGGAAGATATCAGTGTTGTCCAGTCTTCAAATAGTCTTATCTGCCCCTCTGTATGGCCTTAGTAATTCACAAAACCTGAGACGTCAAGCAAAAGCACAAAAAAGCCTTCCTATGCCCATTAGCTCTGTGTATGAGCATGTGTAATTAATTTAAAAACTAGGCTGTTTTTTCTTTTTAAGGGAGTGTTAAGTGGCTGCTATTTTCCATTATTACTATTTTCTACTATGGCTAGGAAGGGGAGGAAATGAACAGAACACCTTGAACGTATCCATTAGTGAGTATCCCGTCATACGGACTTGTCAAAGTGAAATAATTCCTAGTTAATTAGCCGTTATAGCGCCTGGAGCAACTATTGCTTCTTCTTCTTTTTTTCAAAATAATAAAAATACATGAATCATTTTGAATCATACCTGTGCAACAGGGTGAGCAGAATGAAAGAGAAGCATATTCATTTTCATGCTCAGCAGAAGAATAATTTGAGAATGGTTTATTAGGCTATTTTCATTTTATTTTCTTCTTCCATATGGGGGATTTCAGGGCTAGAACCAATGACCCCTAGCACTCTGCTTTGCTACCCCATGTGCTGAGCCACTCAGAACCAGAGTGCAAAAGGCTCTGTTCCCAGAGCTATGATGCCCTTGGAGGGTCCAGCATAATTCTACACATCCAGGCATTATTTCTCCATGACCTAATAGGACTATGAAAGGCTCCAGGTCAGGCTTCAGCAGTACTCAGCACTGATCATAGTTCCTGTGCATGATATTTATTCCCATGCTTATTAAATTCCCCACAGATTCCATTTCAAGCCTGCAGCATTCCACCCTGCCAGCTTTCTTGGCTGCTTGATGAATCAGGATCTGCTAGGATCTGCATGTGGCTGCCCCATGTGGTAAATATCTGAACTTGGAGCTGGACCTCAGTGTCCGGGCTGAACGATGAGGGTGGAGATGCTCCTTCAGGTATGCTGGGCCAAGGCTGTTTAGGGCTTTAAAGGTCAGCACCAATACTTGGAAACATACTGGGCGCCAATGAAGGTCTTTCAGGACCGGTGTTCTACTGTCTCAGCGGCCTCTCCCAGTCACCAGTCTAGCTGCCGCGTTCTGGATTAGCTAGATCAGAAGGGTGGGGTCAAGCCCTGCATCCTGAACAAATACAACATTCCAGTGGCAGATCTGCATAACAAAAGTCTCACAAGCTGGTTTCTAAAAAGACAAAAAACTACTTTTGGAAGGTGTGGGTCCGATTACTGCTTGTTTGCTTTAATGGCGCCCAGCCAGTCTAAGCTGAGGGTTTCTGTAGTGATGAGGCAATCAGCAGAGTAAGCTTGCTGTAAAGGCTTTCCTCCCTTCCTCTCTACCATAATGTTTTATAGTGCTGGCCTAATGCCAGGTGCCAACTTGTTGATCTATTGTGCAGTTGTTTGCAGCCAGATGCAGGCAGCAAATAAAGCATCACAATGGCTGGCGTTTGAAAGGCAAACAATTGCTTTAAATTCTGATTCCTCCCTGTCACTTTGGGGTAATATGAACAACATTAACATCTTGGCAGATAGCTTGACAACTGGATTTTCATGAGACTCCAAGGGCCAGGCTCCCAGCTTGGGAAGATTGACAGATCCATTGAAGTCAATGAACTGTAGTGATTTACATCGGTGTCAGCTATGAGGAAACAAGTAGTTCAATATGGCATCAGCCTAAACCTAGATGCACTATTTTGCTGCTGAGATGACAGGCATCTTATCCCCTCTCTGGGCACAGAAGGACAGAGCTAAACCCTGGAGATCTAAGAGACAAGAGATCAGAATTGACTCCATGTGGCAACCAAAATTTAAAACTGAAATGTTGGGATTCAGAATGTCAATAGCTATAGAAGTAATTAAAGTGAAGGTTGGGCCAGCTCTGTCTGTGCATCCTTCAGCTTCGGGTATTGGAAACTGCTGTAGAAGCTGGTTTTGAGAGTCTGTCAGTCATATTAGATAATGCACACCAAAATGGAACGACTGGGAAAGTTGTAGGAGAGAAGGATATCCTCAGAGGGCTCCTATTTCTTCAATGTAATAGTGCCTTATCTTTCTAGCAAATAAAGCTTAAAGAATGAACCTAGGGCACATAATAGTACATTTGCCCACCTCAGATGAGTCTGCTCACACCCAGTCGCATGACACCTCCTCTCCAGTAGTACCACAGTTTCCCAGCGCCTATGCCAGTTAGCCACTCATGTTTCAAAGCAGGGTTTGGGGCAAGCTTCTTGTGTGAATTGGCACAAAACAGCCTAAAACTAGCAGGCACATACGCCTCTCCTATTGCACCATGGTGAATGCAACAGTGAAATGCAGGACCTTCAAGCTAGTTGCCAGAACCCTTCTGGCCAGAGAGTCAGGTAATCAGGCGAATCCAGTAACCTTCCACTTTGTCCTACAGTGGTACCTTGGGTTACAGACACTTCAGGTTACAGACGATTCAGGTTACAGACTCCGCTAACCCAGAAATAGTACCTCGGGTTAAGAACTTTGCTTCAGGCAGTGGGATGCCCCATTAGCTAAAGAGGTACCTCAGGTTAAGAACAGTTTCAGGTTAAGAACGGATATCCAGAACAAACTAAGTTCTTAACCTGAGGTACCACTGTATTTTTAATAATAATAATAATAATAATAATAATAAATTTTATTTATATCCCACCCTCCCCAGCCGAAGCCGGGCTCAGGGCGGCTAACAACAATAAAACAGTACAAACAACACTCTAAAATCATTCATTATAAAATTAATTAATTCAAGCCACTGGCAACCATTGGGCCAGAGCTCTGCGAAGATCGCTGAGGGAGGGAGTCAGGCTGTGCCCTGGCCAAAGGCCTGGTGGAACAGTTCTGTCTTGCAGGCCCTGCGGAAATATGTCAAGTCCCGCAGGGCCCTGGTCTCTTGTGACAGAGTGTTCCACCAGATCGGAGCCACGGCCAAAAAAGCCCTGGCTCTAGTTGAGGCCAGCCTAACTTCTCTGTGGCCTGGGACCTTCAAGATGTTTTTATTTGAAGACCGTAAGTTTCTCTGTGGGGCATACCAGGAGAGGCGGTCCCGTAGGTACGAGGGTCCTAGGCCGTATAGGGCTTTAAAGGTTAAAACCAGCACCTTAAACCTGATCCTGTACTCCACCGGGAGCCAGTGCAGCTGGTATAGCACCGGATGAATGTGATCTTGCAGCGAAGACCCCGTAAGGAGTCTCGCTGCAGCATTCTGCACCCGCTGGAGTTTCTGGGTCAGTCTCAAGGGCAGCCCCACGTAGAGCCATGACCTGCTTTTACTCTTCAGTCAGGTCAAGATGTTACACTGGTAAGCCATTTTGTTGCTGAGTTCCACCTGCCAGCTCTTTTTCACCATAGCTTTCTTGTTGCCTTAGTTCAGGAAAGCGGGAACTGCAGCCCTTCATATGTTCTTCAATTCCAGTGCCCATCAGCCTTGGCCATTGGCCATGTTGGCAGGGCTGATGAGAGCTGGTGTCCAACAATGTCCAGAAGCCACTCAGGCTCCAAAACCCTGTACCTACCTTGCTGTGTCTTCAGCGCTAACTTCTTGAAACCAGGACTACACACAAATCTATGATTCTATCAGAAAATGCAATGTTTGCTTCACCCATTGGGAGAAGAGAAGGTGGAGACAGAGACAGAGCAATCTGCTGACATGTTATCACTGGAGAGCATTTCTGACCCCCCCCCCCCTTCTCCCAGAACACAGCATGCATTGATAGTGGAAGAGCAAATGACTCAGAGAAAATTAGAGGGTCTCAGTTTGAGCAACACCATTAAACTAAGAGGCAGCATACAGAGGCCTCTCACTGTGAATACTGAATAAAGACTCGGTAAGAGCTTCCTTCCTTGGCTGTCTGCCGTGAGAGGAGGGAGGATCGGAATTCACTGAACCTGACAATGGGGTATACACAGGCCTGGTAGATTTGATGGATATTTGGTTCATCAAAGACATCAAGCAAAGTACTTCTTTGCAAACTGCCAGATGAACCCCCCAAAAGATATGGCAATGGCCAAACGGTAGAGGTAGGTTTAAGGGTGTGTGGCAAATTAATGGAGGATTTGTGAACGGGTATCAGTCATAATGGCTAAGTGGAGCCTCTATATTCAGAGGAACTTAAAGATATGCCCAGGAAAGGGTGATGATAATTTTCATTCCTGCCTTGTGATCTTCCTAGAGGCATCTGACTACCTACTGTTGATGAAATGCCCGGATTGGAAGGGGTTTGGCTTGATCTAGCAAGTACTTCTTAAGAACATAAGAAGATCCTGCTGGATCAAGTCAGAGGTCTATTTAGTCCGTCATCCTGTTCTCACCACATCCAACCAGATGCCAATAGGAAGTCTGCCTGCAAGACCCGAGTACACCAGCACTCCCCTGCGGTTTCCAGCAACTAGTATTCAGGACCTACTACCTCTAACGTTTCCTGCATATAAGTGAATAAATATGTGCAATCCACAAGGGAGTGGTTTCCTCCCCATCTGTTCTTTTGCCCCAATACATAGGAAGTTCAGAAAATATTTCGTACTGGTGCTTTTGGTGACTGAACACATTGGGCAGTTCCACAGAAGCCATTGGAGCCAACATTAGGTAATTCTTTTTGTTCACCACTGATGCAGAAGAACAATGTTCACCATCCATTCAGCAATCTCCCGAGTCATTCCTTTCCCTCATAGTGCTGGTACCCTTGTTTTTTCTCCAGCATAACCAAGCCTTTAGTTTCTAGGAGTTTGCTTTTCACAGTGCTAGTTCCTGGGTTTAATAGGTTGCACTTACGCCTTAAGCGGATTTAATATTTTACAAGTTTACATTGATTTCCTCCCGCCACTATTTTGCATTTCTGCTACTAAAAATAAAGCCTCTGACATGCTATAATAGGAATTATGTTCTTTTGTTTGAGCCTAATGAAAAGTTAATAACTTGCCACGGGCTGTTTTCTAATTTAACTTGCCAAAAAAAAAAAAAAAGCACACATCCCACAACTTCTTCTAACTGAATCTGATTTAACCTCAACTCAATGCTCCATTCCATTTGTCTGTGGGGATGGCAGGCACCTATTAAACCCAGGGTTAAATGGTTTTTCACTTAGGCGATGTGCTCAATTGAATGCGGTGTCTTAATGTCACTGCCTTTGAGAAGTATCACCACAGGTTTCCTATGTGACAGTATCACACTAGGGAGAGCATATTTTGGTTGAGGGCGGAGGAAAGGGGGGGGCTGACAATTCTGAAATGTCTGTGACTTGAAACTAGCAGAGTGTAATATGGCAGCACAATTGACTCATAACCTCCCGGCCAGAGGCTTATCACCCTGAATTTCTTAAGTGGTTAAACACCCGACGTGGACCATTATTCCAATCTCCAGCATTAGGCCTGTCAAGACAGAGTATTGTTATATTGTCAGCGACAAACTGCATCAGACATTCTAGCTGAGACTTTCAAAGGCACCTAGTGGATTCTAATCAGAAGTGAGTGTTCCCCATAGCTTGTTGGCTGTCTGCACAAGAAATAGCTTTCAAACATTTTTTGCTAGCCTCTTCATCTGCCCTCAAAATTCTCCAGAATGTTTTGCCTGAGCAGGAAAACCCAAATTAGCATTGTATTTAGCTCCAGTTATTACTATTATTGTTGTTGTTAATAATAATAATAATAATTAAATGTGTATTCCGCCCTTCATCCAAAGATCACAGGGTGGTTCACAACATACAAAAGAGTAATGTTAAAAATGAGTGGCTGTGTTGCTGCTGCCCATGGAACACTTTGTAATAAGCGAAGAAGCCTGGGTTTTTTTTTCCTGGCAAACTCAGCAACAGAAGAAAAGCAGGAATTAGTCCGAATGCCCTTAGTTGCCACAGGTGGGGCAAGGATCTCAGCACCTCAGGGAAGGAGCTCCAAGGTTCCCCGAAGGCAGAGAAACAAAACTGGCTTTGCTGATGTTTCTCCCCTCACTGGATAGCATAAAGTGCACCTTAATGATACATAAGGTTGTTCCTTGGAGAGGTTACCACTTTTCTCTCAGCTGAGGTACTCTGCTTTCATAGCTCCTTGACCATCATAAAACCAGTAAGTGAAGATGCAGCCTTCTAAATCATGGCAGGACACACTGCAAATTCAGAATTTCAGAATTTTGCACATGTTCTAAAGGAAAGAGAGCAGTGACAGAAGAGAAATTGGGCAGCCTGTATGGCAACCTAAGGTAGTTTTCTGTTTCTATGATGAACTTTGGCAGAAACCTTGGGGCCCAAATGATAAACATATTTCCCAACCCTCCTTCCTTCCTCCCTGCCCTCCCTCTTCCACAACTTCCTCCAACTCTTGACTTCCCCCAACTCTCCGGAGTAGATTTGGGAAGTGGGACTCAGAGGCACATCAGGGAGAAGAGGACATGGAAGTTCAACTGCTTGAACACACATTCCACATGTACAATGACCTTGCTGGATTCAATCCTACCTTGCTGGATTCAGCTGAAGGAGCGTCTCCACCCCCATCGTTCAGCCTGGACATAGAGGTCCAGCTGCGAGGGCCTTCTGGCAGTTCCCTCCCTGCAAGAAGTGTGGTTGTAGGGAACCAGGCAGAGACCCTTCTTGGTAGTGGCGCCTGCCCTGTGGAACGCCCTCCCATCAGATATCAAGGAAATAAACAACTATCTGACTTTTAGAAAACATCTGAAGGCAATCCTGTTTAGCGAAGTTTTTAATGTTTGATGTTTTATTGTGTTTTTAATATTCTGTTGGGAGCTGCCCAGAGTAGCCAGGGGAACCCAGCCAGGTGGGCAGGGTATAAATATAGAAGTAGTATTAATTATTGTACCCACCCTCCTCTGAATGGTCCCAGTTGTACTGACCATGCACTTCCAGGCCAGACTGAACAGCCAAAAGGCTTTCAAGGTTAGGGATGTGAGGATTTCTCCCTTCCTTTCTTCTTACTATTTCTCTCTCTTGCATCCCACTCCTTCCAAATTCTAATTTAACTTGGATATTTTCTCAAACTGATTCATGAATTGGAGCATTACCAGTTAGCTTCACCACTCTGTTCCTTTGGTCCATCGCATCCTTTCTCTCTGATGTGCATGTCATGTGATTTTGATTGCGACTGCATCAACTTGCTTTCGAATGCAATGGTTTACGACACACTTAAAAAAAAAAAAGTTATGCAAAGCACTTACATCCTACCTTTTCCCACAAAGTGAATTCAAGGCTGCTCACATAAGCCTGCTTACATAAGCATGTGTCATGCAATAAATAAAAATACAATATTAAAATTCAAAGAACATCAAAGAACATCAAATAAAGCATCAGTTATGGAGGTGAACATCATTGTCCCTACAAGGCTCAGAGAAGAAGGAGGAGGAGGAAGAGGAGGAGGAGGAGGTGAGAGAAAGTCAGGCTGAAGTAGGGTAGTGAGTGATTTCGCTTAATAATGCTACTCAGAGGTAAGCACTATTGTGCACCCCTTACTGCCCCCTTGCCTCTTGCATGCAGGCACCTGAGATGCTGAGGAAAGCAGAGGCCACCAACATGTGCTGAGGCAAGGAGTGAGAAAGGAGCAGCATCAACCTTTGGGTAAAGTTGAAGGAGTTGGACTTTGGAGGACTGGAAGTAGCCAGCAGTAGAAGGGAGGGAGGGAATGAGGCAGGAAAGAGGCAGCAGGTTGGGGGTGAGGACTATGTGATGTAATCAAAGGAGACGTGGCATGAAAGCTGGGAAAGCCAATAAAACCCATTAAAACCATAGTACATCAAACACACACTGAATGGCACAATGCAATGTGCCTTCCCAGTACTGGCGCCTGCCCTGTGGAATGCCCTCCCATCAGATGTCAAGGAAATAAACAACTATCTGACTTTTAGAAGACATCTGAAGGGAACCCTGTTTAGGGAAGTTTTAATTCCCTGGTGGCCCGCTGGAATGCGGAGTTAACCAGGGCTATTGACTGTTTGACTCTGAAGCGCCCTCTCCGATTGCATGGAGCCCAGACAGCCCCGTGGTTTTCCATGGATCTGAGGGCAATGAAACAATCGTTGAGACGGCTAGAGCACCGGTGGCGGATGACCCATTCTGAAGCTGACCGGACACAGGTTAGAGCTCAATGTCGAGCCTACCAAGTGGTGGTAGCGACGGTGAAGAAGACTTTCTTCACCGCCTCTATTGCATCTGCAGATAACAGCAGCAGGAGACTTTTTCATGTGGTCCACAATTTTTTTATTTTATTTTATTATTATTATTATTATTATTATTATTATTATTATTATTATTTTGGGTGTTTTGTTGTGTTTTTAATATTCTGTTGGGAGCCACCCAGAGTGGCTAGGGAAACCCAGCCAAATGGGTGGGGTATAAATAAATGATCGTGATCATCATCATCATTCTAGAAATCCTTTTTGCACTACTGCCAATTAAGAGAAAAGCAGATGTTGCCTCTGAGAAATCCAGAATGTGTTCAGATCAGAGAGGACATCTTGTGGTCCCACACCCCAAAATGCAGGTGCATCCAAAGTTTGAAGTGAGAGTTCAAGTTGTGCAGATGGAACTTGCCTTTTCTATTTATAACGATGACAATTAGCAGCATCCATGACGCCTCTTTTTCACATTTTGTGCTCTGGCTGATTCTCCAAGTTTATAATCATGGACATCAAACCACTCCTCTGTCTGATTTCAAATGGCCTTAACCGACGGTGAAATTCCAGTGTCAAAGTTGTGCTCTGCATAACGGATTCCATGGCAACCAAGTGGTGTCATAAACACACCATTCTGCCTTTACCTGGAGATCAAGGAGAAGGCGACCGTGGGCCATAAAGGAGGGAAATGGGCCTTTTTAAACCCTGTACTTCAAGCGTGACTAACAGGAACACTTAACCACGCTGAATGCTTTCTCCTTTGTGTGAATGTTCTCTTCTCAAGGTTGCTCAAGTGTTCCTGTTAATACAAATGGTTGCATTTTGAATGGCCAGACATCTTCCTATATGTGTGTGAGAGCATGCTCCAACAGGTATATTTTATGCACAAGAGATTTTCCCCACTGAGCCCAAAACTATTCATGTCTATTTAGCAGGAGCCTCCACTTAGTTCAAGGGAACTTGCTCTCAAGTGAGATTGCTTAAGATTGGGGCTTTCATGTAAAATGGCATCTACCTGGGTCAATGCCTATACAAATATGAACAAAACTTATGAGCCACCCCCCCTCCTTTGCAGCAGGAGGTCCATATGAGCAGAATCTGCTCAGGGGCTTGGCATTTAAGGTCCTACAGATGTGGGTTGCACACCAAAACCCAAGACTCACTCTCATATTGTGCAACCTAGATTCAGGGTATATATATTTCAATCTGACAGAAGATATAAATTGGGAGCATCCTGAACATGTTTTCACTTTTCATATACCAGTCTTTTTGTTCAATACTTATGTTTACTAGGTAAAACAAGGGGTCAGGGGAAATCAGAACCTCTCAGATGGGTGCCATTGTGGGCTGGTGCTCCCCCTGCCTGTTACGTATTTCTGAGAAGCCCAAAACAAATATTTCAAGTCAAGACAGAAGCTTGCCAGTGTGTGCGAGTCTATGCATTCTTTTAGATCGAAGACTCTAGCTAGCTCCTAGCCGCTCCAAGCCGCAAGTGGTCAAGCTACAAGGGAGGGCCAATTTGTATTTCCTTTTCTTCAATCCATCTCCCATGTAGGCTTTAAGCTTTCCTGCCAGGATTCCAGCATTGCACAAGGCCATGTTTGCATGAGGGCCCTTCCAAGGTGCCCTAGCCATCTGCCTAAATCTAAGAGAATGAGAGAGGCGAGGGCACATTTATTTGACCTGCACCAGAACCAGGGGTGATGTCTGACTGAGGAGGAATGGTGGAGACTGCCCCCTCTCCTCCTGCACTTCCCGGAGAAGATAGATTTAGAACGGTGGTATGCAGAAGGTCATAGTTCAGAGGCTGCAGAGGAGAGAAGCTGGGAAATAGTAGGAGAGGAGCAGGAGGAGGAAGAAGAAGCACCAGGGGAGAGACAGCGGACAGATTCAGTGTCTTTGGAAAGCTTGCCAGACCCACCCCCTCCCAGGTCCCAGCGTGCATTGAGCGTAGGAGAACAGAAAGCTCAGAGGCAGAAGGCTCAGATCAGCCAGTGTAGGGATGACGTATAACAGGAGAAACTGAGGGGGTGGGACTTTATTTGGAGCAACGCTATTATCTAAGAGGTGACATCATACGTCTCTCTCTGTGAATATTGAATAAAATACCATGGTAATAATTTCTTGTTTTCCCATTTCTGGCTGCCAGCCACGAGGGAGGGGGGTCAGATTCCCTGAAGCCTGACAGGTGACCATCAAGCTAGCTAGGTAGACAGCTTGCTGTAGTTTTTAGCACCTCCGTGGGCTGTTGTCAAACCAGCATCTGTTCAGGACTGCCCCATGTTGACCGGTGCCTTACTGTAACAACATAATGGTGAGGTCCAGCACCTATTTTTCTTGGGGGGAAATAATGTAATTTGCACTTCCTGAAGCAGCATGTGAACTAAATGCAGCTATCCTTTGAAATTTGCACTTCTCTGAATTTTGCAATTCAATTCTCCAACAAAATAATGTACACAAATAGTGAATGCATAAATCAGGTCATATGACATCGGGGCGAGGCACATTAAAAGCTGGATCAGCTGAAAGGGTGGTTTCTGGTTGCCTGCAAAGTGCTCTGCAAAATAGGGCTTTCAAAGGGGATGAAGGTGTCTTCAGAAACACCTTTCTATGCACTGTCTTGCCCAGCACACTTGCACATGCGCATAGAATATCTGAAATGTGCACACTTCAGTTTAACCATAGCTCATGCTTTCAAGTTGGATGAAAGCTAGTTTAAGAGGGAAATGCAACAGACAGCAGTATTTCTCATGAAACTACAGGATACAGTTCGATTGTGGCTATCATCATGTGCACTCAGTGTTGAGAGCAGTAAATGTGTACACAGCCTCAGACTTATTGGCTTAAAATAATCAAAGATTTGGAGAATAATGAATAACAGTTTACCCTTGAATTCCAAAGTCACTCTGCTTGGCTTTATTGGCTAACATGGTACAAAATGCACAATAGCCTCTAATTTCAAATTTATTAAGCACAGCTAAAATTAGTAGTGCAAAAATAAGAACTGGCATCATCTTATCTTTCAAACACTAACAGAATATTCATTATCACTAAAGTTTGATATGTCGCTGAAATGTCTAAATGGAAGGAAAATGTTAAATTAACAGAATGGAACACAGAGATTTGCAAAAACATTTTTTAAAAAAAGATCTTCAGCATAATTGGTACCCGTTTATTCATTTTGGGAAACCAAAGTGCAATATTGATAATAACAAATGTAATGGCTTTGCAATCCTATTATATGAATGGGATTTCTTACTATTTGATGTAAGAAATGCATCTCTACTTTAGTTCCATGAAGGCAATACAGCTTAAATATTTAATAAAAAGGCATTTTTGGAAGGGAAAGCCAACCACTAGGGAGTAGAGATCAGGCTCCATAAAATGGGGTCTCATATGTTCCTCTCCTGATCTCATTCATATTCACTGGCTTCCTTTCTCTTTGCTTCCCTTCTCATAGTCCCTCTGGAATTGCTGCTTCCTCACTCCCCTAGTCCCTGCAAAGCAGGAATGGGGAAGCTGTGACCTTCCAAATGTCGTTGGTCTCAAATTCCCATCAGCCCCAGACAGCATGGCCAGTGGTCACTAATGGTGGGAGAATAGTTCAGCAACCTGAACCATTTGCCTGCCCACAGAACCTAGGGCTTGCCGATCAGAAGGTCGGCGGTTCGAATCCCCGTGACGGGGTGAGCTCCCATTGCTCGGCCCCTGCTCCTGCCAACCTAGGAGTTCGAAAGCACGAAGTGCAAGTAGATAAATAGGTGCCACTCTGGCGGGAAGGTAAACGGCATTTCCGTGCACTGCTCTAGTTCACCAGAAGCGGCTTAGTCATGCTGGCCACATGACCCGGAAGCTGTACGCCGGCTCCCTTGGCCAATAAAGCGAGATGAGCGCCGCAACCCCAGAGTCGTCTGCACCTGGACTTAATGGTCAGGGGTCCCTTTACCTTTTTACCTGTTGTACAATGTTGTCATCATGTTGAGATAGGGACCTGTCATACTTCCCTTGTGTAAAATGCCATGGATATGTATGAGCGTGTGTGTTTGTGTGTGTCCAATATATGAATAACAACTAACAACATTCACAACAGTAATATTAAAGAGCTACATATATTATGTTCCACACGGTAAACTATCAGAGCAGAAGGTGGGTTTTCCAGGTCCTTAATATTTAGAAATGTCCCAGCGGCACCTCCGCTGGGCAGCCTGGAGTTTTATATAAAACATATTCTGCAGATGAAAGCCATAACAAATGTTTATGCAGAAGTAGTCCCTTCCCAACC
The DNA here is from genome assembly GCF_965153285.1 of Podarcis tiliguerta. Lineage (NCBI taxonomy): Eukaryota > Metazoa > Chordata > Lepidosauria > Squamata > Lacertidae > Podarcis > Podarcis tiliguerta. The sequence continues at coordinate 75,980,037 of NC_139538.1, read as the reverse complement.
CTCAATAGCTCAGAAACCTGTATAATTGTAACCCTTAACAAGAAAAAACAACTGTGTAATGGGATCTAGGTTTTATGCAGATAAAACCATTATGCTCATTACTGGAGCATAACAAAGTAGAAAGACCTCTGCACTCATGGATAATGGGACATGTGCTTTATTTATTTTAACTCTTAGCATTTTCTCTCAGGATTTTATATTCACTTTCTCAAAGCCTTCCAAAAGCAATTTTAGCTCAGTAAAAGATGAAGGGTGGTTTTTGTTTTAATAAGGCACTGAATGAATTACTTGTGTGGAAAGAAAATTCTTTGGGAGAATGTAAATTCATTTTGATGTGGGTTTTTTTTTTTTGGGGGGGGGGGATACTTTGCCAACATGTAATACTGTTTGAGTCATATACGTAGAACTGCACTGAATAGCCTTTAGTTTCAATAGAAAGTGCAATGCAGTTTTTTTTAAAAAATGCTGAAAATAAACTGGTGCAGGTGCCATTTTCCTTTATTGAGTTTTTTTAAACAATCCTCATCCCCGTTTGCTCCACATTGCTGGGCAATCTGATTGGCAGCTATGGTGGTCAGGAAACCAGTCAGGCATACGGGAAAGGAGTCTGCCTAATTTGGAGAGTGGAAGAGGAGAAGGAAGACAAAAACAGACAAGAGCAAGAACTTGGTGTTAACTGACTTAGAAAAGGGAAACTGGGAGACAGTGTATCTGTGATGGAAATAATGCAGCGCATTGCTTTGCTTCCCCACACTAGATCGCCCATCCTTGGGGCCAGGGAAATCAAAGGATTATTTCCCTACATTTCCAGCAATGTGTAATCTTCATACTATTGAGTTCTGGGGAGAGGCCAGGAGCTGCCTCTTGTTTTGCCATTGGCAACAACCTCAGTGATGGAGTGGGTCATGGGGAAATGTGATAAATGCCCTCCACACACACTGCAGGAGCCACCTCCAGATTACAATGAATGCAAGATATCATACAGCTGCTGTACCTCGAGAGTGAGTCTTCCTGGACATTTGCCATAGCACATCATACAAAATAAAACACATTTCCTCATCAAGTACCCATAATGTCTGGTTGAAATGTCATCAATAACCTTGGGAAGCACATTTCTGCAAAGCCAAACCAATCGTCAGGTGCAAAGCCACACACAACAAGGGTACATTTGTGCCCTACTTTACAGAGGAGAGTCATCTGCCACAGTCTTCCCTGCTACGGTGAGACACATTGCATTTCTGTTTAAAGTATAGGGTGATATGCAATGTTAGCTGTATTCTGAGTAGACCCACTGAAATAAGTGGATTTAAGTATATTAAGCTCATTGATTTCAATAGGTCTTTAAGTTTGAGTTATTTGGATGTCACTTGTAAGCATTTATATAGTTACACTTAGATAAATGTATTAGCATACGCACATTTCAAGCAATCTGTATCACTTTTTGTCCTTTTTTGTGCAGGAGGTACAATCGGTATCACTTTTTGTCCCTTTTTTGGCAATGCAGAAGAGGCCATATTATTCACACCAGTAAAGGGCTGGACAATGTTTATTGATACATAAGAATAAAGATGTTCTACAGTTTGATCTGGGTGCCAGTACCAACCTTCAGCCATTGTAATGATCTGCATAGTTCTGCAGTGATCGCTAGGACTAATTGTACCAGCAACTCCTTAGAGCTGCTGCCCATTGAGGTGAGCCATTCAAAACTTCAGGTTGAAAGTGTTGAACTGTTTCTTTAAATCTAAAGGTTCATCATTGTTTCACCCGTTGTGTATACCTTTAAGGGGCCAGAGCAAGGGCCAGAGCAAAATAATGAGATCCAGCTTCACAGCTGTGAAGCATAGCAGGCGCTGCTGAGTTGCATTGATTAAGCTGTGTCGGGAATTGGCTGCAGTATATAAGGGGCAGCACCTAGCTCTGCCATTTACCCTGGGGATGGGTTGGTGATTGGGTCGTGTTTGTTTGTAGATGTATTTAGTGTTTAAGGAGTTTTTGTTTTTCTTATTAAAACCTTGTTTAAGTTATTTTTGAGTCCCTTCTTTTTAATGCAAGCTCTCCCCAGCAAGCTCTCTGCGCTACTATACTGCGAATAAGCCAACAGAAAGGTCATGAGGGCTATGATGTGCCGCCACCTCCTCCAATGGGATTCCATCCATGCAGGGAACCCATTGGATCCTCCTCACCTGGCAGGTGATTTGAAAATGTTCAAGTCAAGGTTGACTAGGCTACAGGCAGTCTTGATGACCTTCTGCCTATACAGTGGTACCTCAGGTTAAGAACTTCATTCATTCTGGAGGTCTGTTCTTAACCTGAAACTGTTCTTAACCTGAAGCACCAGTTTAGGTAATGGGGCCTCCCGCTGCCGCCGCGCCACTGGAGCACGATTTCTGTTCTCATCCTGAAGCAAAGTTCTTAACCTGAGGTACTATTTCTGGGTTATCGGAGTCTGTAACCTGAAGCGTCTGTAACCTGAAGCGTCTGTAACCCGAGGTACCAATGTATGTAGGTTCCACCATGCACCTGCCAGATCCCGTCATAGCTCTGCTCCCCAGATGCATACTCATTTAAATAATTTTTAAATTTGCATATGCCACTTTTCCAGGCAAAGCTCATCTAAAGTGGCTTTACAACAACTAAAACTACAAGGATAAAAAACAACAAGCCCGGCTTCCACTTCCCACCCTGCCATCTCTTTAGGGTGCTTACGTACCAGAATCAAAATATGTACAGGGTCCCATTGTTCTACCCAAGATCCAAGCCTGGAGATTAAATGCACCATCGAGCTATTCATCATCTCGGCACAGCTTTAACACCTCCTGTCTACAGTGTTAACTTTCATTGATGATCTAATTTAAACCAACTGTTTTTGCTAATTCAGAAATTAATGATGTGGCCACCACTAATTACAGTGGAGGAGTAGATGAAAGTTGCATGCCTAATGACAGATTGAAATTACAAAACCAACTTTTAAAGAGGGATTAGAGATCTTCCCAAACTCTGCTGTGTCACATTGTCCTGATGGGAAGAGGGCGGGGAGGGGAGGGGCTTGGATGTCCAATTTTACAAGGGTTCCAAAGGGTAGGGGGAGCAACGTTTATGTCAGGAACAGCAGAGAATTCCTCAGCCTATGCTCAACTGTGCCTGTAGCAAGATTTTCCAGGATAAGGAATAGAAGGAAACTGCTATCCTCTTTGGGCTCTGGCATGGTCCTAACACCAAACATCCCATTAGCTCCCACAGACCTAGCTTGCCTATAAATTCCAGGTCAGCATGAGACAGAAGGCAGGCAGACCGCAGATATGTAGGGTGCTTTGAATTATCAGACACAGGTGGCGATGTGGTCTAAACCACTGAGCCTCTTGGGCTTGCCGATCAGAAGGTCAGCGATTCGAATCCACATGATGGGGTGAGCTCCCGTTGCTCCGTCCCAGCTCTTGCCAACCTAGGAGTTTGAAAGCATGCCAAGTGCAAGTAGATAAATAGGTATTGCTGTAGTGAGAAGGTAAACTACGTTTCTGTGCACTCTGGTTTCTGTCACAGTGTTCCGTTGTTCCAGAAGCGGTTTAGTCATGCCTGCCACATGACCTGGAAAGCTTTATGTGGACAAATGCCGGCTCCCTTGGCCTGAAAGTGAGATGACCACCACAATCTCAGAGTCGCCTTTGACTGGACTTAACCATCCAGGGGTCCTTTATGAATTATATTCACATTTCTTTATATGGTGCATTTATAACCAGCCTTTCTTCCATCATGGAACTGGAAGCAGCACCTGTGGAGGTTCCCATTCAGCTCCCATCCAACCAGTGAGCAGACCCAAGGCTGTTTAGTTTAAGCAAGGAGGCTGAACCATCGGCTCTCAGGCCCTGGACAAGTCATTCCAAAACATTTCCCCCCCACTAACCACTGAAAACTGCTGAACACTTAATCATTGGTGGAATGCTTAATCCCTTTTCCACTGGGAGGTGCTGTATAATCCTTTAAATTGTATTTTTACAGAAATGGCTGCTAGTTGTCTGCGGACCACCATTTGTGGTCCTGCCACAGATTATAATGCCAAAGCTGCCTCTCAGGAAGAGTTGCTTGGACAAGATGCCAGGGTTGCTGTCATCTAAAAGAGGAATACAGTGGTGCCTCGCAAGACGAAATTAATTCGTTCCGCGAGTCTCTTTGTCTAGCGGTTTTTTTGTCTTGCGAAGCAACCCTATTAGCGGATTAGCGGATTAGCGCTATTAGCGGTTTAGCGGCTATTAGCGGCTATTAAAGGCTTAGCGGATTAGCTGCTAAAAGGCTATTAGTGGTTTAGCAGCTTAGAAAAAGGGGGTGGGGAGCGGAAAAAAATCTCAAGACTCGCAAGACATTTTCGTCCTGCGAAGCAAGCCCATAGGGAAATTCGTCCTGTGAAGTGCATCGAAAAACGGAAAACCCTTTCATCTAGCGGGTTTTCCGTCTTGCGAGGCATTCGTCTTGCGGGGTACCACTGTAGTGTCAAAGCAGTAATCTGGTAAGAGTTTATAAAAAGCATTGTGGGAAGCAGATTTCAGATTTGCAGATTTACCTTGTTTTTAACTATAACCCCCCAAGATCAACCAGCTAGAGCCCTGATGCAAAACCCATAAACTTAGAATTAAGTAAGTCTGAGCCTGGAAATTAAGTTTTGAGTATCTGAACTGGATGGAGCTCAAAATCTTCCACACACAAAACCTACTCTGTGTTACCCAGAGCATTCTTCATTAAACAGCTTAAGTTGAACTGGGACATTTTGTCGCTCCTTTTGTTATTGTCATTGCCAATCTGCTGCAAATCAACCAGAGATCTACTTTGCTCTAAGGGATGTAGATAGGAAGTTGTGGGAAGAAGGAAAATGATGTGGAAGAAAGCCGGTTTTGGAGAGGCAGCCTACAACAACTGAAAGGGAACATCAGCATGAGATCACAATAGCCAGTCCTTGGAGCTGGCAGCATCAGCATGATGTCACCATGTCCAGTCAAGCACTGTCAGAATGAGATCACAATGGCTAGTCCCTCCCCCTAAAGCAGTAATCATAATCATGAAGTCACAATGTCCAGTCTGCCTCCTTCAAGCAGGCTGCATCACCAGGAGGCCACAATGTTCAGTCAAGCAGTACAAGGTTGCTATGGGAGTCCCTCTCTTTCAAGTAGGAGGGGATATATTGTGCTCTGTAGTCATCAATCTCCTTGAAGCTGGCAGTAAAAAGGTAAAGGACCCCTGGACAGTTAAGTCCAGTCAAATGTGACTATGAGGTTGCAGAGCACATCTCTCTTTCAGGTTGAGGGAGCCGGCATTTGTCTACAGATTGCTTTCCGGGACATGTGGCCAGCATGACTAAACTGCTTCTGGCACAACGGAACACCATGACGGAAACCAGAGTGCACAGAAACACTGTTTACCTTCCCACCACAGCAGTACCTATTTATCTACTTGCACTGGTGTGCTTTTGAACTGCTAGGTTTGCAGGAGCTGGGACAGAGCAACAGGAGCTCACCTCGTTGTGGGGATTCAAACTGCCGACCTTCTGATCGGCAAGCCCAAGAGGCTCAATGGTTTAGACCACAGCGCCACTTGCGTCCCCGAAGCTGGCAGTAACAGTGGGCAGAGGCAGTCATTGTCTGGCATCCCAAAGACGTAGCAGTTGCATGTGAGTTCCGATCATCTTTTTCCATTGACTTGAGCCCAAACTATTCTATGATTCCCTAATATTTTTGGCATTGTCAGAAACAACAACCTCCAATTCTGATTTTTATAACATTTTGCGGGGGGAGGGAGGGAGAGAGCGTGTGTATGCTTCCCCATTCATAAACATTGCCCTCGCTTGTGCTCATTTTTGCTTGTATTCACTGAAACAGGTAGAAGTTTGATGTAGACAGACAAAGCAGGCAGAGGAGTCACATGGCTCCAGGCTGAGTATGCATTTCTGCAGCTCCACTCCACTCATGTTCCTTCTTCCAATGATAATATCTGAAGAGGGCTATAGCTGCTTCTGATTGGCCATTAAGCAAACTGATATCATCCCTTTCAACCTTCAAATTCAGTTGGATTGCTCACAGAGTGATTGATTTGATGGAGGAAGATGATATATAAATCCTGTCACAAGGCCCAAGGCAATTTACAATACACAAAAATAAACAAAAATACAGAATAGAGCCCCTGTAACCAAGCCAGGAAGTTGGAGGGTGCAGCAACCAGGATTAGCAATGATTGAGCAAACAGCAGGAGTAAGTTGATCTAAACAGCACTGTGAAAGGAGGTGAATATTTCCATGATCTATCAACAGGTTTCATGGAGGGGGATTTCCATCCTTACAAAATGGCTTTCTTCTGGGATTTTTTTTTTAAAAAAGACTGTTCAGAATGGTGATCGTTTCCCAAACTTTTCATGGTCTGTACATAAAATGTTGTCTCAGCCTCTATAGCATGAAACTGGCCTGAATTCTCCCCCACCCATATTTCCTAGTTAAAGGGGTTTTGTCAGCATTGCCATTATCAGCAGCTGGGAAAGTCCAAAACACTGATCACTTTATTTATTGATGCTGAGCTTGCCATGTGGCAATGGGTGAAATTTGCAGAGACTGCCCTTTAACAAAGATATGCAGTCAGCAAACCATCTTATCTTACATATGTATGTGTGGCATCAAATATCCCAATGGATCTCATCAAGCAGGTTTCATGCAAATATGTGAGCACTACTAACTGACCTTTGTAGACTCAGCAATAAATTTACTATTTGGATGAAAAATTGTCTGAAGAATAAATAGATAGCTATTTTTTTAAAACACACGCACACACAGCATCCAGCTCTGAACTAAATCCACTAATTGATGCTAATGAGTTGATAAGTTGTTGTTGTTGTTTAGTCGTTTAGTCGTGTCTGACTCTTCATGACCCCATGGACCAGAGCACGCCAGGCACTCCTGTCTTCCACTGCCTCCCGCAGTTTGGTCAAACTCATGTTTGTAGCTTTGAGAACACTGTCCAACCATCTTGTCCTCTGTCATCCCCTTCTCCTTGTGCCCTCCATCTTTCCCAACATCAGGGTCTTTTCCAGGGAGTCTTCTCTTTTCATGAGGTGGCCAAAGTATTGGAGCCTCAACTTCACGATCTGTCCTTCCAGTGAGCACTCAGGGCTAATTTCCTTAAGAATTGATAGGTTTGATCTTCTTGCAGTCCATGGAACTCTCAAGAGTCTCCTCCAGCACCATAATTCAAAAGCATCAATTCTTCGGCGATCAGCCTTCTTTATGGTCCAGCTCTCACTTCCATACATCACTACTGGGGAAACCATAGCTTTAACTATACGGACCTTTGTTGGCAAGGTGATGTCTCTGCTTTTTAAGATGCTGTCTAGGTTTGTCATTGCTTTGTTGATAAGTTAGAATCACTGAATACATTGCCACAGATGGAAACATTGCTGAATGTCAACTTAAACACGCTGCTTTTTAGTGGAGACAGTTCACACATTCAGCTGTGAGCCATTTATCAAAGGCACTCTATCTAGGTCTCTGTGTGCAGTTGCTTTTGTGCCACCATGCTGAGGGTATTTGCTCATGCCTGTAAAATTTCCTACTATAGGTTTTCCATTTGGAAATGGGCCAACTTGATTTACCTCCGTGTAAAGCGTGCTGCTTCTCTGCTCTGTTATCCAGTTTATTCTGATCACTTAAACATTTGCGTAATATTTGAATTTTCTGTCTCTGGTCCCTTCAGTGTTTGCATTCAAGCAACGAATCATTCATAAATGGTTAAAAACAGTACTTACTTCACTACAGCCTCCAACAGCTAAGAGCACAAGAGGCCGCCTTATTGCTATTCCTTGTAATGGAAAATACAAAATGGCAATTAGTCATATGCAGGACGAACAAGATCCTGCAAGGCTTGCTCATTTACCCTGAGCATAGAAAAGTCAGGACAAATCTGGAAGTGTGTAAAAAGGTTTCTTTAAATGATTGCAATTATGTTCTGTGAGAACAATGTAAGTCTTGGCTCTGCCTCCTCTTTACGAGGCCTTAATGCTTTCTATGTAATGGGTGTGTATCTTTGAAACAGCCGTGCACATTTGAAATAAAGCACAGCATTCATAGTTCCAACAACATGATTTTATGAGCTTCGCTCTTACAGGGCAAAACGTTCAAGTCCAATTGCAGTTATATCTGTTTAAAGCAAAGATGATGAACAAGTCATTCCACCTCTCTTTGAACCAGATTGTTGGTATGAATTACCACTTTGAACCTAGGAGTTAATCCTTCCATTGAAAAATGAGAGGTTCATCATCAATGGGAGTAGCTTGACCAGGAGATTTTATTATCTTAATGATCTAGGATGAAATTGGGGCCAAGTTCAAATGACTTACCTCTGTTTATTGTGCTCCTTTTCCGTGAGTGTTTCGTTTCAATATTTGTAGACTGCTTTTCCAGAAATAACGTTTTGCACGAAGGAGTTCACGATAATGACAAAGCATTAGAAACTGACAGCCAACATTGGTATCAACATAACAATATCATAAAACAAAGCAATATGTGGCTAAAGTAAAAACAAACACTTCAATAAATATTGACTGCACTGAACAATTAGTCACAGCATCTGTGCTGACTCTAGGCTTAATTGACTAAACATGCATAGAACTGCACTGTAAGTCAGACTTTATCTCAGCGGTTTCAGACCCTCCAAGCATCCCTATTTTCCAGGGACAGTCTTGGATTTACAGAAGCCATCCCAGTTTCTGATTTGATCCTGGAATGTCCCACTTTTCCTTAGGATGTCCCTATTTTCATTGGAGAAATGTTGGAGAGTATGAAGTTGTGATTGTGGAGGCTTCCACGCAACCAAAATCAAGCACGAAGGCTGCAATTTTCTATTTATCACATTTATCTGGTCACTTCTGCCTCTCCTCTCTCCCACTGCTGAAATTAGAGTGTGAGCAGCTTAGGGCAAGAGCATGTGTCTTGCTTTTATGTATTTTGATAAAACACTGATGGCATTGTTGTGGAGGGTGGGGTGATTTAAAAAATCCCTGTCAGACTGGGAATATCCTCTCACTCACCCGGTTTAGGATAATCTTCAACAGAGTTTCTTTTTTTTCTTTTCTTTGAGAAAAATAAGTGGCTCACGTAAATGGAAACTAATAAAGAAAACTGTAACACAATAATGTAGGGTCTGAGAGAAACTAAAACAACATCATGAGTCAAGAATGAGGGGAGAAGGACAGTTGGCCTCTCTAACTGAACTTCACTGAACACCCAAAGGGAGGGGCCGATTCCGGAGCACAACACAAAAGCCCCGCCCACCAAGATGACAGACATTCTGCTCGGTAATGGACTGGATGAGAGCCAACAAACTGAAGCTCAATCCAGATCAGACTGAGGCACTGTTAGTGGATGGTTCCCTAGACCAGATGGGTGGGAGATTGCCTGCTCTTGATGGGGTCACACTTCCTCTAGAGGAGCAGGTTCATAGCTTGGGGGTACTCCTCAATTCTTTGTGTCGCTTGAGGCTCAGGTGGCCTCAGTGGCCCGGAGTGCCTTCCATCAGCTTCGGCTGGTGGCCCAGCTATGCCCCTATCTGGATAGGGATAACCTAACTACTGTTGTCTATGATGTGGTAACCTCAAGGTTAGATTACTGCAATGTGTTATACGTATTCAGAAACTTCAACTAGTGCAGAATTCAGTGGTCAGGTTGCTCACCGGAGCAAGACAGTTTACACCAATCCTGGTCCAATTGCACTGGCTACCAATTGGTTTCCGGGCCCAATTCAAAGTGCTCGTTTTGACCTATAATGGCTTAAACAGTTCAGGACCTCAATACCTCAAGGACCGCCTCTTTCCATATGAACCTACCCAGACCCTGATCATCTTCTGAGGCCCTTCTTCTTGTACCTCCTCCTCAATAGGTCCAGAGGGTGGCAACACAAGAACCGGCCTTCTCTGCAGTGGCTCCCCATCTGTGAAATACTCTCCCCAGGGAAGTTCGCCGGGCACCTTCATTATACACCTTTAGGTGCCAGGCAAAAATGTTCCTTCTGAGCCTTGAATAAAGCCTTAAAAATTGTAGCTATGAATTATGTACCCTACCCCACAGGGCTAAGAAATATTTAGCAGCAGTGTTTTTTCTTTCTTTTATGATTTAAATGCCAAATGAATTGACATAATAATAATAATAATAATAATAATAATAATAATAATAATAATAATAATAATAATAATTTATTTTTACACCGCCCATCTGGCTGGGCTTCCCCAGCCACTCTGGGCGGCTTCCAAAAGAATATTAAAATACTGTAATGCATCAAACATTAAAAGCTTCCCTAAACAGGGCTGCCTTCAGACAACCTATTAATACACTTATTTAATACATTAAGGTGCCTATCAGCATAAACCTTCTATGCTGTAAGTACCTGCAGTACAGCCCCACACATGAATTCAGTGGGTCTTACTCCCAGAGATGTGTATAGAGTATTGCAACCTTAACTGCCCTGTTGCCCAATAGGCTACTAGTAAATAACAGTTTGGATTTCCAGGAAAAGCTGGAATGCCTAGAGGGCTTAGCCTAGAAGGACAACCAATTTGTGGAGGCTCCATGTGTTTCCAGGGGCAGCAAGTTAACTATTGCTTTTGGTTTTTAAAGGAAATCCCAGGATACAATGCAAGAAAGTTAATGGGGGGGCCTACTTGACCTCAGATATCTCCTAATATTATGTAAATGAATAGACATCACAATCTAGTCTGAAAATGCATTGGACATAAGTTTTAATGGAGAAGGATCAGACATGGAAACGTTGGTCAAGCATTTGTCAGTATGGAAAGCCACACCACTACCTTGGGCAGTCTATCAATAAAACATTAGTCTACTGGCAGCAAAATGTCATGAAAGCTCTGGGAATAAGAGCCACTCAGAACCCTAGATTTATTTTTAAATGCCTTTTTGACATTAACCAGCAGGCACCTGAAAATTCTCAGAACTGTTAGATGCAAGACTTCATTGTAGCAACCTCCAAATCTGCCAGCCAATCTTAATACTTCTAACCCAAGGGAACCAATCATTGTGAATTCTGAAATATGGAAGCATGCTCTTCTGCTCTGGGGAAAGTAAATGTTTTTTTTTTTTAATGTTTTAATATTTTATAGCAAAAAACCCCCAACATTTCCAGGAGAACAGATATTAACGTTTCATGCAAACAAACCATTAGCTGTTGACCTTAACCCTTTCCACTTGAACTGGTATTATGAAAATACATGAGTTGTTTTGCTGCTCAATTTGTGATCGGATTGTCCTTCTGGGTATTTTTCTTTCCTATTCTTTTAAAGCCAGCATTCCGATTGCAATATACTGTATTCAGTCCCATGAAGAGAAGCTTAGTTTTTAATGCAGTGTTTTATTTGGCTTGAGAAAATGATTTGACTTATTCATTTATTCTGTATTATTTGAAGGCTGGGGTGGGTAGTTCTTTTTAAAAGGCTGTCAGGAATGAAACAGATCAATAGTAAAGTCCTTGGACTTTGAAGCCTCCAGGCTATATCAGAAAAGGTTTTTTTAATGCCAATATGCATTGTGTGGATTAAGTATTCCTTCTTTTGATTTCAGGGTCATATGTCCGCGGGAAAACTGGGAACAAATTGTTGACCAAGCTAGGATTGGTTTATGATACACCCATAATCTGTGGCATTTCATGTTCAAATTTTGTGAAGTTCAGGTTTTGCAGTGTATTTTATGTTATATTCAGCCTTTAATGACAATCTTTTGGTCTAGCAAGGGAGATCCATTCATAGAAGCAGTCTTCCATGCTCACCTGCACATCTGGGGCTGGGAGCACACCTCCATTTGGAGCCACTAGTTATTCTATGTGACAGATGCTTGTCTGAAAATAAATTCCACTGAACATGATGGGGCCTACAAGTGAGCAAAGGATTGCACTGAAATGGTCCGTGACCAGAGCAGGATTGCAACCAATACCTGCTTACATGTTCAAGATTGATTTGTTTTGGATCATGAAGGCAGCATTATTGATGAGAACTTTGAAATCACAATAGCACAGTGGCTGAAGAAAGGAAACTGATCAGCCGAAACACATCTGTCTGCTAGGAACTTAAAGAGAGCTACCCTGCCTCTGCTCTGCACCCCTCCCTTTCCAGCAAAAAGTGCTTCCATCTTAACTGATAGGGGCTGGGGGCGGGGAGGCAGTTGCCTATCACTGGATCCTCTCCAAAGGCACTCAGACAGCAACAAGTGAAGCTGTCAGGAGGACCACTGATGGAAGAACCAAATCAAAAAGGTACATCAAGCATAAGTTGGAAGTTTTGGAGTGTCTGAATATGAGCTTACAGCAGAAACACCTTATTTGTGCTATGATGGAAGGATCTCAGGTAGTGGAGCTGAGGAAAGTCCCAGCCAATGATCCTGTAGAACCATCGCAGGTCAGAGCAGATATTATTATTATTATTATTATTATTATTATTATTATTATTATTATTATTACCCCGCCCATCTGGCTCAGTTTCTCCAACTACTCTGGGCGGCTCCCAACAAAATATTAAAAACACAATAAAACATCAAACATTAAAAGCTTCCCTAAATAGGGCTGCCTTCGGATGTCTTCCAAAAGTCAGATAGTTGTTTATTTCCTTGACATCTGATGGGAGGGCGTTCCACAGGGCGGGCGCCACTACCGAGAAGGCCCTCTGCCTGGTTCGCTGTAACCTCACTTCTCGCAGGGAGGGAACCGCCAGAAGGTTCATGGAGCTGGACCTCAGTGCTCTGGTGGTATATAGCATATGTATATGTTTATTCCAGGTTGAGCACTTCGAGAGCACGTACCTGTGCATGCTTTCTTGGGAGGATGCTTCCTAGTTCCCATCATGTTTGTATTCCTGTGTTGGCGACGCCCATGCTGGCTTGATCAAGTACACAGAATGGAAGGTGGAAGGATTCACAAGGACATGCTCTAGGGGGAGCTAGCTTCAGGGACTAGGCCTGTCGGCAGACCAACCTTACATTACAAAGATATCTGCAAACATGACATGAAGGCTGGCAACATTAACCCAGCCATATGAGAATCCCTTGTAGATGATCACAGTGCCTGAAGATAGTTTGTGTATTATTATTATTAATTGAATTTATATACCGCCCTATACCTGGAGGTCTCAGAAAAGATTGACATAAAAACCACATTATATACAGTTGTACCTTGTATCCCGAATGCCTTGTTGGTCAAACGTTTTGGCTCCCGAATGCTGCAAACCCGGAAGTGACTGTTCCAGTCTGTGAACATTCTTTGGAACCTGAACATCTGATGTGGCTTCCGCAGCTTCCGATTGGCTGCAGGAGCTTTCTTCAGCCAATCGGAAGCCATGCCCTGATTTCCGAATGTTTTGGAAGTCAAACAGACTTCCGGAACAGATTCCATTTGACTTCTAAGGTACCACTGTATAATCAAAATAAAAACAACAACCTGAACCACCACCACCCCAAAAAAACCCAAAGCCACATTTTAAAAGGGCATAGGATGTCAATCAGATCAACTAAAGTGCTGGTTTAAAAGGAACATTTTTGCCTGTATCCAGAGCAGTGGCCTGAGGAGGAATGACAGCTGGGAGGAGTGCAGAAAGAAGAAACATTATGGTGCACCTGTAGCAGCAAAACCAGATGCTTTCATCTGCCTCAGCTGTAACAAAACATATCTCTCCTGTATTGGTCTCCACGGCCACCACAGGCATTGTAACTCTCCAACAAGAGAGACGTAACTGTAACTGTAACTGCTCCATAACTCTCCAACGTTGCCTCCTATGGTTCACTTTTCCATTGTCTCCCGAGACGACGGATGCTAACATTGCAGATCCTCCTGCTTGCACACCAAGGGAGACTGTAACACTCCAGGGTCAATGATAGCTTGTCTGGAAAAATGAGTGAGTAATTAAACCCAGCCATCATTTTACTGTTGATTTTCATAAGCTAATTGTGCATTTCACCATAGCTGTGGGCAACATGATTAATAGAAGATGTTAGAGCAATCAAGCTGAAAGCAAGTGATAATGGGCTATACTGGAGCAGGCTTGCTTTCTGACCATTTATTTTAAGTTGTGCTTCGGAAAGCTACTCCATCATACTGAAGTTACGCAGAAAATTCGGCAGCTGTATCAAAAAGGACTTCATTGTAGGTACATTTTTTTAAAGCCTGCTGGATGGTGCCAGTAGTCCATCCAACATCCTGCTCTCACTGAGGCCAACCAGAGCATCTAAAAGGTAAAGGGACCCCTGACTATTAGGTCCAGTCGTGACCGACTCTGGGGTTGCGGCGCTCATCTCGCTTTATTGGCCAAGGGAGCCGGCGTACAGCTTCCAGGTCATGTGGCCAGCATGACTAAGCCGCTTCTGGAGAACCAGAGCAGCGCACGGAAAGGCCGTTTACCTTCCCGCCGGAGCGGGAATATCTACTTGCACTTTGACATGCTTTCGAACTGCTAGGTTGGCAGGAGCAGGGACCGAGCAACAGGAGCTCACCCCGTTGCAGGGATTCGAACCACCGACCTTCTGATCGGCAAGTCCTAGGCTCTGTGGTTTAACCCACAACGCCACCTGTGTCACTTAACCAGAGCCTCTAGGAAACCCAAAAGCCAGACGCAAGTGTAAGAGTGCTCTCCCTTCTTACAGTTTCCAGCCACTGGTATTCAGAAACATACTACATCTGATAACAGAGGCAGAATACAGCCGTCAGGGTTAGTATAAAATTATACCCCATTTTTCTAAGCCTCTTTTGAAGCCACCCATGTGGGCAGCCACCACTACTTCTTATGAGAGCAAATGTATTAGTTCAGCTATGGACTGTGTAAAATAGTACCTTCTTTTGTCTATCCTGAATTGTCCAGCATTCTATCAGTTTGCATTTCTTAGTGCAGAAAGTGTTGATCTGATGTGTAAACATCTTTCCTATTCTAATTACAGTGGTACCTCGGGTTACAGACGCTTCAGGTTACAGATTCCGCTAACCCAGAAATAGTACCTCAGGTTAAGAACTTTGCTTCAGGATGAGAACAGAAATTGTGCAGTGGCAGCAGGAGGTCCCATTAGCTAAGGTGGTACCTCAGGTTAAGAACAGTTTCAGGTTAAGAACAGACCTCTGGAATGAATTAAGTTCTTAACCCGCGGTACCACTGTAATTCAAGAGGGTTCTGGAAGTTTGTGAAGTTCCCGTTTTGCAGTGTTCATGATATTTAGGTTATTCCTTCAGAGAAGCCGAGTACAGCTGGCTGAAACTAGTTCTCTCATCTCTTTCAGTCAAGGTCATGCTGACTATAAAAATGGGGCCAGAAGGAGCCTGGGTTTCACTGATATAAAAGTCCTTTAACTGGTGGTCTTCCCCACCCCTGTCAGTCCTCTCTGTAGTAACACAAAGCACTTCTGCATGAGAAACAGGTGAGGTTGATCGAATTAGGAGTCCTTTCATGAGAGGAATCCAAATTAGACTTTTAAAATTCCAGGGTGGCAGGATTAAGCTAAATCGGTGGCAGTACATATTGGAAGACATTTCAAGTCCAGCCCAGCTGGCAGCTAGCCTATGGAATCATGACATTCAATTGCCTCAGCAAACTGGGTAGAGAAAGCGTGACCTTGCCATCTTTTCTTCCACTCCCTTGAAATGAAACGCTGTACCAGTTGCTTGTAAGGGAAGGGCAGGGAGCCTGCGAATACATTACACAAAGCTTCAAGGGATTAACACTGAAAGAATGTTTGAGACCAAATCTATTTGCCTGGGAGCTGAGATAAATTCTCCAGAGGCATAGAAGACACTGACTCCATTCTGCATTTCTTATTTGTGTACTCTGATCATTTCCCCCCAGACTGGTAAACAATGATTAGCACATTGGATTTTCCTTCCATAAATTATTTGCTTTCTAAGAAATAAGCTGAATCCACTGTGATTCTCTCAGCATGTGCAGGGATCAGCTAGCCTACATGAGCAATATGCAAACAGCTCAGGTCATCTGTGGAAGCGTAATGTTGGCAGGCTTTGAGTGTGGTGAGGCAGCAGGACTGGCTAAGGGTTATTGAAAAGGGAAATTAATGTGTGGAAATCTGTATGGCCTGGGAAGGATTTCCAGCAATGGCTGGTTGCTAAGCTTGAACCTACAGGTTTTGTATGAGGGAATGGAAATGTGGTAGTGCTGTAAGTGGACTATATACGATATACATATAGTCTATATATGTGTGTGTGTATATATATATATATATATATATATATATATATATATATATGCTATACATAATGTGTGAAGTGATCCTAAAACTCTCTCTCTCACACACACGATTTTCAATTTTATACATTTCAATAATTTTACATTCATTTTTAACATTTCAAAACTCGATTTCCTTCCCCGTCTTTTTGCGGTTCCTTAATTTTTTAATATATATTTTCTGCATATTCCAAATTAACTTAGCTTAATTATTTATTCATCTACTTTAAATGTATGCTCTTGTAAAACTGCAGGTTATTACAATAATCCTGCCAGCGTTCTTATCTGTTTGCAGTTTGTTTGTAAATATTTGATAAACTATTTCCATTCTTTTATAAAAAGTTTGTTTTCTCGATTTCTTATTTATCCAGTAAGTTTCACCATTTCTGTGTATTCCATAAGCTTTTGGATCCATTCTTCTTTCTTCGGGAGTTCTGCTTCTTTCCATTTGGGGGCAAGTAACGTTCTTCCCACTGTAATTGTATACATGAATAAATTTCTATACAGTTTGGGTAGTTCTGTACCTATAATTCCCAAAAGGAAAGAAGGTTGCTGTTGTCATATTTTCATTTCATATATGAATCGCTTCCCGCGATGCATCCCCAAGTGATTTATAATATAATAAAAACAGTTACATACAGTGCTTTTTTTCTCGGGGGATGCAGGGATACGCATACCCCTAAACATTTTGTTAATCTATGTTTGGCCTCATTGAGGGGTGGTATTTCAATAGGAGTAGAAAAATGAGAGTACCCCTAAAGATTTTTTAAAAAAGAAAAAAAGCACTGGTCACATACATAGGTAAAGGTAAAGGGACCCCTGAACATTAGGTCCGATCGCGGACGACTCTGGGGTTGCGGCGCTCATCTCACTTTATTGGCCGAGGGAGCCGGCATACAGCTTCCAGGTCATGTGGCCAGCATGACTAAGCCACTTCTGGCAAACCAGAGCAGTGCACGGAAACGCCATTTACCTTCCCGCCAGAGCGGTACCTATTTATCTACTTGCACTTTGATGTGCTTTCGAACTGCTAGGTTGGCAGGAGCAGGGACTGAGCAACGGGAGCTCACCCCGTCACAGGGATTTGAACCGCCGACCTTCTGATCGGCAAGCCCTAGGCTCTGTGGTTTAACCCACAGTGCCACCTGAGTCCCATGGGCACATACATAAATGCAGTTAAAACAATGTTGTTCCCTCCAGATGTTCAACTACAATTCCCATCAAGCCCAGCTAATGTGGCTGATGGGAGTTGTAGTCCGACAGCATCGCCATGTTGGCTACTCCTATCCCAAAGAGTTCTGATTTAGGATTTGTCTTTATGAGACATTTCACGAAACAAATTTTATCTATTTTACCAGGAGATGCCATATAAAATAAACTAAAAATAAAAACGTCACATACTACATAAAAAGCTTAAGAGGGATGTCAGGGTAAAAAAAAAAAGTCAAAAGCCAAACCAGCAGAATAAAATTCGCGTATGCAGCAGAGAAGCAAAACAGCCATCAAATGCATGCACTAAAACCATCAGCCATACCAGAGGAACTTAAAGCACGATCTTCAAAAGGCTTTGGAGAACAAAAGTAGCCCCCAAGACTGACACCCCCTCATGTACTCGCTCTGTTTCAAATCCCTCCCCCTCTCGAGAACCAGCTCTTTCCAGTGAAGGCAAAAGGTTCTGCAACAGTCTTTTAACAACAATGCTCTGCTATCCCCGTCTGTGTCTTAGGACTTGGCTTTCCCTCTCTGTATCATCAGGATGAACAAAAACTGTCCTAGTTTAAATGCAATGCTGACCTTGTAGAAACCTCATTTGCTTTCAAACACATGAAAGCTGAAAGCCCCGAACAGGGACCTAGGACCAACTTCAAATATTTCAAACACACTTTTAAATGTTTGCTGCTCCCTGCTCTCTCTCTTTCTCTCTCCCACCCTTTCCATGTCACACTTCTTTCTTTACAAGCCTCTCTCTCTCTCTCTCTCTCTCTCTCTCTCTCTCTCAGAATTTCGTACCTATTTGACACATTTCCTTTTGTTTAATTCTCTTACAAAATGATCATTTGTGCAGTACCCCCCTGAGTTTTCTTGCAGGAGAAGATCCCTTTCTTCAAAGTGAAATAATAAAACACCTCAGCCCTTCTCATGTAGTGTGTGTGTGTGTGTGATAAAAATCTCTTTGAGGGATACTTTTGAAACTTAGCCAGGTTTGCAATTTGAGGAGAACTTGTGGCTTCACCAAGTGTGAGATTGTATGTAACAGTGTGTAATGGTTCTAGGGATTGCTTGTACGTAAGTTGCCTTTACTCATGGCTAGGTTGCATGGTTGAACCCTTTCTGACAGGACAGCCTCTATTCCGTGGCTGCCTCAGTCGCTGGCAGAATCCGTCAGTGGGCGTTTCTTAAACCGCTTCCAACATAAAAGCTGCTTGACGCCCAGTCTCCTCCCCCGTTGCCTGCGCGAAAGCTTTCTGCGCAGGGTGGGTGTGGGCAAAGGAGCACTTGTCCCCTCTCCGCTGGTCTCCTGCGAAGAGTCCTGGAGCCACCTCTCCACTTCCTCTATCTCCTCCCCTTCTCCACTGGTGTTACGCTGATTACCTTCCCCAGTGGATGGGCTATCCCTCCTCCTACTAGGACCCTCTCCACCATCATCCAGGAGCCCCCTCACCGCCTCCCGCTCCGATGGCAGTTCCCTGACACAGTGGTTAGCTTGATGTGGTCAGATGGGGAAGAGAAAGGAGGCTGGGAAGAGATGTCAGAAGCTGAAGAGGTAACAGGGCTTAGTGAGCTGGGAGAGTCAGTGGTAGAGAGAAGTCCAGAATCAGGTTTAAGGAATATTTGAAAAAATATGTCAATACAGTGGTACCTCGGGTTAAGTACTTAAGTACTTGTTCCGGAGGTCCATTCCTAACCTGAAACTATTCTTAACCTGAAGCACCACTTTAGCTAATGGGGTCTCCCACTGCCACTGCACTGCCGGAACCAGATTTCTGTTCTCAACCTGAAGCAAAGTTCTTAACCTGAAGCACTATTTCTGGGTTAGCGGAGTCTGTAACCTGAAGCGTATGTAACCTGAAGCGTATGTAACCTGAGGTACCACTGTATTTAGATCTTAGAATAGCTTTGGAAGTGGATATAGGCTGTAGGGTTAGAAGTAGAAGATAGTGTATTTTAAAATAGTATTATTTGTAAGTGATAAAATGTGAAGCTATTTTAAGTGTGATTAAAAAAAAAAAAAAAGATGGTTAGAAACTATGATATATGAGAACTGCCAAAGATGAAGTAAAATGAAAATCAGATAGGTGGGACTTGGGGAAGCCCACTTCACAATGTTTAGAAAAATAAGGATATGAAAAGAATTTGTTTGTATTGTTTGTTTTTCTGTTTGTGTTCTTTATTTGTGTTATAATATGAATTAAAAAAAATGAGGGGGGGGGGAGAAGTCCAGAATCAGAAGTGAGTGAGAGGAGGAAGGCCAAGAGGCAGAGATGAGTCAGGCTCGTGCAGAGTCACGGGTGTCTCCTGCTGCTGCTGCTGCTGCAACAAGCTCCCCAGAACCAGAAGAGGGCTGAAATGAGCAGAGCAGCAACAGACTGCACACAGGCAGAGTCTCTGCTTGCTTAGAATCATAGAATCATAGAATCATAGAGTTGGAAGAGACCAGAAGGGCCATCGAGTCCAACCCCCTGCCAAGCAGGAAACACCATCAGAGCACTTCTGACATATGGTTGTCAAGCCTCTGCTTAAAGACCTCCAAAGAAGGAGAAACAGCCCTGGAGAGGAGGAGACTTAAATGACTGTGGGGAGGCAGAAACTTTCAGTCTCAGATGAAGACTCACTGGGAATGAACTACAGGGATGCGAGTGGCACTGCGATCTAAACCACTGAGCTTCTTGGGCTTGCTGATCAGAAGGTCAGCAGTTCGAATCCCCTCGATGGGGTGAGCTCCCATTGCCAACTTAGCAGCTCCTGCCAACCTAGCAGTTTGAAAGCATGCCAGTGCAAGTAGATAAATAGGTACCACTGCGGTGGGAAGGTAAACGCCGTTTCCGTGCACTCTGGTTTCCATCACAGTATTCCGTTCCACCAGAAATGGTTCAGTCGTACTGGCCACATGACCCGGAAAGCTGTCTGCAGACAAACACTGGCTCCCTCAGCGTGAAAGCGGGATGAGCACCGCAACCCCATAGCCACCTTTAACTGGACTTAACCATCCAGGGGTCCTTTACCTTTACCTTTTACTTGCTCCTTAGACCTAACACCCAGCCAAGTCTGTCGAGATCATGTTTTTCTTAATAAAGAGTTCACTCCAACTATGAATTATGTGATTTACTGCCGGCTCACTCTTTGGCACAAGAGTATAAAAAAGCCAATCCAGGGTCCAGGCTTTTTTAGCAATATGCCTGTCTTCCCTGCCTTCCACCCTGGCTGCTATGTGTGGCAGGATTGAAAATGTGACAGTAGACCTACCATTCTGTAAAGCTCTTCCCAGCTTCATCAAGAGACATAAGACTGCTCCCTAAGGAGGCTTTTTTCTCTAGTTGCCTTTTGGACTTGCCTCCTGGCGTCAGCTTTCACCATTCTTCCTGGAGGGTCCTTCAGCCTTATTCATTCTTGACTCTTCATTCTTGACTCCCGAATCATTCCTAATGCAACTGCGTGACCTGGCCTATCCCAGACAAATAGAGACATTCAGGCTGCAATTCAATGCCCACTTCCCTGGACTCATTTCTGAGCAGATATGTCTAGGACTGTGTTGTCGGTAAGCCTACATTGAAAGTGTCAGCCTTCTTTTCATTCCCAGAAGTCTGGAGGAGAGACTGTTTCTACAGCCAATTAAAACAAAACCATAAATGTTGCATCTCCTGTATTGGAAAAGAGCCTGACTCCTGGGCTCTTAGTAAGCATTCTAAGATTTAAAGGAGAGAGGTATCAAATCAGAAAGGTAGGCAGGCAGGGGGCACTGCGTTATGTCTTGATTAACCCATAATTATGTGTTGCAGGCAAAGCATCCGATTGAAGATTTTAAAATAGGAGATTTAATTTTAGAAAAGAAAAATTAGCTCGGAACAGCAACCAAATAAGCACAGATCCCCTTGCAATCAGTGCAGCAAATGCTGACTTTTAAGAAGTACAAATAAACTAGGAAATAATTAAACTCTTCAACAATTTTACTTTTTGACAATAAATAAGAAACGTATTTCTGCACAAGATGGGAAATGTATATTAGCACGAGGTAGGAACATACAAAGCTGCCTCATACCAAGTCAGCCCATTGGTCCATCTAGCTCTGAAAGATTGGCAGCAGCTCTCTTGGACATCTTTTGTGGTCCTTATTTTTTGAGATACCAGGGATTGATCTTAGGATCTGTGCTCTCTCACTGAGCTACAGCATTTCAGCTCTGGTGAATTTCCTAGTTTGGAAATGTGTGTCTTCGTGGCGTGTAAATGCTTATTTCAAATCCAAAGTGAGTACTATGACCCCATAATACTTCTTTGGCTTAGATTTGATTCTGAGCTGGGAAAGAATTCGACTCCTTTCTTCCTTTTACTCATAGGCCCAACCTTCAACTGTCTATAAACTGTCTTAAAGACTGAACTGACAATACAGTGGTGCCTCGCAAGACGAAATTAATTCGTTCTGCGAGTTTTTTCGTCTTGTGAATTTTTTCGTCTTGCAAAGCACCACTGTGTATTGACGGTTTCCCATAGGAATGCATTGACGGCTTTAAAAAAAAGGCGCAAGCAAGCCCATAGGGAAATTCGTCTTGCGAAGCAACTCAGAAAACGAAAAACTCTTTCATCTTGCGAGTTTTTCGTCTTGCGAGGCATTCGTCTTGCGAGGTACCACTGTACTGTAACTAGCTTGTTCTTGTTCTTGCCACCCCATAATGTCTATTTTGCATAAGGGCTTTTTTGCAGGGCTTTTTTTCAGCAGGAACTCACCAGAACTTAGTTCAGGCACCTCTCAGGTGGGTTCCAGAACATCTCGGATGGGTGTCATTGCCATTCTAAGAGAATGAGGGCCATGTTCATGGTGAGTTCTGGCACCTCTTTTTCTAGAAAAATAGCACTGGTATTAACTAATACTATGGTAAATGTACTTGCGAAAAGATGCTCTGAGCATCATTTTGTTCAGGAATGTGCACCCAAAGTGGTAAGTTGTTATTGATAACTTTTGTATGAGTGCAGCATACTCTTGTAGAATAACTCATGACCAACTATAAATTCTTCAGGAAAATGCCTCTACTCCAGACATTTCTCCAAAACAAGATTGCAAGAGAAAACATAATTCTGCTTGCAAATCACCCCTATCAGATGCTTAAAGGGACAGAGAAGAGATGAAGAGAGAGTACCTAGGCTGCACACATAATGCTACAGAGTGACATAAGCACCACTTAATAGATGATCAGGGCTGTCAACTCTGATTGTACAGCTATTCTGTTAGACATGGGTCATTAGGATCTCCAAGTCCTCTTCCCCCAGCTCAAAGCTGTACGGATTTAAACAAAAGAACATCACTGAGATATTTGACAGAGCTGGTGAAGCTCCCAGTGAAAAGTTTCCTCATCCCTCAGGTTTCAAACCATGACCACAGAGGTACGAAGCAGGTATTTTAACAAATCAATGATTTATATTATACTCTGTATGTGGGACGCGGGTGGCGCTGTGGGTAAAAGCCTCAGCGCCTAGGGCTTGCTGATCGAAAGGCCGGCGGTTCAAATCCCAGCGGCGGGGTGCGCTCCCGTTCTTCGGTCCCTGCGCCTGCCAACCTAGCAGTTCGAAAGCACCCCCGGGTGCAAGTAGATAAATAGGGACCACTTACTAGCGGGAAGGTAAACGGCGTTTCCGTGTGCAGCTCTGGCTTGCCAGAGCAGCGATGTCACGCTGGCCACGTGACCCGGAAGTTTCTGCGGACAGCGCTGGCCCCCGGCCTCTTGAGTGAGATGGGCGCACAACCCTAGAGTCTGTCAAGACTGGCCCGTACGGGCAGGGGTACCTTTACCTTTACTGTATGTGAGACAATAAAATATCTCTGACACTACCTGAATGAGCATTGATTTTAATATCAGACACACACACCCCCTAAAAAAAAGAGAGAACAGCTCATTTTCCAGTAATTCATGATTCTTGATCTATTTCACAAGGAATAAGTTTACCCCTGCTTCCCCAAGTTAGCTGCATTTGAATAATCACAAGATAATATTTGTAGGGATTTTTTGAGGACAAATTCTGTTAGTTGTTCTAATAATCAGGAAACATGATTATGAACATGCTAGTTGTGTCATTATGGCTGTATGATTTCAAAATTCATTGACATGGTAGGTCATTATTTTCACCTTTTTAAAAACGTATGGAGACTCTACGATACAATACGATGCGATATCTTTATTGTCATTGTCCCATGCAGGACAATGAAATTGAAAAACTACATGAAACTACATAAAAACTACATAAAACTACATAAAAACTACATAAAACTACATAAAAAATACATAAAACATTCAAAAACCCCTAAAAACTCTGAAACCCCATTTTAAATTACACTATACTATAGAGACCCCTTATGCTGTGTTTAGAGCTAGAATTGCATTTGCGTAGAAACTGTTTCTCAGGTGGCTAATCCTTGCGTTTATAACCCTATACCTTCTTCCAGAAGGCAGAGGCTGAAAGAGATCATTTCCGGGGTGTGTACTATCCTGCGCTATCTCTGCCGTTTTCTTATGGCACCTGGCAGCATAGATTTGATCTAAGGTGGGAAGAGTGCACCCAATTATTCTCTGCAGTTTTTACAACCCTGGATAGCATTGTTTTTTCCCTGGCCGTGCAGCTCCCAAACCACACACACAGACCATAAGTTAATATGCTTTCCACAGTGCAATGGTAAAATGCCACCAACAGGTCCTAGTACAAGTGCACTACTGAAAGTATACAAATAGCCAGCTCATTATTTTAGTGCAGGTTCCCTTGGAGCCAAAGCAGCAGCATCCACGCAAAAGAGGAAGGTATCAGTAGGCTTGGGGAAACCTCAGAGTTTGCAGAAGTACAAGAAAAGAAAAACAAGAGAGAAATAAACTTGGTGGAGGGAGCCAAAGTCCCACTGCAAAGAAACCCACTTCAGAAAGGACTAAACATGTTCAGCAGGCATAGAATGCTAGCTGATCTTGGATAGGAAAGGGAAAGAGAACTGGTGGAAAGGGGAATGGAATGGAATGGAGTGGCATATTCTTGAAAGGGGCATGGTTGACTGTCTGGATCCCTGAAGAGGTGCATTCAATCTTGCACCATTTTGTTGCCACTCTCAGTTGTTCTAATTTAAATAGTAACTGTCCTGTTTGTCACCGTATCATTAGAATAAAGTAGCCTTCTTTCAGTATGCTGTAGCACACACTTGTCACTCACTTTCTTGGCTGTACAAATTTCAACCAGATGGGACTTTGATCTCTTCAATTAGTTTTGTTGTCCCGACCTGAGGAACTAGGCAGCATTTCATCATGATGATTACTGAACCGGGATAGCTGTACCGACAATGAAGCTTCATAATATATAAATCTATTTCACAATTGGATGTCTGAATTATGTGGCTTGGGCTCATCTCCAGCAAACAACAAAGAAAGCTGCAGCAGAGTTTTAGATCATTCTGTGCATAAACAATGGATAAAACAATGGATGGGCAAATCCATCTGTTTCTGGCAAGTAGCAGATGGCGTCAGCTGGCACTGCTCACCTGACTTCCCAAAACCTAAGTCACTACTGCTTGCTAGGAAGGCGAGGATGAGGCAGTGGAGAATTCAGCACGGTGCAAATATATTGGCAGGAACACCAGATTGGCTCTGCCAATGCGTTAGCACTGTGCTGATCCCCCCTCCAATTTAATCCCACACTACTTCCTGTAAGCAGCAGGAAGTCAGCTGTTGGAAGGTCAGTGGAGCACCACCAAACCCACCATGCTGTCCACTACTGTTTCCAGTTCATATCACTTAAGTATCCCCCCTCCAACACACAGCTTTGAGCCGAGAACTAATTCAGAGCATTCAGGAGGTGACGAAGTCAGAGCATAGATATGTTTCATTCTGCACATTTGTCGAACTGGTACAGTGCTAGTTAGTTCATACTGGAATTCACCAAGATTGAACACCTCCAGCAATCCTCAGGCAAACATAAATAATATCTAGGGTTGACTGCTGAACATTCCCCATAACAGGAATTATTTGATGGAAATGACAAAATGTAAATGTAAATGTGGGTGAGTACTTTTGGCTCTAGTTCACCATATCCACAGACAAACACCATAAGCCCTCACACAGTTCCACCCACCTTCTCATCCCTTGTTTTCTTGTTCACCATTTTGGAATTCCAATAAATATGCCCAGTGATCATCTTTGCTAGGTGGCCTGGTAATGAATAGGATGCCTTGGTAACTTTGTCAGTGTCTGTATTTTACAGGGATTTGGGTTCTTCAGATAGTACCTGTCAGGGAACTGCCATCAGTGCCGGAGGGAGAGAGCAAAATCCAGAGGGATTCCAGAGAGCGCCCCGGGATTGGGAGAGGCAGCCCATCTTCTGGGGAAGAGAATTAGCATAGCACCAGTGGAGAAGGGGGGCAGATGGGGGAAGCGGCGAGGCGGTCCCATGACTCCTTGCCGGGGGCCAGCGGAGAGAGTAGGGGTCCTCCGCTGCCTATGCCCTCCTTGCGCAGAAGGCTTTCGCGCAGAGAGAGAAGGAGAAGACTAGGCGTCAAAGAGCTTCTTTGGTGGAAGAAGTTTAAGAAACGCCCACTGACGGATTCTGCCAGCGATTGAGACAGCTGGCTGTCCGGACAGAAAAGGTTCACTCAGGCAACCCAGCCAGGTGTTTGCACTGGCTTACGCACAAGCAACCCCTAGAACCATTACAGTACCAGATGCAAAACTGAAAGAAACACAGCTTCTTTTCCACTCTTTTTTAAAGAACTCCCAATTTTTCTTTGTGAAAAATGGCTTGTCCCTCCTTCTACCAAGAGGTTATATTGCTGCCAGCAAATATGCCTTTAATTTAAATAGTGTAAGCCTGTGAAGGCAAGTTATTTATTCCCACATCTTCCCCAACAGCTGACATGAATGATTGATCTGTAAGAAAACCAAAGAACAGCACTCAAAACTACCAGTGACAAGATAGTCATGAGAAATATGTAATTGTAAGAAATTGACTGTAGATCACATAACTACGCAATCTAGGCAAGTTGTATATAATGTTCGGTCCATATCAAAACTTGCAAGATTGCACTGCTGACAAATCACTATACACAGTTTACACAGTAAGTCCTTGAAAGAATCATTCCTCATTGATTTCCTAACTCTTTCTGGGTTTATAAAATGAGTATGATTAGTCAATGAGAAATATCAGCACACATCTAATGCTTCCAACGAATTTTGCAGTAAATTCATGTAGGAAGTTTCAGTGGGATCTCAGATAATCTTACTCATTTCATTGCCACCTTATGCATGTCCCTCAAAACCACAATATGTACCTGAAGCCACATATTAATGGTGTTCTATTTCCTGTGGAGCCTACATTCCATTTGAATTAATAGAGAGCCATCAACACAGGAAGTTGGTTGAAATGTTCTTGGCTTTATTTGTTCATTTATTTCATTTTGCTTGTTGTTTGGGCTTGTGCGAGAGAAAGCCCCCCCAAAAGATAATAAGGTGAGGTCTCTTGAGAAAAGGGCCCCTACTGGGGACTCAGGGAAAATCTATAGGGCCTGGTATGTCAGTTTCCTAACCTAATCTATTGTTTGCACAAGTTTTTTGCACAAGTGACAAACCAAAGAACTCTGGAGGACATCCAGAAGCAATCAGTGGCTTCCATGTTATTATGATTAATAATAATAAAACTTATTAGTTGCTTGTCGCCCAGAGGTCCTCAAGTGACTTACAGTAATATGTGCACAGATGCTTCAGTCAAGTGGTTATGCTCACCACATGAAATAGATGTTTAGCAGAGTTCACTTTTACTTGGCACACATAAACATAGCCTCTATATACAGTTGTTGCAAGTCGACCTCTCTCTGATCCCAGAGAGGTCTCTTTGCTTCAAAAGTTCTCCTGTGTTCAGCTGCTTCCAAAGTCCTTGCAGCTCTTCATAGAGTGCTCCAGTTTCTCCCACAATTTTTCAGCCACCACTGAACACGGTAACTTTTGCTCCTTATCTACATGGGGGGCGATGTGGACAATTCTGCCCAGCAGCAGAGAGAAGACAGTCACCAGATTCAGACAGCTGCATTGTGGGGAATGAATCAGCATTACAAATGCATATGGAATCAACTCATTAAATACTTTCCTTAATGAGGACAACAAAAACCAGTTGTCATAAGCCAGTCTACCTGGCATCATGTCAGAGAGAGAGAGAGAGAGAGAGAGAGATTATTTATTAAAATGCCTAGAAGACAGGTACATTTCCTTTCTCTTTATTTATTATCTCATCTTCCCTGAAAAGGAGAGCTGCAACTGCTTTGATAAATGGATGAAGAAGACGGCTGCTTTCCATGTTGCTCCTTAAATAGTGCTCTTAGTTGAAATGCTGTTTTGTAGCCTCAAACAATTGTCCTCAGGGAATCACAACAGAGATTATGACATCTCCTGGAACAGCAGTGCTCTGCTGGGGATTAATTATATCCTTCTTCCTCACACGTGTGTGCTCAGAGAGGACACTAAGCAAAGCAAAGCTTTCCTTAATTAATACTTTTTAAAAATAGCAAGCAAATGGGCTACTGAGGCAAAATCATTCTGGTGAGGGAGAGACACTTTGATAGGCGGCAGCAATGAGCTAGAGCAAGGGCAGTATATAGGCAGGCAAGATGAAGTGCTGGTGGATTATGTCAAGAACATTTCATTTTCAAGGTTATGTCTACTTCTCTTGGAAAGCTTCTCGGTGACATTTTAGCTCAGAAGGACCTGGGTGAGTATACTAGACAATGGTGAACAACAGGTGTTCCCTAAATGACCATTCGTGTCCCTTTGGGCTAGCACTTTTTTAAAAAAGAAACCATACCAGGGCTTTCCCCCCTCAGTTCCGGCACCTTTCAGGTGGCCGCCATTGCCATTATAAGAGAACATGGGAGGCGTTTATGGTGAATTCCAGCACCTCTTTTTCTAGAAGAATAGCACTGAACTATTGTGGAATGTATTAGAAGCCATATCTACCTGCAATAGAGTGTAAAAACAACTTCTTCTTCTTCTTTTGCACCATTGAAGTTGAACAATACTTTTCTTCTAGAAAAAAATGTGCCCGTACTAATACCATGAAGTTCTTAAAGTCAGTGCCACACTGGGAAATATAGTTTGTTCAGGGTGTAGGGAGTTGTTAGCAGATCCCTATTCTCCTCAGAGTTACCGTTCCCAGATTGATTTTTAAACTGCAACGTCAGCAGCCGACCCCAGTTTGGCAGGTTTTCAGGTTTGGCTCGACTTTGCCTGCCTATAGTCGGGTGCTTGCAAGTGGTGAGAGGATCAGAAACAAGAATCCCTAGCCCCAAATCCATTCACGGGATTGAGGATCTCTTCACTAAGTGCACTTAGGTGCAGAATTGCTTTTCCAAGCAGAATGTTCATGTGTCGGCCTTAATCAAAATTCACCCAATAAAACATGATCTTTGAAACTACTCTTTAAAATGTAAATCCCAGCCCTTCCTGGTGGGTTTCTCCATAAACAGCAACAGACAGCTGTCAGTGATGTGAACTTAAGGTACAAGGAAATTATTTTTTATTGTCTAATTAGTGAAACTGCTTTGTAAAGACAAGGATGATACTTTTAGATGGAAACTATTTCCCAAGGTTCATCACTTTGCACTGAACTCAGTTATGTGACATCGTCTTCTGTGTAGACCTCCTCGTGGGAGGACTTCTTAATCAGATGGCTACAGTCAAAACACTTTTTATTTAATTTATCGTATATTTGAAGCCTCACCTTTTGGCACACCAGAGGCCCCAAAGTCATTTATAAGAATATCAAATAATAAATACAGCGATAAAACATCACGTAATGTTTGCAAACTCTGTTATGTAAGCCCCAATCCTGCCTAGCTAATATGGAAGAGGAAAGAAGACTGCAGTCTTTTGCATAGCTGGGCTAGAGTAAAAAAAATGGAGACTGCAGCAAGCATGAAAATACAGGATCCATATATGTATGAGAAAACCAAAAGCACAGAACAGACATGATGGCACTGATAAAATTATTCAATGACCCCACCCCCAGGCATTGTTATGAACAGCCCGGGTAAAAATATTGCCTCAGATTAGAAGCTAAACCTATCAGGCGTAAAATCACCACACTCTTCTGGTGAGGGCATTTTGCATATATCATCTTATTGGGAGACACAGTATAGGAATTGAGCCTTTTGTGTTGTGACAACTAACCTTTTGAATGCTCTCCTCTTAAACATTAGACTGTTGGCTTTTTGGTGCCTACTGAAGACCTTCTCTTCCAACAAAGCTTTTAATTAGTGCTCTGTCCATGTCTGGAATTTGGAGATAGACAACCTATCATCAGAAAAAAAGGATTAGGTCTGTTCTTACTTCAGGGGCCACCAACCATTTTAGGACATTGGGCACATTTGAGAATGTACTGTGGAGACCACTCACAAAATGGCTGCCATGAGTTATGTGGCATACCACAAATTACTTTCTTGGAGGTGTGGCATAATATATTAAAAATAGTGCCTTAAAACACAATAAAAATTCAACAGTAAAAAATACAGCAAAGGCTGAGGCCACAGGTAAAGCATAACCTTTGGATGAGCAGAAAATACTTAACAGGTAAAAGCCTGCTGGAATAAAGATTTATTGAACAGCCATTCAGGAGAGCTAGCAAGGGAGACATCTGCCGTTCACGGGGCAAGATGTTTCACAATATTGGTGCAACCACTGAAAAGGACCTATCTCTTGTTAACAAGCGAGCCTTCACCCTGTGCGGTTATCCAGAGAAGAGCCTCTGCTTCTGTGCATAGGGAAATGGCAGTATGGCATGTAACATACCCCATTTTCTCTAATGGATGGGCATTTTCTTAGTAAATAATTGTTCTGAACCATCCTGGATGAGAGAGAGTCACTGAAATTTGCTGCTTTGGTGCTTTAAACACGTTTGGTAAAGCCCACCTGTAGAACCAGTGCATATTCATATTAAAGTAGATTCGGATAATTCAATAAACTTCCATCTGCTGGCCACTCACTTCTCTTCTAAAAGCAATCATCTGCTTCTCAGGTTCCAACACAGTCACCTGCTCAAGACTGCCTCTGTGCCGTATAATAACATCGTCGCCTGGACTAGAAGACCCCCACCTGACTATTCATTCAAGCAATTAACATAAAATTGATCCATTTAAGTACAGGTAGCGGAAGCTATTCGGTTTTAAAGGCACACCTGAAAGGGAATAGGCAGCATGGAGCGAGGAGGGAGGGGGAAAGGTTTGTAATTAAACATTTAAAAATCTTAATTGTTCTGCTTCCTTATGCTCAGCTTCCAGCAGCTGAGAACAAAGCCAACAGCAGCTCTGAATGCAACAGCCACTACAAAATAAAAGAGGGCGCAGCTGCAACACAAGCATCCTGCTTAACATTTCCCTGCTTTCAAAGTAAAACAGAAAAGGAGTAGTTTGCATTTTCTAAACCCCAACTTAAGACAAGCCCTGCTGTATCAGATGAAAGGCCTATCTGGGGCATCATTCGGTTTCCACAGACGCCAACCAGATACCTATGATGGGAAGCACCAAACAAGATATAAGTGCATCCTCACTTGCCCACTCAGGGTCCCCAGCAACCAGTTTTCAGAGCCATGATTCCTCCAATTGTGGAGGTAGAACTCAGCCATCATAGCTAGTTGCCATTGATAGCTGCCTCCTCCATGAATTTGCCTAATCCTTTAAAAGCAGGTTGGTGGCCTTGGCTATATCTTGTGGGAACAGATTACCTAGTTCAACTATGCACTGGGTGAAATAACTGCTTTCTATTAAAATGTGTCACATTTTAACAACCTTAAGAGCAGGATGCCATGTGGCGATAAGGTTATCTATCTACCTACTTATCATCTTTCTATATTTTTTATTACTTTTCAATTACATTCCAATAATAGCCTCATTATAACAATGCCAAATTATAATACAATAACTAATACCAATTATTCAAATACCAAATTATATAATTTAGGTAGCCTCCCGTATGCTAGAATTGATGGTTTGATTATTTACTTTATTTCTGCATTCCAAAATCTTATGGATTTCAATTACACTCCAGTCAAAATAACAATCGTTTATATAACAACTGCAATATTAACAACTTCCATTCTTATTGACACATTAAATAATATATAAAACTCCAAGTGAGGTGCTCAAACTGTATCCTTGTTCTTCCAGTTTGTGGCAATTACTCTGTCCGTGATGTTTCGTCCTGTCCTTGTAAAATGTTATGTTTATCTTTTCCCGGTTGTTGCTGTTCTCCATCATGCCTTGGGTGGAGCTAATATCCCATTGTTATTTCAGAAATTCTCCATTGCTCTGTCTCATGCTCCATTGTTTTGCAACTTTAACAGCAGCTGCAAAAGTCTGTGGTGATATGGTTATCAGAACTATTCCTTAACACTTTCTTAGCGTTAAAAACCATGAGCATAGATCTGCCTCAACACTCTAACCACTCTAATACATTGGTTCCCCTGATTCCTTAATAATAATGCCCTACAAGAATAATAAAACCCATGAGTTCAATGAAACTTGTTGCTAATGAATCAGCAAGTAATTTATTTTCTGATCTTTCCCTGTAAATAGCCCAAGCGATCTTGGCTGAAAATATTAGCCCATCTCTTGTTCAAGCAAGTGGGGTTTTCCTGTTTGTTTGTTTTAGTTTTTGGGAGCAGAGTTACACACAGTCCTAAATGCCTTCCTGGATGACGTGAAACACTTTTTGTCATTGCTGGGACATTTGGGAGCCTGAGTGGAGATGCTGAGCGCTATATATTCAAACAAGGGAATTGTATATACAGCACAAAAATGTTCCATAAGAGAGAATGGAAATTGTTCACTCATATGGAGGCAGTAAATGGGTGAGGACATCATTGGGTTTGGGACTAAACCTTCATCTATTCCCCCTGGAATCCATTGCTTGGTAATATTAGAATGCCACAGACTTTAGGGAACAGCTTTTATAAAGATCAAGTTAAGGAGCAGACTTAACTAGTTCATGTTAGGGACTAGACAATTTCCTTTTGCTCTTTGCTTCACACTGTGTAAAAGTTTTAAGTCTCCAGTGCCTACATCCCTTTATCAGTTTAGGGGAAAGTCCTTTAAGACATTCCAAAATGAATCCTTAAATATTTCATGTACTCATCTGCCGCTTTAATTATGCCTACATGCTAAAAAAAAAAAAAAGAGCTGCCTTTGTAGACATACATTTTGCAATGCCACTATATAAATGTTTAAATAGCTGCAGTTCCATGTATCTTTCAAGGGGAGGACGCTGGGCCAGGCATTGCTTTAAAGGTAAGAAGTCCTTAGGCGATGATAGAAATATATGTCATGTCAAGAAGCATAGGTTACACTTTGGGTAGGTGAAATGGGCCTTCCAGAGTTACAGAAAGTCAGTGTTCAGGAAAGTTAGATCTGCAAAAGGAAGTATGATCCTACCTTGGGAAAAAATACTTTATTTATTTTAAAGATTTATGGCTTATGTCCTCAGTTGAATTATCTCCAAAGTGATTTGCAACCAAGCAAAAGACTCCAGCATATGACGGGTGCCCCATTTGTGAATACCTCTGCCACTCACTCCACACATACCCCATGTGCTGCGTCTCCCCTCCCCATGCCCCCCACTACTGCTTGTTGAAACTTTTGGGTGAAAAGTTAGGGGCTTCTGACCAATTGCAAGGCAGGGGCTCCACCCCATCTCAATTTATCACCCTTAGTTTTAAATGAGATACATCAGGCAAGTCTACCAAGCTCTCCCACTTTACTACAGCTCATGAGCAGGAAGCTTACGAGGCTTCAGTTAACAAGATAGTCACTATAAAAATGTTCCTTTTCAAGTGTCTTCACAGCCACAGGCTCCCAGTGGCTGTGAGAGAAAATTAACATGGCCCTATTTACTTTCTTCTCCTCCATTAGAGCCATCAGTTCTAGGAATTAGGTTGCTTGGCTGCTGCAGGGCGCTCATATAAATTGCTCCAGTTTATTTTCTTGATTTCTTTTTTTATTAGATATTCCCTTTAAATGCAAGTTGTATTGCTCTTGCTCTAGAGCAGTTTAATGGACTGATTTAGTGCACCTTTCCAGACATTAAAATGGTCACCTTAGTTTTCTGTGGGAAGGCAAATAGATATAACTTACCGAAACACAGTGCTATTAGAAGTTAGCTTTACGGCCCAGGTACTTTCTGAAATCTCCAGTGTAACAAGAAATCCTCTCCAATTCTTTATTGAATTGCAAGCAGTTTCCTGTTCTAAGCTGATAAGACTCTTAATAAATATCGATGAGAAGGAAGCGAGTGTATGGAAATCTTGTTGTTTAAGTGGAAGGGCAGTAGTCACTAGTTAGCAAGCTTGGTATGCAGAACATTGCTTGTTTGTGTTAAGCTGTGGGTGAACATATCAGACGACACAGCGATTCTCCAAACAGATCTTGTTTATTCACAGGTCAGAACAGAACTGAACTGAAGGGTTCAGCCAGCCTGCTTATATAGAGCTCCAGTACAACGTAACTGTAGCAACTTTCTGTAACTATCCAATCACTGAACGTCACTTTCGATCCCTTATTTGCATATGTGGACCTGAACTATCTACAGTATCCCCCTGCTGGCCCAGGGTGAGAACTTTAGAACATAACAGTTTGCCTGCCAATTTCAGGAGTGGGTCAGGACATTTATAGGCTAGTTTGTAGAATGTAAATTGATGGGAAGTTGAGCCTGGGCCCAGTCTTTGAGGCTGGAATCTTGGTGGCTCCTTCTCCTTAGGGTCGCCACTGGGCTGGCCAAAAGAGGGGAAGGCCACAGTCACCAGCCGGCCACAGCTCCAGTCCCAGGTTAGGCCTGACCTGGGGGGCAGAAGCAGTGGAGAGGAGGAGAAGCAGTGGCCACCTCACCACCCCGCTTCTCTGCTGAGATCTGGCATGCAAGGGAGCTGTGGAGGCTTCTAGAAGGTTAAATCTGTCACTCCAGCCTCTTCTGGGGAGGAAAAAACTTAAAAACGTAACAGAGTTACCAAAAAATAGACCAGAGGCAACTGTACTTTATCCAACAGAGCTTTTACTTGCTACTGAAGGCAAATGAGCATAATGGTCACAAATTCTGTACATTCAGAATTGGCAGAGTCCATAAAAAATCCAGTTGTAGCACTTACAAAAACTTATAACAAGCCTATACCTTAACACTAAACACACTATGTACAGAACATCTCACCAGAAAGAAGAGAGACAGAAAGATGAAGACCTAGGCTCCTTCAGGCCTATATGACCTTAACTGGAAGAGACAAGAGAACCAGAGATAAGAGAACCAAGCCAGCTGTACTCAGCTTCTCTGAAGGTATAACCCAAACATCAGCAACCTTCTTCCTGCCTCTCTCACACAAACTTCCAGAAGCTTCCAGGAACCTCTTGAATTAAGTAGAATAGGAAAGATCTCTACACATCAGCTCAATGCTTTCTGCACTAAGAAATGAAACTGGCAAAATCAACGTTGTCTCATCTTCCAAGTTGAAGCTGCAAAGAATGGTCCTCCGCTGATCTCTCTCTTCTGAGCAAAGAAGGATAATAACCAAATGATATATCCTCCCCTAGTGTCTAAATCCATTGATAGGCCATCGTCAGTGCCACTTGGTGCTGCTGCACAACCTAGGTAAGGGATGCTTCGGCAGGGGCGGTGCAACGTGGGGGTGGCCGTGACAGGGCCCTCCCTGTTATCAGGGTTGGGGAACCTCAGTTTCAGGGAACAAATGCAGCTCTCCAGGCCTTTGTCTGTTCCTTTGAACTCTCTAAGCACAACCCTTCATTGGCCCGGCTTCATAACTGCCCCATCCTAAGAGCTTTTGATTGGCTGGAATGGGCCCTTTGGTAGCACCCGTTGCATGTTTGAATGGTTAATAGAGAAAGCTATGTGTGTCAAAAACAATCTACTATACAAAGGTGAAATTATTAATCCCCCCCCCACATCCTCCCTTTTCACCTCTGGTTCTGCCCACCACTGGAAGGTTGTCTCTGATGTATAGGATTGTACCACAAGCAAGGAGAAGTGCTGAAATGTGCAGCGGATGGGGAAGGAGGGTAGCATTGATTTAAAAAATGGTGAGTAGCTTCAGCTCTGCCTTGTTATACTATCAGCAAATATCAGGATGTAGGCAGTCTTTTGTGTACTGCTGTGTGTCCTGGGGAGAAGGCAATGCCCAACAACTAAGGCCCCGAAGAGAAATGATCAACAGACAGTTCCTGCTAGCGACAATCCAGGGTGCAAATTTGCTTTGAATGAGAAAACTGATGCTCTGTCTTTCCTTCGTCTTCAAAAGCCTGGTGAAAGGAGGGCAGGGTTCAAGTTGCAGGCACTCAGATATATATCTGATTTTAAACTGCTGAGACAATCTGCAAATAGGAGCACTTCCAAATGGCGTAATCAGCAGCTTGTCAAGGCAGGCAGTTATCTCCTTTGCCATACGCACGACTGTGACTTGCAAAAGCCCCCCTCCCCCCAGTTTGATAGCTGAGAATTTCTTTCTCTACCTTTGCAACATATCTCTACCAGAAGGCCAGTCTGCTCACAGACATAAAAAACAAAGGTGTTTGCATAAATTATGTCAGTAATGGCATGTCTAAGGTTTGCAGGGGATAATAGCCGTAATCTCACCCACGATGATTAGTTGAATCAAGCTTCCCCACATACGAGAGCATTAACGGAAATTCAAAAAACTCAGGATTCTTCCCAGAGTTGAAAATGGTTGATCAATGAATGCAATAGCCACAGCTAATTTAAGAATGACGTTAGAATTCATATGCACAGCTGGAATCAGTCTATAGCTAAAACAATCTAGCATAATTATGCTTTGCTTACAGTATAGTGTTTAGGGAAATGTAGAGGCAGGATCTATACATGCAATAAGGTGAGAGTACAATGATACCTCGGGTTAAGTACTTAATTCGTTCCGGAGGTCCGTTCTTAACCTGAAACTGTTCTTAACCTGAAGCACCACTTTAACTAATGGGGCCTCCTGCTGCTGCCGTGCCGCCGAAGCATGATTTCTGTTCTCATCCTGAAGCAAAGTTCTTAACCTGAAGCACTATTTCTGGGTTAGCGGAGTCTGTAACCTGAAGCGTATGTAACCTGAAGCGTATGTAACCTGAGGTAGCACTGAATAGAATCTTGAGGTAGAGAAAGGGATCTCTTGAAGCAATAAACAAAAAGCAGAAAAATAGCACTTTGGACCATGTGTAAACTTTCTGACAAGAAAGTTTTCTACTCTCAGGGAGCTCAAAAAGAAGAAGCAAACAAACCTGTGGGATTATGTTTTAAGGAAAGCCCCACTACACTGGAGGTCTCTAGTCTTGACAGAGGAATAAATTATGATGACATCAAGTCTTATTAGACAGAAAAAAGAGCCTTAGCTAAAAATCTAGAAAAACGTGAAAGCTCCGAACCCCACAAAGATATGATGAACGGGAACAGCTTTAGGTATCAGTTTCCTTTTCAACTACTAATAAAAGAAAAATTCTTATTTTGCAGCATTTCCATTCATGACAATATTGGTTTCCAGTTAGCTTAGAGACCCTATTCTACCACACACATACTTGTACAAATCCTGTAACAGCAATTGTCCTGATGGGTAGGAGGAAAACATGGGTGCTTAATAAAGAAAAATCTTGGAGAGAAATTATTTTTCTCAGCAATGGCAATAGAGCTTTCTTATTTAATTAAGTGGCTATTCCGTCTGTTAATCAATCTTCAGAGTGTAATTGGGACCTGCTTCCTCCCAACCCTCATTTTTAAGTATTTTGATATGATAAACCAAATCTCTCCATGACAGTTGACCCTTCTGGTTGTTGTTTGGCAGGATTTTTGCTATAAATGTAGAACTCTGCAAAGGTGCATGGGGGAAATGCGATTCTTCCTCCACCAACATCACCATTAAAACAGCTTACTATGAAGTGGAATTCTAAAGTGTTGACACTTTCCTTCCTGTAATTCAAGGTTGTAAGCCATGTTGCGTTTTGAGCTTTAACCAAAATCCATTCACCCTGACTTCAAACACATCAGTTTTTCATCACTGTGTTCCTTCTCAACTTCCTCTTGACCCAAGTCTTTGATGAGCGTTGTGCACTTCAGCAAGTCACCTTCTCTTGACTTACCTATTTCTCTATCTCTTGATGATTAGTCATGAACACTTGGGTTCAGGGATGTAGTAACGAACTGCTTTGCGTGAAAAAGATGCTCTACAAAGGGTTTGATTATTATGGAACCCAGTGAGGCTGCATGAAACACTCCATTTCTGCAGAATTATCCTTCCTCTCTCTGGAACATTGTTGCACTCATATTTTTGTTCCGCTCTGTTCTACCTTCTCCTTACCTTTGCCTCTTTGTTCTTTCCATCAGTTGTCCTTCCTTTTGGAAAAAAAAAAACACCTACTGTAGCATGCCTTGTTCTTACCAGGTTAAATTTTTCACAGCAAGGTGTGGGAAGGAAAGCATTAACATCTACTAATATTTGTGTATCAAGCTGTTTTTAAGGCACAGGTATGGTAGCCGGTGGAAAAGTTGACAACCCAGTTTCTTCTCTTTCTCGTTGTGGTGATTACACAGGGTCCCCGGATGTTTAATGGTCTATTGATCCCTGTGACACCACTGTGCTCGCTTCCCCGCTGCCACTAACCAGTTAAAAGGTAAAGGGACCCATGACCATTAGGTCCAGTCATGACCGACTCTGGGGTTGCGGCGCTCATCTCGCTTTATTGGCCGAGGGAGCCGGCATACAGCTTCCTGGTCATGTGGCCAGCATGACTAAGCCACTTCTGGCGAACCAGAGCAGCGCACAGAAATGCCATTTACTTTCCCGCCGGAGCAGTACCTATTTATCTACTTGCACTTTGACGTGCTTTCGAACTGCTAGGTTGGCAAGAGCAGGGACTGAGCAACGGGAGCTCACCCCATTGCGGAGATTCGAACCACCGACCTTCCGATCGGCAAGCTCTAGACTCTGTGGTTTAACCCACAGTGCCACCCGCGTCCCTCTAACCAGCTACTCTCTGGTAAAACACTGAGTCCAGTCAGTTGTTAAAAGTGAACAAAAAAAACCCCAAGTTTATTTTACAAACATTAACAAATTTATGGTTTCTCAGATAAAATTCCTGTCAGTATCTTAACTTTAGTTTCTTTACCAGCCTAATACCTTCCTAATACCTTCTGACTGATTATCGCAACTGGTTTGACTGACTCCTCTTAACAAATTCTATCACTCTTTCACACCAGACTAGCCCAACCCACAGACTTATCTTCTCTTTCTCTTCTAACTCCAGACTGTCTTCTCAACAACTCTAACTCCCTAAAAACCTCTGTGCTTAAACCTTATACACAGTTAACCCTGCCCCTTGGGTTCCCATTGGTTAGTCATTTTACAATTAGTTAACCCTTTCCCTATGAACCCAGTATGATGTCACACACGTAGGCGGGCAGACACCACACTCATCATTTTTCATCATTGGTTCTTTCAATGGTTCAGGTCCTTCTGATGTTGTTGGACTCCAGCTCCTGTCAGTCCCTGTCATCATGGCCAGATAGTTGGGAATGATGGAAGTTGTAGTCCAGCAATACCTTGAGGGCTTCTCATTTAGGCAGACTCAGCACTCCTCCCAAGGGTCTTTTTGCACACAGGGCCACCAATGATGGACTAATGCTCAGTTCTGGATGAAATGGCCTATTTGTACAGGGTATCTTGTTTGCTTTTAGAATTAGAGACACATATATGCTTCATTGTGAATTTGGAGCTTCCTATCTGTTTATTTGTACGCATTTGTATCCTGTTTTCCTGCCTGGCAAGTGGCTTCCAAGGTGGCCTCCAATAAAATAAGAATTAAAACTGTTTTTTCTTAAAAGAAGAAGAAAAAGGCAGTGATGAGGAGCGGGAAAATTTCCTACTGCTCTTTAAAAGCAGGTGGGGGGATTTCGGATGTAGCTGAACTGCATGTTCCATCAGCCCCAGCAAGCATTGTTGATGGGAGTTGTAGTTCAACAACATCTGGAAGGCCACTGCTCCCCAGTGACAACATGGGAAAAGGTGAGGGAGAGAAGGGGTGTCAGAAAGAGAAAGGGTGGAGAAAGTAGGTGACAGGAAGAGAGGGAAATGGTAACTGCCTACCCCCATTTTAGGCTCAGGCCCTACTCAGTACTTCAGAGCCTCCGAGTGTCCCTATGTTCCAGACACAGCCCCAGATTTACAGAAACAGTCCCAGTTGTCCCTATTTTCATTGGAGAAATGTTAGAGGGTATGCTACTTGTGACTCTAATTGGAGAGAAAAGGACACCCACCTTCATCTTAAGCCAAGTACATGATGTGAATTCACTGCTAAGTTTCTGAATAATAATAATAATAATAATAATAATAATAATAATAATAATAATAATAATAATTTATTACTTATACCCCACCCATCTGGCTCA
Source organism: Podarcis tiliguerta (assembly GCF_965153285.1). Lineage (NCBI taxonomy): Eukaryota > Metazoa > Chordata > Lepidosauria > Squamata > Lacertidae > Podarcis > Podarcis tiliguerta. The sequence continues at coordinate 75,940,156 of NC_139538.1, read as the reverse complement.
GTTTCCGCAGCCACTCTAGGCGGCTTCCAGCAGGAAATTAAAAATACATTAAAACATCAGTCATTAAAAAACTTCCCTAAACAGGGCTGCCTTCAGATGTCTTCTGAACGTTTATTCCTTTGGCATCTGATGGGAGGGTGTTCCACAGGGCGGGAGCCACTTCAGTGTCCGGCCCTCTGCCTGGTTCCCCGTAATTTTGCTTCTCGTAGTGAGGGAACTGCCAGAAGGCCCTCGGCACTGGACCTCAGTGTCCGGGCCGAATGATGGCGGTGGAGACGCTCCTTCAGGTATACTGGGCTGAGGCCGTTTAGGACTTTAAAGGTCAGCATCAGCACTTTGGGTTGTGCTCGGAAACGTACTGGAACCAATGTAGGTCTTTCAAGACCAATGTTATGTGTTCTCGGCAGCTACTCCCAGTCACCAGTCTAGCTGCCACATTCTGGATTAATTGTAGTTTCTGGGTCACCTTCAAAGGTAGCCCCACATAGAGCGTGTTTCAAATACACACTCTTTTCACTGGGCCACCTGGGCTCCCAGCCATCAGTGCAAACTGTTTCAGTTGTTTGAATGAGTATGCTCATCTTCTGTTACACTAGCGGAGGCATAGTGGATTCATTTTTAAAATAGTCATGGTCCATTAAGATTGTTGCACCCTCTCACCCTCGGTAGAGATGTTTGGATAGTCCACTTCAGCAGGAAACAAGGCAGCTATGACCATTCTGATTCCTGGGTCCCTCCCTCATCTGTTGTGGCAAGCAGATAGTCAAACAGACCTCACAAGAGTTGAAAAGGGAGAGTGGATGACAATATCAGGAAGTAGCTTACAGTGGACTTATCTTCATTAGGATACTTGGAGGTTTCCAGAACGATCACAGGACTGACGGCAACTCTTACCATTCAATCCTGTTATAACTCTTGCCACAACCCAACACAAGCCAAAGTGAAGCTAATTGATTCCAATCAACTGATGCACACTTAATTCTCTGTCGGATTATGTCTGATACCTTTCAAAACTACCTTTCAAAATTACATTTTCCCCTAATGAATATTATTATTATTAACAACAACAACAAAAACAACCCATGCATGCAACTTCTTTGCTTGAGATCTTAACTACACATTTTTGCAAAAAAAAATTGTTTTCAAAGATGCCACACTTTGTCTCTTAAGCAGCATTAACCTTATATTTGATATCAGCAAAATGAAATACATTTCTTAATGCTGCCAGCAAATGAGAAATTGCAACAATGCTTATCATGCCCCTCCATATGAATCATAAACATAAACTCCGCCATTTATGTGGATAATCAAGGATTTGGGGGAGTATTAAGTCAGCAGGAAAGAAGTTAATCCTACTTTGACAAGTCCCTAGCCTCTAATAGCATAAAACTCCTTAAATATACCTATCGAGTGAAGGAGTCTCATTCTAAGCCTTGTATAGTGAATTGATGTCATTTGTACTTAATGTATGAGGAATGGGATTAAGGGAAGGGAAATTACAGAACTTCAAGGCTCCGGTGACATAGAAATCCTAGTAAATTGTCATATTTCCATTTTGTAACTTTCTGCTCTTTTGTTTTTACTACAGTAGAAACATAGCTCCATTGGAAAGGTTGAAACTTAGAGATTTAAGACAGCAATGTAGATTTAACCATGGAGGCTCTGTTTTGAGGTTAATGTCAAAGTTTATGCTCAGCATCCATCAGATTTCCTGGTTTACTTGGGACTTAAGATGCTTTGACCCGGGGAATACAGGTGAGGCCTAAGCAGCAGGTGTGGTTTGGATTTTGAGGGCCAGTTAGAGGGCCATCAATCAGCCCAGACACTGAGGTCCACCTCCAAGGGTCTTCTGGTGGTTCCTTCACTGCAAGAAGTGAAGTCACAGGGAACCAGGCAGAGGGCCTTCTTGGTAGTGCCTTCCTCCCTGTGTAACTCCCTCCCGACAGAAGTCAAGAAGATAAAGAACTACACAACTTTTAGAAGAGGGTCCAGAGGGCCAAATTCAGCCTGCAAGCCTGAGATGCCTCAGCTGTTGTATCTCCCTGGGGGAAAATGGCTACTGCTACTCATTACTCTGTTGTAATTTACAGTTACTGGCTCATACTAGTGTGCATGAAAGGGTTAACTTGAGACCTGAGCTCAAGTTACCAATGTCAGTGTGGCTTAGCAGGCTCTCAGCAGCATCTGCCCGCCTTTTCTCTCTTAGTCTGTGTGCTTCCTGGAACAAGCAAAGAAGGAGCCATGTGGTTTGGCTCCCAACTCAGCAAATGCTGCACATGAATGAAATTTTAAAGCATGCATCTGTGCTAAACCAAAGATTGCACCATCCTTTCTTAAGGAAACAAGTATTTTTCGTCTTTAAGTCATTTGGAACCCTTTTCTGTTGTCAGTTTACTGCCAACGGGTGGAGACTTGTTTGGAAACTGTAAAACGTTCATTTATTTGCATGGCTGAGTGTCTGTGATTTATTCTAGCTGATTTTCATAAGGAATGTTTGCTTAAAGGTAGATGAGGGCAGATGCAAATCTAACTGAGTTTCAATGTGCTTGGAGAAATTGCCATGGTGTTAATTCTGCTACTGGAGAATAGGAATCTCTCTCCCAAACCTCTCTCTCCAACAGATTCCTCCTGGATCCCTAGGTCTGAATCTTGGGTTTTCCCATTCACCTGCAATGGGAAACCAAAATGGCCATAACTGTTGTTTGATTTTTTTCCCCACATATGTGCATGAAATTAAGTACAGTATTGACGTTCTACAGGGCTCAATGAAAAACTCACAAATGCTTGCATTATTATTTTTTTCAGTAAGAAGTTGTTTTAGGGAGAAATTCTTCAGATGACATTTCCTTCATGATGGCATCTCCATGCCACAGTAACACCACACCTGCTGAATTTTGGGCTGCCATGCAGCTGCTAAGGGTCCAGAACCTCTGTGTATATTTATAAGAAGTGGTGACCTTAAGCATTTGCTCTGCTTTATTTCCATCAAAAGTTCTTTGCTGGATCCCGGCCTGTTCTGACAAAAAGAAAAACTATCTCACTTGCTATCTGAGTTGCCATGGAAACACCAATTGCTTCCTGCCTCGTCGGCATATTTTCAGCTCATATTTCATGCCAATTTATGAGTGAACTGTAAATGAAACAAGCAATGGAAGAGATACCAGGATTCTCCTTTTTTGTTGTTTTTTGTTCTAGGATTTGCTGCCAAAAGGTTTTGCACTTGGGGAGAGAGGAAAGACTCCCTTAAATAGATGCACGTATACAGTTCTTTACAGCATATGGCATATCTTAACATAAACATTAATTACACCATAGTTCAGCCATTTTACACAGTGCAACTAAATTACCAGGCAAGACGTCGTTCATCAGCCAGTTGTTATGATTTAGAAAGCCATCAAAACTATGGAGATGCTCAATAGAATCAGAATTGTAATTACAGGGAAGTTGCTTTGGGGAAATTTATTAACAGAATAAAGATTAAAAGGATGTGAGAGTTGTCTATCAAAGTGCAGTAACTGAAACTATTTGTTTTCCATTGATTTGTATACTGAATTCCCCATCACCACTCCAGAAAAGCATAGGAACTTCACTAAAAGGCATTCTGCATTAACCCACAGTCCTAGTTAAGGTTGCCAACTTTTTCACTGGCCCATGTCTTGTGTCTTTAAGACCAGGACAGCAGACACAATAATGTAGTCAGTGATTCTTCCCTCTTTCCTGTCATTTTGTCCCTTTGCCAGGTAAACCTCACCTGTTTGATGTTTGCTTCTGTCAAAGGCCCAGGAGCAGGGCCAGTGAAAAAAGGAGGCCAGTCTTTGTCCTACAAACTGTCGGACTTGCGCTCCGTTACAACTGAGCTACTCCTCCGGTCAAGTCCTTCGGAATCGCCTCCGACGATGATTAACGACCTGAGCCTCTGATAAGGCTCCAAGCACGTTCCCATTATGCAGAGTATACAGCAGCATGTGGAAGGACGAAATAATATGAGCTACATGGCTTAAGAGTTTTATTCCTAGTTATGCAGACAGAAAAGAAAATACATCCTCTCTCTGTGAGAGCAGAGAGCAACTGGAAAACAAAGGAACAGGAAATCAGTAACATCACATCCATCTCCTGTCTTCCGTGAGACTTCCAACAGTCTGGAATGTCTGGAATGTAAACAGAGTCTTGTGACTCAAAGCACTTCACAGCGGCACAAACAGAAACTAACGCAAACAACAGGGCATTATAGAAGTAGGTTCCTCAGCTTGCCTCATTCCTATGTTGAGTTTCTTTCTTTTCTTTATTTCCTGTAGATTAGTTTGTTTCTTTATTGTACAGTGGTACCTTGGTTCTCGAATGGCTTAGTTGTCAAACAAATCGGCCCCCAAATGCAGCAAACCCAGAAGTAAGTGTTCTGGTTTGTGAACATTTTTCGGAGAGTGCAGGAAGCTCCTGTAGCCAATCGGAAGCTGTGCCTTGGTTTTCAAACTGTTTTGGGAGTCAAACAGATTCCCAGAATGGATTAGGTTTGAGAACCAAGGTACCACTGTATTGTGAAAATTTCAATGATTCCCCCCCCCCAAAAAAAATCCCAGTGTGGCTTACATTAAGTAATAAAAATGCAATCAAAGGAGATAAGGCAGTGCTAAAACAATGCACATTGAATCAACCCTCCCCTCCCCCTACATAGGACACTGTACATGATCAGATTGGCCAAATATATTGCCTGCATAACTCACATGTGACTGAGCCTGATGCTTTTGCAAATTGATTCATGACATGAGACAGCAAAAGATCCTTCTGATCCTCCTGAACAGTGGTTGAACAAACCAAGCACCAACATGTCGAGGAGGATAGAAAATAGATTTGCTGAAAAACCCTCAAAAAAACACAAAAAAAGGAAGAAGGAGAAAGGAAGACAGATAGACAGGCAAGCAGGCATGTAAGCAGGCAGGCAGGCAGACTTGCATTCTCTCAAACCTATAGCAAAGCTTTAGATGAAAGAGCCCATGCATAAGTTCAAAGACTTTCCCATTTGATCATTATTCCCAGATGAAAGGCGGGGTGAGGAAAGGTGGACTGCAAAGTCCTGACTTGAATTTGCTCATCGGCTGGGGTTGCAAAGGGGGAGAGGAGCTGCATTTGGCATTCCGTTGGCATAAAAGCTGAGCTCCGTAAAAATACTTAATACATTCCTTCTCATTTTACATATTTATCTATAAATTGACATGTTGTACGCCCTAAGTGACTGGAATGCATTACCAGTTGTGGGTGCTGTTGGATTTGGGGATTTACGGAGGGGGGAAACGGCATGACATTATTGAATTTGGCAGGCGGGTCTTTAATGCTATTGTATTTAAGAGATGGGGGTGCCAAAATGGTCAGGGCAAGCTGAAGCCTTTAAAATGGAGCACTTTGCTTTTTTAAAAAAGAGATTGATTCCTGCTCAGATATATACATAGGGAGAGGTTTGGAGAGGGGTCGATGGAGCCATTTTACACCACTCTGCCCTGCAGTAGAACTTTCAGCTCAGAGCCTTAGCAGGGGATGGGGTGAGTTGGACAGCAGGATGAATATGCTGGAGACAGTGGCGTAGCGTGGGTTGTCAGCACCCGGGGCAAGGCAAGTAATTTGCGCCCCCTAACCCGTGGATTTTAGCACTCAGAGAGCTGCGAGTGCGAGTGCGCCCCCCCTCCAGATGTTGCGCCCGGTGCGGCCGCCGCCCCCCCCTGCACCCCCCACGCTACGCCACTGGCTGGAGAGAAACACTAGCCATTCTGAACAAATGTCTGGCACTCTACCGTGTGCTGCATGTACTGACGGCCACCCAGGAAGGGAAAGGGTTTATGGTTTACCTTTACAGCACTATGTGGGCAAATCGCATGGCAGATCGAGATGCTTCTTCTGAGACAGAATACATGAGGATTTTGAAGGGAAGCTCCAAAAACGTTTGCGAGAGAACTTTTGTTTTGTATTTTTAATGTATTTTTATTAAAGATTTTCTTGCTTTACAAAAGCATGTGCAATGTCTCTCTCTCTCTTTTTCAAGTAACATTTTTTACAGATCAGTTTCATTTGTTGAGACATTAGGAAGAAAAGGGGGAAAGAGGTGGAGGGGGAAAAGGTGAGTGGGGTGGGGTCAGGTGGCGATGTTTCTATTTTACTTAATATATGTGGGGTTTTGTGTCAGCGTCGCTTGTGCAGGTTCTCTGCTATTCACTTGTGTTCCTTTGGTGGTGAGAGAGGTTGGGATTGGCCCAGGGTGTGGTTGTTTGTTTGTGATTGGCTGTGGTGATCTTTGTTTTCATGTGTGAGTGGGGTGGGTGGGTGGTTTGGATCAGGTTAGCCATATTGATTTGTATGTTGTTGGTGGATTTTTGTCATTGTCTTGTTGGGCTGTGTATGTGATAAAGGGGAGCCATACAGTGGCGTAGTGTGGGTTGTCAGCACCCGGGGCAAGGCAAGTAATTTGCGCCCCCCCCCCGCTGCACTGTCCCTCCCCCAGATAGTCCCTCGCTCTCTCTCCGCACCGCACCGCATGCCTGGCACCCCCTCCTCCACAGTGGGCGGCGACCCGGCGGCTCGGATCGGATTTGCACAGCCAGCACTGCAGTGAGAGAGAGTGAGTGAGCCAGGTAGGGGCAGAGAGCTGCGAATGCGAGCGCGCACCCCCAGATGTTGCGCCCGGTGCGGCCAGCCCCCCCTGCACCCCCCACGCTACGCCACTGGAGCCATACCAGGGTGAAGGCATCTTCTTCTATTTGTCCCCGTGTCAGTTTCAGTTTATTGCTTGCGAGAGAACTTTTGTGAAATTTCACAGGGGATTTCCACACATCGCAAGATTTGGCTTCCAATGAAATTCGGAGTAACATATAACAAGATGGTAACCTGGAATGAATTGTCAGGAAAGCCAAGGTTTTCATTAAGTTTAGAACATAGGGGTTGCCAACCTTTTTAAGCCCATGGGCACAACAGCAAGTGTTGTGGATACCACGCCCTCTGCTTACTCGTCTGGACACATTCTTTTTTTTAATATTTATGTTTTATTAAGGTGATTTCAGAAATAAAGTGATACAAGGGGGGGGGGAGAAGGAAAAGAGAGAGGAAGAAAAACAACAACAAAGATACATATAAAAGCAAAAATATACCCCCACAAAGCAATACACTATATTCCCATACATTCTTGTATAAATTTGGTATAGTATTATTGTCCTAATGCTTATGCAAATGTTAGTGGCCTACTCCATTTTGTATAAACTCATTTCAAATGTTATCATATTTATCCATACAGAGTCTGCACCTGTAAGCAGTCCGTTCATAAATTGCCAGTGATATCATATCATCAGTCCCTTGACTGAAGTGTATCATATCTTTATTTTTCCAATTCCTCAATATCAACCTCTTGGCCACCATTAGGGCATGGAAAATCCATTTCCGTTGATAATTTCCTTACTGCGGAATATAGTTCAATAAAATATTCTGCGCTGAAATATTTAACTTTTTCTACACACACAGTCAATAGTTTCACAGTCCAGGACTTTCTCCCAAAACTTGTTAAGTAAAGAACACTGTACAAACATGTCTACAAACACTATGCAAGCATTCATTTTGAGAGCATTCACCCTTCCTCTGGGAACATCCTCCCCACTCCCCCAAAATAGAATCCCCCATTCCCTAAGAGACAGAGAGCACTTTGCTTTTCCAGTAGAACTAACCTGAGCTTTAACAAGTACATAGAACCAAAAGAGGAAGTGTTGAACGATTGACACTCTTCCATCTTCCTCCTTCAGCTCCTTGTGCTTCTCAGAAGAGAAAAAGGCAACCACTTTCACCAACTCATAACCAAAAGGGCAATGAATAGAGCCTTTGTGGGTAGAATCATAGAATCATAGAGTTGGAATAGACCACAAGGGCCATCGAGTCCAACCCCCTGCCAAGCAGGAAACACCATACAGAATCATGGAATCATAGAGTTGGAATAGACCACAAGGGCCAATGGTGCTATGGGAAAACCTCAAGGCACCATTGCACCCACAGTTACCACACTGGCGAATGCTGGTCTCAGGGACGCGTTTCAAATCCCTATTCCCCACCCTTGCTCTTGTTGCATTTACTGACCCTGCCTTATCTTCACTTCCAGTCTGCGTTCAGAAGCTTCAGCCATACTAACTCCTCACACCTGGATACCTGCAGCCTTCTGTCATCCTCTTCCACCTCTGTCAGCTTTCTCTTCTCCCCTGATTGCCTTTTCAAATGTGAGTCCGTGCCGGACTTGGATTAGGAGCCTGATGTACATTTATCTGCCTTTTAAACCTAGGAGGCATTGACCCATGGCTGCTGTGACTCTGGGGTATGGCCAAAGGCCTCAGCAGGCTTGGTCCTTGACAATTGCCAATTTCTGGCTAGCCGGCTTGTGTGGTTTTCAAGCATGTGCATATTATGAATATGGGTCTTGGGTGAAAATGAGTCTGATCATCTCTTCTAAATTAGGATTTCAACACTGGTTTCTCGAGCTTAACCTATCAGGCAGCCTGGGTCCCTGAAGAGCAGTGTAAGTCATAAATGGAATCACCCAAGTGACCACAGTGAGATAGCTCATGAATTAGATTAATACATGTACCTTCGGAGTTATAGAGAAAGCTGATAGCAACACTCTATTCAAGTATTTTAGAAGCCTGGGTTATTCTGCCGGGCTCCTATGGGATGGAGATTTATGAAATGAGAAAACGCCTTCCCGTCATAAATAGTCATGCTGTCCCCAATTCTCCTTGCCATCTCTGCCTTCCTGCAGTCTCTCTCATTAATAAAATATTACGCCTTCGCTTTTCAGTAATTACTCTTTTAATTTTATTGACAAATGCATTTGGAATAGAGGCTTTACGCCAGCCTACCCTGCCGCCAATTATCTTTTTTTAGGAGATAATAAAGGTACAAAGTTGTGAGCAAGAGAGGTTTCTATTTAGACCGAGAGATGTAATTGGCTGTTTATGAATACAAGCCGGGGAAGCCATATCGGGATGGTGCTGCTGTTCATTACATTTTCTTGATTCCTACTCATAATTCAGCGGTCTTTGTATGGTGTCCCAACAGCTGAGATTTCCAATTCTTGCTTCCTGCATTAACGATGACATTTGACGTGGTGCTGAAGTCTCACACTGAGTGCCTCTCTGCGACAGACTGTGACTTGTGCTTTTTTGTTATCACAAACCATCAGAGAGTATCCTCCTAATCCATTAGAGAAATATATATCATATTGACATGATGCAATTCAGTTGCATGTTAACCCGGATGCATGGCACACATGCCTGGCAAGCTGCTTCCGACACCCTGTCAGTGATGGTTTGCAAATGAGCTGCTCTTTAATAAAAGTGTTGCAGGGTCCTATGAAATATGGTAACTTGTCAGAGCTGGCCCTGCTATTGGGCAGAGGGAGTCAACTGCCCTGGGTGTGAGGAGCAACGGTAAGGTATTGGGGAGCAGAACTGGGAATGCCACATGGCCTGCCTACAGCCCCAAAGCTAGCCTGCTTTCTTCAGGTGCAACAGGTGATGTTGAAAGTAAGATTATACTGTCAACCCAGTCATCTTACGTATTTGTAATGGTTTCAAGAGCACCATGTGGTCATTTGCCTCAGGCAGGAGAATGTTTTGGGCACCATGTTCAAAGATAAGAAGGCTGCATTAAAACTGTGCTCTTACTCCCTGGTATACCAGAAATGTGGAAGACCTTTGTATTATGAGGCGTTGTGCTCCGAGCCCCAAAACCCATCCATCATGAAAATAAAGACACAGTGGAGACAGAATTTAGTTTAAAAGTTAATGGGCAAATTTTGGCCACAACTTTATTGAATACACAAATGTGACTGGTATTGACTTAGGCATTGGTATCAAACTATAACTGGCTCCTGCCCCACCCTGCAGGAAGCCTGTAAGGGTAAACAACCAGCAGGGGGAGCTCCATCAGTGTATGGAGGTGCTCACCCCTGGGGTTCCCGGGGGTCCTGGCATGACCCTAGCCCCTCTCCGGGCTTCAGACAAGATTCAGACCCCCAGATTCCTTTAACGGAATACCCTATTCATTGGAGGGGCAGGTGATGGCCGCACCTCCCTTCCCCACATTCCCCTAAACCAATGCCTAACCGCCAAACCTTACAAAGTTGTGACGATTGCTAAGCGGTAGGCAAAAACCAAGTGGCCACAGCCAATCTGCCACATTAGGAAAAATTCCTACCTGGCCCCCGTTCCAAAACAGGCGACCAACCGAAGTCCAAAGCAAGGCCAAACACGACCTAATTAATGGGTGGGTGGGTGCTCAGCAGCGCAAAGCAAAAGGAGGTCCCTATGTCATGCTGCCAAATAACTATCCCCACCCACCAGCCTTGCCACAATGCCGATTGGCTAAAGGCCAGTGGCATAACTGTGGCACCACCAGCTTGGAGCGGGGCAAGCCCCGCCCACAAGCCGGTTGGGGAAGAGTTTCAGGGCTGAGCACAACATGGACCCTCTGTTAGGAGGATCCAACTTAGCAATGTACAACAATGGCTCCCTGCATATCCAGACCTTTGGGGGGGGGGCGTAGACTGGGAACCTCTGCTTAGCCAGCTGCATCTCTTATCTTGTGTCCAGACACCTGTTGATAAGGTGGCTCTGTTCTTATCTCTTGCTTAGTCACAGGCAACAAGGTTTCAACTTCAGCCGCCTATTAAAGAAGCGCTGATGTCTAGTTGTGCAGTCTGTGGGATCGCTTATGTTTGCAAGTTATAAAAGGGGCACGGAAACTCTCCTCTATGAACTTCAGCATAGACTGAGACCATGGAAGGTGCTACAGACTGAAGAGAAAGAAGGTTCTTTTTAGCATATGTGGTAGTCTTGTAGTAAGTAAAGCTTATTGGGAAATGATATATAACGAATGGAAAAGGATGTTCAAAATAACTTTTATTTTAAAAAACCAGAAGCTTTTCTTTTGGGAATTATAGGGACAGAATTACCTTAATTGTATAGAAATTTATTTATGTATGCTACTACAGCAGCAAGAATGTTACTTGCTCCAAAATGGAAAGAAGCAGAAGTCCCAGTAAAGGAAGAATGGATACAAACACTAATGGAATATGCAGAAATGGTGAAACTTACTGGAAGAATAAGAAATCAAGATAACAAACTCTTTATAAAAGAATGGAAAAGGTTTATTGAATATTTACAGATAAATCGTACACAGATAAAAACATTAGCAGGATTATGGTTATATATATAGCATAGTTTTGACCAAACTGCGGGAGGCAGTGGAGGACAGAGGTGCCTGGTGTTCTCTGGTCCATGGGGTCACGAAGAGTTGGACACGACTAAACGACTAAACAACAACATATAGCATAGTAGTATATATTTACAGTAGATAATTAAATGAGTAAGTTAAATGAATTTAAGTATGAAAAAAAAAATTAAGGAACCAGAGAAAGAGGAGGAAGGAAGTCAAATTTTGAAATGCTAAATGGATTGTAAAATTAATGAAATGTATAAATTTGAAATGTGTGTGTGTGTGTGTGTGTGTGTGTGTGTGTGGTGCTGGTCATTGCAAGAGTCCCTCCATGCTGTCCTGAAAGGTTTCCAGTGACTGAAGTGATGTGAGCCATCTGTCTTGTGTTTTTGTGCTTTACTCTTTGCATTATTATTCACTCTGCCAGTAATTAAAATCTGTGTGCTCTTTGCCTTGTTCAACTACAACTCCCATCATCCCTGACCATTAGCTAAACTGATTGGGGATGATGGGAAATGTAGTAGTTCAGAAGACTGACGAAAGCAGCTTTTAAAATGTACTGGTGGGGCTGTTTTCGTCCTCTTTATTCACATTGGCTAGACCCCTTGTCTGTCCTCCACAGACTCTCCCGGTTGGCTGATTTCATGCTCAGTTAATTTGCATCTTGCTTGGTACACTGAAGCAATGAGAATTTTATGCACCTCATTTGTACTTGGCTTCCGTAACTTCCTGGCTGCGATTATGTGGTGGGAAACAGATCCTCAGGATGGGCCCAGTTTTATAAGCTTACTTTTCACCATTACTGCCTGGAGTGAGGGAAGCTCCTGCTAAAACCCTGACAGCTTGAATTATGAGAACTCGGCCAATTTAAGCAAAGGTCATTCACCATTCAATGCAGGGACGTTTGCTTCGGGGGGGGGAAGGAAGGCTTCAGCACACATAAGGAGCTGCCAAAATACTTGTCGGCAAATAAGAGCTAAACAATGAAGGGTATAAATGGATGGCATTAAAGATGGGAACAGAAATATGAGCTCTTTGGTAAAGGAAAGAAGACAATTGGGGGAAGGGATATATGGGAAGTTTATAAAATTTGTACTCAATGAAAATGATGGGCAGTAAGTTCAGGACAAAGACTAGAGTACATAATTGACTGCTGCAAGATACATAACTTCCAACATTTCTCTGATGAAAATAGGGACAACAACAACACCACCAACAACAATAATACCCTGACCATGTGACTGGGTTGCCCCAGACACTCTGGGCAGCTTCCAACATATATAAAAGCATAATAAAACATTTAAAAATTTCCCCATACAGGACTACTTTCAGACATCTTCTAAATGTTGTATAGTTACTTATTTCCTTGGCTTGGGGGTTGCATAAGTCCATACCCTCCAACACATCATTGATGAAAATAGGGATGTCCTAAGGAAATGTGGAACATTCCAGGATCAAATCAGAAACCGGGATGGCTTCTGTAAATCTAGGACTGACCCTAGAAAATAGGGGCACTTGGAGGATCTGGAAATGTGGTGCAGATCATAAGCTTAGATGATTAAAAAAAAAGAAAGATTGTGAGTATTCACCACAATAGCTAAATGGAAGCTCCATATACAAAGGCAGTATACCTGAGAATGGGGTAGAATTTCAATTTTGTTCACACTAGAAGGCAACTACCTAATTGACACCGTCCAAAACATTGTCCAAATACAATCATCCTTCAAAATTCACATTTCTCTGAATTTTGCAGTGGAGTTCTCTGGCCAAGTAAAGTGTACAACAATGTATCTGCTAGGGCAAGCTGTGCATAATATTAGAGAAAAGAACACCCAAAGATGCATTATTTTAGGGGAATTTGTATTGCAAAAATGTGCAGATAAAGGAAAATTGCTTACAAAGTTGGCATATTTGAAGAAACAGTAAAACACTGACGAATTTTTTTGAAGACTTCAAAAGACTGCTATGGAAAATGTGGAGAACTAAACTTAATGTTGGAAAACCTGCAATTGAGTGAGACTGAAATTGACCCATTTTTCCACCTGTAAATATACTTATGAATACCAGCTCCTACTTCTCAGATTACTAGAACCATCTAGATCATGGGTAGGCAAACTAAGGCCTGGGGGCCGGATCTGGCCCAATCACCTTCTCAATCCAGCCTACAGACAGTCCGGAAATCTGCGTGCTTTTACATGAGTAGAATGTGTCCTTTTATTTAAAATACATCTCTGAGTTATTTGTGGGGCATAGGAATTCGTTCATATGTTTTTTTCAAAATATAGTCTGACTCCCCACAAGGTCTGAGGGACAGTGGACCGGCCCCCTGCTGAAAAAGTTTGCTGACCCCTGATCTAGATGGCCGTTGTTGGAACAAAAACAGACCTTTGCTTCAAGCCAGCAATTTTGTATGATATACAAAATTATAATTCTATATGCTCTCATATGCTTCCAAAGTACACTGGGTAAACAATAGCCTAGACAAACAAGAGGAAGCAAATTTAATTTACAATTTGGTATTAAGTGAACCCTCCACTGAATATCTAATTTGTGTTTGCTGCCAGCTGCGGGGATTATGATTATGAATGATTTTATGGAACCTCTTTAAACATGCATAGTGTTGCATGCTCTTTCATATCCTGCAACATACCTATGAAGGCAGGTGGCAGCGTTCTCATTCCCCAGCTAAGCCAAGGTGTCTGTTGGCCACAATTGCATGGGGACAGTGCAGGGTATCCTTTGATTCCTGTGAATATCAGCTTTAATTACTTTTAAAGAGCAAGTTTTTAACCTTATGGTTGGAAAGATGTGCTTAGAAAGGGGGGAGCTGACTGTCAGCTGAGATTTTCGATGGTTTAAAAAGCCTGCAAGCTTATATGCATTTAATAGGGAGTGTCTTGTTGAAATCATAGGACTATTCTGGGCAGACAAGAATGGGTTATCACTGTCAGTTTTCCTCTTTTTTTGCATTTTCTTGTTTTATTCATTTAGTGTACAATCTTTACAACAAAAGACTTCACATCCAAAATCTCTTTTGGAGTCTCCTGTTTTCATTTATACTAATCTCTTCTCAGATTCCATTATTGTAATATTCCTTAATGTTTGTTTCCTTGTTTTAATTCCTTATTCTCAGTCTCTTAAATCCTGTATATATCTTTAACAATTTTTCAATTAGTGCCCTCATCTCCCTTCCCCAAGACCCATTGCTTCTCTCCACCCAGGTGCGATCTTCTTTACATACTGCTATTATTATTATTTTGTTGCATTACCCACTGTTTATATTTGTTGTTCCATCTTTGTTATGAATTATGGTGCTGGAGGAGACTCTTGAGAGTCCCATGGACTGCAAGAAGACCAAACCTATCCATTCTTAAGGAAATCAGCCCTGAGTGCTCACTGGAAGGACAGATCCTGAAGCTGAGGCTCCAATACTTTGGCCACCTCATGAGAAGAGAAGACTCCCTGGAAAAGACCCTGATGTTGGGAAAGATGGAGGGCACAAGGAGAAGGGAGGGGACAACAGAGGATGAGATGGTTGGATAGTGTTCTCAAAGCTACCAGCATGAGTGTGACCAAACTGCGGGAGGCAGTGGAAGACAGAAGTGCCTGCCGTGCTCTGGTCCATGGGGTCACGAAGAGTCGGACACGACTAAACGACTAAACAACAACAATTATTATTATTTTGTTGCATTGCCCACTGTTTATATTTGTTGTTCCATCTTTGTTATGATATTATCCTATCTCCTTGTGCCCTTTACGCTATTGCATATGAATTTTTAAGCTCCAAAACCAACTCTTTTCATGTGGACCTTTACGCATCCAAACTCTTCATAATTTTTTTGATTAGGACAACCTCTAATAGATGCTGTTAACTTTGCCATTTCTGCTGTCAGTTTTCCAGTGATTGAGGGAGGAATATAGAAACACAGACCTGGAAGGGACCCTGCGGATCATCTAGTCTAACCCTCTGCAACACAAGAATATTTAGATGGGGATTGAACCTGCAACCTCTGCATGATCAGCACCATGCCCTAACCAACTTAGCCATCCAAGCTGTCCCCCCTGGTGGCAAGCAAATATGGCTGAAGTTAATTATGAACCAGACATTTGGCCCTTTCAAATTTTTGGTGGCTTGTCTGTGAGGGAGGGGGGTAAATGGAAATGTTTGCAAGTAGAAGGGGACATTTATGTATTTAATGAGAGAGAGAAAGTAATTTGAGAGGAGAGCATTTAGCTTTTCTTCGCCACCATCCGAAACACCAGGATGACCCAGTTTGCTGAAGTAACTGAGGAAGCCAGTCATGCAGTGGCTGAAACCTGCAGCTGCTTTTCATTCAAATGGTTGTTCACAAACAAGCTTGTTTTTCTGAGTTCCATCAACTGTCGTGTCTACCAGCCCATTAGGCTTGGACGTATTTACTGTACTTGGAAACTATGGCAAATTGGACTCATTTAGTCGATGTGCATCTCTGCAATCCCGGGCCCAGTTTTCAGCCTTAAAACATTTTCTACACACACACACACACAAATAAAACCTCATCACAATCTAGCAAATTCCACCTACAATCGAGAACATTGCGGCTATGCCAAACATCACAGATCTTTTGCATCCTCTTTACACGCAAATACCTCAAAGTGATCTCAATCGTTTAAGGGCATTTCAAAACTTAATGGCTGAATATAGACTCCATTTTTTAAAAGAAGCTGTGGATTCAGTTCAAAGCGTACGTGTATTCGGCAGAAATCCGAGCCACGCTCACTTAGGAGAGAAATGTATCGGGATTGAGACCTGAAGCCAAAGGGCATGTCAGATGATGCACCTGTGGGCTGGGCTGTACCATTTCAGAATGAAGGTGGGGACTGCATGTTGGAATCCTCCCCCATGTTAAAAATGTAGCCTTACACAGACAAAACTAGCATGTTAGGGGACAAAGTGCAGGGAAGCTAAGTGGGGGAGTGATGTTGTGGAGAAAGCAGCAGCTGAGGAGAGGGTTACAGCCCACACACCCTCCTGTATCATTTGTTCTGCTCCAAATTGCTCCCCTCTCAAAACAAAACAAAACATAATGCTCTCCAGGGAGAGCCCTTTTTCTTGGACTACAAATCTTACCTAGATGACTACAATTGGTCATCTCAGCTAGCATGAGGGATGATGGGGGTTGTAGTCCAACAGTATCTGAAGAGCACCACATCGACTCTTCCAATTACTGAAACTTTGGCAGTTTTGGAAGGCAAACGATCTTGTAGAAAAGCTTTCGGTCCTAGATGCTACCAAGTAGGTTAGGTTCTTTTTGCTATTTTATTGACAAAGTAACAAACATACATAAATAAGAATTAAAATGCGCACCCCACCACCAAGACCATTCCATTGTAACTTTCCATCCTCCCCAAATTTCAACACCTCTTGCGATGCTTTGACCCCTTTCCGTTTTAACAGTACAAATTCTACAAACACCCTCCACATCTCCTCAAAATCATTTCTCCTGCATATTCCTGGTCTTACTTTAATGGCACATGTCAATTTATCATCAATAGCTATATCCCACACCTCTTTATACCATTCTTCCGCTTTATATTCTGCCCGCCCCTTCCACTTCCTAGCTATCATAATTCGTGCAGCTGTCAATAAATTTGTGAGAGAGTCCTTCATAGCCTACGAATCTTCCACCCTGTCGTAAATTGATGATAATGCTACTTCTGGACTTTGGGTCAGCTTTAACCCAGTGATTTCTGTTATCTCCTTAAACACCCTTTGCCAAAAAAATTGTACATATTTACACCACCACCACATGTGAACAAAATTTTCAGTTTCCTGGCATCCCCTCCAACATAACATCAAATATTCCTTGTTTATTTTATTTAATCTGACTGGTGTTAAGTACTGGTGTTAACTACTTCTGAAGGCCAATGCATTTTTCTATTCTGTTTTTATTCTATTGCCTTTGAAAACTGCCGAAACTGATATCAGGGCTCTGTTGTCCCCATCTGCCCACATCATGTGTTTTGCTGCCACTGCTTGGCATTCATAGGCCTGCCCGTCCCCCTGTTGATTTTTTGGGGGGCCTGGCACTCTTGGTAGGACCAAGCAGGTGGATCTAGACACCTTTTTAATTAACTGCAGTGTCTGGACCTAGTATTGTGGGAAATTAAAGGGGTGCCACCATATCGAGGAACCCCAGTGGTGCTCACTGACAGAGGAAGGGGCCTACAAGAATCTCTCTCAGAAATACTAAAATATATAAAGTGACTGTGATGAGTGAGAATCGTTCAGTGAGAAAGTAAAACCACCAGGCTCTGTTATTTCTGTCAATGTTTCCATAGTATTTCTCCAGCTTTCCCTTTTTTTTGAAAAAGTTATTTCTCCTGTTGCGGTTTCATCAAATTTGCACACACAGGAGACCAGGGAGGGCACAAATTGTTGTTAGATTACCCTAAAAGGCCATGCTGGAAAGCCAGAGGGTTGGGTTGCAAAGGAAAGCCAGCAGAATGCTGACATGCTGCTTTCTGAGCAGCTTGCTATTAACAAAGCAAAGCCCGCCATTTCAATGGTCCTCTCGTTAGCACGGTGTTCGCCTGCCGTCATGTGCTAAAAGTGCTTTTGATGATAAATTTGCTCTGCTGGCCTAAGCAGATTTTGGTCTCAGAGGTACACTTTCCATCATTGATGAAATTGAAATTCGATGCAGTCGGCATTGTACAAGGGGGAAGGGCTCTGAGAGGCAAAACTACTCTCCCAAAGAGAGATTGCAAACACAGAGCCTCTGTTTGCAAAGTGTCTCCTAAACATGTTTCGGTGGTTTCAAAGCTATTTATTAAAGGGACACTTTATTAAAGTGGCAGCGATTAAGTGCACCATTTGGGACAGGGTTATATCAATATGTATTGCTCATTAATTGAAGGCTGGGGTATTGCCCATCATGCACCAACTAAGCAGAAATAAGGAGGAACAGGCTGGACCAAACATTCCCTCGCATGTGTTCTCTAGCATTACAAGGAATGTTGTACTTGACTGCCTCTCATGGATCACATCCCAAAGCAGCTAGGGCAGATGAAGGTATCCCACTCTGCTGCTGCATATGCACCATGGTGTTTCTTCTCTCTGAGTTTTTCCCAGCAATTATTCCTCCTCTGGTCACTGTTATGGATACATGACCTGCCTGTCTGTCTTTGAGTACTGCAAGCGCAAGGTTGATGTCGCCAGGCTTCACATCATGGTTGCAGACATCTTTGTAATGCAGAGTTGGTCTGTCAAGGGGTCTGGTGCCTGAAGCCAGCTACCTGCTGAGCACATCCTTGGGATCCTTCCATTCTGTGGACATGACCAAGCCAGTGTAGATGTCGCTGAGACAGGACTGCAAACATGCTGGGAATGTGGGGTTCGGAGAGCACCTCTTTCTTCGAGATTCTATCCTGTCGTGTGATGTCAAAATTCGTCCTGATGCAGCGCAGGTGGAAGGCAAAATCAAATTTAACCTGAATTTGCCAGTATGATTGAATCCCACCTGAAAATAGTCATAGTCCAGAATTGACCTTGGTTCTTATTCTTTGCATGCGTCAGTTCCGCATCTCAGCAAGCAGAGGTTAGGTAAGGTAAAGGGGTAAAGGGACCCCTGACCATTAGGTCCAGTCGTGACCGACTCTGGGGTTGCAGCGCTCATCTCGCTTTATTGGCCGAGGGAGCCGGCGTACAGCTTCTGGGTCATGTGCCAGCATGACTAAGCCGCTTCTGGTGAACCAGAGCAGCACACGGAAACACCATTTACCTTCCCGCTAGAGCAGCATCTATTTATCTACTTGCACTTTGACGTGCTTTCGAACTGCTAGGTTGGCAGGAGCAGGGACCGAGCAACGGGAGCTCACCCCATCGAGGGGATTCGAACCGCCGACCTTATGATCGGCAAGTCCTAGGATCTGTGGTTTAACCCACAGCACCACCCGCGTCCCATAAGCAGAGGTTACACACCACTATAAGTGAATTTCCTTTTTCTTAAGGTGAGGGAGCTGAAGGGTTCCTAAGAACATTGGACTGAGAAAATATGTAATATTCCCCTGTCTTCTTTGTGCTTCTCTCAAAGCTTCACCTTCTGTGATCTATATTGAACTGAATATTTCTGAATCAATCCTACCCAAGGCTGTAGACTTAATTAATGAGCTGTTCTAGTGCAGTTTTATATTTCTTATTTTGTTGCTCTTTTTTGTCTTAGTTGTTATCTGTCTGCTGAAAATGTCAGTCTACATAAAAATTAATCAGTATTGTAGTGTGCATTTATTCCAATATATGTATTTTTGTATGTTGTCTTGTCCAGTATACAATTTTTGCTTGCTTCTTTTCAAATTTCCTTCCTTCCTTCCTTCCTTCCACTTTTCACATGGAGAAATCTGTCCCAAAGCAACTTACATCATGTTTTCTGTTATTTTCATGTATGTAAGCCACTTGTTGTACACTTTCCTCATGTATACACATGAGGTACACATTGTTTTGGTTGGAAAAGTGCACCACAAAATTCAAAGTGGTGCAAATTCCAAAAGATGCCTGCATTTTCGTTTGGACGTTCTTTCAGGAATTAACAATCAGATAGGTTTGCATTAAAATCAGAATTAAATATTCACTCTGTTCCCTTGTGGGCATGCTTTTCATGTTAAGGCTAGGGAAGCCCCTGCCTGAAACCCTGAAGAGCTGTTGCCAGTCAGAAAAAAACAACAACCAGAATTGAACTAGATGCAGAAATGATCTGCCTTGCTTTAAGGTCACTTCCTATGTTCCTCCTAGTGTAGAATAAAAATGTAACATGATCGAGGATTTAGGCATAAATCAGTCTCTTTCAAAATGCCTGGAAGGTGCATTTGAGCAATCTTTTTGACAGGTGGGTCACATGTCAAGTCCAAACCATAAAAAGTAACACTCTTTAAACTTTTAAAGTGGAGAGAACGAATGCAACTGACGGGGCAGAGGTGAAGACCCATAGCGTACCCTATGGTCAAATAAAGAAGACACAAATACGGAGGGCTGGGAGCAAGGCTCCCCATCATTTAGGTAAGTCCTAAATTTGGCCTGCGGCAAACAGATTAGTGAATCAGGAGTGAGGCCTATTCTTGCATTCTCCATCTATGAATTCCTTTTACCCTCTTCAGTCTAGGGCTCATGTCAGCACTGCTGATAGATAGATAGATAGATAGATAGATAGATAGATAGATAGATAGATAGATAGATGATAGATAGATAGATAGATAGATAGATAGATAGATAGATAGATATGTAGATAGACAATAAATCTCACAATCTTGACCCAGCATGACCTTGGGCTCCTGCCAAGATTATCTTTGCCACAGATAGGCAGGCACATTCAATTATTGATTGGTGTCACTGTTCTCATAGGGAGCTGGCAGGGAACGAAGAGCTGCATTTCCTGTTTTCCAAGTGATAATTGCTATTCTGTTATTATGCATGCTTGAGAGCTGATTTATAATGCACACAGTGCTTGCTAAGGTTGCTTCAATGAGGAGTGGATAAAAATCCTATCTTTTACAAGCCTTCTGGGAAGAGCTAATTCAGCCAGGTTGTTCATGATTTACGATCCCTTATCCTAATCGGCTTTCCTGACGAGTCTGGTGTTAAGATACCATTAGGTAGGTAAACACAAAAAGTGTGTGTGTGTGAAAAGGAGAAGAGGGAGTGAGAAGACAACGAACAAAAATTAACTGTTTACCGTGGTGAGGTTTGCATGACGTTGCAATTTGTGGAAGCAGCCTATCAATATCAGAAACCCCCTTGGATCAGACTGAATCCAGTATTCTTTCATCTTCAGAAAGTGTCTCTCTTCATCTGACCCACTCTAATGTCCCTCAGTTCAGTACCTCATCTGCAGCAAAGAGTAGGGTTTTCTCCATGTTTATCCCAATGTTATGAATAAACTTAGAATCATAGAATCATAGAGTTGGAAGAGACTACAAGGGTCATCGAGTCCAACCCCCTGCCAAGCAGGAAACACCATCAAAGCACTCTTGACATATGGTTGTCAAACCTCTGCTTAAAGACCTCCAAAGAAGGAGACTCCACCACACTCCTTGGCAGCAAATTCCACTGTCGAACAGCTCTTACTGTCAAGAAGTTCTTCCTAATGTTTAGGTGGAATTTTCTTTCTTGTAGTTTGGATCCATTGCTCCGTGTCCGCTTCTCTGGAGCAGAAAACAACCTTTCTCCCTCCTCTATGTGACATCCTTTCATATATTTGAACATGGCTATCATATCCCCCCTTAACCTCCTCTTCTCCAGGCTAAACATGCCCAGCTCCCTTAGCCGTTCCTCATAAGGCATCGTTTCCAGGCCTTTGACCATTTTGGTTGCCCTCCTCTGGACACGTTCCAGTTTGTCAGTGTCCTTCTTGAACTGTGGTGCCCAGAACTGGACACAGTACGCCAGGTGAGGTCTGGCCAGAGCAGACACAAACTTTCTCCAGTACACACCTGTCTACTCCTCCCTCCAAAACTTTTTTTATTATATACTTTTTATTCACTTTTACAATATACATTTGAATTCAAACAATCATAAACATAAACATATAGGATCCCTGAATCCTTAGACTTCCCTCCATGGGTTCCATTGTCAATCTTTTTTATACTGCATCATATAATTTCTCTATTTTTCTTAAAAATCCATATTTACCTTAGTTTTTCATACATTACAAGTGTTACTATAATCCTGCCAAAGTTTTTAGTTGTTTACAGTCTTCTCTTAAATAACTTATAATTCCCCCCCCCCCATTCCTTATGAAAGTTTCTACCTTCTTGGTTTCTGATTTTTCCGGTCATTTTCACCATTTCAGCGTTGTCCATCATCTTTATCAACCAAAATATATTTTTAAAATTGTCCAGTAACACCTTAGGGACCAACTAAGTTTGTTCTGGGTATAAGCTTTTGTGTGCATACACACTTCTTCGGATACACTGAAACAGAAGTCACCAGACCCTTATATATAGTGGGAGGGTGGGGGGTGGGGGTTTCTCAGGAGGGTAGTAGGAGATGGGTGATTGACTCAATGGGTATGGTAAACCTGTTAACGACTGCAATTAGTCCTACAGGAAAAAGCAAGGGATAGTATGCAGATGATTAGCATATGTAATGAGACAGGAATTCATCTCTGGTTGGGAGTTTATCTTATTTCCATCTCTGGGGCACTAGTATCCAGGCTGCTGTCGTCACATACATGAATAATCTTT
Organism: Podarcis tiliguerta; assembly: GCF_965153285.1. Taxonomy (NCBI): domain Eukaryota; kingdom Metazoa; phylum Chordata; class Lepidosauria; order Squamata; family Lacertidae; genus Podarcis; species Podarcis tiliguerta. Next base: position 75,917,707 of record NC_139538.1, on the reverse strand, counting down.
TCTGCTCCTTTGGTTTTTCTGCATCCAGAATTCTTAGTAGAAAACCTTCCAGTTTTTTCACAAATGTTATTTTAAACATTTTTTTCAACTCATTATATATCATTTCCCAGAATGCTTTTTTTATTTTGCACATCCACCACATATGGTAGAAAGTGCCTTCCTTCTCCTTACACTTCCAACATACATTTGAAGCAGTTCCATACATTTTTGCTAATTATGTAGGCGTTAAATCTCATTTTCATATAATTTTCATTCAGCATGCAGCATGCTGTAAATTTTAAGTCTCCCTCTGGACCTTGACATATTTTTGTAGGGCCCACTTTTCTGTATAGGGCAATAATGTCAAAATTACTTTAACTGACATTTCCAGATGTATTTAACAAGTGGGATGAGGCCAAGCCCCAGAGAGGAGCTGCTAGCCATTGAAGTTATGCTACTGCCACATTTGGCTCCTCACGGTATCCTGGTGTCATGCACATGTCATTAGCATCCCAATCTTCTGTGCAAGTTGGCGCTTCTGCCCCCAGAGGTTGCTGAACTCCAACTCCCATGATCCCTGTCCATTGGCCGTACTTGCCGGGGCTGATGGGAAACGAAGTTTAACAGTATCTGGAGGGCTTTGGGTTCCACATTTCCGCTTCAGAAGAAGCAGAAAGGCATAGAATTGCCTCCTTTCCTCTACACCCAAAAGGCAGCTTTTGAGTTGGCCACAGAAAGCCCTTTATTTCCTCCTCTGCAGAGTGTGGTGGTTGCTCAGGAGAACAGGAGAAAGGGAAGGAATTAGAAACCAGAAGCAACAACATGAATCTCCCCCCTACCCTACCCTACCCCACCCCCTTTGCCTGACAAAATGGCCTTCGTGATGATGGGGAGTGAGGGGAAAGCAGAGGGGTGGAGTTCAGGGACAGTCTCAGATTATCCACCCTTCCTGTTCCCCATTTTTTGTCCACTAATTCAGAAATTGATTCAGGGCATGGTGAACAGTCCCTGTGTTGGCCCAGGGTGGGTTGCAGTTTGGGGTACCATTAAAGGCAACTACTGTAATGGTCAATTATTTGGTTTATCATTACATTTTTTCATTGGGGCACTTCTTGGATTTTATTCTTCAGACACCTACATGTCTTCTGCCAGCTTTCCACCCCTGCTTTTTCAGCACGATGGGCCTTTAATTAACCATCATTATCATAAATGTACACACACACCCATCAAGATAGCAACATTCTGAAGTGAAAGCAGGTTTGTTCCTAGAATTCCTCAGTTACTTACATCCTGATTTGTCTTTATTATTATTATTATTTTTCAAAATCCATTATGGTTTTATAGAAAGGGTAAGTTTACGCTCAATATATTTCCCACTGCACAAAGCAACTGATTTATCATATAGAATGAAGCACCCTCATGATACCATCTGCTTGAGGTTGTAGAGTAATTGTTTTTGAATGTGTCTGAGTTGTGCAGTTTTGTGAATAGTGTGTTTGTTGTTTGTAAATTACAGGTCACCTTGAAGAGCAATTGCTTAGCTGTAGCAGCTTTGCAACCTCAGTTACAGGCTGGAAATTTAGGCCTAGACTATCGATACTCTTAAGTGATACCCCAGGCATCCCTTCTTTATCTCTCAAATGAGGGTGTGGAGTCTGCTTGCGTCCCAATCTTTGTTGCATTCGTTGTACGTAGTAAACTGCCTGTTGCATGCCAACTCTCAAATGCTGTCAAATACGAGGTACCGGTGGTTTTTAAACCTTTCCCTTTGCAACCTGAAAGGTATCACTGGAGAATATTTGACCTGAACATCTGCAAAGGAGAAGAATTTTAGAAGCAAATTGTCTCTTTCATCTATGCTAAGTACCAATCCTTTATTTCTTGTTCAATCAAAATACCTTCCAGCGTTATAATTGGCCTTGTGACCTTTTAGTGCTTCTTTTAAGAATACATTCTCTTCCTCTCTGGTGATAAACAGATTATCAGAGGGTTAAAAGCAAAACAGGCAGTGACTCTGAAATAAATGCACTATAGGAGGGCAAGCATGGGAGACTTTAATTGGATAGCAAGTGAACAGAAATATGGAGCCTGAGCTGGATATTTTTGCTGAGGGTATTTTGGATGAAAGCCTTTGGCAAATACATGAATCTGTAGGAAAAAGAGAGAGAGCTTTATTTCTCCCATCTCCTGTCTTTGATGCCCCCTATCATTAGTTCCTTAAGGAACCAAGGCAGGTGGGCCTGACACAGTTTGAACTGAACTGATTATGCTGAAGTAATTGCGCTTGGATTTTGTGTAATGCAATTAGCATCTGCTTAAAGATTTTCTCTCTCCTCGCTGCATCCTGAGGAGGGTCCAAAATGGCAACTGCAGAAACGCTCCCCGCTCCAGAGAAGTCATCCTAATTGTAACAACTGTTTTGGAACAGAGCTCCCGTTGCTTTTCTTAAGCGTTTTGAGAACACCTGAAGGCACCTAGCTGACTCAAATGTTACCTTTGAAGCCTAAGAACGGCTTCCCTGCGGTCCTGTTCCTCATCCAAAATGCATGCTTGCAAGTGATGGAGACACGGTCCAAAATGAACAAGATCAGAGACTGGATCTCATTGACCTGTCACTAATCTATTTAGAATTGGATGTAGGTATAATCAGTGCTTTTTTCTGGGGGTACGCATACCCCTAAACATTTTGTGAATCTCTGTACTTTTGTCCATTTACTGTGTTTCTTTTCCCTGATTTGAACTATAAAATGGTGATTTTCTTGAGTCAAAATGAGAGTACCACTAAACATTTTTTTAAGAAAAAATGCACTGGGTATAACACAAAAGGGGGGTGTCATACATTGATGGCGTGTGTGATCCACACCCTGCAAAAATGTTGAAGATAGTCTTAAATTCTTGTTTAATAACATTCACCATGTGTGACCCTGGGTGAGTTACTATCTTTCTGCAGCAGTGTTCCCATCTAGAAAATGGAAAGCATTTGACAACATTCAGAGAAGGTTATAATGTGGTCTTGGTGTGATATAAGTCCCTCCCCTCCACCACATACAGTACCTGCCCTCAACATGAGCCATGGCCGGCTCACCCATGAGGCAAGGGGAAGTGACTGCCTTGGGTGGCAGGATCCACAAGGGCAGCAGATTTGGCCTCCACAGAAAGCATTGCCTGCTGCCCCCACTCAAAGAGATAAATAAAGGCCAGTCTGAGGCTCTTTCCATTTCCCAAGAAAAGTGAAGGAAATGTTTTGGCTGATTAGTGATTCCGTTCAGTCAAATGCATTTTAGTGTGCGGCTTGAAGTCAAGGTATGGCAGCTTCGGATGAAAGCATCTCTCCTAATCAGCATGGACACCTCTCTTATTCTTTTCATGTCCTTGTTCTTGATATCGTCTTACCGGTTTCCAAATAACCTTCCCACTTCACAGGCTCCCTGCAGGGGATCCCGACTGTTTTGTCTCCTGTCACTTTCGATCATTAGTTTTTGAGAAAGCTTGGATCCCTGATACTCTTGGAGAATCCCTCTGTATGTTTGACCTAAAGTTCCATCACAAAGCGCCAACAAACTGATTACACATCTTAATTGATCCAGGCGACAAGCCGGTATTCACTTACCTGGGAAGAAATCCAATTGAACTCAGTGGGGCTTAATTCTAAATGGACATGTCTAGGATTGCAGTATGAAAAAAACCCCAACAACCCCGAAATCATTTGAAAAACTGAATCCTCCTAGGAAGTTCTACCTGCGTGGCTTGAATCCTTGAATCCTGTTAGCAAAGTACATTAGGATCCCACAGGATTCCCCTTCTGATTTCTGCAGCTTCAGCTTACTTCGTTTGCCTTTCTTTTTCTGAATCTTGTGCACATTTGTATTTCTGCACACATTGGATTACGCAGCAGTGGGAGGGGGGAATGGAAGAAGCAAATATTAACATATATTAACAATATTAATATTTCCCCATTGAAATTTTCCACATAAAATTCAGAGTTGAATTTTGAAAGGTAATTTTTTCTTTTAAAATTTAGTATTCGGGGCACATGGGCACCTCTTGAATATTTTGATTTGGGGAGAGTCCAAAAATGAAAACTCAAAAGCTCTCAGCTGACAAATGTTAACTATTAAATATTAACTTGCAGGCTGTCAGCTCTCAAATCTAACAATGTTCACCACCTAGCCGCTCCAATGAAACGTTTAACACGATTGCATGCTGCAAATAGATCCCGTATTCTGAGGTGGACCAAATGTCCCTTAGATCACCTGCCATTTGCATGCTGTGGTGATCCGTCAAATAGATAAATACCCTGACCACTGCTTCCAAAACCACCTTCCCAGTGCAACAATCCTTTTTTTTAAATAAGAGGCTATCTGTGTGAACTGGGTATCTCCTTTATAACAAAAGATCAGTATCATTAAGGAAGAATAGGCAACCTCTTAAATGATGGACCACGTAGATCAGAGAGAGAGAGCTTCTATCACCTGTGATCAAAACAATCTCTTCTCCCTTATCAGACTATCATCTATGCCCTGACAATGCTGGAGGTTTGGCAGATGGGACAAAGGTAAGGGTCTTCTCTGTGATCCCATCTAAATAGTGGCACTCTTTATCCCATCACAGCAGATGTTTCTGCTTAGGGAGGCTTTACCAGTGCCAATGTTTTGTCCAATGCCTTTGCTTTATCTACTGCACCTATGACTGTTTTTATTAGAGACAGTGTTGTTCAGTGGTTAGCGTGCCAGACTAGACCCTGGGAGACCAGGGTTCAAATTCCCACTCGGCTATGATGCTCACTGCCTCTCAGCCTAACCTACTTAACAGTGTTGTTGTTGGGAATTAAATGAGGAGACAAAGAATGGTGTATGTCCCCTTGAGCTCCTTGGAGAAAAATGTGTGAGTGAAATGCAAGAAATAATAATTAAAACAAAGATTATTTTGCTTTTGTTATATTATTATATTATTATTTGTGGAATATTTTGTTTAAATTATTTTTAATGGTGTGTAAGCTCTAGAAGTGTGTGACATACATCTTTATATAAATAAAAACCAGTTTGCACACCCGTTGCCATATACTGTCAATTGTGGCAAAGGACTTTATACCATTGCATGCAATCAATCATCAAATATTGAAATCAAACACAGTTGTGTGTCAAATGCCAGTATCCAGTATTGAATGAATGTTCTGTGAATATGCAGAGAATATCTGGTGAACGTTTGAATTTGATCATGACTCCCGCATTTTGGATTTTCATCTCAGCCATAGAACTTAACAGCTTTGGATCAGGCCATTTATTACAATCTATAAATAGGGCCTTTTGCATATTTCATGCAGCTTAATTACATTGCAGCACCTTGAGGTTTTGACTCCACCTCTAGCTTTTAATTTGAGGTGGCACATAGCTCACGAGGATTTAAAGGTGACCACGAAGACACAGCAACTGTCACTTTAAAAACCCATTTCATTTTGTATTTTAGGGGAGACTTTTCATTACACCGAAAGGGCTAGCAGCTTGTCCATGTGACCCTCCCGTAGCAGAGGTTCCATGTTGTCTGCCCGAGATGTATTAGATAGTTAACAGTAAAGGTCACTCGGCACTTATTAACATTAGAATCTCATTTAGGTTCCTTGGACCCTACGGGCATTTTAAGTATTCACAATGCAGTGGCCTCATGCTACAATGGTGAGTGCCTTTAGAAACTGGCAGTATTGCATTGCTCTCTCTGAAAGATAATAATAGCTCCGAAAGGTTGCACACTCTTCATCGTGCATGTAGATCAACTCTGATGCTATTGGCACTGCAGTTAAGTTTTATCCATATTTCTTCTCCTACTAAATTATCTGGGCTGTCCAGTGAGCTGGGGGAAGATGTGGCATATGCTGTTCTGTATAGAAATGTTGGTTTAACTCTTGTCCAATATACATTCATTTTTTTCAAGTGTTTGGCCTGTTAAAGATGAAGGTTAAATTCAAACTGATGGCTAATTGCCATATCCATGCCCCCTCATTTGATGACTTGCATATAGTCTCTCAGAAAGAACATCATATCACGACAAACACAATGGCAAGTCAAATCACTTGGATTGTATTTAGCCATTGTATTTACAGTGAGAAACCAAGCCCACCTAATGATGGAACGAAATAGGATTATTTAATAGCTACTCAGTAAGAGAGAGAGAGAGAGAGAGAGAGATCAACTATAAGTTAACAGCCGCCTCGTTCAAAACATTCACCTGCTTTGTCTGTGACTATGGACCGCTCTGTAGATTCCTCTTCAAATCCATCATAAACCCCCAAGCCAAACTACAACTTCCAGGAGGCAATACAACAATCTATGTGCACATGACACCATCAATATGCATGCCCTAAACTAGTGAGCCAGGAGAGAATGATCAGAATATAAATATTTTCCAAACACTCACTAAGAAAAGGTAAAGATAAAGGACCCCTGGATGATTAAGTCCAGTCAAAGGTGACTATGGGGTATGGCGCTCATCTCACTGAGGGAGCCAGTGTTTGTTCACAGACAGCTTTCCGGGTCATGTGGCCAGTATGACTTAACTGCTTCTGGCGCAATGGAACACCATGACGGAAGCCAGAGCAGATTCAAACCGCCAACCTTCTGATCGACAAGCCCAAGAGGCTCAGTGGTTTGGACCACAGCACCACCCGTGTTGAGATGGACACCGCAACCCCATAGTCGCCTTTGACTGGACTTAACCATCCAGGGGTCCTTTACCTTTTTGCTTTAGCCCTTTAGCCCTCTTGCAGCTGCATGCAAACCAGTTTTCAGAACTTGCGTGGCTGGTGGCTACTTCTGAACAGTGTGAATGAGATTCATCTTAAGGGTATCTTCCACTGAACTGGCATCCTGACAGGAGGGCATGGGGAACACCACTTCTGCAAGAAAGAGTCATGCAGGTATCCCCACTCCTGGAGTAGAGCAATTCAGACTCACACCCCAGCCATGCATCATCTACTCATGAAAGAGTGGCCTGTGGAAGGACATGTGGATCCAGAATTGGCCTCCATAGTCACTTATGGACCCACTGTTAAAACTGTGTTTATGGAAGACAATCTTACTCAGCTACGAGTGATTGCCAAAGAAGAAGAAGAAGAAAAATCTTTGTATTATTTATTTGTATGTACAGCACTTCATTTTTTATGCCAGCTGCGTGGGCCTTTGAAACAGAAAAGGATTTAAAAAAAATCTATATAAATAATGAAATCTCCCATGTTTGGGTTTTGAAATATTGGCAAATGTCAAGACTCTTTGATAATTACAGCATGTGTTTACACTTCTTTCTTCAATTCAACTACCGTATTTTTTGCTCTAAAAGACTCACTTTTTCCCTCCTAAAAAGTAAGGGGAAATGTGTGTGCGTCTTATGGAGCGAATGCAGGCTGCGCAGCTATCCCAGAAGCCAGAATATTTTTTTCTTGTTTTCCTCCTCCAAAAGCTAGGTGCGTCTTGTGGTCTGGTGCGTCTTACAGAGCGAAAAATACGGTATCTCTCTCGTTACCATGATACACCCCCCCCCCTTTTCCCCACCTTCTCTCTTTTGCTTCCCTGTCCGGTATCCAGCCAAAAATGACTCAGCAATATCATCACTTCCTGAAGAGCAAGGAAGAGAAAGTCTATATTTGCTGAATAATGCAGGCATCGGACTGTTTTCAGGGTTCTTGTCATACATCAGTGAAGGACTATAAAGGGAGACCAGAAAGTGACAAACCTTGTGTTTTGAACCTTTGTGAGTTTGAACGTTTGTTGGCGACTCGGTGAGATTTTGCTTTCTCTTTGTGCCATAAATAAAGCAGAACAACAGGAAAGAAAATGTAACCTATTGTAATATGTTTTCAAGCTCAGAGAGGGGTGAAAAAAAGGTGCTTCGTTTTGTAACGTCGGGCTGAATGACATACCCACTTCTGTTTCATGGAACATATTGGTAACAACCCTCTTTTATACCAAGAATCACTTCCAAGGTCTCACGACCACCCACGCCTCAATTATACGCTGTTCAAAGTTCTACTTTGTTCAGAAATATACAATAGTTTGGATTTAAAACTCAAAAGGTTTTGAGTTGGGCCATGTTATGGGCAACCCAGCTATGGAATGTTCACCCTAGGGAGTTTCACTTCATTACTTTTTTTCCAGCTCTGGATGAGAACTTTTAAAAAAAAATCAGGTTGCAAACCACTTTAACCCCTGATAAATTTGGGTTTTTGTGGTATTTTGACTGAAGCGTTAGCAATGGAGTACAGTCAGGTGTTGATGAGCCCCATTGAGTTTGATGGGACAAAATTAAAATGTGGTAACTGGGAACACGAATGAGAGAGGGCAAAACTTGCTTTGCTGTAAGAACCTGGTATTTTCTTTAGCTAATATTTATTTTAAATCAAAGAAGATATAACTGTATAACAGTATTTTATTTATGACTGAGTGAAGATGGCCTCCCATAATTCTCCAGGCCATTTGTGAGTGGGTGGCAGTGGAGAGTGTCTCAGGCAATCCAGCTAAATGGGTGGGGTATAAATAATAAAATTACTACTACTACCTAATCAAACAGTCTTCTTAGGGAGTGCAAATCCCCAGAGAATTTCTCAGAAAATTTTGGCTCACTTAATGTCATATGAAACTATAAATTCATACTGGCAGATGAAGGAAGCTCTGAGTTAAGAGAGGAGAACTGGAAAGAATAGGGCACAAGGTCATTGCTAGTTGCAGAAATATTAAAATATATTGGGTTGGAATCACCTTTGTGCTTGAAACTTCCTCTTCTTGAATATGGGCATAAAAGTTGGGAGATCCCATTCTGTCAAATATTCTTGAGGGTGTGTGGCTAAGATTTTCAGTTTGTTTTTGAGAAATTTCAGCTCAGCCCTTATCTTATGACTATTAAATAAACACATGGCTTTAATATTTTCAGCAATAAGCTGTGAGTCTCCTACAAAGACCCTGAGTTATGAGTGCACTGCCACGCTCTTTTACAGTATTCCCTTTGTTTCCCTCTTTTGCTCCCCTCTTTTATTACCCCTTTCCCAGAATAGGCTAAAAGTGCCAAAGACCTACTGCTCCACGGAAAGCTCTTTCTGGGCAACTCTGCTGTAAATATAACCATGTTTCTGGGCTGGGTGATTACTGTCTTTGAAATAATGGTTTATCACTTTTGCATTTACGATGCCACTGATCAGTTTTTTATAATCATAAGAAGGCTCTCTGGGTCTGCTTTTTGTTGCCTCGTAATTGCCCACCTTGTGAGGATGAAGCCTAAGAGCTATCAGTTTTCGCGTCTCGCTGCCCAGCCTGGTTGTGTGATGGAGATTGAACAGCCCCTGCATCTTATTTGTTTCTAATCATATTACACTTGTCTTTAGGGCCTCGGCTGCGGCACCTGTGAAGCTCTATCATCATGAAAAGCCAAAATCAGATTGTAAAAGCCTCTGCTGTTGTTGTATCTTTCGCATTAATCTGCATCCCAAAACAATTCATGCTACTAATGGAAATGTGGACGACTCAAACTGATAAGGGCCTAATCCGTGTGCTGCTCTGAATAGCTTTTATTTCCAAGAAACATGACTGGAACACGCTCAGTTGTTCTTCCTTAGTTTGACTGAATAGGAGCCTTACAACAGGAGAGTCAGTCTCTTTGACTTTCATCTACACAAGTGGAAGATAGGCAGAATTTGGTTGAAGGCTGAGCTGCTCGTTTTTATTCCAGGTCTGCATACTCTCCAACAAAGGGATTTGGGTGGCGCTGTGGTCTAAACCACTGAGCCTCTTGGGCTTGCCGATCAGAAGGTCAGCGGTTCAAATCCATGCAATGGGGTGAGCTCCCATTGCTCTGTCCCAGCTCCTGCCAACTTAGCAGTTTGAAAGCACACCAGTGCAAGTAGATAAATAGGTACTTCTGCGGCAGGAAGGTAAATGGCATTTCTGTGCGCTCTGGTTCCTGCCACAGTGCTCCGTTGCACCAGAAGCAGTTTACTCAGGTTGCCCACATGACCCAGAAAGCTGTCTGTGGACAAACGCTAGCTCCCTCAGCCTGAAAGTGAAATGAGCACTGCAACCCCAAAGTCGCCTTTGACTAGACTTAACTGTCCAGGGGCCCTTTACCTTTTTTCAGCATGAGGTCACAATGGCCAGTCTCTCTCCTTCAAGCAGCCATGGTCCTTCAGGCAAACAACATTACCATGGCAGCATGGGGTCACAATGGCCAGTCTTTCTCTTTGAGCATCAGTGCAAGGTCACAATGACTAGTTCCTCTCTTTGGTGCTGGCAGCATCAACATTAGCCCACAATGGCCAGTATCCTTCTCTCACTGAAATGAGCGCAGCAGAAGCATGCTGGGACACAGCCTTCAGGCGTCGCAAAACTCCATAGTCTCCAACATTTCTCAAATGAAAAGAGGGACGTCCTATGGAAAAGCAGGACATTCCGGGATCAAATCAGAAACTGGGACTCATCTTGCTTTCAGGCCAGAAACTGGGATGACTTCTGTAAATTTGGGACTGTCCCTGGAAAATAGGGACATTTGGAAGGTCTGGGTTTGGTTAACCTTGTAAACTCCATGACATTTGCCAAGTCAAAGGGCCAAGAACCATGGGCCAGGGGAAAGTTTGGCAGCAGGAAGATTGTGACAGGAAATTCCTCCACCCCCTTTTTTGCATAACTATGATGGGGAGCCATGTCATGTGAGCATTTTTGCAAGTCTGTCCATTTATCCAGTTGCTTCATCCTTTGGCCAGAGATTGGTGCAAGGCTGGCATAAGAGACATGCCTGATGGCAGTTGTGCTTACACATCTGCACACACATCTGTAGGGCTTGATCAAACTAACTGCAGGGGCATCACTGGGCACAGATATTTGGAAACTGCTTCCTCCTTCAAGAGAGGACACTTGCATTTGTCTAATAAATGGCTATTGGTTTTCAGGGGAAAGGACATATATTCTAGACCCCACCCCCATCATTGTTGTTTGACACCATCATTCTCATTCAGTTATTTCTGTTTCATATACTTGCATGAAGAACCTTAACGGTACACTGCATCTCGTCACCAGAAATAAAAGTGTTATCTCCTGAAAGGTCATGTCTCTTAAGATTAATGTATCGCACTGAAAACAAATACCACTGGCAATTATCATGGGAGCAGAACCACCACCACCACCGGGCTCTATAAAAGAAAAGGTGCTGGCTTTCATTCCGTGCTACTCAAGATCACTTGCAAAGTGTCTGTTGGCACTTCCTGTTATGAATCCACCTGTCACAAATCACATTTCATCAGCCGAGGCGGAAGAAAAATATAATGCAAAAAAGACCTTGGGATCTCATGTATAGCCATCCAACAACCGCGGCTTTGGCTTGACATTTGCAGGTTGCTTCAGATGGGTAGCGGTTCCACGTTCAGTTTTATGGCATTGTTAAAATGCACCGGGAAGGTGGAGAGGGTGTGTGAGTTGGCAATAGATTGTGGGGGGAAGCGTACGGCCTCTTCAATGACACCAGCGCCTGTCTCTTATACAAGATCCGCTTCAGGCAGGAAAACCTCTTGTGTTGTCACTGTTGCACATAAAGTAAGACATGGGCATCCTGGTGTCAGAGGCTGGGCTGAGGAGGAATGGTGAGGATGACCCATCTCCTTCTCCTGAACCTTCCCGAGAACAGGAGGACAGTATGGATTTAGAACAGTGGTTTGCAGAAGGTCATAGTTCAGAAGCTGCAGAGGGGAGAAGTTGGGAAATATTGGAAGAGGAACAACAGGAAGAAGAAACAGCAGGGGAGAGACAGCTGAGAGACCCAGTGTCTTTGGAAAGCATTGCTGACACCCCTTCTCTCAGGACCAGACATGCATTGAGAGCAGTAGAACAGAAAGCTCAGAGGCAGAAAACTCAGATTAGCCGACACAGGGATGACGTAGAATAGGAGAGACGGAGGGGGTGGGACTTTACTTGGAGCAACGCCATTATCTAAGAGAGACTGCATTCCTTCATCTCTCTCTGTGAATATATTGAATAAATGGCTTGGGAAGGACAATTATTGTTCCTCTGCTTCTTGGCTGCGACTGGACTGGGCCAAGAGAGAAGTTTCAGTGCGCTGCAAGGAACCAAGGGTGATGCCCAGTAGAATTCATATGCAGAGGAGTCCTATTTCTACAAATTGTTTTAAATGGGTCTGCTCTGAGTAGGACTCAGCTGGGTAGTTCCCCAGTTATTTAGTTACTGTCATCAAAGAATCCAGCCAGAGAAGAACAGGGATGGGTAATTTCACAGCAGCGCTTTGGTCAAGAGGTGTGCTGGACCCGGGGGGGGGGTTACTGAGAGGCGTGGTCAGAGTCCGGTCCTGGGTCGAGGGTCTGGAGACTGTCCACCAAGGGTGAAGCGGGGTCCAAAGCAAGAAGCCGGGCGTGGTCAGGAACTCCGGAAGAACAGGTCTGGGTGCTGGCAGAAACAGGTTTCCAACGACATTGCTCCCGCAACCTGGGACTGGGCTGACTGTCCTTTATCCCTGCCTCTCCTGGCCTTAAGGCGAGCACTCCTCCTCAGAGAACTTAGTTCCCTCCGCCTCTCTGCCCTGAGCCTCTGCAGCTCAGGAGAGGCTGGAGGGTTACTGGACCCAGGGGCAGCTTCACCTTCCCCTGACAGGGCTGGGAGAGGCGCACCTGTAGGCAGTGGGCCCTCAATCACTTCCGGAGCCAGAGTGGATTCCTCTGGTGTCTGCTCCTGAGGATCCGGCACAGGTGCAGGCACTTCAGATTCAAGGCCCTGCCCCGGCTCAGCCGGCCCTGGAGGCGGGGACTCCTGTGCAGGCTGGGAGTCCTCAGGTTCAGCTTCTGAATCAGATTCCCAGGCCATCACATGAGGCCACCCAGAACACCAACCCAGTTAAGACATGCCAGGAAACGAGGTGCTAAAGTTTATCCTGAGCTGGACCACTTTGGGTGCCATGTACAAATGCCTCCCTACAAACAAAAAGCACCTCTTTTATATATATATATAACTTTTATTAAATTTTCTGTTTTACAATTTAGAATACTCATTTAAACATCCTAACAATATCAATGACTTCCCTTCTTCTCTTTCCGTGGTTCATTTTTCATATCATAAATCCCTGCATATTGTCCATAAACTAAACCATTCAGTATTCCATTATTACATCCATCAAAACTTATTTACACAGTTGAATTTATCTTAATCCTGCCAATGTTTTCAAGCGTACACAATTTCCCCGCATATATTCAATAAACATTTTCCAATTTTCTCTAAACGTATGTTCTTCTTGTTCTCTTACTCTATATGTTACGTCTGCAAGCTGCGCATATTTCATCAACTTAAGTTGCCATTCATCTTTGGTTGGGACCTCACTTGTTTTCCATTTTTGGGCTAACAAAACACGGGCCACAGTAGTGGCATACACAAATAACCTTTTTTGACACCTGGGAATATCTGTCTGAATTATCCCCAACAAAAAGGACTCTGGGTGTTTCTTTTGAAAAATACTTTTAAACATGTTTTTCAAGCCAGTGTGGTGTAGTGGTTAAGAGCAGTAGTCTCATAATCTGGGGAACCGGGTTCGCGTCTCAGCTCCTCCACATGCAGCTGCTGGGTGACCTTGTACCAGTCGCACTTCTTTGGAGTCTCTCAGCCCCTCTCACTCACAGAGTGTTTGTTGTGGGGGAGGAAGGGAAAGGAGAATGTTAGCTGCTTTGAGACTCCTTAAGGGGAGTGAAAGGCGGGATATCAAATCCAAACTCTTCTTCTTCTTCAATTCATTATGGATTATTTCCCAATACTCTTTTACCCTTTTACAGGTCCACCACACGAAAAGTACGTTTTTCATTTAGAAAGCTAACGTATCAGGAAGAAGAGTTGTGCTCACACAAAGAAGACAACTTGAGACATAACTTTCTTTTCTCATACAAAGGAGCTTTGGCGTGAATCTAGCTGCACTGATGGAAGCAGTTGGTGGCCTCCTCTTCTGATGTGAACAGGGCAAGTCTACCCTGCCATAGCTATAGGCAGTAACTGACTTGCCTCCATTCTTGCTGGCCACAACCTTGTATGAGGTCATTGCTTACATCATAAAACGGTTGATTGTGAGCTATTTTCACTTGATCCCACTGTGTATATTGTAAGCTTGTGTTCAGAATGGAGATGTGGAGGCTCCAGCTGCTTGTTAGGAATTGGGAGATGGGCCTGGTCCACCTGGAGTTGCCAAAGGTTATTTAAAAGAGCAATGGGCTAGTGGCCAAGGAGGATCCTTCACTATTGGTGGTCTTGAGGAACATAAGGCTGCCAAGTAGGTGAAGCTAAGCAGGAGTGGGTCCGGGAAGTGCCTGGATGGGGAACCCCATGGAAGCCATACATATGTCACCTTGAGATCCATGGTGGAAGAGCGAGTGGGGTATAAATGTAAGAAAATGTTTGTAGACTACTATGCTGTTGAGGCATCTGATCAAAGATCTGTATTTTAAATAAGCTTAAAAATATATCTGTAGATGCTTGCTTCAGATGCTTGCTGAATAGCCTTGGCAGATATTTATTTTTCTGAACAGGGCCCCTCATTGATTTGTTGCAGTACTTCAAAGTTGTAAAAAGGAGCAAAAGCTGGGAACAAAGGTCATACAGATTACAGAATACAATCCAAGCTGCAAAAACATTAATTAGAGTTGGTAATTACTCAAACTCAGGATATCTTCCCAAGGTTTAAGATATCCTGAGAAGGTTAAAAGGCAAAGAGCTAATATCAACAACAGCTGGTGGGGGGGTGTAAATTGAAGGGTTTGCTTTAGAAACTGCTTTTTTATTAAGTTCTTTTTTCTTCTAAAAATCTATGTGTTATATATATGAAATGTATTGATTTTAGTGTAACTATACAAAGAATCTAGAAAGTAAGAGATGTTAGATTCTTATGTTAGATTCTTATTTCATTGATGGTGTGTGAGAAGGTGAACCCAAGACCTCTGTTTATATGACAAGATTTAAAGCCATGAGCTATCTGTTTTAGCCATTTGTCCCTGTTGCCAAGGGCAGAAGAGCCAAGAGCAGAAGAGCAAAGGGCATAGGGGATCTGATAATTAAGATGCCTTGTCAAGACAAATGTAAGATATATGATAGAAGGAAATATAGCTCTTTGTCTCCCATAAAAGGTAATAGGAAATGGGTGTATCTTTTATGATTGGTTCTAGCAAACAGCCAATAGGAATTTCAACCAGGCTGATTGGACAGAGGCAGCCAAAGGAGGAGTAAGGAGGCTGGGCTGAGGGAATATAAGTGCTGGCCACCAGGGCTGGGGTGGTGCAGAGCTTTTGGTAAATATACCACTGTGCCAATCATTTATTTGTCTGACAAATAAATTATTATTTTAATTTCTCTATTGCTGCGTTGAATATTTCATTCCAGCTAAGTGTTAACCACAAGCAGGGTGCTACACTGTCACTTGGAGATAGGCTGGAGAAAGGAGGGAGAAAGGAGGAGGAACATGGGTGAAGAAAGCTTGTCTCCTTTCTGTTTGAGGTCTAGGGAGGTTGCGGGTGACACTGTGGTCTAAACCACTGAGCCTCTTGGGCTTGCTGATCAGAAGGTTGGCAGTTCGAATCCCCATGATGGGGTAAGCTCCTGTTGCTCTGTCACAGCTCCTGCCAACCTAGCAGTTTGAAAGCACACCAATGCAAGTTGATAAATAGGTACCGCTGCGGCGGGAAGGTAAAGGGTGTTTCTGTGCACTCTGATTTGCGTCATGGTGTCCCATTGCACCAGTAGTGGTTTAGTCGTGCTGGCCACATGACCCAGAAAGCTGTCTGTGGACAAACGCCTGCTCCCTCGACCTGAAAACGAGATTAGTGCCGCAACCCCATAGTTGCCTTTGACTGGACTTAGGCATCCAGGGGTCCTTTACTTTTACCTTTACCTAGGGAGGAAGGGCAAGTGCTGACAAGAGCAGGCCCAGACCCTAACCTACCCACACCATGAAGCAATATAGAGAACTGAGATGGGCTGTTCAAGAGCTGAAAAGACTATTAACTACGATAAATACTTTTCTTCCAGATAGTGAAGCACCATCCGCGTGGCATGTTTTCAGAATCATTAAAAGCACCTTCATTTATCACGAAGGCCCCGGTAGCCTTTCTTCTCATCTTTGCCATTTTATGCCTATTTAGAACACAGCTCTTTAAAACGTCCCCAGGAAATCTATAAAAGCTCGATGGAAATAATTCTGCAAAGATTTTTATAGAGAAGCTCGTGGAGCACAATTAATGCTTTCGGTTCGGTGTGCATCATGCTAACTACAAGGCTTCCACCCATAATCTATATAGTTGGCTTTCTGGCATCGGATGGCAGTGTTTGGGAAGACAAGAGATATCTGTGGGGAAGAATTGGGAAAGGCAGCTCTACTGCCAGGGTGGTTTGGACCCTCAGACCTGGGGGCTGAATGCAATTCTCAAAGCTTCTCTATCTGACCCAGGCAACATCTCTTTGCAAGTCTCACCTCCTCCTTGCCCTTCTTCACACACCCCCTGAGTGTTCTTTCCTAGTTGGCCTGTTTCCTTGAAAAGGTCTCTTGAAAAGGATGGAGAGGGATGAGTAGCTGTGTACAGAAACTAGCCTGCTTTACAGAGGCAGAATTTAGATTGATTGCTCCACCGTGAGCTCCTTTGGAGGGAGGGCAGGGTATAAATTTTATTTATTAAATAAATAATAATATGATGCCTCACCTGGTGGGCAGGCAGAGTAGACTACATGCATCCACCTCTCAAGAGAAATGGTGAGGATCTGGCCAAGCAAAGTTTAAGCTGCAGTGAGAAAACGCCTAGTCACATCCCTGGCCATCACCTGTCCTAGCTACAAGAGGACCCAAAAATGGTCTGCAAATTACAGCTAGGAGAAGCCATGATGTTCTCTGTGGGAAGCGCATGCATGACACCCCCCCCCCTCCCAGTTGTACATTCCCCATCATATTGTGCGGTGTGCACATATCGCTACACTAAAGACCTGCAATGATTTGACACCAAGCGTTGCTTTCGCTGAAAGAATTCAGGGGATTGAAGTACATTGATCCAGGGTGCTGAGAGTTTTCTGCTTGAGATCTCTCGGTCCCCGGAATCGATTCTTGTTCTATGAAACAGAGAGGAAGGGCTACCACATTTTCAGAAGTTTACAGAGAACCCTTTGCAAGGACGCCAGAAATGCTAGCATTTCTCACAATAAATTCTGTATTAGTGCAGATATACTACCAGGTCTCTCTAGATTAGGGTTGCCATATTTCAAACAGGGAAAATCCAGCCAGAAAAGTTGTTGAGCTTTTCGGGGGGACAGAGTTGGCAAATTTGCAAAAAAATAAAATAAAAACCCATTGTCCTGTACGGAACAACCTTACATTTAAAGAGCAAAATATCCTCTTGAATTATATACCTAGCACATGGAACCTTACAAAAGGACAATACGAGTGGACTCTTCATGCCCTTATCACAACAAAAAGACTGATACAGATGAACTGGAAAAATAAAAATGTGGCTCCCTTCTATGGTTGGATTGAAGACTTATACAAACTGGCAACATATCAACAACTTGCATATAAACGCAGACTTGCCATGGACAAATTCAATGATATTTGGAATCCATTCTTACAAATACTGTACTAGATTAAGATCTGATGAAGTACAATAAAAACTCTGTAAAATATAGTTTTGGGTTTTTCTTTACTTTCCCTTCTACACAGGTGCTGTTTCTCGTTCTCGTTTTCTCTCTTTTATTTACAGTTCATCATGTTTAGTGCACATATAATTATGTACTTTTTGAACTTTCAATAAAGATGTCTGGAAAAAAAGAAAGAAATGCTGTTTTTGAGCTATTTTGATGGGAAATCAGCAAAAGGCACTGTCGACATAGACTGCCATAGGTCCAGATTTCCCCTGTTAATGATTTCCCCCCAGACACTGCTGCCGACTGCAGTATTCTGAATATGTCCGGGACGTCCCAGACATATGGCAACCCTGCTCTATATAAGATTTTCCACAGACATTCTGAACTGTGGGAGCAAACAGAGATTTTGGATTACCATCTCACTGGTGCCCTGAACCCTCCCAGAAACATTTTCAAGTACAGTGGAAGCTTGATTAGCTATCTCAGTTGGAGGACATCTGTAGCCATTTGAAGGGGTGATAGCTGACAGCTGAGTCTGCTAATCATATTACCCATGCTAATCAGTGTTAATCAATTCATGCTGAACAATGATCAGCAGAGGGCATGACCTCATTCCAGTTAATCCGGACACCTGTGAGCGCAAAAGAACAAAGATTATGGGAAATTAATTTAAATCCAGGCTTAAATTCTGCACTAAATGTTATGGTCAATTTTTTTATTGACTTTGGAAAGATCAGGCGGAAGCTGTAACTTTGAAACAGGGACACTTGATCCACAATTTGATCCACAGCTCTAGAACTAATGTGCAGCTCAGGATTTAGTTACCCAAAAGATTTTGCATTTGTCTGAATGCCCTGGTGCAGTTCTTGGCAGATGTAGTTCAGGCAGGCAGGCAGGCAGACAGACAGACAGACAGACAGACAGACAGATATGTTTATTTAAATAATAAGCATTGTGATCTGTTTATTTTTTTAATCCTACAAATTAATTCAGAAACCGGATGGAATTGAAATATTTGTAAAAGCATATGAATGTAACACAAACCAGACAGATATGGATTTATCTATCCCTATTGCGGGTGGCGCTGTGGGTTAAACCACAGAGCCTAGGACTTGCCGATCAGAAGGTTGGCAGTTCGAGTCCCCGCGACAGGGTGAGCTCCCGTTGCTCGGTCCCTGCTCCTGCCAACCTAGCAGTTCGAAAGCACGTCAAAGTACAAGTAGATAAATAGGTACCGTTCCGGCGGGAAGGTAAACGGCGTTTCCGTGTGCTGCTCTGGTTCGCCAGAAGCGGCTTAGTTATGCTGGCCATGTGACCCAGATGCTGTACGCCGGCTCCCTTGGCCAATGAAGCGAAATGAGCACCGCAACCCCAGAGACGGCCACGACTGAACCTAATGGTCAGGGGTCCCTTTACCTTATTGCAGAATTATTGGGGCTGTAGTTAGATTTGTTCCATTCTTTTACTTAAACATCCTTTTAACCATGTACTTTTTCAGCTCAGTTGTTTTCATAGCGGAAACTTCCACTGATTTCAATAGTGCTTACATCTGGGTAAATGTGCACAGGGTTGCAAAGTGCCCCATATATCCTTGTTTGTTTTGATCAATGGAATGTGGAAAAATGTAAGTATTTTAGCCTCTCTCTTTCTGTCACTTCTTAACTCTTTTGATTTGGGTAGGCATCAATTGTGGGCCTTCTCTCCGATCAATCCTGCCATCCTAAGCACATTTTCAAAGCTGTAGGAAGCGCTGGGGCATATTCCCAAGTCTGTGCATGCAGAAGCAAACTGTAAATGTGTTTAGGAAAAGGGCAGTAGTCAGGAACCAGCACTTCCACTTCTAAGTCAAAAGAACAGCCAATGGACTCCTTGCACTTCATTGATTTAACCTGCATTCCTGTAAGTCAGCCGTACTGATCGGGCACAGCAGCTCTGCTGACAGCGAAAGCAAATTAAAAATAAATAAAAATACTGTTATTGTGTTCGAGGTGTATTACCAGAAATGCAGCTGGCAAAGAATTCCACACCCTTATCGAACCTTCTTATGCATAATGGATCCCCTTTGATTTTTTCTGATGCTTGAGGTTGTGAACTTATTGGATTTATGTCAGCAGCTAGAATTTTTGCAGGGGCTATTATTTGGCACGTCCAATTTTATTTTGATAGTGGTAATGAGCTTGGATGGGAGACTTTCTCCTCCTGAGAGATGTCTTCTGCATAAAATCTCAGTTCTTTGGGAATATTCCCCGAACCAAATTATAAATAGTAGCATTGGGAGTACCGCTTCAGGCTTTTGAGATAGGGGTTTCACGTCTTAATGAAAGATTTATTTATTTAAAAGGGTTATATCCCACCTTTTGGCTGAAAGAACCCCAGAGGTAGGGTGGTCCCTTATCACAACACTAAAAAGGTGAACACAGGTTTCCGTAATGCCAAGTATGGAAGCAAATTTAGAAATAATTGCTATAATTATATACAATTGTAGCAAACATCTCTTCGAAGTGGGCTTGGCATGGGAGACCCAGATGCCTTGCAGGGCTTTCAAGAGAAACATAGAGAAGTCAGTGACGCTGAGGTCATGGGTGTCAAGACTGGGCATAGAGCTTGAGCCCACAAAAGAGGAAGACAATGTTGTTGTTGTTGTTTAGTTGTGTCCGACTCTTCGTGACCCCATAGACCAGAGCACGCCAGGCACTCCTGTCTTCCACTGCCTCCCGCAGTTTGGTCAAAGTCATGCTGGTAGCTTCGAGAACACTGTCCAACCATCTCGTCCTCTGTCGTCCGCTTCTCCTTGTGCCCTCCATCTTTCCCAAAATCAGGCTCTTTTCCAGGGAGTCTTCTCTTCTCATGAGGTGGCCAAAGTATTGGAGCCTCAGCTTCAGGATCTGTCCTTCCAGTGAGCACTCAGGGCTGATTTCCTTCACAATGGATAGGTTTGATCTTCTTGCAGTCCATGGGACTCTCAAGAGTCTCCTCCAGCACCATAATTCAAAAGCATCAATTCTTTGGCGATCAGCCTTCTTTGTGGTCCAGCTCTCACTTCCATACATCACTATTGGGAAAACTATAGCTTTTACTATACGGACCTTTGTCCGTATAGACAATTTATAAAGACAATTTATAAAGCCCATTTCCGATGTGGGGGCACCTAGTTTGTTCCCCACCAAGTGCTGCGTCGGCTGCTCAGGCTCCCCCCAGCGGAGGAGGGCTGGCAACACTGCTTGCCCCTGGTGAGGGGAAGGGTTGCTCTGATGGTGTCAGCAATGAGGGCGGGGGGGTGTGTGCCATGGCAGGATCCATCACCCTCCGCACTCTGCGCCTGCCCCCTCGTGTGCAGTTACCCCCCCCAGCACACCCGCCTGCCTCCTGATCAACATGCATCTGCCCTGGGTGCTGCTGTTGTTGTTACCCCACACATTTGTCTGTGTTTCCCCAGCCACTCTGAGCGGCTCCCAAAAGATTAAAAACACAATGAAACATCAAAACTTAAAAATGTCCCTAAACAGGGCTGCCTTCAGATGTCTTCTAAAAGTCAGATAGTTGCTTATTTCCTTGACATCTGATGGGAAGGCGTTCCACAGGGCTGGTGCCACTACCGAGAAGGCCCTCTGCCTGCTAAGAGGTCAGGCTACATGGCTGTGTACGTTCCAGTAGGGGAGGGGAGCAGCTGATATTATTTATTAACTGTCTTCCATATCTGTCTGTTTGTCTGTCTGTCTATCTCTCTACACTAGGAAAATTGTAGGGAAAAGTGTATTTCTGAGGTTTGATGGCTCATAGCACCACTTTTTTGGAGTAATACCATAAAATTATATATCAATGGAAAGATGATTTATTGAAGCATGTAATGCAACAAAATTTGTTCAGTTATCTGTATTCTATCAAAAGTTATAGCCAAATAACTAGAAAAAGTTTGATGTGCAGTAGCTTTCCTTCATTTGAATGTAGCCAATGAGCACGAGTGAGCCAATCAGGTGTTATGAGCCATCAAACCTCAGAAAAACACTTTCCCCCACAATTTTGGCCACTAGTGTATATATCAAGACGATATACAAAATATAATAAATAAAAGACAGTTTAAAGCAACACACAGACATGAATATGAATTAATAATAATAATAATACAAAACAGACCTATTCATCCTGCTGGGAAAGCTTGTTGAAATGAAAATGTGCAAAGCTAAAATGTGCATATGCTATTCTACCCAGTTCTGCTGCTAGGACTGCTCACCTCTGTCATGTGGCCCTCAGGAGTATGCGTAGAAGGGATTGTGGCCCTCAGTGTGGGCAAAGCTTCCCCACCACTTATAGCATCTTTATGAGCATCAGGAGTACTTTACGCTCCTTTGCAGCGTCACAGCAACTCTGTGAGGGAAGGAGAGCCAGGAGACAAAACCCTTCCCAAACTTCAGAGTTTTAGGGCTAAATGTGAGTTTTGAGTATTGAGCTCCTGCATTCGAGCTTAACTTTCACCGAATGCATCAAAGGACGACGGGCAATGAAATGCAATCAGGGCCATAACGCTTTGCATAGTAAGCAGTGGAGATTAATTGTTATAGCGTCAATGCCAGAAACAATCCCAATAAAAACATTCAGAAATCCCTAGGCTTGCATTGAATTAAGTTAAATTGCCTCCAAACAACTGTATAGGCTGTCCGTCTGACAGCAAATCACATTCCCCAGAATAAAATCACATTGTATGTTGGTGGCTATAGGAGCTGCTTTGCGTGATGAAACTGTTTTGTAAATAATATTTCATATTAACAAATGCACGGGGCGCCCCTTATGGGAAAGGGGAGGTTGAAATATTTTAGAGGTGCGCCAGCAGTTCAATTCATCGGTGTCAACTGTAGGAGTTAAAAACTTGCCAGTACAATCGCATACATGCCTACAGAAAAGTGAGTTCACTGGAGCTTACTGCCAAGCTAGTATTTGCAGGATTACACACTTTAGCTGAATGAAGTTTCCTCCATAAACGGAGTAGATCTTTGGCAAATATTTTCAGTGGTGCTGAGAAATGCCTCACCTTTTTGGAATTTTTTCAGCAAGCCCTGAAAAAGGGTTCTCTCTCTCTCTCTCTCTCTCTCTCTCACACACACACACACACACAATGCCTTTACTGCCCCAGACGTTCACTTGCCACCACTTGCGTACAGAAGTATCTTCATGTTGCCAGATCTGATTGACTACAGTTCAAGAAGGACACTGACAAACTGGAACGTGTCCAGAGGAGGGCAACCAAAATGGTCAAAGGCCTGGAAACGATGCCTTATGAGGAACGGCTAAGGGAGCTGGGCATGTTTAGCCTGGAGAAGAGGAGGTTAAGGGGTGATATGATAGCCATGTTCAAATATATAAAAGGATGTCACATAGAGGAGGGAGAAAGGTTGTTTTCTGCTGCTCCAGAGAAGCGGACACGGAGCAATGGATCCAAACTACAAGAAAGAAGATTCCACCTAAACATTAGGAAGAACTTCCTGACAGTAAGAGCTGTTCGACAGTGGAATTTGCTGCCAAGGAGTGTGGTGGAGTCTCCTTCTTTGGAGGTCTTTAAGCAGAGGCTTGACAACCATATGTCAGGAGTGCTCTGATGGTGTTTCCTGCTTGGCAGGGGGTTGGACTCGATGGCCCTTGTGGTCTCTTCCAACTCTATGATTCTATGATTCTATGACTACAAAGTATTGTGTGCAGTGGTGCCTCATTGCGTGGTGAGTTCCCGCCTCCCACCAGTAACAACAATACCTAAGCGGAGAACGATGAGAGAAAATAAGGCAGAAATTGCAAAACAACAGGCTCACGCATACAAACCAGAAAGCAAGAAACAGTAGCAGCTGTGCTGGGCAAAGAGGGAGATCCTGGGGCTGCGCTTGCCTTAAAGGAGGCAAGCCACACACCCCGAGCCAGCCTCCGCATGCGTGTTGGGGGCGTGGAAGCCCGCAACACCACCTCCTCCCGAGGGTCGGAAGTGGCTTTGTGGGAAAAGGCAGAAGCCCTATTCCTGGTGGCACTATTGTCAGGCATGGAGAGTCCTCCCCTCTCTTCGTTAACTTCCCAGATAACAATTAACAAGCAGTTGATAGATTCGTAGTCCTTTTATTACAGCATCCCGTTGCAAGCACAAATACACAGCTCTCCGTACGGAGGCAGTTGCCTAGTCCAGGGGTCAGCAACCTTTTTCAGCCATGGACTGGTCCACTGTCCCTCAGATCTTGTGGGGGGCCGGACTATTTTTTTTTGGGGGGGGGATTAACAAATTCCTATGCCCCACAAATAACCCAGAGATGCATTTTAAATAAAAGGACACATTCTACTCATGTAAAAACACGCTGATTCCTGGACCGTCCACGGGCTAGATTGAGAAGGCAATTGGGCCGCACCTGGCCCCTGGGCCTTAGGTTGCCTACCCCTGGCCTAGTCCAATCATCTTTCTGGCTTCCGCAGCATTTTGGGCACCAATGGGAAGTTCCTCTCTCCCTCTGACTCCTTTGTTCTCTGATACATTCGGACCTCCAAGTCCATGGAGGGGGGGGACTCCATGCTCTCCAGTGACGACTCAGCTAGCTGCCCCCTCCCTTCTGGTTCTGTTGTCATTATCTCATAACTGGGTAACTCCACCCTAAGCTGTTCTCTCTCTCTCTCTCTCTCTCTGCTTCTGAACGCGCTGTGGACAAGGGAGACGATTCTTCCCCCTCCAGCTCTCCATCGGAGAGAAGCTGGACTGCCATAGAATGCATTCCCCAGTCCTCAACTTCAGACCATTCCCTGACAATTGTGCTCGTCCAGAGAGGGATGGAGCGAGGTGAAAACAAGATTGGGGAAACTCTAGGCTGGTGGCTGTTTCCCTGCAGGTACATGCACACCCTCAAATCTATAGGATTGCGCTGGCAAGTTAACTCCTCAGCTTCACCACCAGCTCTTCCCTTCACCCCAACCCTGCCCTGACAAGCATAATGTTTCCATGCGACCATCCTTCAAAATTTGCAGTTATCCAAACTTTGCAACGCCGTTCTCCAACTAAGCAATGTTTACCGAAATGCATGTATCCTTTTGGGGGACTATTTTTGTATTTTAAAAAAAACACTGCTGTCAAAGGAAATCGTGGGAGCAGGAATTGAGATAGGAGCAGTGGAAGTGAAGCGATAAAATAATTGTATTAGAGGGATGTCTGTGATAGATAAGTGTTTAATATATGATGCAGTAGAAAAAAGTTTGAACAAAAATGCTGTGGAGGTGTGGGAGGGGGAGTCAGTGTGTGAAGCAATGTAACTGTTTAATTTGAAGTCAATTTGTGAAGAATTGGAAATTCCATTAAAAATATATTATTAAAAAAAAAATATGTAAGAGGGTAAGATGTCCAAATGCATATATTGGTGAAAATCCAACTTTTCCTGGGAGCAAGCCCCACTGAATACTGAGTATTGTTCTGTTAGTCTCTTAGCTACTATGCCATACTAGTTGTAGACATTATTGTAGCAGCGACAGCTCCTTCATCACATGCATATATATAGATTTTTCAAGGTTCAAAAATATTCATATATATTAGGAACCCTTAGCAAAGTAAAACAAAGGAATGTATATGCTGAGCCAGGGTTTTAAATGGTTTGCCGTTGCCGCCAGATTAGGACAGACATTTTAATGCCTCATATTCTTTACGGGTCAGGGACTTGGCAGAAAAGGAGGACACTGGAAAGGGGGATGATGTCAGAGGCTGGGCAGAGGAGGAGGAATAGTGGAGACCGCTTCCACATCCTGACCCTTCCAGGGAGGACGAAGAAGAAGACAGTATAGATTTACAACAGGGATTTGAGGAAGGTCACAGCTCAGAGGCAGATGAGGGGGGAAATTGGGAACTCATGGGAGAGCCAGAACAACACCCGGCTGACACTTTGTCATTAGAAAGTATCCCAGACCCTCCATCTCCCAGAACCCGGCGAGCCTTAAAAGTAGGAGAGCAAAGAGCTCAAAGACAGAGGGCATGTTGCAGCACCCATAGAAGTGACGAATGATGAAGTGGGAGAGACAGGGGGGGTGGAGATTAACTTGGGACAACGCCATTATCCAAGAGGCTGGGTTCTATAGCCTCTCACTGTAAAGTGTGGAATAAAAAAAAGATTGTAAGAAACTTTTCCTTGTCTTTATTCTTTCCTGGGCAACCAGCCGGGAGCCGCTGACAGCACCCTAACAGTATGTATCCCTAACTACTTAGAAGATATTGTCAGAAGACCAAGGGCTGGATCCGACGCTGAAGCTTTTCCAAGTTGTACCACTCCGAGCTGCAGAGGAGGGCTGCACCTTTGTTCATGACCGCACGGAATAAATTCCTCAATGTGAAAAACTGTGTGTCAAAAGAACCCTTTAAAAGTAGGTTATCTACCTTCAGGATGCCAACTTGCCCCCCACATTGAGGAAGCCCAGTGTCACATGACATCAGATGCACGCCTTGAGCAATCGGGGGGGGGGGGGCATGAACCAGGTGCCTCCCGCAGAGATCCCCATTGCACCCTGCCCCCCCACAGCACATGTGCCCTTGCCCATTCACAATGTGGAATGGGGAGTGCAGAGGGCACGTTTAAAGGCAGGAGGCTGATCTGTTTGCCCCCTCAATATTTAGGGGGGCTCGGCCCCCTGTCCACAAATATTGAGGGGTCCAAAGCCCCTTCCACCGCTTGTAGTTGGCACCCCTATTCAGGATGCCTTGTTTTTCCATTGGGGGGGGGCGGTATTAAACATGTAACATCCCTCCCACACCTGGAGTTTAGTGTTGCAGGCTGGTAGAAGGTTTACTGACTGTTGCGTGTGTAAACTCTAAAGAAGGGAAGTCAGAGGAAGTTATGAAGAGAGGATTATGTTGTGGGGTGGGTGGCATTCAAGTAACTTATCTCTTAGGAGAGAGAGGGGCATCTCCTTTGTTACCAGGCCCCCTCACCTCCAGACAACTTCCAGCTTCAAAATATTCTCCCCATCTGTTCAGCTATTCCCCATTAAGCATGTAGCATGTGTATTATTAGAAAAATCATACAGCATAATTGTATATTGACAAAGGCACACAGGTGCTGAGTGTATTTTGGGCTTCCTTGCCTTTCACCTGGTATGCTTTTTAAAATAGGTTTTCTTTTGTATTTTAAAGAAACAAAAAAAAACCAACCCCTGCCTATTACATGCCAGATGTGGTAAAAGGAGGGTCTCTGTTTATTTCAGGATCACTAGCTGTGTGCTCAAGGAGACTCATAGGACTGTCGGTGAAAGCCAGCATAGGTCATTCAGTGTCAGAAGTAACAGGTGTGATTTGCTCCTTTTGCAAAATGTCCCAAAGCACATTTCAGCACATAATGCACAGCAGTCCAGTTACAATGAGCATAATGGGACAGGTAAAGGACCTCTGGATGGTTAAGTCCAGTCAAAGGCAACTATGGAGTGTGGCACTCATCTCTCTTTCAGGCCAAGGAAGCCGGCATTTGTCCACTGACAGCTTTCCGGGTCATGTGGTCAGCATGACTAAACCGCTTCTGGCACACCGGGACGAGTGCCAGAGCACACGGAAACGCCATTGTCCTTCCCGCCGCAGCAGTACCTATTTATCTACTTGCACTGGTGTGCTTTTGAACATCTAGGTTGGCAGGAGCTGGGACAGAGCAACGGGAGTTCACCCCATCGCATAGATCCAAACATTCAGTGGGAGCCATTAAAAACTGATTTCTGTTTATAAGTCATACAACTGCAGGATGAAACTTGGAACTGTTATATGTAGA
Source organism: Podarcis tiliguerta (assembly GCF_965153285.1). Lineage (NCBI taxonomy): Eukaryota > Metazoa > Chordata > Lepidosauria > Squamata > Lacertidae > Podarcis > Podarcis tiliguerta. The sequence goes on along the minus strand of NC_139538.1, from coordinate 75,890,352 downwards.
CAGATAGCTCAACACTGGGATAGGAATTGAGAGAGCTGATCTTTGCAACTGGAGGGTTCAACTCTCCAGGAGCCACATTGCACTCCCCATATTGCCTCTGCCATTGGTGACCCAACCACTCAGTACAGGAACCAAAGAGCCAATTTTTGAGTTTCCTGAATCTCTGTTTCCTTTAATGAGGCACGTAAGACCTGAATAGGACTCTTATCTGTATCTGTGTATTGCTCAGTGAACACATATTATCTGCTTACTTCAGACATGGCATGGGCTCCTTTTGCCTAGCAACGGAGGCAACGCATTGGAGACAGTTAAAGATTTACATCAACTCGAAAGGCAATTGAGGAATGCACTCAGAAACTAAGCTGGCTCCCTTGCCCAGAAGACATGTATCCTTTAGAAAACTCATTTTCAGAAGAGAGGGGAGGGGAAACCCATATGCCATCACGGAGCTTTTCGCAAGTCTCACATCACCCTCTCTGTTGACAGCTCAATGTTCCAGCCAAGAAAATGTACAACACTTGACTCCCCAGTGACAATGTGCTTAAGTTTGGGCTTTGAGGTTCGAAGCTCCTCTATTGGCAGATTAATCACACACATACGGAGGGTAACAGGAATTTCATCTTCCCCTAGGAAAAATGGGGGAAATGTGCACCATATTCTTATAAAGCTGTACCCGCAAACTATTTCTATAAATATTACCAGATGAAAGTGCCTGGCATTGGCCTGGAATTCAAGGGAAAAACACTGAGATTTTTAAACACATTGTGTAATTTGTTAGTTTTAGATAAGTTGTGTACAGACACATAAACCTGGGCAGGCTGCAGGCCTGGGCAGGCTTGGTCTTCCTGTTATATACCTGCTGGGATTGACAAGTCATCTGACCCTCACCTGAATCTCATAGCTCTCCTGACAAATGCTTTGGTCTGCAGTCACAGTGTGGAAATAAAGGATGAGATTGCCCACCAGATACCATGCACTCTACTATTCAAATGTTTACCTCTACTACATGGAAGGCAGTGGGGTCAAGTCTGTGGATGCAACAGACGGAGAGGGGCCAGCCACACTATCCCTCACATGGGTCCATCTGCATGGGAGGTTCTGTGGTGGGTGGAAGGGGAGACAAGGAGCTTAATAGTAGGTGGCGCCAGATGGTAACTAACACCGAGTAAACTCGCAAAAACGTATAAATCAAAATTGAGTAAGTGTTGGAAATGCAAAGAGAAAGAAGGTGCTTTCTGTCATATGTGGTGGTCTTGCAGCAAGGTCAAAGCTTACTGGGAAATTATATATAATGAACAGATGTCTTCTAAAGGTTGTATAGCTACTTATCTTCTTGATGGGAAGATGTTCCACAGGGTGGGCATGACTACTGAGAAGGCCTGGTTCCCTGTTACCTCACTTGTCACAGTAAGGGAACCAGCAGAAGACTCTCAGAGGGGGACCTCAGTGTACAGGCTGAATGGAACATTTTTCCATTCAGGAAAATGACCCCCTTCTCTTTTAAACATCCAGCGCAACTGGAAACTTTGTGTTTTTAATTCCAATATGCATTTTAACTGAATGCAGATTTTATAGTTTTAGCCAATTTTCATGTTCATTGCATTTCATCTCTTGAGCTCTGCTTCGAGATGTTTGTATTTAAGAAGTGTATGAATTGTCTATATAAAATTATTTGCTCTTCAGCAAGACACAGGGAAGGGCAAGGACTTGACCATCTAGCCTTGGCCCTTTGATCACTAGAAACTAGACAGTCTTGGCTACACATAACATTGACCCACATGAAAAGCAGCCAGACTCTGAGTGATCCGAATTCTGAAGGCTCCTTCTTGACAGCCAAGGAACAGCTGGATGGCCTTGCCTTGAAGTCATGTCCAGAGGGACAGAGATGCTGCTGGCTGGTGGCCTTTTCCCATCTGCGATGTGAGAAGAGATTAGGCGAGGAAGCGAACAGAAGGGAAAAGCCCCTCGGCCAAAGACATCTCCCTCCCTCTTGGCAGGATTTCAAAGCAAGGCCTTCCAGCTGCCCTCAACCACCACAGGGAAGAAGCTGTCAGACTCCTGATCACTCAGAGCCTGGCTTCCTTTCAAGGCGAGGTCAGTATTATATGCGGCCATGCTCTTATTATCAGCTACTTCTGAGATTTCACCATGGGCTTCCGCATGCTTTCAAACATGTCTAGGGAGGCTTGAAGCACACTTAAAAGGAAAAGAAGTTAGTGAGATTGTTAGGAAGCTGAATTGTGTGGTCAGTACGGTTTTTCTGTGCTTGTGCAAGAGTGTGGCATGCACACAATCCTCCTCTTCCTTACATCTGGCTATAACTCAAAGTTGACCCATAGCCCAGCCTGACTGATCCTTAGGAAGGTAGACACACCAAAACAGAGAGGGGTCAAGCTGCCTCCAGACCTGAGGGCCCTCCCAGCCAGGTGCTACCCAGTGACCCACTCTGGCTTGCCCTGCTCCCTCCTGCAGCTTCCCACTCGCTAGGATTATTAACAGCATCTTTGCATCAGGACCATCACCAGCATGTGCAGCGAGTGGCTCACCATCTTGACATACCCTCCAACATTTCTCCAAGGAAAATGGGGATGTTCTATTGTTGTTGTTAAATCCCGTCCATCTGACTAGGTTGCCCCAAGCCACCTTGGGCGGCTTCCAACATACAGTCGTACCTTGGAAGTCGAACGGAATCCATTCCAGAAGTCTGTTCGACTTCCAAAACATTTGGAAACCAAAGCGCGGCTTCTGATTGGCTGCAGGAAGCTCCGTCGGATGTTCGGCTTCCAAAAATAGTTTGCAAACCGGAAGTCACTTCCGGGTTTGCGGCATCCAGGAGCCAAAACGTTTGAGAACTAAGTTGTTCGAAAACCTAAGTACGACTGTATATAAAAACATAATAAAACATTAAACATTTAAAAACTTCCCTATACAGGACTGCCTTCCAATGTCTTCTAAAGATTGCAGACCTTCGTATCTCCTTGAATCAGGGGGCTCACATAACTCTATACCCTCCAACCTTTCTCTGATGAAAACAGGGACATCCTACCATACCCTCCAACATTTCTCTGATGAAAATAGGGATGTTCTAATGGAAAGCAGGGCATTTCCAGATTGGGAAAGCAGGGCATTTTCAGATTGGGATCAAATCTGAAACCAGAATGGCTTCTATAAATCTGGGACTGTCCCTGGAAAATAGGGACACTTGGAGGGGCTGTCTTGATAGCCCCTCAAATCTCCAGTGTAACTTCACATGGAATATTGTGGGGCCGTAAAAATGGTGGCTTCTTACCAGCCCATCAGGAAATTCCGATGAGAGGGCTAAACACAAGCAATGGGTACCCTCCCAGGGCACAAGGTCCCCAGTGCCTGCGGGGGTTAAAGGGGCGGCATATGTAACCACAAAATGGCTTTTCTCATATTTTGGAATTGGCTTTGATTTTTTACACATCTTTATATCTCGCCTTTCCCTCATGAAGCTCAAAGTAACCCCGTGCTTCTCTCCTCTGATTTATCCTCAAAACGGCTTTGTGAGATAGGTTAGACGGAATGACAGTGACCGTCCCAAGGCCGGCCAGTCAGCTTCATGGCTGTGTGGGGATTTTTACCAGGGGCTTCCCAGTCCTAGTCTAATATTCGAACCACTACGCCACACCCTTGCCCCCCTCCCCAAAAGGTCACCTACCACAGCAGCCATCTGCTGTGATCTTAAGTGTCTCTTCCAGAACATCACTGAGAGCAGCAAGCGACCACAGTCTTGGGCACCTTAGCCTGCTAAGATGCTCATATACTGCTAACGCTATCCATGAAACCTATTCTATATACCAGTGGTTTTCAACCAATGTGCTGTGGCACCCTGGGGTGCCTTGAATGGTGGTTGGGGTGCCGTAGGCAACAATGGCCTCTGTCCCTCTTTCCTTCCTTCCCTCCTCTGGTGCCCTCTTGTGTCTCTGCCTCCCAAAGGCTTGCACAGCTGTTTGTTGCAGCAGCCCTGGCTACAAACTCCTCAGGTGAATGGTGCCTCTGGGGCTGGCCAGGGGGTGCTTCCCAGGCCCCTGTGGGGCAGTGTGTGGAGGCAACTCTATTTTGGGCAAGGGGAGGGCAGCTCAGAACCCAGGGGTGGCAGCAGTTACCCAGAGGACTAATAATAATAATAGTAATTTTATTATTAAAAAATTATTATTTATATGCCACCCATCTGGCTGGGTTTCCCCAGCCACTCTGGGTGGCTTCCAACAGGATATTAGAAACACAATAAATGGTCAAACATTTAAAACTTCCCTAAAAGCTTCCCAAGGAGCTGAGGAAGCACTCTGCAAAGGAGGGTGTTTGAAAAAGGGAGAGAGCAGGCAAGGGGGTGACATAACTGGACTCCTGAGCCCCACAGGGGTGCTGCAGAAAGGATGTAGTTGGTCAAGGCAGCCGCAGACCCAAAAAGGTTGAAAACCTCTGCTATATACTGTAGTGATGGTGATGCCTATCAATCTTTCCACCATTCAACCAGCTAATGAAATACAAAAAAAAGAGCAAGGATTGCTTTGCACTTTCCCCCCACGGCTGCCATAGACGTAAGCAATGTGCAAAAGAGCAAGAAAAACAACAAAAAATCGATCCAAAGCAAATGAGGAGGCTGAAGGGCATTTCGTCGGGATCTCAGCCTATCCCCACGAATTGTTATTGGAAAGCCCGGAGCTCTGCTTATTAAATATTAAAGAAGAGCAGTCCAAGTATGTTAGGGGCTAGCCGAACAGTATGTCTTTTAAAGCTTAATAAATATAAAAGGTGCCAGGCATTACCTAATTTGAGAGACCTTTCTGCCAGGAAGGAGCCCGATGATGTATTGTCCTGTCGCTCGGCTGATGTAGTACGCAGAGCCTGGGCAAAATGCATCCTCAAGACTCACAGGCTGGGCCGTTCTGGAAACATCAGCTGCTTTAATTTATTTTGTGCCAGGGATGGGGGTTAAGCAGGTAGTAATAGAACTTAGCATTTATATTGCAGGTTCCAAGCATTCAAAAGGACCACACATGGGTTTTCTCAGGAACCGCCACCTTCAACCTCCCTGCACTGTGCGGCATTGCAATTTGATTTTACTTACTTAAAATCACATCTGTGCTGCCATTCACCGGAACGACTGAAAGACATATTACCCCCCCCCCCCAAAAAAAGAGCAATCCAATAAAGCCACACAGTTTAAAAAAAATTAAATGGGAAAAAAAATGCTATCCAGAAGTGCATTGATATCTGGTACTGACTCGGTTGTGTCCCTCTAAATACCATTTGTTGGGGTGTAACAGCAGGGGCGCGGGTGGTGCTGTGGGTTAAACCACAGAGCCTAGAACTTGCCGATCAGAAGGTCGGCAGTTCGAATCCCCGCGACGGGGTGAGCTCCCGTTGCTCGGTCCCTGCTCCTGCCAACCTAGCAGTTCGAAAGCACGTCAAAGTGCAAGTAGATAAATAGGTACCGCTCCGGCAGGAAGGTAAACGGCGTTTCCGTGCACTGCTCTGGTTCACCAGAAGCGGCTTAGTCATGCTGGCCACATGACCCAGAAGCTGTACACCAGCTGTACGCTGGCTCCCTTGACCAATAAAGCGAGATGAGTGCCGCAACCCCAGAGTTGGCCACGACTGGACCTAATGGTCAGGGGTCCCTTTACCTTTTAACAGCAGGGAAGGGCTGTTATCTTCATGGTCTTTTTATGGCCTTTCCAGAAGCAACTGGAAAACAAGAAGTTGGGCTAGATGGACCATAGTTCTGATACACAACATTTCTTCTTCCCTTCCATTCCAATGTCTTCTGCTAGCAAGGGCCAAATATTTTTTTGAGCTCCTGGCAACCTGCTGTCAGGCTTTAGGGAGTCGGTTTCCTCACCCCGTGGCAGTAGATAAGAAGGTCAAATGAAAAGAATGTCTTACCAATTAGAATCTTTAATAATCACAGTGAGAGAACAATGAACACGTCTCCTAGAAATGGCGTGCTCCCAATTAAGGGTCACTCCCCTCTCTGTCTCTATCAATCTATGTCACACCTATGTTTTGTAATCTGAGCTTGTACCCTCTACACATTCTGTTCTGCTCTCCATGACTTTGGAGAAAGGGGAGGTATGAATATTATCCAGAGACTGTGAATCTCTTAACTATCTCTCTTCTAGTGTTTATTTTGCTAGCTGTTCCCCACCCAGTATTTCCCAGCTTCTGCCTTCTGAACTATGCCCCTCTGCAAACCACTGTTCCAAATCTATACTGTCCTCCTGCTCCTGGGAAGATTCAGGATCAGGGTCGGGGTCAGGGAGAAGGGATGGCTCCCACCATTCTTCCTCAGTGCAGCCCTCCTCAGCACGGTCCCTGACACCTGCCTTCAACATCTTCCCATTGCCAGGGCCAGCAGCATGTGTGCTGGGCAACTTATCAACATTGCCAGCTCACATGTCTTTGAATCACAGTGCTACATGATCTTCTATAGGAAACAAAGTAATGACCATATGCCTCCTTGCAGTATTATGTCACCTGCCCACCAGTAAACTGATCTCTCAATATTGCCAGGACTGTACCAATCTGCCCATGCACTTACAGTACGTAATCTACGGACACTGTTCAAGTGCACCCTCCATCTGAGATGAGGAGCACACCAAGTGGAAACAGCCCCATCTTGGTTGGAGTGGTCCAACTTTGGGGTGCTCGCCACAGAGAAGTTTGCATGGTACCTACACCTACTCTGGTGCCTTTTAAAGGGCAGACCAGTGTGAAGCACATTACAGTAATCTAAGAGATAGGTTGGTTGGTTGGTTGGTTGGTTGGTTTTCATGAATGAGGGAAATAAGATATTAATCTGTAAGAAATGGCCACAGCCAGCTCATCAGCTGAAATTACGGTAGTAAAAGGTTGTTCTAGCTTCCTAGATCAGCATTATAATAGCTATTGCTATTTCTGTACAGTAAGTCCAAAATTTATGTGGGGGTTAAGTTCTGGGGATTGCACCTAAAGCCAAAATCACATATAGTTAAAATACTTTGGTTTCAATTAATTCATTTTTATAAATACCGCGTATTAGCTTAAGATCTGTTTAACTAGAGTAGCACACACACCCTTTTTTGCAATGTACACAATATCTATTTTTCTTTTCTGGTCTTTGTCCTGTTTTGTTTTCCACATGGGTACTATTTCTTGTTTCGTCTTCTTTTTCATGTGTGCTTACTCTTACTCTGTGAGCTTCTAACTTACACACTTTTAATTTGTACACATTCAGCTATTCATGGTAAAGCCACTTCCAACATCAGGAGGAGGTGGGGTTGCGGGCTCACACTCCCGACGCGCGTGCGGTGGCTGGTTTTCAGCCCCGTGCGAGCGGGGGAATCCTCAGGCCGCGTCATACCCTGAGCCAGCCAATCGGCTGGCTTGGAGTGTGTGGCCTGCCTCATTTAAGGCGGGCAAGGCCCTGGGATCCCCCTCTTTGGTCCGCGCAGCTGCAGAGGTTTCCCACCCACCCGCCCTTTAAGGTTTCCCTTCTGACATTGCTATGGACTCCAGCTGGTCGCCGTTAAGGGGCCTGGTAGGAATTTTTTCCACTTGGCAAATTGGCACCGGCCATTTGGTTTTTCACCTACCTCGTAGCAAATCGTTACAACTCTTTGGTTTTGACGGTTAGGCATTGGTAGGGGTATTGTTATGTAGATGTGTTGGGGGGGGAGCACCATCACCTCCCCCAAATATTGAAGGGTAGTCCGGTAAAGGATTCTGGGGGGTGTTGCCTCGTCCGAAGTCTATGGAGGCCAGGGCCTAAAGTGCGCCCCCAATCAGTGACCCCGGGGGAGTACCTAGTTGATGGGCATCAGCAGGGCTCCCCCTGCTGGTGTTAACCCTTCTCAGTTTTCAAGCAAGCAGGCTCAAGCCTGATAGTCTGTTAGGACCAATGCCTAAGCCAATACTGCTCTTACCTGTAACCAATAAAGTTGTGGCCAATTTTAGCCCATTAACTTTAAATAATGTGTCCTGTGTCTTTATTCCTACCGGGGGGAGGCAGGAACTCACCACGCAAAAAAAATTACCATGGGTTGCCAAAATCTTTTTTCTCCAGATGCCCATCCCTTTTAAAATTCATTTAATTCTTTTACCATGAATAGCTGAATGTGTACAAGTTAAAAGTGTGTAAGTTGCAGGCTTATTGTATAACCATCTTGCCTCTTAGTTGGCAAGTTTATAGTCCTCAGGGGACTGGATCTGACTTAGGAGCGTCCTGTTGCTGAACCCTGGCAGAAGACCTCCCAACTTGCCTTGTTCAATTGAAGATTTTGCTGCAAACTCACTGCTTTCTTTATCCTGCCTGGTTACAACAACAGGGCCATTGAAACAGTGCCAGTACTTTCCAGAACAATAAACAGGGTGGTGCACAGGGTGGTCATCCGGATCCCTCTCCGAACGAAAACCAGAAGACTTGAAGTTCTTTCACCCTTGCACCCAGAGCACCTTCCTCGAGTAGCTCTCTCCCCCTTCACTGTGCCCAGCTCAATATTTTTCTGCCATGGCGCTGTGATGAAATTACAAATCAAGCAGGTATAAAAATGGGTGTTGTCACAATTCCAATCCGACGCTGGCTCTCAACCTCGCTGCACCTGCCGACGCTGTTTGTTGACAGGTACAAATCACCAGCCATCAAGGAGCGAACCACAGAACTGACAACAATCCACTTTTGGATATCTGAAGGTAATTACATAGCTTGGAGCCTTAAGAGGTTGTGTGTGTTTTTCCCCCCTTCAAGAAAAGCAGGTGGGCTGCCGGGGTTGCTTGAACAGTTTTTTGGAAACTAATAACCACTAAACAATTGGGGGACATTTTGAAAAGGGCACAGCAAAAGGCAGCATCCTATGGGTCTCATGAACACCTTTTACGCTATTTTCAAAACTCCAAGCATATTTTCATTCCAAGTTTGGTTTGGTTTTTAAATTATGATTTAAACCCCAGTGCATTTCTCAATGCATGCTAATGTATTTCAGCATAAACCTGAAGAGGCTGAGCTCTGCTGGGTTGCTAGGGAATCGGAGGCCCCCTTTGGCCATTTTGTTTAATTAGGTGGCCTTTTTTAATGATGTGCATTGTGTAGGCTAATTAGCAGGGTCTGGACCACTGCCATCCGATTCCTCCTTTAAAGATTCTGTTGCTTCCCCCATCATTCTTGGAATAGATTTTGCTTTCTGGTTACGGACGGTAATGAATAAAGACCACAGATGGTCAAATACCATCACATAACCTACCTGGCTTTGTTTACGGGAAAATAGAGCTAATCCAAAATGGATAAGGTTGGCATTTGCAATCGGGGAAAGCCAATTCCATTCCTCATCACTTGTTAGATGCCTTTTAGCAGAATGTCCAGCATAGCTAAAAATCAGAATAAATGGAGAACAACTGCAGCCACAAATTTCTGTCACTACATATGTAGAAGAGCTATTTGTTATTATTATGTGGCTGTAAAGAAGCTTGCTAATTCTGGACAAAGCTGTACCTGGTGGTAGGGATAATGGAGAGATTTGATTCTTGAGAACTCAGAATCAAAATGACCCAAGCTGTTCCCACCCACTCACCCACTCTGGCCAATTTGCAAATCATAATTCCATAGTCGACTGCCTTCCACCTTTCTGCAAATGCAGGAACACAATTATTGCCCCTTTGTATAAAATGTATACGTATAAACTAGCATGTATAAAATATGAGGCTTTGTCTATGCAAATATAAAATGTTCAGAATATCAGGCTTTGTCCATGCAAATGAAAAAGGTTTGGGTGCTACAGTTTTGCATATCTATAAAACTACTAAAACAAAACAAAACAAAAGTGTGCAGGACCAGTGTTGACATACAGTAAACAGAAAATATACAGAGACGTACATGTGCAATGCATGTAAACCATAGCAGTCATTGTGTTGAACCACATATTTAAAAAATGCATTTTAAGTGAAGGATTTCTTTTTCAAAAAATAATCAAACAAACAAGAACAGCTGATTAACTTCAGAACAGGACAAAATAATGGGTGGGCAAATGCAAAAATGAATTAGCTGCCCCATTAAACATATGGAGACTTAATTCTGAGTAGACATGCCTATCATTGTACTGTAAGTTAACTATTGTGGATAACTGCCTAGTTTTTAGCTCTAGCACAGTAGGAGACATGCATAAGCCTCTTTGCAAAGTTTTCACGTTTGCCTTTTGCGGGGAGTGGGGATTCTTTGACAGCACATAAATTGCCTAGAAGAGTACCTGCACACATGAGTCCATACCTTTATTTCTTAGTGCCTTGCCCAGCGGTGCCAATGGAGGCCTTCACTGGCATCATGGCTCCCATGGGCATCAGGTTGGCAACCCCCTGGCCAGACCATTGTTGATCCATTTATTGCTGTGTACTCCTAGTGGCAGGCGTTTAGATGCCCTGGTATTTTTCAGCTCTATTGCTCGGAATCCTATTAACTGGTGCTGCCATGGAATAAACCTGGAATCCTCTGCCTTTGAAGCATGTTCTCCAATTATCCAATAGGTAGTGGTTGAGTCCTGTGGCTGAGAAAATGAGCAGCCTATCAGGAATCAACTTCATATATAATACAATGATATATAATGAATTGGGGGGGGGGATGTTTAAAATAACTTTTTATTTAAAAAAACCAACAACCCCAAAGCCTTTCTTTTAGGAATTCTAGGTGCCGAAATTCCAATGGAGCCGTAAAGATTATTTATGAATGCGACCATGGCTGTGCGGATGTTATTGGCCCAGAGATGGAAAGCAGATAATGTCCCTACCAGAGAAGAATGGCAGATCAAGTTGATGGATTATGCCAAAACAACAAAAATGACCAGAAGAATCAGAAATCAGGAAGACCAAAATTTTAATATGGAATGGGGGAAGTTGAATAATTGAAAACAGTTAAAATCATTAGTAGGATTGGAATAACACTTGTAGTTTAATGGTGAATTTTGGATATAAGGGAGATGTAAAAGATACGGATTATTATAAAAGATGCAGGAGGAAATGATTAACAATGAGACCCACAAAGGGGACGAGGGAAGTCCACAAGATTCTTTGGAATCTTGTTTTTATGATGTATGTTGGATATGTGATTGTAAAACTTTAAACTGAAAAACCAAATGAATAAATTCACACACACACACAAAAGGAATCTTCATATGCCATGACATCAGAAAGTCAATGCATGACATCCGTAACCATTCTCCTAGGAGACAAATAGATTTGTTTTTTAATAAAAGAAAACCTCTCCAAAGGAGGCAGTCACTACTAAAACACACACACACACACATATGGATGCTCAATAAAAAGTGACTTATTACCTAGTTGGGAGTCAGGTCTTGGATAGTGTCATTTAACAATGCATTTTTCTCTTTTTCCTCCAACCCAGCAGAAACATGCAAATTAGCCAGCTTGGAAGTTTCTGGCTTTCCCTCCCTTCAGCCACTATTTATTCAATTTGGAGTTGTGTTAACAGCACACTTTGGCATGAGTATATACACACTAATAGGCTGGCAGGCTGGGTGATTAGTCAAGGAAGTTGTTCCTTCAGGTGGAAATCCATAGCCTGGAATGAGCCCGAGTTCCTCTCTTCCTTTGAACTGCTCATTTGACTGGCAGCTTACAACTCATTTCGACGGCTTCTTTCAAAATAAAAAGCTGCCTCAACTCAACCCTGCAACAAACAAAGCTGTTAAAAAAGGGAAGAAATGGCATGAACAAAATGCACTGGGACAATTAGAAAAGTAGGTAGGTGAGATAGATATAGACCAATAAATAATAGCTCTATCGTTTCTTGCTTTTACATCCCACTTAACTTTCTGTTGTGAAACCCAAGATAGTCACCCAAACAGCCATTGACCAGACCAACACCTGCTTAGCTTCTGAAAAGTGGTAGACCTACATTGGCTCCCAGTACATTTCCGAGCACAATTCAAAGTGTTGGTGCTGACCTTTAAAGCCCTAAATGGCCTCGGCCCAGTATACCTGAAGGAGCATCTCCACCCCCATCGTTCTGCCCGGACACTGAGGTCCAGCTCCGAGGGCCTACTGGCGGTTCCCTCACTGCAAGAAGTGAAGTTACAGGGAACCAGGCAGAGGGCCTTCACGGTAGTGGTGCCCGCTCTGTGGAACACCCTCCCATCAGATGTCAAGGAAATAAACAACTATCTGACTTTTAGAAGACATCAGAAGGCAGCCCTGTTTAGGGAAGTTTTTAATGTTTCATGTTTTTTATATTCTGTTGGGAGCCACCCAGAGTGGCTGGGGAAACCAGCCAGATGGGCGGGGTATAAATAATATATTATTATTATTATTATTATTATTATTATTATTATTATTATTATTATTATTACCTTATATTCCTTCAGACCGTAGCCCAGAGATAGTGCCTGTTATATGGAGGCAATCAAAACCTGGCCCTAGTTGGGTGCTCATAACAGGGGGCCAGTCCTTTCTATTGAAGAAATTATAGGAAAGGTAATTTAAGAACAAAAGAGTTTTGCTGAATCAGGTCAGTGGTCCATCTAGTTTAGGATGCTACATCTTCTCTTCTTTTTGGTGATGCTTAAGTGACTATCCAATCTGTAACAGGAATACAGCAGGAAGCTCTGAGAATTGTAGTCTTCCCGCGTCATCCTTATGTGATGACATCACCAGGGGTCTGCCAGAACGTTTAAGTCAGGCATGCCCAAAGTTCATTTTGGGGGCCTCAACAAATTTGGGGTAAAATCATAAAAAAGGTCGGCCCTCATGCATGTTCACTTCATCAAATCTGGCCCTCTTTGAAAAAAGTTCGGGCACCCCTGCTTTAAGTCTTAGGGGCCATTTCAAAATCCACAGATTCCAAAACTGGCCTGGGGAAAAAAAACCTCTCCCCTCTTGAGAACCCATCATTAACCCTCAATGGCTTATCTGGCCACATTTCTGAAGAAAGGTAGTACAGCAGATTGCTTTAACTGGCATAGGTAATGAGAGTAAGACTTATAAGGGAGATAAAAGGACTAGATACATTGGGGTGGGGAGCAAAAGTGGTTTTGTGGTCAGTTGCTGTTACTATTGAAGGGAGTCACAAAAACTGAGTGATTATAAACCACAAGCAGAAGGCTGGGAATTAAACATCTGAACTCTTGGGTTCTGTGTAATCCACTATAGCTTGCATGCAAATTCGATTAAGTAAATATATTTCTCATCAAAATATATATATTGATGGCAGAAAGTGAGGAGGAATTAAAGAACCTTTTAATGAGGGTGAAAGAGGAGAGCGCAAAATATGGTTTGAAGCTCAACATCAAAAAAACGAAGATCATGGCCACTGGTCCCATCACCTCCTGGCAAATAGAAGGGGAAGAAATGGAGGCAGTGAGAGATTGTACTTTCTTGGGCTCCATGATCACTGCAGACGGTGACAGCAGTCACGAAATTAAAAGACACCTGCTGCTTGGGAGAAAGGCGATGGCAAACCTAGACAACATCTTAAAAAGTAGAGACATCACCTTGCCAACAAAGGTCCATATAGTTAAAGCCATGGTTTTCCCGGTAGTGATGTATAGAAGTGAGAGCTGGACCATAAAGAAGGCTGATCGCCGAAGAATTGATGCTTTTGAATTATGGTGCTGGAGGAGACTCTTGAGAGTCCCATGGACTGCAAGAAGATCAAATGCATCCATTCTTAAGGAAATTAGCCCTGAGCGCTCACTGGAAGGACAGATCGTGAAGCTGAAGCTGGGAAAGATTGAGGGCACAAGGAGAAGGGGACGACAGAGGACGAGATGGTTGGACAGTGTTCTTGAAGCTACAAACATGAGTCTGACCAAACTGCGGGAGGCAGTGGAAGACAGGCGTGCCTGGCGTGCTCTGGTCCATGGGGTCACGAAGAGCCGGACACGACTAAACGACTAAACAACAACAACAAAATATATTTCTCACAGTATGCTGAAGAAAAGTATAATCACTGGTCATTTTTCTACATTTTGGCTTGGCTTGCCATATTCTGAAAACATTAGGACTTTCAAAAAGGTGAATGGTTTCTTTGTATTTATTTCACTGAATGCCTAGCCGATATTAAATTTTATTTTATTTTTTGCTCGCTAGCTAGCCTTCAGGGTTTGAGAGAATGAAACCTCAAGGACACAATCCTGTTGATAAAAACTAACAGCCAGTGTGTTACTTGCAGAAATGTCATGTTTTGAGAAGTCCGATACCTCATTAAATTGCAGAATTCCCCCTCACACGAACACTAAAACAATGAGATGCTGCATTTACAAAGAGCAGCCGCTCCTCCTCGCTAATGAAACGGGACCCGGAAAACTCGTCTTTCTGTGTCATTAATGCAATTCAGCCAATCCATCGAGGGATTTCTGTGCATCAGCTAAGGAAAGGAGCCTTGTTCATACTCAGGAAAGTTTCTTCTTACTGGAAACACCAACCTGAGCATCTAGGCCACAGGAACTGGTCGAGGAGAACGCAGTGATCCATCACACAAAGCAATTAAGCTACACAGGCTTCCCTGTTCCCTTGAGAACTTGCTAGAGTGTTCATACAACGTTTGACTGGCTCTAAGGTTATTTGATGACCAGATCCAGGGCATGCTTCTCAGGTTAGGTTCACAGAGTGAGATGGCGCTGCAGCGTAAGTCCTTCTCGTGACCCAGAGGTTACTTTCAGAAACACTGTTTCACATAGACTATATATCTCTAGCCAGGTGTTGGAGACCCCTTACCTGGAGGCAGTATCTGGTTCTGGAGGGTCCAACCACCATGAAAATTCCCCATGGTGTCCCAAAGCGATGCAACATCAGGTGCTCCGATACATTCTGGGGAATTTAAATGGCTGGTGGCTTTTGAGCCCCTGTTGCTGCAGCCAGAGAAGCTCCTTACTGGGCAAGAGAGCCAAAGCAGGTAGGTTGACAGACCCTGCCAAGGTGTTGGGCTCCAATAGTTGCCCATGTCATACATTGCAACCCCTTTTATAGGGTTCCTGGTGTTACTTTTGAAGCAAAGGAAGGAGTTGTGCTGTCACTGCTTCCATAACAACATAGGAATATAGAAATTGGCCTTATACTGAGTCAGACCATTGATCAATCTGGATCCAGATCATGTCTACACTGATTGGTTGCAGGAAGTCTCCAAGGTTTTGGGCAGGAAGTCTTTCCAAGTCCTGCCCAGAGATGCTGGAAATTTAAGCAGGGACCTGAAGAGCACACGTTCTGGCTAGAAACAAAAACTGGCCCAAATTTTTGGAGCTCTGTTCATGTCCTGTCACAATAATACACAGCCGCCGAAATGAGCTTCATAACATAAATAAGCTTGCCTTTAATTCACAGCTCTATGAATCAAAATTTGCCCTGACCAGTTAAAATTGGGCCCTCATGCTGCTGATTACAAACTGACTAAAAACTTTATAATTGAGGCATCCTTGTGCCCATTTTACAGGGACAATAATGAATGCCACAAGACAATTAGAAGAGAATCAGGAAATGATGCTGTAGTTGAAACTATAGAAAACTCTTGTCATTGTTTTTGTACCTTTTTGTAGACCTATTGCTTCAGGTAACCAACCCAGGCAAAATTCTACCTCAGTTATTTAGAAAGCAAGTTGTATACATGTTGGTATGCATACCAACTTACCCTAAACTGGTGCCCTTCAGATGTTTAGAGCTACAACTCCCATCAGAGCCAAGCCCAGGATGGCACTAGAGTCCAAACCTTACGTGCTTGATCTGGAAGTGGGCAACTACTGGAATTTAACAACAGTCTTTTGTCGTTGTTGCTGCTGCTGCTGTTTGAATTAGAAGAGAGAATTTATTCCCTTGATCTTCCAGATTGCAATTATTTCCCAAGAACAGCCTTGAAGCATTAACAAAGAGAGAACCTTCAACTAAGAGCAATTCTATACTTTTAAAAGTTTCTGTTCATTGGGAAGGTGAATGGATACACTTCAGAGGATGCTGATACTGTTTGCAGAAAAGAAATCAACTCAAAGGAACACCAGTATAAATGCGCAACACTCCACTGAAAGAACTACAAGCCGAGTTCTGCTTTCTATAGCGTGTTCTGCCATTCTCTGCAAAACACTCATTTGTTTCCCACTGCTTGTATGAAGAGGCTTTGAAATCAGCTGGAATTATTTACAGTCTTGTTCTTTTGCTTTAGCAAAATCAATCCAAATGTATAAACAATGAATGGCACCGTTCATTGGGATTAAAAAGCTCAATGCTTGGTGCACTGAGGATTGGAAAATTACCTTTTTGTTATGCCATCCAGTAGGCATGAGCAAAACATAACACAGGTATTAGTGAGATCACCTGTGGTTTAACAATGACTTAACAGAAGCTTTTTTTGAAAAGCATTAATGTTTTCCCTAGGTGGAAGTCTCTTTGGTAAAAATCTGCACGCTGCATCTGCATGCTGGGAAAAGTCTGGCACTGCATTACATAGTCTACAAGTGACCAAATCCTTCCTTTTATGATGTATTTTTATCTGTGTGCCATTTTTATTCAGTCCAATGCAAT
Source organism: Podarcis tiliguerta (assembly GCF_965153285.1). Classification (NCBI taxonomy): domain Eukaryota; kingdom Metazoa; phylum Chordata; class Lepidosauria; order Squamata; family Lacertidae; genus Podarcis; species Podarcis tiliguerta. The sequence continues at coordinate 75,873,840 of NC_139538.1, read as the reverse complement.
TTCTTGGAATAGGTCTCTCCATCGCTATCAGCCATGAAGCGGTATACCTCAGAATACCAGACATTTGGGGAGAAGAATGTGAAGGGACATTGCCTTCATGCCCTGCTTGTAACATTCCAAGAAGTAGTCGGCTAGCCACAGTTGGAAGCATGCCTGGCAGTCTTAGAATACAGAGAACTTTCTGGTTCAGCAAGTAAGTTCAGGAGGTCAAATGGTGAGTTAGTGGAGACAGACAGCAAATAAAGATATCCACTTGATGGCAGTGCTGAAGACCAAAGGACAAAGGGATGGGTTAGCTGGTTTGCTTGCCTCCCCTCTCATCTCATGGCACAAGCTGTAACAGAGCTATCACAGCATCAGTACAGACCACCGTTCCCAGATTGGTGTAGTTCCCAAAACCAGCATAGTCATAAAGTCTTCACAGCCAGCTGCACAAGCTTGGCTTGTGTGCTAGAAATATTGCTGTTGCTCTTTCGATGAATGCTTCCTGGCATAGAGGGTAGGGAACTGAGAATGCGTTGCCTCCAGCTTTTGAGATCGGAAAATGATCATTCTTGTTTACCTATCAGTACCATGCAGAATGTGTGTCCACAAACCAAGCTATTCCCCCCTCCTCAAAACTGTAAACAGCCTGGCTTTTTCTCTTAGGTAAATCCTGATTTTGGATTGCTATCATGTACCTCCACTGGGAGCTCCTCAACCACTCTGTGTTCTCCTTAACACCCCTGTGACCCTCACAGGTCCTAGGGAGCTTGGACAATTTTGTTAGTCGTAGTAACGGAGTTCATATTATGGACAGCAGATTTCTTAGAAACTACATATCCAGCTGTAGACAGCTGTGAATGATGGTCAGAATCGAAGCACAAGGAGCCCTTGGGCATTCAATTTCAAGTGTGCCCATTCTTCTTCATATTTATGTCTTCTTCCATTCTTCCTGTCCAGTTGGTGGTGGGGCAAGATGAGGCCAAGATGGAAGAAAAAGGTCATCTGCAGCCAGCACGAGCAGCTGCAAGAACAGAAGCCTTCACAGAAATCTGTTGGCATCACCTGAATCACTCTGACGTGTTTGTTTCCTGCCTTCCTTGTGTGTTGGGTCTCTTGGGAATTCTCTCCTTTAGGCAGAGCTGGATGGTGGTCCGTTGACAAAATCCTGGCCCCATGTTCATGGTCTGGTGTAAGATTCAGTCTTGCCTTAAGTCTATCTATCTCCCTTCATCATTCTTCCTCACCACCAGAGCTTTTTTTCAGCCGGAATTCACTGGAACTCAGTTCAGACACCATTGCCATTGTTCTGACACGTCTTTTTTTCTATAAAAATAGCATTGCTCTCCACCATCTTTGTTTAGTACCATGATACATGTCACTTCGTCTATTGTTGCGAGGACTCAGCTGAGTACTGCAATGTGAAATATTTCCTCAGATTGTGTACGATATGTGTTTGTGTGCACACACAGTGCTAATGCCAGGTTCCACAGGCCTTCAGGCCAAACATATTTGGAGGGCTCTCTTTCTTCAGAAGCCACCTACGCTGCCATGCAATGGCTCCTCATGCCACAGCTTGCTCACCTGAGGTGAGAGTGATGTGACCACACTCAGAGGGCCCTTCCAGAGCTCTGGGGCCTCAGCAGCTCCCCAAGGCTACTGAACCCTGTTGCCAGTCCTGCGCCGGCGATTTCATGTAATTTTGCTGGCACTTGCCAGGCTGCAGAGAAAGTCCTGAATTAAGACATTACACTTTGAAAAGCTTTCACAAATTAATGCGCCTGTCATAGTGGCGAGATGCCAGGATGGCAAATATATCTCCTCCTCACACAGTCAATTCTTTTGAAGTTAACAAAATGCAGACTGGTCAATATGGCAAAAGTGTTCTGTTCCTATTCACAGATGGACTTCCTCCAGCCTCTCAGACTCACCGTAATGGCTTGTGAAACATGCTCAGCTATGGTCTCTAAATGGCAGATTGTATCCTACATCAGAGGCAGGAGAGATGATGACAGACTCGGAATATCAAGAGGAGAGAGAGAGCTTATGGGTTTTATAATTTCCCCATGGCTTTGAAGTGGCCAAGATAGACAGCAAAATCCTTCTTTCAGAGGGGAGGGAGTACATGTTTATCGCAGAATGCAGGGAGCTTGGCATGACAGCCTTGACAGGTAAATAATTTCCTGTCTGTGCCAATATGAAAACTCTAATTACTGCAACAATATCCTGAAAAATTCTCAACAGGTTCTCTTCTCAAGTAAGTAAATAAAAATAAAAGTTGTCATTTCACCCTTCAGAGTCCCCTGGGCTGGGGGAAAGAGAAAATTAATCCCACTAGTTGATAACTACTTAGGCAGACTTGAAGTTGCTTTGCAAACTAGTTGGTGGCGGGGAGTCATTTTTAATAAAGGTGTGTTTTTCCCCGCACCAATTTGGGCCCAATTAAACCATGTTAGCAGATTATAAAAGAGCTTGATTGTCACCCACTAGATCCTTTTCTGGAGGAGAAATCATTTGACGCCCAAAAGGACATAATTTGCTTGTGACAACTATGTTATAAACCATATTTTCTAACCAAAACATTATCTATACCAGGGGCCACTGATCTGTGGTCCTCCGGATGTTGTTGGACTTCAACCCTCACTGCCAGCTGGGGCTGATGAAACCTGGAGTCCAACAACGTCTATAGGACCACGGATTCCTCATCCCTGCTCTGGTCTATACCCTTGATCAGCAACTATTTTTTGAACGGGTCCAATATTATTTTCAATTGTGAAAAGGCTAAAGTCCTTCTAAAATTGCTTCTGCCTGCTGTTAACTCTGTTGTGAGTCAAGAAACAGGCAAGCAGGCTTTTCAACCTTCTCTTCTACCTGATGGGGATTGTTGAGACACCCTAAACAATCCCCATCTGGTTGAAGAGAAGGTTGAAAAGTGGCAAGAGGGTCAGAGTGGCAAGAGGGTCCAAGTTCAGGAAGCCATCAAGAAGTGGGACCTCGAGGCAAGTGGTGTAGCGACTCAGTACAGTTATTATTATTATTATTAAATATTTTTTATTCCTTTTCCCATAAAAATCTTCCAATTATTAACAAATCAAATCACATCATATACATTATCGCCAATTATATATTCCCTTTGGAATATAGACTCAGTACAGTTTTGATCCTAAGGGTGGATCAGTTCTCAGCCACACCCAGCACTTCCTAACAGAGGCTGGTCAACTATGGCAAATGGGGCATTGCCTCACCAACCCCAGCTCGCCTTCAGCCAGCCCAAACTGCCTGCTGTCAATCTTATAACCAGCCTGGGGTTTGTTCTGAGTGTCACTGAATCTGGCTCCACCTACTTCTGGCCTCACTGCATTCCATCCTACCAGTTTCAGTGGCCATCAGCCATTAATGGGTTTTCTATTCAATACTCAAGGTCCAGCTCTGAGGGCCTTCTGGTGGTTCCCTCACTGTGAGAAGTGAGATTACAGGGAACCAGGCAGAGGGCCTTTTGGATAGTGGCACCCACCCTGTGGAACGCCCTCCCACCAGATGTCAAGGAAATGAACAACTATCTGACTTTTAGAAGACATCTGAAGGCAGGCCTGTTTAGGGAAGTTTTTAATGACTGAATTTTTAATGTATTTTTAATATTTTGTTGGAAGCCGCCCAGAGTAGCTGGGGAAACCCAGCCAGATGGGTGGGGTATAAATAATAATTATTATCATTCCATTCATTTTAGCAACGTTTACCAGCACAATCAAGGCTAAAGCAAGAAACAACAATGGAAGACAGTAAAAGTCAGGATGACTATCCTCACAGTAAAAATACATAGAGATTCGGTGTACAGGATATTTGGGGTATACATACATATTTTAATGAAAACCCCTCCCTCCTTTTTTTTTTTAAAAAAAGGAGGATCGGATTCTTCCACAAAAAAGGGAACTTCTGATTCCAGATCTCAGGAATGGGGTAGACACAAATCAAAACACAGCCATGCTTCAAGATTCACCTTTCTCTGAATTTTGCAATGCAGTTCTTCAGTCAAGTACAAAAATGTATATATTGGGATAAAAATTGCATATATTTATTGGTGGAAATAGCATGCAAAAATGCATTATATTAGGTGAAACTGCATATTAAAAAAGATTATTTTTTTACTAAAATGCTGATAAATTTTAAGTATGATGATTTTAAACAAAAACCACAAACTGATGTGGAAATCTGCACATCAGATTGGAAAAATGAGAAACTGAGAGGAACCAAAATTAACAGATTCATCCTCACAGACCTCCCACATCACATGTTTTAGCCCTGAAATAGATTGCTTTTCTGATGAAAAGCTGGATTGTGTTATCTTGGTACCTTCAAGGACAGCCTCTAGGTGGAGAAGCTGTTGTTGATGCCTCAGTGGTAAGAAAGAAGAGGAGAGAGAACACATCTGAGGCCTCACAGGAAATAGAAAGAGATGGGAGAGATCTGATGGCCTTCATATTTTACCCTGGGAGCAAGAACTGTTATACAGCCACAGATGTTGGGTTCCTATTTTCCTTTGTCCTTGTCAGACAAGAAAAATTTCTTCTATTTATGTGCTTTTAGCCAATGTCACTATCATCATCATCAAAATATTTATACCACCCTACACCCACAGGTCTCAGGGTGATGACAACATAAAATCACAATATAAAATCACAAAATTCATCTCTCCAAAGAGCTCCTAACTCTCTGAGCTGCTCAAACAGGCTATAATGTCCTGCACTTACAGAAATTATCTAATTTATTAAATACAGTCATACCTTGGAAGTTGAACAGCTTAGTTCCTGAATGTTTTGGTTCCTGAATGTTGCAAACCTGGAAGTGACTGTTCCAGTTTGCAAACTATTTTTGGAAGCTGAACGTCTGACGGGGCTTCTGCAGCCAATCAAAAGTGGCGCTTTGGTTTTCCAATATTTTGGAAGTCGAATGGACTTCCGGAACAGATTCTATTCGACTTCTGAGGCACAACTGTAGTAGATGGTTTATAAATGCTTTGACTATGTTCTTAGTTTCTTTTTAGTTGCGTTTCTTTAAAAAAAAATAACAAAAGCATTTGTCACCCTTTGGGACTCCTTTGCAAGGATAGGTAGGATATAGATTTAATTATTAAAATGAAGTAAATCAAAACATCAGGATTGCTTAGCGGTCCAGATCACAGAGGGAGCAAGGAATTTCCCCCCTCCTCCAAACTCTGAGGGATTTGGTTGCTGTGATTTGCCAGCTGGTTATCCCTCATCGCAGCCTGTCCACTATTATAGAAATCTTCCTGGGTGCTCAGGCTTTCTGCAGCATGTGATTCAGCTGCTTTGTTTTCCAGTCAGGGTCAATCTTAGGAATCAGTGTGTGAGCAGTCCAGCATTTCCTTAAGCCCTGAGGCTGCAATACTCAGAAAAACCTTTGCTTCCTCCACCTTCCCCTCGCTGCTTTGCATGTCCTTGCCAGGCCTCCTGTCAGAGCTTGGCCTTACAAGCAGAACAATACACACACCCTTTACTTCAGCAGCAGCAAATGCACCTTAAACAGAGCAGTCCTCCTTGCTTCGTGTTCCATGTGTAGCCTGTATTGCAGGGACATCTGCTGGAGTGGAAACACAGTGACAAGTGGAGGAACAGGCTTGTGACAAAACACATTTCAAAGAGAGTCCAGAGGGGTTTGAGTTCCCATCGCATTGTCCCAGCTCTTGCCAATCTAGCAGCTTGAAAGCACATCAGTGCAAGTGGATAAATAGATACCACTGCAGAGGGAAGGTAACCGGTGCACTCTGGTTTCCATCACAGTGTTTCATTGCACCAGAAGTGGTTCAATCATGCTGACCACATGACCTGGAAAGCTGTCTGTGGACAAACACCGGCTCCCTCAGCCTGAAAGCGAGATAAGTGCTACAACCCTATAGTCACCTTTGACTGGGCTTAACCGTCCAGGGGTCCTTTATGTTTTTACAGTGGTACAGTGGTGCCTCGCAAGACAAAATTAATTCGTTCCGTGAGCTTTTTTGTAGAGCGAGTTTTTTTGTCTTGCGAAGCACCACGGCGGGGAGGGGTGGGAAGAAGCAGGGCAGCTGCTGCAGCCGGTATCTTGGACTCACCTGCGCCTTGTGGCCACCACGCGACGCGGCTGCTGGAGGGTGGCGGGGCTCAGGAGTGCGACTCCAGCTGCAACGCTGGCTGCTGGCAGCAACGGCTCCTGAGGGGAGCGCGCGAGGGCGGTGGGCAGCGGCGCGAGGCAGCCGGAAGGTTGGCCATCAGCCGGAAGGTCGGAGGGAGCCGGAGGAGCCGTCAGCAGGAAGGTGGGAGGGAGCTGGAGGAGCAGGGAAGCGAGCGTGCGTGCAGTGACCGTCACCATGACAGGAGAGGCAGGGCTGTTTCGTCTAGCGAAGCAAGCCCATAGGAAAACCCGTCTTGTGAAGCACCTCAGAAAACGAAAAACCCTTTCGTCTAGCGAGTTTTTCGTCTTCCGAGGCATTCGTCTTGCGGGGTACCACTGTACCTCAGGTTAAGTACTTAATTCGTTCCAGAGGTCCATACTTAACCTGAAACTGTTCTTAACCTGAAGCACCACTTTAGCTAATGGGGCCTCCTGCTGCTGCTGTGCTGCCGGAGCATGATTTCTGTTGTCATCCTGAAGCAAAGTTCTTAACCTGAGGTACTGTTTCTGGGTTAGCAGAGTCTGTAACCTGAAGCGTATGTAACACGAAGCGTATGTAACCCGAGGTACCACTGTATATTTCATACCCCATGGTGTATGCAGTAGCGCATATACGTATTTGCTCTAGTCTAATGTGCTGCCAAATCTAATGCGCACCTCGATTTCCAGAACCTGGAAACCAAAAAAAAGTATTTGCTGGCAAATGAAAAGGGGAGGCAGTTCGTTTCTAGCAAAAATGTCCCCCAAAAGTAGTCTCCGTTCAGTTCTAGTTCAGTTTCTGTTGGCCCATTTTGCTGCAAGCACTTTCTAGAAGCAAGATATAGTTTCCTTTCTAGAATGCTGTCTGCTCTCCCCAGCTCTGGCAACATGCCTCGATACTGCTTGCAACGCAGAAGTTTAATGGGACTCTGAAAACTATCCAAAATTTGCTTTATGCCCACTTCCAGTGCTTAGCATTCAGTACAATATATTGCACGACATATGCTGCTATAATTTTTTTTTAATGTTGTGGATTCCCCGGAAAAGAAGAATTTTCCCTGTGGTGAGACATTCTTTCCAAATTGTGCTTTCCTGCAGAAGTCATCAGCATTATGGGACTTGGGAAATTATTAAGATATACAACAGGTGACTGAGTCAACTAGGACACTGTTTCATTATTTAAGAGTTAATAGCCGAGAGATTTTTAAATATGCTTTGGATGCTAATGTGCATCAGCATGTAAGGGAAAGCTTGCCACTTCCGAGCGTGCCTGTTTGCAAAGATAGATTTGATCAGCTGCGGTCTGGATGGCAGAATGGAAACTGCCATTCAGTTTCTACTCCCGCTGTCACTTTCCATCACTCTTGATTCCTAATTGTACCACACAGAATTCCACCCATCAGGAAAATGGACTCTCACCTGGAGAGAATGGAAGCAGGTGTTTTACAGCATGGCAGCTGCCATATATAACAGGGGAAAGAAGTCCTGTATCTACTTATGGCATTGCTAATTTTGAGGGGGGAGGAACTTGCAGAACAGTATGGAATTCTGGCCAAGACTCAAGTACAATAAGGACATCTGAGGACAGAACGAAGCATGATGAAGAATATGAGGAAGTTTTCTTTTTTATAATAGATATAGATAGATGATAGATAGATAGATAGATAGATAGATAGATAGATAGATAGATCAATAGATTTGGTGGGGGCATCAGGTTGAATATTGTAGTTCCGTAGCACTTCAAAATCCTGATCCAAAGAGTCTTCTAACATTTCTAAATCCTGCCATGCGTTCTCTGAGTCTGTGTACAAATCATACTTTCATGCACTTGCATAAGTTATCACACAGTACAGTGATACCTTGGGTTACAGACACTTCAGGTTACAGACTCTGCTAACCCAGAGATAGTACCTCGGGTTAAGAACTTTGCTTCAGCATGAGAACAGAAATCGTGCTCCAGCGGCATTGCAGCAGCAGGAAGCCCCATTAGCTAAAGTGGTACCTCAGGTTAAGAATAGTTTCAGGTTTAGAATGGACCTCCAGAACGAATTAAGTTCTTAACCCGAGGTACCACTGCATTTACCCTTGTGTGGTAACTGAGCTTTCCATAGCTGAGCTATCTGAATTCTGATATTTAAACCTTTTTGAACCCAACTATTTGTATTCTCATTATATGCCATCTCCATTCTTACAAATAAAACACACATGGAACAGATCCAAACCATCTGAATACCCCTGTTCTAAAACCTTATCTTCACTATCGCGTGCAAAATACACAGAAATGAGAACAATTAAGTGTGAAATCCTAAAACTACTAAGCCCATAATGCAGTGCAAGTGAGCAAGTGTAATTTAATCCAAGCAAGCAATTATTTGAAATTAATACTTGCATGCAATGCTAATAGAACTGGCTAAAGTTAAAACAGGCAGATGGCTTCCCTACAGAAATCCACTGCTCAAGATTAGGAAATATGAAGATTTCAACAAGAGAAACAATTATTTCACATTTTTCAGCTCTTGTACCATTTGGATTATGCAATTTTGGAGTCAGACTGTTGCTCAAAATACTCAAAGATTCACAGGGAGATTGAATCATTTTATAGACTCCATCTCCTTCGATTTTTGTTGACATTCTTCTAGCAACGATTTTATCATTAACGTCGTCACCTTACTGGCAGGTGAATTCAAAATATTTACTGGCACATTTGATTAAAAATGAGAGGGAATCAAATGGATTTTGCTATGGGAGTAGCAGGCAGAGTGTTAGCGGCCACTCTCACATCCGTATGAATGCTCTACTCCCAGTCCCAGTCTCCATAACTTGCATAAATTTAGAGCAGGGTCATGAAAACCCACAAACCAAAGCTTAGCTGCTTAGCTAGAGGTAGAGGCAGGAGATGGCAGAAAGACTGACTTTGTGCACATGTACTGGCTGGACCAATGAGGTGCTGCTGGTGGTGTGTTGGCACCATAATAGCCATGCCCCTTTCCATCTGCCTCCCAGTAACCAACCAGAGATCAGGTGAGAGGTGCCCCCCCCATGGCACCATTTGCTACAGAACAGTAGGTAAAGGTAAAGGACACAGGTGGCGCTGTGGTCTAGACTACTGAGCCTCTTGGGCTTGCCAATCAGAAGGTTGGCAGTTCAAATCACTGTGACGGGGTGAGCTCCTGCTTCTCTGTCCCAGCTTCTGCCAACCTAGGAGTTTTAAAGCATGCTAGTGCAAGTAGATAAACAGGTACCTATGCGGCGGGAAGGTAAACAGCATTTCCGTGCACTCTGGCACATGTCACAGTGTTCCGTTGCACCAGAAGTGGTTTCGTCATGCTGGCCACATGACCCAGAAAGCTGTCTGTGGAGAAACGCTGGCTCCCTCAGCTTGAAAGCAAGATGAGTGCCTCAACCCCCTGGTCATCTTTGACTAGACATAACTGTCCAGGGGTCCTTTACCTTTACCCTTTTTTACAGAACAGTAGATATTAGTTAGCAAGACAAGCCTGAAAATTGTCCCACTGTCTAATGTACACATGAAGCATATCAGTGGGAAAGAATGGAGACAATTCTCTGTGCATGGTATGCGCGCATGCAGCTAAACCTTTGTTGGGCTTTGTATTGTACCCCATGTATACAGAACCCTTCCTGGACTATACTGAGAATAGTGGTCCTGGGCTTGTGAGTAGGCCTTGAGTATGAATATTCACCAGCTTCATCTCTTGGCTCAGCAACTGTTATCCTTCTGAATTTTAAGCCTTTTATGGCTCCCTTCTCTTCTGCTTTGTGTTACCCAGCTGCTAAACAAGAATGACCTTTCCAGATACATCCTTCGATACACAGTTATAATTTTGTAAAGCAGATTCCTTCCTAGATCTCATCTTGCCTCTTTCATAGACCTCACTGTTGCCTGCAGACGTAAGACTCTATCTATAAGCAAATATTTTAAAAATGTAGTATATGTAAACACCGACAAGTGAGAAACACTGGCCTGCAAGCGCTCCAATTGGAGAGCAGCCTTTACCAAAGGTGTCATGAGTTTTGAAGACGCTCGAACTCAGGACAAAAGGGAGAAATGTGGTAAGAGGAAGGCACACTTGGCAAACCCTCACCATGACCAACTCCCACCCTGCTGTGGAAGGATGTGTGGATCCAGAATTGGCCTCCACAGTCACTTATGGACTCAGTGTTAAAACCGTGTTTATGGAAGATACTCGCCTATGAGTGATCGTCAAAGAAAATGAAGAAATGTAAGACCTCACACTACACGACATTATTCAGCTACAGGGACAGGAAAACCCTGGTTCAAAGACAAGTTGTGCTCTGCAGTCCCTTCTCATTGAATCATGGGATTTTATAGTTGGAAAACATCTTAGAAGTCACCTAGCCTAACCACTTGTTCAGTGCAGGATCTGCAGTGCAGGATGCAAGCAGGGTTGGTCCAAGACACTTTGCTGCCTGAGGCAAAGGACAGGATAGCACCCCCTCTTCATTCCATCATGTGCAGAAGACTTCTGGGCTGGCAATTACTTCAATGCTGTAGATGGGATTGTGTCCTCTACCATGCCTGAGGCAACAGGCCAGATTAGAGGGCCCAGAACATCTGCCCAAACATCTGCCACCTGAGTCAGTGGATTCACTTTGCCTAATTGTAGGGCCGATTCCAGGTTCAGGTATCTCATCCTTGACAGATGGCAACCCAGTCTCCACTTAAATACCTGCAATCTATCGCCTCCCAAGGCAGTCTTTTTAAGGGCTGGACGATATATCGCTATATCATCCAAAACAGGTTTGAAGCTCACATCGTGATATTCAAACTTTTGAGCTGGCAATATATCACAAATCATGATGTGTGTGTGCTATGCAAAAATCACAATGTGGGAAAAACTGGGAAGCCAGCCAATGCTTCTCTCAATTCCGGCAGCCCTTGTAAACTCTGCCAGCTCAGCTCTCCCCTGCCTCATGCAGGGGGAAGCAAATCTCAATAGCAAGTGCCAGCAAAAATAATGATGTGGGGGAAACCGTGAAGCCAGCCAATGCCTCTACATAGCTCCATCCTTATTTCAGACATAGTGATATATCGATATATCCCAATGTTCAGCTGGTGATGCTGAAAACCAGATATCGCCCAGCCCTAGTCTCTTCCACCATGAAATAGCTCTTACCACCAGGATATTTTCCCTATTGATCTTCCCTTTGTTTCTTTGTACAATAGCACAAGCCTTTGCAAATCCACTGGGGGAGTATTTATGGCTTCTTTTGACTACCAGAGGCCAGGAAGTCATAGGTGGTATACTTATGTACATTCACCCTTGATGACTAATTGTGAATGAGCCGCCTCAGATCAAGCACCACAACACCAACTTTCCACCAACTCACTTTAAATGCAATGCAAAGTTTTTCAGTGCAGTCAGTTCATAGATTCAGATGGAAGTCACCCAGTTCAGATGCAGAGTGGCACTCTTGCAAGCACCCATGGGCATGTGTGGTGGTGCTGCCAGCTGACTAGCAACCTGGTTGAAAATCACACAGGCATGCCAGCAGTATCAACTGGCACCTCCCAATGAAGCTACTATCATCGCTCACAAAGGATTACCCCAATCCCACAGATCACAGCAGCCACAATCATATGTGCTTGGGTGGAGGCACAAGTCGAATCCTGGTGCTTCCCTAAGTTCCCACATGCTCCCTCAACCAGGCATCTGAATTAGGTCACAGAGTTGAATAATCAAGCGATGAGAAACCAAGCAGCGCAGATTTTTGCGTGAACCATCTCCATGACTCTAGATGCAAATCTCTCTATATATAAAACTGTATTTGTATTCATTCATTTACAATAAATTCTTACAGTCAATTTAATTTATTTTTCTCCCTTTCTTTTACATTTCCCCAGTGAACTCGCATTCCTTACAGATTGACTTTTCAGGGGGTCAATGCTCTGCCCATCTTTTTGAGTGAATTCTTCCTCCCTCCCTCACACACATGCCAGCAGCTGCTCATTTGCAGTCTTTTGTCTTCTCTGTTTGATCCCTCTGCCTTTATCAGAAATGCTGTCCTTCTACGGCAAGTGTTTTAACTCTTTGATAAATTCTTTTTGTTCTGCAGGCTAAATTTACCATTCTGTGTAATGGTGTCCCCCTTGCTCCCCACAATTATTAATTTATAGATCCTTTTGATTTTCTGAATCTTCCCTGCCCTCAAAAGGAAGTTGCTATCAGGTGCTTGGGGGGGGGGGGATACCGTGTGCATGTATGTATTTTCCTTTTAAATGAAGCTAGTGTTCTGACAGAAATTCAGTGTATACACCTGTACTGACTTGCAATCGTTTTTAAGGAGCACCTGCAGGTGCAGAGGGAAATGATCCCCCTCTATAAATGGGAGTACTTTTAATGGACCAACTCTATGTTACAAAGATGTCTGCAAGCATCACCTGAATGCTGGGCAACATTAACCCCACAGGATGGGAATCCCTTGCAGATGACCGCAGTGTCTGGAGACAGTCAGGTTGTGTATCCATTGTTGTTGTTGTTGTTTAGTCGTTTAGTCGTGTCCGACTCTTCGTGACCCCATGGACCAGAGCATGCCAGGTACGCCTGTCTTCCACTGCCTCCCACAGTTTGGTCAGACTTATGTTTGTAGCTTCAAGAACACTGTCCAACCATCTCGTCCTCTGTCGTCCCCTTCTCCTTGTGCCCTCCATCTTTCCCAACATCAGGGTCTTTTCCAGGGAGTCTTCTCTTCTCATGAGGTGGCCAAAGTATTGGAGCCTCAGCTTCACGATCTGTCCTTCTAGTGAGCACTCAGGGCTGATTTCCTTCAGAATGGATAGGTTTGATCTTCTTGCAGTCCATGGGACTCTCAAGAGTCTCCTCCAGCACCATAATTCAAAAGCATCAATTCTTCAGCGATCAGCCTTCTTCATGGTCCAGCTTTCACTTCCATACATCACTACTGGGAAAACCATAGCTTTTAATATACGGACCTTTGTTGGCAAGGTGATGTCTCTACTGATGTGTATCCATAGCAGTGACCAAAGGAGGAATGACTGCTGGGAGGAGCACAGAGAGAAGAAACGCTATGGTGGATCTGCAGCAGCACAACCGGATACCTTCATCTGCCCCAGCTGCAATAAAACATGTCTCTCCTGCAGACATGTTCTCTACAGCCACAGCACTCTCCAATGGTTTGACTTCACTACTAAAGGCACACTCTCCCATTGTCTCCCAAGAGAGATAGATGCCAACATCACTGTAAGCTGCTTTCTATGATGGCTGTGCACATCCCCCGCTATCTGCCCCATGACCCTGAACTGGGGGGTTTCCAATCAGGTCATCCCACCCCGGGGCAGTCTGGAGACCATCTGCCTTACCCTGTATCAGGGACTGGTTGGATACAGAGGAAGAGTGGGAGGAACCAGCTGGGGAACCCCCAAGGGAAGACGGATCAGAGCCAGGGGACTGGTGGTGGGATGGTGATGATGAGTGGTCAAAGGCAGAAGACTGGGGAGAGGAGGTGTCAGAACCCTGAAGAGGTAGCAGGGCTTGGTGAGCAGGAAGAGACTGTGGCAGCGAGCAGTCCAGAATAACAGGCAGGAGAGGAGGCAGGAGAGGAGAGGGGGGGGCAAGAGGCAGAGATGAGTCAGGCTGATGAAGAGGCACAAGTGTCTGCCCCTCCTGCTGCGACCAGCTTCCTTTGGGACTTGGGTGGGACTATTGTTTCATTAGGGTGTTATTTTTTAAAAAAGCAATTAAACATATGGCCTGGAGGAGAGAGATGTGGTGTCTCCTCCCTTCGCCGGGGTTGCCATATTTCAAAAAGTGAAAATCCGGACACAAAAGTTGTTGAGCTTTATTTTTGGAAAATCTCTCCCCCCCTCCCTCCCCCCAATGAAATCTTTACCAATTTTTAGGAATATTGCCAAAAATTCAACACTTCCAATATGGGCTGCCATGTGCCCGGGTTTCCCCTGACATTTTAGCCGCTTTTCAAAAATTCCGCCATTTTCAGTGGATGTATCCTGGCTATGTCTGAAAAATTCCGGAGGTGTGGCTACAAGGGGTCTAATCGGTGAAATCATGCAGTGCCAGGCAAGACCGATGCCTCTGCTGATGGAACCATCAATCCTGCCTGGTGCTGTTTCAGAGTTGGGTCGCATTTAACCAACAACTCATTGTAAAGCAAGAACACTGGTGGGGGTAGCCTTGGAAAAGAGGGTGTCTCCTGGTGAGATTCCCAAGGGTTTTCCTTTCCTGGATTACAGATTTAGCCCTGTGTTTAGCTCTGTGCAGAAGCGGACTTGTTCTCTTCTTCCAACGTTCTGATTTGTCCCAGTTGCTGCTGAATTTCACATAAAACGATCTTTCTTGAAAGCTAATTTGCAGTTCTGCTTGGGTGAAACATCCGGGGGGCTTTGGGGAGAGTGAAAGCAAGCGTCGATAAAAGTGGTAAACATTTCTCAATGGGGTGTCACACATCTTTACCACGGAACCATAAAAAAGACAGTCACAGAAATTAATAGACAAGTTTAGCCACAGGTGTTCCATTTTCCCCATACCTGTGCTGACTGTTCTGTCGGAAGTCCAGGCTGCTGAGGAAACCAACTGCTGAGGGAAACAAAACTGCAATATTCAGTATGTGGGTAAAACAACAACTGGTTGGTTTGTAGAGTGAAGTTTATTTTATAATATTTATTTAACCAAATGCATATGCCAGTTGGTTGTAGTAAAACTGGTAAGCCAGGGTTTCCCAAACTTGGGTCTCTGGCCATTTTTGGACTACAGTGGTACCTTGGTTCTTGAATGGCTCAGGTCCCAAACAAATCGGCCCCCACACACCGCAAACCCAGAAGTAAGTTTTCCGGTTTGTGAACGGTTTTTGGAAGCTCCTGCTTGAGTGCAGTAAGCTCTTGCAGCCAATCGGAAGCCGCACCTTTGTTTTCAAATGGTTTCAGGAGTCTCTAGCTTATTTTACTGTTGCAATAGAGTTGTCATCAAAACGAAGACCAAAACCTCTGGGTATCTAGACTTGAAACCTTAACACCGCAAGGCCTCAGCCTGGAAGATAAGCCTTTGGCTTTATCCAGCAGAGTTCTTTTTATGTTCTTATCATCCCTGTGTTTCCATATACATTGATATCTCATTCACACATTACATCATGAGTATACACTCTCAGGTGTATCTCTAAAATCCCAGTAAGTCCTTCAACTATCACAGTAGTAGGATCTGACAAATGCAACTTCCCGTTATTCCCCAAACAACCTGTAATAAGTCCTTTGCAAACTACCAGTGCAGACCGCTCGTATTCTGTGCTCCAATCTTCTGTAGGTTCCCTGACAGATTAATTTACTAAAACACTGCCATTTTTCAGCCATATGACCCTTGGGTTCCACAGCTCCGAGGGCCTTCTGGTGGTTCCCTCCCTACAAGAAGTGAGGTTACAGGGAACCAGGTAGAGGGTCTTCTCTGTAGTAGCACCTGCCCTATGGAACACCCTCCCATTAGATGTCAAGGAAATAAACAACCATCTGACTTTTAGAAGACATCTGAAGGCAGTCCTGTTTAGGGAAGTTTTTAATGTTTGATGCTATATTGTGTTTTTAATATTTGGTTGGGAGCCGCCCAGAGTGGCTGGGGAAACCCAGCCAGATGGGCGGGGTATGTATAAATAAATAAATAAATAAATAAATAAATAAATAAATAAATAAATATTATTAGCACCCGGGGCTCAGATGATACTCTTCCAGGGGGCAGTAAATCAAGAGAGCAGCTTAGAATTCACTGTTAGCTTAATGAATTACAAGTGGAACCCAAAATGATTTTTAAAAATATGCCTCACTTTCTTTCCCTCGATCCAGGAGCACAGCCAGAAATCAAATCCTCTGTGGTGCTTTTCATTTGTCGTACTTGTTGAACTTCCCACCAGTCCGTTAATAGCATCTTTCATTGTCACTGATTTGGGAGGGGGGTGTCTTCCTTCAAGATTAGTGCCACCTTTCCAGGGCGGCAGACTAATTAGCAACGTTGGCACCTCCAAAGATGTGAAATTTGTCCTTCCCAATAACGTCTTTATAGCTGGGTTTTGCCTGGGTTACCGCAGCAGATGTCACATTAATGCTCCAAAATCCGAAGTCCATTTTTATCAACATCTTTGACGGAGCCCTGGGGGTTTTCGCTGATGGAGTGCGAGCTAGAATTGGCCTCGTTTTTTAACTTTGGCGATTAAGAATTCATTTGATGATACTTACTGTATGTTCGCTCTGCCCTCAAGATAGCTGTCAGCACTCCTTTAATTAAGACTAACTTACTGACTTCGGGCTGCGTTTCAAAGCACATTCTGGAAACAAAAAGACGCCTAGTTTCCCAGGACCTGCTAGTGCTACCGAGTCGATTTGCCACTGTCACCGGGCCACAAAGGGGCTATGGCAGACCTGCATGAACCTTTTACCATGCCGTTTAATGAGGGCTCCGTGCTCAGCTGAGCTTGTCTCAATCCGAGCGTGTGCAAAAAAACGGCCGTAGAAACCGGGAAGGTTATCAGAAATTGATTGTCAGAAATCACTGTGCAACTCACTGTCTGAACAAGGCTTGGGAGGAGGATTGAGGGATAAAGCTCGATAAAGAAGAAACTTTCTACCCTCTCTCGAGTTATCCTTTGGAGAGAGTTAAAAGAAAGACCTAAGAAGAGGCTAAGACATAGGAAAAGGCTGGATTTGGTACACTCTCCAAGAAACTCAGAGGGCATCAAGGAAGCTGCTTTCGGTTACCAGCAGCACCCCAAGTGTGTTAGAAAGGTGGCAAAGGGAGCAGGTGGCACTGTCGTCTAAACCACAGAGCCTCTTGGGCTTGCTGATCAGAAGGTTGGCTGTTTGAATCCCCGTGACAGGGTGAGCTCCCATTGCTCTGTCCCAGCTCCTGCCAAACTAGCAGTTTGAAAGCACACCCGTGCAAGTAGATAAATAGGTACCGCTGCGGTGGGAAGGTAAACAGCATTTCCATGCGCTTTGGTTTCCATCATGGTGTTCTGTTGCACCAGAAGCAGTTTAGTCATGCTGGCCACATGACCCGGAAAGCTGTCTGCGGACAAACATTGTCTCCCTCGGCCTGAAAGCGAGACGAGCGCCGCAACCCCATAGTCGCCTTTGACTGGACTCAACTTGTCCAGGCGTCCTTTACCTTTACCGTACCTAGATAGGTGGTGAATGGAGATGTTCTGCTCTTTCAGCTATAGCACATGTGAGATGTGATCTCTTTTCTACCTGCCATTTTCAAATGCAGTATGTTGTGAATTATTTTATTTGCTTTAAATAATAATACGCAGGGAAGGAAGTCTGTCATTTCAGGTTTTTTATGGCATTTCTCTACTGTTGGCTTCCATGGATGTCATTTGCGGCTTTCGGTGGTGCGGTTTTTTCCCACTTTAAATGGTGTGCTTTTCTACATTGTGTTTGTAAGATAAACTTACCTTATGAAGACTTGGCTCTAACAGGAAGCATAAAATGCTCCCTCTTCCAAATAAATACATAAATAAATAAATATTGTGCACATGTCTCCATCAGATGTTGCTGGACTACAACTCCCATCATCCCTTGCTGGATGGGGGTGATGGGAGTTGGAATCCAACCTCATCAAAAGGACCACAGGTTCTGCACATCTCTTCATTACAGCATTGTATTAATTGCCTAATAAAAGAAGTAAATGCCATCAACCACTCCAGTACATTTTCCAAGTTTTATTTGAAGTTTGGCAAAGTAGATTAGAGACATTTGTATTCATTAAGGATAACTTTTAAAAAATACTGTTCCTTTGGAACTCAGGCACTTTATTTATAAAGTCTGGACTTTATAGGCAGCATAAGAACCATAAACAGAACAATAAAATGTTGAGGGGGCGGGAGTCACTTTTGTACGTCACACTCTACAAAGGAAAAAGGAAAAAGAAAACCCACAATGTTGTTTCATAAATTCCTGTTTTAGCAGATGGCTAAAGGAAAACGCAGCACCGAGAGCACAGTGGATGATGACTGTGGAATGAGACTGCCGTATCTGGAACAACCAGCTCCAGTATCTAGTATAATGCTTTGAAAACACTCATGGATTTCAGAGCTCAAGTTCAGAAGGAAGAATCCAGGCCACAATTTTCTAGATGGTTCCATAGCAGCCAAATTGTGGAGACTGGTATTTCTCTTTCATTGATGTTCCCAAGGCAAAATGAATACCCTTCCATTCCTCAAGGTGATTTAACTTCTAGAGCCGTGGTTCCCAACATGGGGCACACACCCCATGGGGGGCAATTTGATTTTTAAGGGGGGCAATTCAAGAATAAGTTTGTAATAATAGTAATAATAATATTTTTATTATTTATACCCTGCCCATCTGGCTGGGTTTCCCCAGCCACTCTGGGTGGCTCTCAACAGAATTAAAAGCACAATAAAACATCAAACATTAATAACTTCCCTAAACAGGGCTGCCTTCAGCCGTCTTCCAAAAGTCAGATAGTTGTTTATTTCCTTGGCATCTGATGGAAGGGTGCTCCACAGGGCGGGCGCCACCACCGAGAAGGCCCTCTGCCTGGATCCCTGTAACCTTACTTCTCGCAGGGAGAGAACCACCAGAAGGTCCTCAGAGGTGGACCTCAGTGTCCAGGCTGAACAATGGGGGTGGAGATGCTCCTTCAGATATACAGGGCCGAGGCCGTTTAGGGCTTTAAAGGTCAGCACCAACACTTTGAATTGTGCTCGGAAACGTTCTGGGAGCCAATGTAGGTCTTTCAGGACCAGTGTTATATGGTCTTGGTGGCCGCTCCCAGTCACCAGTCTAGCTGCCGCATTCTGGATTAGTTGCAGTTTCCAGGTCACCTTCAAAGACTAAGTTAATGGCCTTTTAGACTTCCTCCAAGTGAATAGTTCACTTCTTGAAAAATAAGAATTATATGTCACGGGGGGGGGGTCAGGATTTTAGACATGCTTAGGTGGGGCATGGCCAAAGAAAGGTTGGGAATCACTGCGCTAGAGTATCTGGCAGGACTGAAATACCCCTATAGATTTCCAGACTGAAAGGGCTATGGGGATGTAGAGGGTTTCCTTTTTGAATATGAGCACACTTATTCTCCCCTTCATACATAACTTTCTGCTTGCCGTTAGATTGTCTGATTTCCAATTTATTGCAGACATTATATGCTTTGAAATAATTAAAGTCCCATTGAGGAATTTCCCCCACATGTACTATGTATTTTTAGTACTTCTCCCTGCATAAGCTGGAGCCACGAAGGAGTGGACATTCTTCCTCCTGCCAGCAAATGTCACTTACATGAATCAAAGACCGGTACATTCCTTATGTGAAAGCTCTACCAACTCTTATGGTCACTTGTATAACATGGTGCTACTGAAGTAGAGGGAATTCGCCTCGGAGGTGCCACTATATGCTAACCAGCCCGCAAAACCAAGGAGCCAACCCTGAATGCAGCAATAGCAAGTGGAACAGATTGGGAGGCCACTGGGCCAAATCGGAATCAGGATGGATTGAGCAGCATCAGCATCTAATTGAGCATTTGTGACTTGGGCTCACCAAGAGGTATGGAGAAGAGGCCATAAGCCAGGGCCCAAATGGTCTAAAGTTGATGTAGTATTTCAGCCATTGTCAGGCTTTGGGGAATCGGCTCCTTCCCCCCGAGGCAGTAAATAAGAGATCAAATGAAAGGACCGCCTTACCAGTTAGAATCTTTAATAATCACAGTGAGAGAACACATTTCCTAGAAATGGTGGTGCTCCCAATTAAGGGACACCCCCCTCCGTTCTTATTAATCTACGTCACTCCTACGTCTTGTAATCTGACCTTGCACCCTATGTGCTTTCTGTTCTGACATTTTCTGAGCTCTCCGTGACTTTAGAGAGGGGGGAGGATGCTATCCAGAGACTGTGAATCTGTTAACTCTCTCTCTTCTAGTGTTTCATCTGCTAGCTGTTCCCCATCCGGTATTTCCCAGCTTTTGCCTTCTGAACGATGCCCCTCTGCAAACCACTGTTCCAAATCTATACTGTCCTCCTGTTTCTGGGAAGATTCAGGAACAGGGAGAGGGGGTGGCTCCCACCATTCTTCCTCAATGCAGCCCTCCTTAGCACGGTCCCTGACAGACACTCAGGTCTAGAACATGGACCGGAAGAACTCTAAGGTCTAAACCACTATGGTGGTGCAAGGCATCCCAATTTTGTTTCAGTGGTCCTGGTGAGGCCGTAAGCCAACTCAATCTCAAAACAGAATTGTGGGCCTTGCCCATTTCTAATGTTTAATTAGGAGTTTAAACGCTATTTGAAAAGGTGGTATTTATTGAATATGCAAGAGACTCTTCCCTCTTGTGTCTTCTTCTACACACACAAACACTGCAAGGTTTTAAACCTGAATTAATTCTGATTGATAGCAAGGAGGAGGGGAGGAGGCACACAGGCAGAGACTCTTACCTGCACGATCTCCTTCTCCTCCCCTCACCCCTTCACCTTTGGCCTAACCTGACCTTGGGTGAACGATGGTCTCCTCAACTCTGTCCAGACAAAATCCTGGATCAGCCCAAATTGGCCCAGTTTGGTTTGGGATCCAGGATTTGTCTGGACTAGATAAACAGTCCTAGAAATGACACATCATCATCATCATCATCTGTTAAATTTGTTTGTCACTTTATTTTGCCCAAGGCGACCCAAAGTGATATGCAATCAAGCCCTGCACAATATTTAGTTAAAGTAGGCACATGACTGGGTCACATTGTGCTGGCAAGTTTCCCTGCATCCTCTAAGTGGCAGTCAGTCAAGTGGCGTGGGTCTGGGGAAACTTGGAGCGTACCGATGCACCATGCAGAATTTTTAACTGAATGTTGCATGTGGGTCTTCAGCTTAACTTTCAATAAGCAGCATTTGTTACAATAAATGAAAATGTTCCCGCAATATGTTCCCTGTTTTATTCGCTTGACCATAGAAGCTCTTTCCCCCACCTTCCTGCCAGCAATTAAAAACAGCAGAAACAACACAACCCAGCAATCACATCTTCACACTAATTAAGCAATGGGTGTAATGTATTTTTAAGGCCAAGATCATCCTTGGCAGAGGAAAACTATTTTACCCTGAAGTCTTTCCAAAGTAGACTTCTTAATGCCAGCTCCTACAGTGGTTCCCAGAGAGCTGCTGTTTCAGGTCAAACATATGCCAACTTAATGGTCCTTGAATTTTATTTTTCTCTCCCTGCAAGGTACCCATTCATCCAAGGAGCAATTTCTTTAAATGAGGCATCTTAATCTGAATTGCCAGTTACTACCTGTGGTGTCAACTTTTACCCCCATCACCTATGGGAAATGAAAGGCAGATTCAACAGCTCTGGTAAAGTTTTGTTTGGGGGTTGTTGTTGTTTTGCTCGCTGAAATTCCAAGCAAAAAAGTTTGGGATCCAAATGTGCAAGATGGCTGTCAGGATTCGAACCATGCAAATGTGTGTTTCCGAAACGCAAATGTGCGTTTCCGAAAAGCTCCACTCTCATTTTAGAAGCTAAGCAGGATTAGAGCCAAAGGGCACTACGGAAAGATGACTAAGAGAGGCGGGGAGAGTTCCTACTGTTTGAAAGCACACAGTAATTTCTTGGCAGGATTTATGAGAAAAATATACTATGTTTGTACTAGTCCATTGTCATGCTGGTGATGGACTGTGCATGTTCCAGGGTGAGGGAAGCACTCAAGACCGGCAGGATTGAAGGAGAGGAGCAACGGAACAGCATGGGTGAATGAGCAGAGGCAGGGGTGGACTTGGGTACTATGGCACCTGGGCAAGGCCAAAATTTGGTGCCACCCCTCACCCTCACCCTGCCTTCCCAAAGGCAGCTAAGGAGGCACTCAGCTTTGGGCTGGCATCAGGTGATCGGAGCATATCACATCAGTTGCCCGGCTGCCATTGCATTTCCTGACCCCATTCAAAGTTCTAAGTGACCGACTCTGGGGTTGTGGCGCTCATCTCGTTTTATTGGCCGAGGGAGCCGGCGTTTGTCCGCAGACAGCTTCCAGGTCATGTGGCCAGCATGACTAAGCCGCTTCTGGCGAACCAGAGCAGCACACGGAAACGCTGTTTACCTTCCCACTGGAGTGGTACCTATTTATCTACTTGCACTTTGTGCTTTCGAACTGCTAGGTTGGCAGTGTTGGGATACTGTCAGGGAGACAGGCACGAGCAGGGACTGAGCAATGGGAGCTCACCCCATCGTAGGGATTCGAACCGCCGACCTTCTGATCGGCAAGTCCTAACCCACAGCACCACCTGTGTCCCTCATTCAAAGTTCTAGTTATAACCTTTAGACCTTTGAAAGGTTTGGTACCTGGCTGCTATAAGGATTGTCTGCACCCATACCATCCTACCCATGTCAGTACGTTTCCGAGCACAATTCAAAGTGTTGGTGCTGACCTTCAAAGCCCTAAACTGCCTCGGTCCAGTATATCTGAAGGAGTGTCTCCACCCCCATCATTCTGCCTGGACATTGAGGTCCAGGTCCGAGGACCTTCTGGCAGTTCCCTCACTGCGAGAGGCCAAGTTACAGGGAACCAGGCAGAGAGCCTTCTCGGTAGTGGCGCCTGCCCTGTGGAACGCCCTCCCATCAGATGTCAAAGCTATAAACAACTACCTGACATTCAGAAGACATCTGAAGGCAGCCCTGTTCAGGGAAGTTTTTAATATGTGACATTTTAGTGTATTTTCCATCTTTGTTGGAAGCCGCCCAGAGTGGCTGGGGAAACCCAGCCAGATGGGCGGGGTACAAATAAATTATTATTATTATTATTATTATTATTATTATTATTATTATTATGTCCCAAGATCTGTGTCAGAGCTTTTGCTTAAGTATCCACCAGGGCGGATGACCAGGGCTGCATTTACACTGCTATTAAAAGAACACTGAAAATGCTCTAGAAAAGAACCATTCTAAAGTTCACAATGGAAAATTTCATAGAATTATGATTTCAGCTCTACAGCGCCCTCTGGTGTCACAGGGTTCTAACACATTTATAATGTTTTCTTTTTACTAATGTAGCTGAGGCCCAGGTAAGCTAGCACTGCTAAGGGCCTTCTCAGCAGTGGCCCCACAATTGTGAAACTCATTTCTTATTGAGATTCTGCAGGCCTTGCCCCTGTCAAGAGGGCTATCAAGAGTTGAAGACCTATTTTCTTGATGGCTGTTGAGGGTTATGTTTATTTGAATGAATGTTTTATTGTTATAGGTTGAAATCTCGTTTTGGTTTTAAGTGTTTTAAGCCATTTTGTGTAGCTTTCCTGAAAGCAAGGTTTGTGTCTACCAATAAATAAATAAGGATCACAAAATAGCGTGCTCTGCACACTTTTGCAAGCACTATCTAACTGCTAAGTACTGTGTAACTATACAAGTGGATCGTCCCTGAGCAATTAAGATAAACTTACTGTAGTTCTCTTAACTTCCCCCGAAATTCCTGCAGTGTGTTGCTCAAGGAGCAGGCCCTCCTAATGTACTCAGAATTGAGCTTTAGGCAAAATTTGGTCATGACTGTAATATTATTTCCCCTCCCAAGTCAAGTCTAGCCAAGGAATGTACAAAGCGAGAGCAAGCGCTTTGTGCTTAGCTCGACGGAGACAAGAACAAACGGTGTGTTCGGCCACATATTAAAATTAAAGCAACGATAATCTAATTTGCTTAAGGAATTTCCATTAGTATTCACCTGGTGGCTAGCAGCTTTAATCTCCTGCCATTAGTGAAAATAGGAGCTCATTAAATAGCAATTATTCCTTTAATAAGGATAGGAGTCTGTGTAGAAACATTGCTGTTATCACTTCCCGCGTAATTGTTCTCAGTGGCCACCATTAATAGAGTGTCACTATGACACAGCCCATCCTCTTGTGTTCAGCTATCATCATCACCAACAGGTACCAGAAAGAGAGAAAAGTGCAGCGTACATTATTTCTGGATTTCCTCTGCGGAGTGCTGTAGAAACTCCTCAACGGTAACTGTTTTATCAACTGTTTTATAATGAGATAGATATAGATAGATAGATAGATAGATAGATGATAGATAGATAGATAGATAGATAGATAGATAGACTTCTTGCAAGCATTTAGGGATTTGCTTTAACTACACAATAGTAATTTTGACATGGTCCCTTGGAGAATCAGTTGCTTTGGTTTATTTGGGAGAAGAGTTGGCGGAAGAAGATTGGAAAAAGTTTAAAGACTATTTACAGAAATACTGTAAAATTAATGAATGTTAGAAAAATGTTGGAATGAAGTTATATGGCTTTAGTAGAAATGTTATAAGGAACTAAGTATAATTAGGTTATTAGAGCATTAAAGGGAAAAATAAGGTTAGAAAGAGTTGAGATAATTACAGGATAGAAAACAGAGAAAGATGGAAAGGAATTGCTGAAACAATTACTAGAAGTGGAATACAAAAAGGGAGGTGTGAGGAGGTCGTGGAAATTAGTGAAAGAAAGACAAAATATTGAAACTGGATTGTGTTTTAAATGGGTTTTGTTTTGTTTTGTTTTGTTGGTTGTATGTTAGTGCTTTGTAGTGTTTTTTCTCTTTTTTTTGTATTGTATTGTATTTTTGTATGTTTTTTCTTTTTTGGTTTTTTTGTAATTTGTGTTCAATTTGTTGGAAAACTAATAAATATTATTATTAATATATATATATATATATATTGTTTGAAGTTGGAACCACTTAAACACGGGAGCATGGTGAGAGAAGAAATGACAGTCCATCACACAGGACATATACCCATTTCTAAGCTTTATGTCTTCACTAGACAGTATTCTAGATCTGTTGTACCAAATCACAGTTCTCCTGAATGATATCATAGCTTTGCTTACAAACGTCAGTTGCAGAAAAGGTGCAACCTTCCCTTTTTGTTAAAATCAATATCCACCACACTGTGCTTACTGATGCTGTGCTGTGTCTAATAATCATTTGTTACGATGAAAACATAACCCATCGCTGCCAAATGCACTCTATTTTATTATTTATCTACGTGCCTAGCTGTGAATACTCCCACCATCTCTTAAAAGGAGCATTTGTCATTAAATATTCCAATTTGCTCAGCACCCAAAAGCAGTGGGCTTAGCTCTATTCAGGCATTTGTTGTGTGTACAGCAGAGCTAATGTTGACTTGAAATGAGGGCCAGAATTTTAGCCCCACCCACTGCATCTTTGCATCTGCTTTCTTGAACTATCACACACTATGTAAGGTAAAGGTAAAAGGTAGAGGACCCCTGTATGGTTAAGTCCAGTCAAAGGTGACTATGGGGTTGCAGCGCTCATCTCGCTTTCAGGCCAAGGGGACTGGCATTTGTCCACTGACAGCTTTCCAGGTCATGTGGCCACCATGACTAAACCACTTCTGGTGCAATGGAACACTGTGAAGGAAACCAGAGCGCACAGAAATGCTGCTTACCTTCCCGCTTCAGCTGTACTTATTTATTTATTTGCACTGGTGTGATTTTGAACTGCTAGGCTGGCATTAGCTGGGACATATCAACAGGCGCTTACCCTGTTGCACAGATTCAAACTGCCAACCTTCTGATTGGCAAGCCCAAGAGGCTCAGTGGTTGAGAGCACAGTGCCACCTGCTCAAAACTCAGAGGATGAGCCCCAGCCTGCAAGCAGGAGTGCCTTATTACAGACTATCATGCATAAAGCACAGTTCTCCAATGAAACAGATGTGATATCAGAAGTGGATCAAAAAGCAAAGGCCTGCGCCCAAGTCCACATGCAATTACCCTGCAAACAAGAAGCAGGTGAACAGGACTCAAATAAACCCGGTGCGGAAACTGAGTTGAAAAAGTGGAATCTGCCTGACGCAGTACCATATCTTTTTTCTTTCTCTTAATTTTCTATTGTGGGTGATAGCCATCACACTGAAAGTGGAGCCTGTCTTAACTCTAAATGGCAAGAAATTGTTTTATTGACGCCCCCCCCCCCTTATTAATATAATCAGGCAAAGTGTGTATCACAGAGGAAGGTCTGTTAACTATGGGGGGTTTTGCCCATAAAGAGTTAATGTAATATTAAGTTACTGGTTCCTAACAGATCTCTAGCCTGCACTCTTTAACTATAATAGGGTATCCTTTTCAATATGAATTGGTTAGCCATGGTCAATATTTTAGCTTCCTCAAGAGAAATCTGCTAATTTCCCCATTGTGCCGCATTTGGCATTGGCAGATGAATTTTCATTGGCATAAAGATTTTAATTTAGCTAATCATTTAAAAATATGACATGCATTTGGCATGATCCAGCCAAGGTTATGCAGTTTTCAGTCCTGTTGAATGCAATGAGAAATTTTCCAACGTGTGCTTAACTCTCCTATCACCCATGTTGTAGTCACAATAATTTTAGATTAGATTACTTCTTACCTCTGTGAAATACATGCAGGGAAGAAAGGTTAAAAATCAGAGGCATCCATTTTTTCACACTCTGTTTCTACGTCCATATTACCATCCACCATGGAAAGAGATTTTCCCCCCTGCACCCCGGAATGAGCAAGTAAATGGAATTAAGATCAGAAGCATATTGACTCAAAGGATCCTATAGGACATGTAATGACAATCTAATCCAGAGCTTTCCAAACTTTTCAAGTTAGTGACACACTTTTTTGGACATGCATCATTTTGCAACACAGTAATTCAGTTCTGCATCATTTTGTGACACAGCATTCAATTTTACTAGGGAACCGGGTTTAAACTAACCCTTTCCAGCCCCAGGAAGAGCGCAGGGAGCATTTGTGCGACACACCTACACACTGCAGCCGACACACCAATGTGTCGTGGGTTTGGAATGTGATCAGAGTTTGGAAAGCTCTGATCTAATCTTCCACCCGAGCAACACCGGCCCTTTACTGGCTCCTAATTTCCCAGTAGTGATGTATGGAAGTGAGAGCTGGACCATAAAGAAAGCTGATCGCCAAAGAATTGATGCTTTTGAATTATGGTGCTGGAGGAGACTCTTGAGAGTCCCATGGACTGCAAGAAGATCAAACCTATCCATTCTTAAGGAAATCAGCCCTGAGTGCTCACTGGAAGGACAGATCCTGAAGCTGAGACTCCAATACTTTGGCCACCTCATGAGAAGAAAAGACTCCTTGGAAAAGACCCTGATGTTGGGAAAGATGGAGGGCACAAGGAGAAGGGGATGACAGAGGACAAGATGGTTGGATAGTGTTCTCGAAGCTACCAGCATGAGTTTGACCAAACTGCGGGAGGCAGTGGAAGACAGGAGTGCCTGGCATGCTCTGGTCCATGGGGTCACGAAGAGTCAGACGCGACTAAACAACTAAACAACAACAACAACAGCAGATCAGATGCTTAAATTATCTGTGTCTTTCCTCACCTATTCATTTAAATGCAAAATGATGTAGGAGGTGTTCCAGGAGATCCCATTCCAAGAGGTGTATCCCCATCCCACCCAGTGTTCAGAAGCCAGACTCTCCCAGCGCCCAAGATTTGTCTCCCACCCCTACCATTTCCTCTCAAGTCTATTAATAAGAGGTAGCTTGTTGGGCAAACAAGCTACTGATCCACCTATAGCTTGCTGCTGTTCCCTGCCTCACATCTTCCACCCTGGAGGCAGGCATTGAAAATGAGGACTCCCTTTGACTTGGGGTGTCATGCCTGTCTACGCCTGCTCACTTGCAGTCTACTGCTTTGACTGTCTAACTGTGCTCAGATCCGGCCGACTCTGCAAGTCGTTGCCCTGATATAGCTGAGGTGTTGCCAACGTCCACGTACCAGCCTCCCTTCTATCAACTTATTTTGGTGCCAGAGTTTCCTGGGGAACGTATAGCACATTGTCGCATCAGGGGTGCTTAGAAGCCAACTCTCCCCTGTGTCTTCAGCTGCTGCTTCTTTGGCCACAACTATCTGTCTATCTATTACACCGCTGCTCTTCCCTATTAAATGAGTTCTCTGGATGGGTCACCAAACAACAGGGATCAACGTGCACACAGAGTGTTGCTGCCCACCTCAATGAGAGATAGAAAGGGAGCCAGAGAGATTTCTTTTGTGCACACATATACTTACCTCTATTAGGAAGTGCTGATGTACACATGATCCTCCTTCTGCCTGCCTCGATGCAGGGACTTGACTAATTAGGAATGGTGGGAGAGCTCCCCTCTTTTCTGAAGCTTCCCAAGGGCAGGAGGACAGTATTGATTTAGAAAAGTGGTTTGCAGAAGGGCAAAGTCTAGAGGAGAAAAGCTGGGAAATACTGGGTGAGGAGCAGCTAGAAGAGCATACACCAGGAGAGAGACAGCTGGCTGATTCAGTGTAGCATCCCTGAAGCCCCCCCCCCCTTTGCCTAAGACTAGATGAGCTTGGGAAATGATGGAACAGAAACCGCAATGGCAACAAGCTCAGATTACCCAACGTAGGAGTGACATAGATTAATGGGGATGAAGGGGGTGAACCTTTACTGGGAGCAACGCCATATTTTAGCGTGCTATGCTTTCCTTTCTCTCTCGCTGTGATTATTAAAGATCTTACCCAGTAAGAACGCTCCTTCCATTTGATCTGCTTAATTACTGCCACCGGGGGAGAGATCCAATTCTCTGAAGCTTGAAACTAGGATAGAGAGAGAAGGCTGTGTCCCAGCATGCTTCTGCTGCTCATTTCAGAGAGAGAAAGATACTGGCCATTGTGGGCTAATGTTGATGCTGCCAGCACCAAAGAGAAGGACTAGTCATTGTGACCTTGTACTGATGCTCAAAGAGAAAGACTGGCCATTGTGACCCCATGCTGCCATGGTAATGTTGCTTGCCTGAAGGAGCATGGCTGCTTGAGGGAGAGAGACTGGCCATTGTGACCTTATGCTCTTTGGCTCTTTTGCCATCTTCCACAAGGCTCATCCTTACAGAGAATGGAAGCCACAAGGTAGAAAGTCTGAGGCCTGTCTCAGACTTTTTTTCTCTATAAATGTAACTGTAACCACAAGATAAAGCCAGCCTTCAGGATACTACTGTGAACTGAATGCAAGTAACTTTACCATTAATTTTAAAGAAGACTGTCATGTTGTTGTTGTTGTTGTTGTTTTAAGAGGGAACTAAAGGGGAGATTTTGCAGGAAAAGCCAGAGTGGATTGCTTAACTTAAATGATTCTAACGAACTTGCTTCCAGCAGCGTGCAAGGGAATGTGCTCTGCTACTTGCTCACTAATGTGAGTGTGGAAGGTTAATATTTAATTAATATAGCCTCTCCTACTTTCTTCAACATTCCCACACCTCCTTTCCAAAGCCCAGGAAGCTTCTATCCAGCTTAGGAAGGAAGGCACAATGCTCATGTGTGCGACATTCCTCTTCCCCGCATTGCCCTCGCAAGCTGGCATCTCTGGCTGTAACTGTTCCCCTACAAAAAGTTTCACCGCATGCCACTGGCATTCACCAAGTCATACACCCACAGAGGGCTGAGAGAGGTTAGGAACTTGGTCATTCCACTGATAGTGACCACGTATGTATCTTCAATGAACCCTTCCACACATGTGGAAATCAATGGTCCTTGAGAATGTCAGCCAAAGAATAGATGATGCCATTGATCTTTCAGCACTCCGTGTCTCTTGCATTCACTATCAAAACAGGCTTGAAAACCCAAATTTCCAATTGACTTAATGAATTTAAAACATAATTGGAAAAGAGGGTAGATAGCATTCTTGAAATAACCAAGACTTCAAAGGAGTCCTGTAAATTTCAACATGAAAGAGAATTAACATCCTGAAACAAGAAGCAGAAAATGGGGAGGTGTAGGGGCCTTTTTATGCCTTCCTCATGCTTTGCCAGTCTTCTACCAGTGCTGAGATTTAAGAATTAAAGCTTTCTTAAGGTATAAATAAGAAACTGGCATGTTTAGCCTTGCTATTTTATCGAGGTTGCCCTCATTTGCTTGTTTATAAGACATTGTGGCTGTTTCTTCTCTGCTGTGGCATCCTTCCTCAATAAATTTTACCAGATCTGGGTGCTTTAAAATGTAGACACTTCCTGTCAGTAACACTTGAGAGGTCTGCTATTAACTATTTTTGGTAGCATTTCCGAGCAAGGATTTTTAATAAGGTGAAGGAAAAAGCTGCTATCCCTCACCCAGAGCATCAAAGTAATGATGAGGCATTTGGTAAACAAAACTGGAATTCTATTTAAATACCGTTGATGAAGGTTATGGATTAATGGTTACTCTGATAAGCCCCTGAGGTGGCAGTTTGGGGAGCTGGATGGTGGCAGCTCAGAGGCTCGATCTTTCTTCCCTTCAAGGCAAGCTCTGCTGTGTAGAAAGCTTTGCACTGCATTGTCACTCTTCCATGGCTTCTCTTCGACGCGGAGCCATTGAGATTTAGATGCAGGAAGCATTTTGTAGGGCCAATGTTCTGGTTCTTTCCCAGTCCCTCCTGGACAACTGACATACACATTTTGCCTGAGGAGGAACTCCCAGATTTGCTTTGCATTTTGCAGGGTGAGGGAGAAATGGGGTGGGAGGGGATGGGAATTAAAATCTGGAGATCCGGGGAGACAGATGAACCATGCTTATTTCAATATTTTCAAATTGAACGCTGCTGTGGCAATGACAAAAATTATGGTCCAATCAAAAGCCTAACTAAATGTGAGCACTTGATGTATCAGAGTAATAACAAAGGAGCAATAGGACAGATTTATCAAATACTTTTCTTTGATAATATAAAAATAATGTCATTTCAGAACAAGCGGGAAAGAGATTTAAGGGCTCTGTGCCACAATATATTGGGCAATGGATATGAAAAAACACCCTTTTTAGTACCTTGCAATTGGCAAACTTGAAAGAAACCCTGTTTAAAATGTCCTGTGGTTGATATGTGATACCACATAAATTGGGAATTATAGAACTTGGATTATGACACGTCCTAGAGATGTTTGAAATGTTACGTTGATCAAGTTTATATATTTTGGAGATGTGAAATTATTATTTTCTTTGGGGGGGGGACTTTATGTCATTGTATTTTGAGCAGATGACTGAACAGAAGATTCCAGAAGGTCCAGTGTTGCTCTTTTATAGTCCAGATTTACAGTGTGCATCCCTACTCAGACCAATGGCGGACTTGGGTATTATGGTGCGAGGTCAAATTTGTTGCCCCTCAGTACAAAGGCTGGTAAGGAGGTACCTGTCTTTGGAAAGGAGATGCAAGAATTCTGGCAGGGTCCTAGAGCCCACCCACATCCTTTCCAAAGCTTGGAAAGTGCTAACAAGGCTTTGGGAATGAGGTGGGAGGCTCTAGGACCCTGTCAGAGCCTCATGTCTCCTGCCCAAGCCCAGCTCCCAGGGCCTATTCACTACCTGCACAGCCCTAAATCTGCCCCATTAAGTTCAATGAAACTTAGTCCCATGTAAATGTGTATCGCACCCAAGACAGCCTGACAAAAAGTTGATTCAGGAAAAAAGATTGGCCACACACACACACACACAAACACATTCTTTTTAGCAAACATGAATATGCATTTGCTATCTACTCTTGCCCTTTAATAATAATAATTCTATTTGTATGCTGCCCATCTGACTGTGGAGGCTTCCAGCAAAATATTAAAAAAAACTTCAAACATTAAAAACATTGTTGACACGTTGTTCTCCCTCTGCAGTCGGAGGCATTGTGCCTCTGAATACCCAATGCCAGGAATTGAGAGTGGGGACTGGGCTGTCACATTCTGACTGGCCACTGTGAGAGCTGAATATTGGACGAGGTGGACCTTTGGCCTGGTCCGCCATTGCTCTGCTTATGTGTCTGAAGCTAGCCTAATATCCCAAAGCAGTGGTACCTATTTATCTGCTTGCACTTGCGTGCTTTCGAACTGCTAGGTTGGCAGGAGCTGGGACAGAGCAACAGGAGCTCACTCCATTGTGGGGATTTGAACCGTCAAGCTTCTGATCAGCAAGCAGCATTTCCATGCGCTGTGGCTTTCATGACGATGTCCAATTGCGCCAGAAGCCCAGAAAGCTGCCTGTGGACAAATCCCGGCTCCCTCGGCCTGAAAGTGAGATAAATGCCGTACCCCATGGTCGCCTTTGACTGGACTCAACCATCCAAGAGTCCTTTACCTTACCTTTACCTAACATCCTGTGTAATTCTGGTTGTTGTTGTTGTTGTTGTTGTTGTTGTTGTTGTTGTTGTTGTTTAACTAGGACATATGGTGAAGTAGGATGACTAAGGTGCAAATTCCAATCTCTGAAAATTCTGCTTGGGAGTTGTCCATCTCTTAATAAGTCAAGTGGTGCCATTTGTGACAACAGCAAAAGCAGAGGTGTAGCATGGGGGGCCAGAAGGCCCATGGCCCCAGGCATACATTTTTGAAGGGGCACAGACAGATGCCCCCACAACAGGCAGTGTCAGGGACTGGGCAGAGGAGTGGTGGAGACTGCCTCCCCATCCTGACTCTTCCAGGGAGGAGGAAGAGGAAAACAGTATAGATTTACAACAGGGATTTGAGGGAGGCCACAGCTCAGAGGCAGATGAGGGGGAAAGTTGGGAAATCATGGGAGAACCAGAACAACAACTGGCTGACAGGTTGTCATAAGAAAGCATTCCAGACCCTCCATCTCCCAGAACCCAGCGAGTCTTAAAAGTAGGAGAGCAAAGAGCTCAAAGATACAGGGCATGTAGCAGCACCTGTAGAGGAGATGATATGATGACAAATGAGGAAATGGGAAAGACGGTGTGTGGAGATCCACTCAGGACAATGCCACTATCCAAGAGGTTGGGTCCTATAGCCTCTCTGTGTAAAGTTTGAAATAAAACAGGATGGTAAGGAACTTTTCCTTGTCGTTATACTTTCTTGGGCAACTAGCCGGGAGCCACTGACAGCATCCTGACAGGCACAGAGCCCTGGCAGCTGAGGTGTGGCAGCAGGTGAGTTGTTTTGGTGGCAGGTGGATGGAGGCAGTGGGCAAAGAGCCTGTTGGAGGCGGGCTCCGTTCAACCTCCATGCAGACTCAGCTCATGACCCCCTGGTGCAACCCTCACCCCAGCTGCCCAGTCCACCAGGGAGTGCAACACTTGTCCTACCCCGGACATGTGCAACCCATGTTATGCCACTGGGCAAGAGGGAATGTCCAAAGGGTAATTTTCAAGGATGGCTAACAGATTAGCCCCTTCTCGGTTTGCTTGTCAACATTGTTTATCAGAGGGACTTTAAGGCAGAGGGAGTGTCCTAGGATGTTGCTTCAAAGTGCTCTTCAAAGCAACCATGATCATAAATTGGCTTTGTCTGCACCAGCAACTTGCCCTCCTCCCCAAACCTCACTTAAAGAGATGTACACATTTTGAATGTGTAAAAAAGCATGGCGCTTCTTTACGTGGACATGCTGAAAATTGGCACCTATTATGTGGGACAATGGGACGCGGGTGGCGCTGTGGGTTAAACCACAGAGCCTAGGACTTGCCGATCGCATGGTCGGCGGTTCGAATCCCTGCGGCGGGGTGCGCTCCTGTTGCTCGGTCCCAGCGCCTGCCAACCTAGCAGTTCTAAAGCACTCCTGGACGCAAGTAGATAAATAGGGACCGCTTACTAGCAGAAAGGTAAACGGCATTTCCGTGTGTGGCTCTGGCTCTCCAGAGCAGCTTCGTCACACTGGCCACGTGACCCGGAAGTGTCTGTGGACAGCGCTGGCTCCCAACCTCTAGAGTGATATGAGCGCACAACCCTAGAGTCTGTCAAGACTGGCCCGTACGGGCAGGGGTACCTTTATGTGGGACAATGGAGACAAATGACTTTTGAGAATTTCCTTTTATACCAGGCCCAGCTCCTGAGCAGACTGAAGCAGAGTGGCAGGAAAATGAAAACAATTTGTATTCAACAGTAACTGGTTGTTTTGTCACTCAAGCCTCACCCAGAACAATTTTACAGTGATAAAATGGTAATATGTCCTACTTTCTAATCCAGCCCTCTATTTCTGGTGTGGGGAAGCTTTGGGCCTCCATATGCTGCTGAACTACAACTCCCAAATTCTACTTTGGCAACATACGGAGGGCCAAAGGGTATCCACGCCTGCTCTGGAATAAAAACTGAAGAGAAGAACTGCTCATTTACAGAAACTGCACCTCAATAAATCATTGTAAAATAATATTGTCACTTCATAACAATCATTAACTTAAAAAAATAGAATAAGTATCAGGTCATTGAAATATTGTTTTTTTTTCCCCTAGCTGTAATAAGTTAATGTTTTTTGTTTTGTTTTTTCAAATCACGGCCATTATTTGCCAGTTGACCAAATATATTTAACCGGTCAAATACCAGTTAACTACTTGTTGTGAGTCTTTTTCTTGTAGTATCTTCATGTGACAGATTAATGGGAGATAAAGCACTATACTGCTCCTAGTAAACTGCATCTTGTCACATGTTGTTGTTGTTGTTGTTTAGTCGTTTAGTCGTGTCCGACTCTTCGTGACCCCATGGACCAGAGCACGCCAGGCACTTCTGTCTTCCACTGCCTCCCACAGTTTGGTCAAACTCATGCTGTTAGCTTTGAGAACACTATCCAGCCATCTCATCCTCTGTCGTCCCCTTTTCCTTGTGCCCTCCATCTTTCCCAACATCAGGGTCTTTTCCATGGAGTCTTCTCTTCTCATGAGGTGGCCAAAGCATTGGAGCCTCAGCTTCAAGATTTGTCCTTCCAGTGAGCACTCAGGGCTGATTTCCTTAAGAATGGATAGGATCTTATCACATACCCTCCAACATTTCTCTGATGAAACTAGGGATGTCCTATTCCATTATTATTATTATTATTATTATTATTATTATTATTATTATTCCCCACCCATCTGATTGGGTTGCCCCAGCCACTCTGGGAGGCTTCCAACTTATATAAAAACATAATAAAACATCAATCATAAAAAATCCCTTATGCATGGCTGCCTTCAGATGTCTTCTAAAGGGTATACAGTTACTTACCTCTTCGGCTTGGAGGTTGCATGACTCAAAACACTCCAACGAA
The DNA here is from genome assembly GCF_965153285.1 of Podarcis tiliguerta. Lineage (NCBI taxonomy): Eukaryota > Metazoa > Chordata > Lepidosauria > Squamata > Lacertidae > Podarcis > Podarcis tiliguerta. The sequence goes on along the minus strand of NC_139538.1, from coordinate 75,838,755 downwards.
AGCAGGGACGTACTACCATACCCTCCAATATTTATCTGATGAAAATAAGGATGTCCTAAGGAAAAACGGGACATTCTGGGATCAAACCACAAACCGGGATGAATTCTGTAAATGTGGGACTGTCCCTGGAAAACAGGGACACATGGAGGGTCTGCTATCATCCTATCATTCAGGTGGGATGGCCAGAGGGAGAGGAGAAGAAGAAGAGGAGGAGGAGGAGGAGGAGGAGGAGGAGGAGGAGGAGGAGGAGGCTGCCTCACCTCAAGCCATTAAGGCTTTAAAAGTTCATTTTGACCTTCCCTGCCCACTTGACTTTCCAACAGCATCACATTGGAAAATACGATTCAGTCGCAGAACAAGGAGAACTACAGAGGTATGAGGAATAATTTTAGAGTAATAACATAATAGTGTTCCATCTTTTGATGTAGCTTTGCTGTCATTTTTAAACTTTGATTATGCTTTTTCTTGCTTTTAAAATATCTCAATTTCACTTGGCAAGCAGAATCTGATAACTTGATTTTCCGCCGTCTTGGATCTATAACTTAATTCTGTCACTGCATGCTGGTGCCTGCCTGTGCTCATCTGTTCAATTGCTTCTTGGTATGCAGTCCTAAGTGCAGGCAGAGAATAAAGTGTGACATAGGCAGGGAAGCTTGTGGTTGAATACAAGAACCGAAATGTAGCTTAACACAGAGACTTGGGGTCCTTTGATTCAAGCACTGCTTTCGCCCTCCCCAAATGGTTAAAATCTGCTTGGGATGCACTAGATTTAGAAATCAAGTGCAGAAGAACCTTCCAAGCAGATCTGAGAAAATTGGCAGGCTCCTATGGGAAGCAATGATCCTTTCATGACCCTGGAGTCAAATTATTAAGGCTTTAAAAGTAATAATCAGAACTTAGAATTGTGCACCAAAACTGAGAGTCTGTCGCACCAGGAAGCTCCAGGCACACCCTGCTAATAGATAAAGCAGATAAAACTTTTATTTCTGCGTAATCAGACAAATAGGTTGTCCATTCAGACAGCATGTATGACTTTGTGCATGATCTCCTGGTCACCTTTCCCCCATTACAATGATATGCTCTCTTTCTTGCGTGATCTCTCTCTCTCTCTATATATACAAAATAACATATACATTTGGCAACTAGCAAGGAACAAACATCCAGATAACACATCTCAAGTAAACAACAGAAGGAGAAAAGTGTGTTTTGCCTTTCCCCAATGATGTGCTGCAAATGGAAGGATGGGCTTTGAGGGGGATTGCAAGTGGAAGGGAGAAAATGCAAATAGAGGAGGAAAAAGTAATACGGAGCTCATAAAACAGCCGCGCCGCAGACTTGAATTTTGGAACTGCTTTGCCTAAAATTTCATGCATTTGTCACTACAGGCATGCTTTGCATATTTTTCTCCTTTGAGTCATCTGTCAGACCATGGATTTGCTGCCAAGACAGCAGCACTGTGCTCTAAATCTTGGCAGGACTTTACAAGAAAAGCCAAGCGCTCTAGCTTCCTAGGGCATTTTCTGGCCTACAAGTCATGATGAAAGGGGAAAGGTGGTTTGGGTTAGGAAAGGCAACCCACGACCTGCTAGCTTCTTTTTTGACTGCTACACAGGGATGCTGGATTGCATGGCTTTGCGGCTGGTACCTGAACCTCCAAAAGAGAAGCACATTATTGTTGACAGAGGCAGAAGGAGTTTGCTTGGCTGAGTCGCATCAGCCATTGGAAGGCCCCAATGAAAGCAGGAATCATTCTTATTTAAAAGTACGGTTGATGGAAACTTATGCAAAGGCTACATGGAGCATGGCAGCTTTGCTTGGCACAATCTAGCCAATTCCATGCACTTTTATACTGCAGTTCTATACTTGGAAAGCCACTTCCGAGCTGGAGAGGAGGTGGGGTTGTGGGATTCATGCCCCCCCCCCCTGCATGACTGAGGGAATCCTTGGCCACGTCATCCCCCTTGCCAGCCAATTGGCTGGCTTGGGAGGCGTGGTCCACGCTATTTAGGGCTGGCACGGCCAAGGATCTTCCTCTTTCAGCGCCTCAGCTGCTCCATTCCCCCCCTACTCCACCCTTTAGGTCTGGCTTTCTGACTTTGCTATGGACCTCAGTTGGTCGCAGTTAAGGGGCCTGGTAGGAATTTTTTCCACTTGGCAAATTGGCTCCAGCCACTTGGTTTTTCACCTACCTCATAGCAAATCGTCATAACTTCCTTGGCATTGGCAGCTAGGCATTGGTAAGGGTATTGTTATGTAGATGAGGGGGGGGGAGGAAGCACCATCACCTCCCCCATATCAAAGGGTAGTCTGGTAAAGGATTCCGGGGTGTGTGGCCCTGTCCGAAGCCTATGGAGGTGTGGGCCTAAGGCACACCCCCGAGCGGTGACCCTGGGGGAGCTCCTAGTTGATGTGCATCAGCAGGACTCCCCCTACTGGTGGTTAACCCTTCCCGGTCTTCAAGCAATCACGCTGAAGCCGGATAGTCGGTAGGACCAATGCCTAAGCCAATACCGCTCATTCATAGCTGTCAAGCATCCCTTATTTGAAGGGACAGTCCCTTATTCCAGCGCTATGTCCCGCTGCTGTCCCTTATTGATGGATGTCCCTTAAATGCCCCTTAAATGATGTCCCTTAAATGTCAAAGGAAGCAGCTCCTCTCCCTCCCTCCCTGCCGACCAGGGAGGAGGGAGGCTCCAACTGTGTTGCTTGGCTGTGTTGCTCACCCAATAAGAAGTCTAAGAACGACTGGGGGGTGAAGCTTGCATGCCTTGTGCTGATCAAATCGGCTGCGTTGCCTGGGGACTCGCCTTTGCTCAGTGCTTCCCACCGGAGAGGTGACAGTGGTTTTCCTTGAGGCTTCATTTGGCTGCTGGCTGGGCTTTCTGCCTTTGGCTCAGAGGGGCTCAGAAGTTGAACATACCTGTGCTGAGTGCTCGGATCGGAATCGGATGGATACGTCATCGACAGCCCACTCACCCTTGCCGGCGAAAAGGTCTGTCTGGAGCGGGGCCACATGGTGGGGGGAAAGGAAAGGAGATCTCGGACTTCCGGAGGCGGCGCGACCGGTAATGGCTGCCTTCTCCGAGTAAGGAGAAGGGAGCTCCGCTGTAAACGGGTCGTCCGCTACGGCGAAGCGGAGACCCATTCAGGAAAACCACAGGTGGCAGAAGCCTGTGGTCTCGGGACCCGGCGGGCGCCAGAAGCAGCCCCCAAAACGCTGAAGGGACCCCGTAAGGGGCTCCGGATCGCGGAGGGGGTAGCGGCGCTGTGGGTCGTTGCGCAAACAGCGAAGTGAAGCCGCGTTGCTGTGGCCGGTCAGCGCTGTCCTTTCTTCCTGCAACTTTTCTGAACTTTGGAAACTACAACCCGTGAGTAAATTTGGACATTGAAAACTTTCTGAAACTTTTGTCAACTTTCTGAAACTTTTTGAGAACTTTCTGAAACTTTTAAAACTTTTTTAAAAAAAAGTTGAAATCTGGCTGAAAACGGAGTGAGGATAAGCAGGAAGCCCATCTCCCGCTATACTGAACTTTAAGCAAAGAGCAGGAGGAGTGGAGACAAAAAGTTATGCGTTAACTAAATGCTGGCACCCTGTTAAAGCAGTTTTCTGAGTGAAAGACTTTGAGCTATTGACTTTTGCTGGTCATATTGGGGGTGCATTGATATCCTTCTTCTGTGGCACCAGTGGATTACAAAATAAATAAGAATCTCTGGTGCTGGAGCTGCCTGGATGAACACCAGTTTGCAACTTTGGATACATTGAATTCAGGTTTTGAAACATTCTGAGCTGGAACTGGATACTTTGAAACTGTTGCAGTCAAGGCACTGTAAGAAACACTGTTTTGCTTTAAGTTTTACTCTGCTAAAAATAATACATTGTGGAGGCGATGGACATGGATTTAAATTTATAAGTTTAACTTGGATTTGATCTTTTCCCTGAAGACGTATTGGATTTGATCTTTTCCCTGAAGACGTATTAAGCTCCCTCTAGAGGATTTTGGATTTACAGCAGTGACTTTGTTTTACTTTCCCTTTCCCGGCCTCTGTTTGACTATTGTATCTGGGACTCTGCTTTCTCATGGGAACAACTTGGATTGACCTTGGATTACAGATAACTTTGGAATGAGTGGCGCAAGGAGAAGAGGAAGGACCAAACAAACAACTCTAACTTTATCTGCAGCCTCACAGCGTAGATCTTCTGTGCCGGCCTTGCCTTCCACTTTGCCTCCAGACATAGAGGCGGCCTCCCTAATACAGGCAGGGGAGGGTGAGACAGAGGAGCTGCACCTGGGAGATATGGCTTCAGGGACAAGTAGCTCTGTCTTGGAGAAAATTTTGGAGAAACTGGAGGCTCTGGACAAGAAGGCTGATTTGCATACAGCTAAAATTGAACAGAACACAGAAAGCTTGAATAAGCTGACTGGACAAGTTGCACAGAATGCCCAGTCTATTGGAGAATTAAAGGAGGCTGTAGGTGAAAATCGTAAACTGGCTGAAGATACTAGTCAAAGACTGGAAGAACTTGAGAAAGAAGTAAGACCACTCAGCAAACAAGTTGGAGAACATCAGACTTACTTTTCGATGACAGAACTGCGAAACAGGGAGACCAACTTGAGGATACGGTCAATACCAGAGGTGGAAGAAGATAATTTTATTGAATTTCTAACTAAGGAATTTGCCAAGTTTTGGAAGTTAGAGGAAAAAGACTTTAAAATCGTATCTGCTTTCAGGCTTGGCAGAGTCAGAAGGACAGAGAAGCCCAGAGATTGTTTGATAACACTGAGATCAAAGGAGGAAAGGGACAAGATTTTGGGCCTGCACTACGAAAAGTCACTAGGCATTTTGGGCAAGAAAATTGAAATCTACAAGGACATTCCTAAGCAGTTGCTGGACCTTAGATCTAACTACACGGAATTGGCAAGACTGTTGAGAAGCAACGCAATTATCTTCAGGTGGGAGTTTCCACAAGGATTATCCTTTACCTACAGAGGGAGAAAGATCAAAATCAAAACAGTGGAAGATAGAGACAAGTTTTTGGGAGCACACGGAGAAGACCTCCACAAAGGACTTGGATTGCCAGCGCCAGAACTTCCAGGGGAGCCCGCCCCCTCGGATCCTCAAGGACCGGAGAACAAGGTACCACCCCAGAAAGAATAACCAGACCTATCCAGGATGTCTCTGCAGCTTTTGAGCTGGAACATAAATGGCTGTAACAGTCCTGAAAAAAGGTCTAAAATTTTTCATATTTTAAAAAAGGAACAATTGGACATTATATGCTTACAAGAAACACATGTGATTAGGCTCCATAGAAAGGTGTTAATAAATAAAAGGCTTGGTCAAGAATTTATATCATCGGATACAGTTAAAAAGAGAGGTGTAGTGATCTATGCAAAAGAGAGCCTTTCACCAAAATTTCTTTTTAAAGATGAAAGTGGAAGAATCCTCGCAATAGAAGTACAGTATCAAGGAGAAAAAATTTTGATATTAGGAATTTATGCTCCAAATGAAGGTAAATCGGATTTTTATAAGAAGTTGCACGAGACCATGCTGGATTATCTGGATTACAACAACGTCATCATGATGGGGGACATGAACGGGGTCGCATCAACAAATATGGATAAGTCACAGAACCAGAACATTACTAAAGAGGGAAGACTACCTAAGACCTTTTTTGAAATGACTGACAATATGGACTGGGTTGACATCTGGAGAGTTAGAAACCCCTTGGGAAGAGAAGGAACATTCTTTTCTGAAGCTCAACTGACTTGGACACGAATCGACCAAATATGGATAACTAGAAGTCTGGCACCTAAGGTGAGGAAGGTGAAAATCTGCCCTAAAACATGCTCCGACCATAACGCCTTGAGAATGGATATGACATTGATCCCAACCGGCTCCTTTAGATGGAAGATGAATGATGGCCTGTTTAGAGACCAAAGAATTGTAAAGAAGGCCCAAAAAACTTTAAAGGACTATTTTGAGATTAATTTGAACACTACGGTGGAAAAAAGAACTATCTGGGATGCAAGTAAAGCTGTGATGAGAGGGTTCTTGATTCAACAGAATTCTTTAAAGAAAAGACTGCAAAATGAAAAGAAAGATAAAATTCTGGAAAGTATCAAAGAGTTGGAGAAGAAGTTAAGATCTAACCCGAAGTCCCAACCGATTCTGAGAGAAATTAAACTTTATCAGGCACAATATTCCAAACTGATAAATCAGGAAATAGAATGGAAGATTAAAATAATGAAACAAAAAACTTTTGAATCGGCAAATAAATGTGGGAAACTGCTAGCCTGGCAGTTGAAAAGGAGACAAAGATTAAATACAGTAACAAACTTAGAGGTTGAAGGAAGGAACATTCAGAACCCGGGAGAGATTAGAAAGTGCTTCCAGAGGTATTTTAAAAAGTTATACACTCAAGGGCCACAAGATGAAATAGAGATTACACAATTTTTGGAGAGAAATGGATTAGTAAAGCTGTCAGAAGAAAATAGAATAATTTTGAATGGCAAAATAACACGACAAGAGATTGAACAGGCCATCCAGAGTCTGAAACAGGGCAAATCACCAGGGCCAGATGGACTGACCTCTAACTACTATAAGACATTGAAGGATTATTTGATACAACCTTTGTTGGAGGTCAGTAATGAAATAATGGAGGGGAAGAAGGCGCCTGAATCGTGGAAAGAAGCATTTATCACATTGATTCCAAAGTCAGAAACTGAAAAGACACAACTCAAGAACTACCGTCCCATCTCCCTTTTAAATGTGGATTACAAAATATTTGCAGATGTTTTGGCACGAAGATTTAAGAAAGTTTTAAGTGAGATAATCCATAAAGACCAGGCAGGCTTTCTCCCGGGCAGACATATGTTTACTAACACGAGGAACATTATAGACATATTGGAACTTTTACAAACAAACATAAACACTAAAGCAGTTTTAATTTTTATAGACGCGGAGAAAGCCTTCGACAACATATCTTGGAAATTTATGAAGGGGAATTTAAAAGAAATGGGAGTGGGACGGGGGTTTGAGAACGGGATTGAGGCAATATATTCAGAACAAAAGGCTAAACTGATAGTTAACAATGTGGTTACAGAAGAGTTTAAAATTGAAAAAGGTACACGACAAGGCTGCCCGATTTCCCCATTACTGTTTATTTCGGTTCTGGAAGTGCTCCTGAATATGATTAGGGGGGACCGGTTGGTGGAAGGGATTCAGGTCGGAGCGAAACAATATAAACTTAAAGCTTTTGCAGATGACCTAGTTCTGACATTACAGGAGCCGGAGTCTAGTTTGAAAAGAGTACTACAACTGATTCAAAACTTTGGTCGAGTGGCAGGATTTAAGTTAAACAAGCAAAAAACTAAAGTTTTGGGGAAAAACTTGACAGATACTGAGTTGGAACAGCTTCAGAAAGAGACAGAACTAAATGTGGTTAAAAAAGTTAAATACCTAGGGGTAAACATAACAGCAAAAAATCTGAGTTTATTTAAAGATAATTATGAAAAATGCTGGTCAGAGATTAAGAGAGACTTGGATAGTTGGTCAAGACTAAATCTTTCTTTGTTAGGCCGAATAGCTGCCATCAAGATGAATGTATTGCTAAAAATGTTATTTTTGTTTCAGACACTGCAGATTGTAGACAAGACAGAGTGCTTTCGGAAGTGGCAGAAAGATATTTCTAAATTTGTCTGGCAGGGCAAAAAGCCCAGAATCAAATTTAAAATATTAACAGATGCGAAAGAAAGAGGGGGCTTTGCCCTGCCAGATTTAAGGTTGTATTATGAAGCTGCAGCTTTCTGCTGGTTAAAAGATTGGTTACTTCTTGAAGATACGGATGTCTTGGATTTGGAAGGTTTTAATAATGCGTTTGGATGGCATGCATATCTATGGTATGATAAAGCTAAGATAAATAAGGCCTTCAAGAACCATATTGTCAGAAAATCAGTTTTTAATGTCTGGACAAAATATAAAGACTTACTGGAGAATAAAACTCCGAGGTGGCTGTCACCCCTGGAGGCTAAGGCTTGGAAAAGAGCCAATATGGAGGCCAACTGGCCAAAATATTGGGAGATAATAGAAAAGGATGGTGACAACTGGAAATTGCAGAGTTTAGAAAAGATGAGAGACAAAGTGCGAGACTGGTTACAATATGCTCAGATTAAAGAAGTGTTTAAAAATGACAAAAAGCTAGGATTCCAAGTGGAAAAGTCAAAGTTAGAAACTGAACTGTTAGAACCTAAGACTAAGGTACTTTCAAGAATGTATAACTTGCTGCTGAAATGGAACACACATGACGAAATGGTAAAATCAACAATGATAAAATGGGCGCAGGATATTGGGTATAATATTATGTTTGAAGATTGGGAAAGGTTGTGGACCTCTGGGCTGAACTTCACTGCATGTAATGCGTTGAAGGAAAATGTGATGAAAATGATGTATAGATGGTACATGACCCCTGTTAAACTGGCTAAAATATACCATTCGTCTGATAGCAAATGTTGGAAATGTAAGGAAAATGAAGGAACTTTTTTTCACCTCTGGTGGACCTGCCCTAGAGTGAAGGCCTTTTGGGAGAAGATATATAATGAATTAAAAAAGGTGTTTAAATACACCTTTACTAAGAAACCAGAGGCCTTTCTCCTGGGTATTGTCGGCCAGAGTGTGTTAAAAAAGGACAGAACATTCTTTATGTACGCAACAACAGCAGCAAGAATATTAATTGCCAAGAATTGGAAAACTCAGGAGCTACCCACTGTGGAAGAATGGCAGATGCAACTGATGGACTATATGCAATTAGCCGAGATGACCGGCAGAATTCGAGACCAGGGAGAAGAAAGGATGGAAGAAGATTGGAGGGAATTTAAGATTTATTTACAAAAATATTGTAATTTGGCTGAGTGTTGAATTGGATGCCAGTGCAGATAATTGTCTACCATTAAATTAGATTTAAGGTTGAATTATATGTCAAACCAAATTAAGATTATTAATTAAGATGAGTTAAATGATAATTTGTTTGAAATTAATTTAATAATGATGTAAGTGTATGCGGGAGGTGTGGGGGAGTCCCATGTAACAACTGAGAGATGTTAAATGGACAATGACAAGTTGTGCTTATCTAATATATGCTTTATTTGAAAACTTCAATAAATATATTATAAAAAAAAAAAAGGAAAGGAGATCTCATGGGGGGGGCTTTTGAATTTGTTTTGGAGGCTCCTTCTATTGACTTATGGGGGGAAAGAAAGGAGCTGGTTGACTAAAATGGTGGGTGACTGGCGATCTCGTGACAAGGGGGGGAGGCTGTGTGTGTGGCTAATTAATGCAAGCTGAGGGGGTTTTTGAATGCTGGGTACCATTTTGTTGCACGTGCTGCTGCAAACTTTGCAGTGCAAAGCCAGGCCGGGGAGCCATCTTAAGTTGAGGATGCATAGGCCTTGTAGTGCCTGTGATTCAGATTCTATTCAGTTGAACCTCTGGTTACAAAGTTGGTTGGACAGTGTTCTCGAAGCTACCAGCATGAGTTTGACCAGACTGCAGGAGGACCGGAAGACTGGAGTGCCTGGAACAGGTGAGGCTGCAGGTCCCTTATTTTGGCTGCTGATCCCTTAGTTTCAAGGCTGCTGGTCCCTTATTTTCAAATCTGTAAGCTGACAGCTATGTGCTCATTAACTGTAACCAATAAAGTTGTGGCCATTTTTCGCCCATTAACCTAAAATACTGGCGTCGTGTGTTTTTATTTCCGATGGGGGGAGGCGGGAACTCGCCATGCAAGTAAGCCTCAGTGAGTACAGCAGGACTTACTTCCAGGCATCCACCCCTTAAGTCCCCCGGATTTAACTTTAAAAGGTACCTGCCCCCTATATGGCCCCTTGTTAACATTAACCTGCCCCACAATTAATGGTAGAAGAATTGCTGGTGTTGTCGGTTGAGGGCAGACTCTAAAGTGTCATTAAATCAAATGAAAGCAGAAGAACCCATGAAGGCATAATAGCGTTTGCAGAACCATCATTTACACAAGCTCTTTCCATCATTAACTTTTAGTGAGTGCATGACAGCATTTTTACTTTCTTTTTTAAAAAAAATAGAGAGATCCTTTGGCCTGGGTGAACCGTACTAAATAACATTTAAATCTCTGGTTTGGCTTTCTGTGGCATTTGATTTGTTTTCTTTCTCTCACTCGCTCTCTCTTAAAAACAAAACAAAAAAACCCTGCCGTGTACTAACTCTTTCCTTGCTTCCGAACAGTAACGATGACTTTGCTGCGTGAACTCTGAAACTCATTAACGGGAAAAGCATCGGCTTTAAGCAAATGTCACATCACATTAGCATGATGCATAGGGTGTCGTAAGGAGCTCTTAACTAGCCCTGTGCAGGGAGGCAAGAGTCGAAAATTCTTCCTTGATGCATCATGAAGATGTTGTGATGACGCTGATTATACCTGTCCGTGTTTGCTTTGATTGATAGCTGGAGCATTTATTTAGTATTCCGCACACAGTGAGCCTTCGTTGGCAATAAAAGGACAGTGAACAAAAGGATTCATAAGCAGTGGAAAGAAATTACAATAAATGGAAGCACTATTAACATGAGGAACGGCACTAGCACCATCAGCTAACAGTTTTTGGTCTTTACCTGTATGCTATTGTCATTGTTTTATCAAATGTAACACAGGATTTTCCAAGTGCTTGGTTCAGCTAAACAAAGCTCCTGGGGTTAAAATCGTTACTAGGATTGGAATATCATTTGTTGTTTAAGGGTGAATTCTGGACATAATGGAGAAGTAAAATATTTGGAGTCGGCCACGACTGGACCTAATGGTCAGGAGTCCCTTTACCTTTACCTTATAGCAACAGGCAAGGCAGAATCAAGGTCAGGACCCTGGACAGAGCACTAGGAAAGGGGAACTGTTGCTTCAGAGTCTGCCAAAGCCATGCCTTCTGATCCAGAAAGGCCTAATAGGGGAGACAGAAATACCGCTGTGGGGAGCGGGGCAAACATCTCCATCTGCTGGCTGAGAAAACAAGCCTCAGCTCCTTTACAATGTCTCATTGCAGGTTCTAGGGCCCAATGGGAAGTATTAAGTTCTGGAATTGACATTACAGATAGTCCAGCCTGACCACAAATGTTCAGCTAGAGGATATGTTATATTCACTTCTGAACAGATACATATTCAGATACAGGGATCTATTATACAATATAGATATTATAATCATTAAATGAGCAAAACCTCCTATCAATAGATGGCACTGTCATCTTCTATATCTGTCTTCTCCTCTTGCTATTCTGTCTTTGGGGACATTTCTTTAAAAAGTCAAATCTATGATGGATGGCTATGCCGCAAGGATAGCTTGCAAGTCATTTTTAAAGTTTGTCCCTCTTGTAGAAATATTTTCACTCCTGGTACTGGCAGAATTCGTTGCTGCTGCGGTAAAATTATGTCTTTGGCACTTAATGCCAAAAATAGGCTTCTGAGTGGCTTATAAAGTATGAAACCCAGTTGCACAGTCATTAAAATGCAAACAGTAAATCTTTGGCATTCAAATTCGGCAGAGCGAGTTGGTCCCCTCGGGCAGCTGATTTGGGGTGTCATCGTGAAAGGGCAGTAAACATTTGTTTATTTTTGCATTTGATTGCCAGGTTTGAGATTTTCTGGTGCCAAAATTATGTGGCTCACGTTGGTGTCGTGGATGGGCCACAGACAGCCATGTGAGCTGAGCCAGGAGCCATGGGATCAGCCAGGAGTCAGGACCAAAGAGTAAGATTGCATTCAGGCAGCCCTTTTCCCCATTTCCTAATTTTTCCTTACCTGATAATCTGTGGGGGGTTTTATGCGATATTTCACATGACATAAAATACACTTCTAGAAATCTAACAGAATCTAGCAGAGGTTTAGTGTTCATTTCCCTGTTGTTTCGGGGGGGGGATGTTTGCAACCCTGACAACCTGGAAAATGGTAAATTGTAATAATAATGATGATAATGATAATAATTTATTTATACCAGCCACACTGGGCGGCTCCCAACAGAATATTAAAAACACAAGAGTACACCAAACATTAAAAACTTCCCTAAAGAGGGCTGCCTTCAGATGTCTTCTAAAAGTCAGATATTTGTTTATTTCCTTGACATCTGATGGGAGGATGTTGCACCGGGGGGGCGCCACTACCAATAAGGCCCTCTGCCTGGTTCCCTGCAATCTCACTTCTCGCATTGAGGGAGCAGCCAGAAGGACCTCGGAGCTGAAACTCAGTGTCCGGGATGAAAGATGAGGGTGGAGACGCTCCTTCAGGTATATTGGGCCGAGGCCATTTAGGGCTTTAAAGGTCAGCACCAACACTTTGAATTGTGCTTGGAAACATATTGGGAGCTGATGTAGGTCTTGTAATTTTCTTGGTGCTTTCGTGGGTGGCAACACCAAGGCGCACCATTCCCCTACCCTGAAGTTACCAAACTGTCAGAAGCTACTTGATCTGTGTGATCCATTGAAGTTTGAGTGGAAGCTTCCCAGTGACATATCTTCAGGCATTGGACTAACTTCTACCCAGGCTGGTCATCGGATCCTTCTGGACAAGAGGACTTTCTGTTGCAGTTAAGCCTTACTTAAGTAACATTTTTCTGAGCTGTGATATGTTCCTGTATTCTTGAATATTCTTCAGTCCTGGCTTCTGGTTATAATGCTGATACTTCTGTCCAGGTTTGTAACATTCTTTTTAAATTGCATTATGGAACTGTGGCTTTTTAAAATGGTTTTTCTGTAACATCATGGTAGAGTTCTTTCCTATCAATGGGCATAATTTGTCACAACAGTAGATGTCATTGAACATGTTGCCACCTTTTATGCACATTTTATGCCATTCTCAATTCATTAGCACCTAAGGGGGAATTTCTCCAAATATACACTTTTTAAAATCCAATTTTACTTAATATACACGATTCTGCAAAGCAAAGAATGCTTCATCCTAGTGCATTTTAGTACACATTAACGCTGAAGAACTGCATTGCAAAATGGAGAGAAATGTGAATTTCAAAGAATGGTTGCGTTTCAGTTTGCTTATTGTTTTGATAAGCGCAAATTAGGTAGGTTAGCCCCCCCCCCCCAAACCAAACTGAATCCTACCAGAAAGATCATGTTTGCAAGAGATCTAGCTCACTATTCAATCAAGAGCAACCTTATGCATCTAGGACTCTGTAAAAAGTGCTTAAAGTTCTTTGGCATCGGTTTTGAGCATTGTATAAAAACCTGACGCAGTCTACTCCAATTTCTTTTCCCTCACCAAGGGAACTGGAAATCCCTGTGCTTGATTCCCCTGATAGTCATAGCCATCACAGGCTTCTTGGAGCCCTGTTTGCATACAACCAGGCAAAACAAATTTGATTTCCATCCCCCTTAAGTGAGTCCAAATGGGAGAAATGAACAAGACAAACAAGGTCATTTCCCTTACACTCTCCCATTATTTAGATTTCATTTTGCTCATGCCACAGCTGATCAATGCCTCGTGGTTTTTGTTTGCCGTTAGACCAAGTAGAGAAGCGATCCGATGATTTCTGTAGTCTATATATAGAATATTGAGGAGAGAAGCATAGGAGGAAGTTGAACAGGAGGCTGCTTCCTTCCAAAGAAGATTAACACCATTGGCTTCTGTGCTGCTGGCTGAACCTCCAGTTCTGCTGCTGGATATTGATATATATCCTTGCTGGCATTAATATTGCTGTTAAGCAATTATTCTCTGGCCACTTTTTGTCCTCCTTCAGGACTGTTTTAGCAAATGGGAGAGAAACAACCATGTCACTTCTGGGTAGAGATGGAAATCTGTTAATTTCTCCGTTTCTTCTTTTTTCCAGTCTCAAATTCAGTTGGCGAACTGCATTGCAAAATTCATAGACGTGAATATTTCAAAGGATGATTGTTTCTCAGTTTGCATATTGGTTTGAGAAGTGTAAATTAGGTAGCTTCTCATTAAAATTGTTAAACAAAACTGAATTTCCTACCCGTTTCTACTTTTGACTGGAACCAGCATTCAGTCCAGTGATTGATATATATATATATATAGAGAGAGAGAGAGAGAGAGAGAGAGAGAGAGCAATGAATCAAAATGTTGCAGTAGCAAGCTTTTGCGTTCTCCAAAATTGTTCATCAGGCAAGATGTTACATAAGGCAGGAGTTGAAAAGGATGAGGAAGAATTAAGAAGTACCAAATCATGTGTAATGGAGGACAGAATCACAGAGCTAGGCTCTGGTTAAGCTAAAGGTAAAGGGACCCCTGACCATTAGGTCCAGTCCCAATTACTGGAAATACAACAGCAGTTGTCATTCAGTTTGCAACTGAAGGGTTAATTCTGTTCTCAGTGTTAAGTCTACAGATCTTGGGGTGGGGGCCCATAGTTTAGCAACGGGCAGAGGTAGCACATGCTCTGATTGGCTGTGCAGTTCTGAGGGAGCTTTTCCTCTATATGTTTGGTTGTATGTTTCTCTGCTGTATAGAAGGCCTGAAGTAAGAAAGACAAAACATCTCCGTTCCTTTGTCCTCGCTGTGTTTTTGTTCAGTTTTGCTCAGTAAAGTGTTAGCAGGATTTCTATTCTCTTGGGATTCTGTCTGCATTATTTAACAGACTTTGTTAGCACCAGTGACTAAGGGAGGTTCTGCTTGGCAGGGGGTTGGACTCGATGGCCCTTGTGGTCTCTTCCAACTCTATGACTCTATGACTCTATGATTCTATGATTCTATGATTCTATGAATCTAGGTAGGAAGCTTAAGTTCTGTGCTGAGCTTTGAGTCTGGATGTGCCACAAACTTAACTGGATGTGTGGATCCCTCGGTGAATATTCAATTTACTGCTAACGGCAGTGTTCCATTCTGCTCCACTGCATATTCTGGTTCTGTGGGCAGGCTTCCATGTAATATAATATCACAGGGGGCTGCTTACATAAAACATCATGGTTGTTCTATTAAAAACAGATGGCATCTTCATGGGCTCTCACACTCAGTTTGTTCTGATATCATGATAACCTGGCAAGGGGTTCATGTCACCATTCAACAATTCGTTACCCTTTGTTTGACAATCGTCTAAGAAGAAAACCCAGAGAGGTTTGCATGTATGAGTTCCTGGTTGGTGATCTGCCAGTTGCCTAGAAGCTTTCCTCTTCCAGTTTTCATGTGCCTGTATGATTTTCATGATAAGGTGGGTTCACTGCAATTTATATGCCACCAGAATGACATAATTAGAAGCATAGAAGAAGCAGTTTATACCAAGTCTCCAATCCATTGGCCCATCTAATTCAGCAGGATCTCCACCGATTGTCACAGGTTCTCCAGAGGTTCAGAAAGGAGCATTCCCAGTGGAGATGCTTGGGACTGAGCTTCTGTGGACAAACAATGTGGTCTGCCACTAAGCCAAGGCCCATAGTGATAGAGGGGGGATGTGTTTTGTACTAGAGCAAAGCTTACAAAACATCTGATAGCTGATACATATTTTTGAAAAATAATAAAAATTCTCAATTAAAGTTGGATCACGCTTCAACGTTGTGCGTGGATGAGTAGTTGCCTCAAAAAGGGACTCTATTAATCCAGTTCACTCCCAGTTTAATCCAATCAATTGTTAAATGAATGTACCGATTAAATAAATATGATTTTCTGTTTTACACTTTAAAATAATTAAAATATCCTTAAAATATCAATGACTGGCCTTCTTCTCTTTCCATGGTTCATTTTGAATATGTTAAATCCTTGCATATTGTCTATAAACTAAACCACTCAGTATTCCATTATTACATCAATCAAAACTTATTTACACTGTTGAATTTATCTTAATGCTGCAACATTTTCAAGTGTACACAATTTCCTCCCATATATTCAATAAACATTTTCCAATCTTCTCTAAACGTATGTTCTTCTTGTTCTCTTACGCTATATGTTACATCTGCAAGCTGCACATATTCCATCAACATAAGTTGCCATTCTTCTTTGGTTTGGACCTCGCTCATTTTCCATTTTTGGGCTAACAAAACACAGGCTGCACCTGGGAATTTCTGTCTGAATTATTCCTAACAAAATGGATTCTGGGCTTTTCTTTTGAAAAATACTTTTAAGCATGTTTTTCAATTCATTATGGATTATTTCCCAATACTCTTTTACCCTTTTACAGGTCCACCACACAAAAAGTGCCTTTTTTCATGTAGAAAGCTAATGTATCAGGAAGAAGAGTTGTGCCCACACAAAGAAGACAACTTGAGCCACGACTTTCTTTTCTCATACAAAGGAGCTCTGGTGTGAATCTAGCTGCACTGATGGAAGCAGTTGGTGGCCTCCTCTTCTGATGTGAACAGGGCAAGTCTACCCTGCCATAGCCTTAGGCAGTAACTGACTTGCCTCCATCCTTGCTGGCCACAACCTTGCATGAGCTCATTGCTTACATCATAAAAGCGGTTGATTGTGAGCTATTTTCACTTGATCCCACTGTGTGTACTGTAAGCTTGAGTTCAGTATGGAGATGTGGAGGCTCCAGCTGCTTGATGGGAGATGGGCCTGGTCCCACCTGGAGTTGCCAACGGTTATTTAAAAGAACAGTGGGCTAGTGGCCAAGGAGGATCCTTCACTGTTGGTGGTCTTGAGGAACATAAGGCTGCCAAGTAGGTTCTGAAGCTAAGCAGAAGTGGGACCTTGCTGCTTTTCCATTTGGGGGCTAACAAAACATGGCTGCAGTAGTGGTATACATAAATAACCTTTTTTGACACCTGGGAATTTCAGTCACATTGGCTCCATCCTTGAGCCCTGCCCACAACCCCTGTTCACGTAGCTGTATGTGTGCATCACACAATCCACACCCAATTGAGAACCTCGTAAAAGTTAATCGAATGCACTCTGGATAACTGAACAGAATTGTGGGAGATTGTTCCCCTGAAAAAGTGGCAAAACTCTTCCTCCTCTTCCCCTCCTGTGCTTCTTGCTGTTGCCTGTCCAACAATATTCTGCCTTGATTCTCTGAAGGGAAGGGAAAATGATTTGGTTAAGTGACGGGTCTGCTCCGGGGAAATGCAAATTGACAAGAGATGCAGCCGGATTTGCTCCTAAGGCTGTGTTTTCACTTAGACAACCATCAGAAACCTTCCTGGTCTCCAGAAGAAACAAATTGCTTTGATCTTAAATGCGCCAAATACCATTAGGGTTCTCCCCACTTGCTTAGGAGTTAATCTCGCCAGATAAAGGAGAGCCAGCTCCTTTAGGCAAAGTACAGCTCCAGACTCCATTTTAAGCCCTACAAAATTAATATATTGCTGGTAGCTTTGTATTTTCATTTACGTTGCCTGCACAGTGGCTTTCCGAAATTGGATATTAATGATTTACGCTGTAATTTATGTATGTCCATAAAGCAGAGCTGGAGTAACATTTGAGGAATCAAAATCTTACTCTTGGGCATTTCCAGGGCAATGTATCTAACCATTAACCCTTTCTGAAATTGCTCAAGGGTGTCATTTCCAATTCACATTTATGAATAAAGCAAATGCTCATTAGCTTGTCCTTCATTCTGTTCCAGATTTCTTAAGGGGAGGGGGGGGGGAAACATGCCACACAGCAAGTTTTCTCCTTGAAAGTTCAATATCCACCAGAGCTATTTACAATATAGTGGTTTTTAAAATTACCCAGCACTCATTGGGCAACTCTCTACATTTCACTCAACATGGGACTGCTGCTGAAAACAACATCCATGCGACATGTCCCATCCCAAACCCATGGAACATAGGATCTGCTAACCTCCATTATAATATTGTCATGTTGTGCATTCCCTGCTCCCAAATCATATCACTGATGGAGGTTGGAAGAGGCAGGGAATTGTGCAATTCAACCAAAATAGCAAATGGGCTAAAAATGAGCCTATGAATTTGGACATTGTAATGGTTCTAGGGGTTGCTCGTGCGTAAGCCGGTGCTTATCTCCCCAGCTGGGTGCAAACACCTGGCTGGGTTGCCAAAGTGAACCTTTTCTGTCCGGACAGCCACTCACCCGTGGCTGACTCAATCGCTGGCAGAATCCGTCAGTGGGCGTTTCTTAAACTTCTTCCAGCAAAGAAGCTCTTTGACGCCTAGTCTTCTCCTACTCTCTCTGCACGAAAGCCTTCTGCGCAAGGAGGCCGTGGGCAATGGAGGACCCCTACTCTCCCCGCTGGTCCCCGGCAAGGAGTCATGGGACCGCCTTGCCGCTTCCCCCATCTGCCCCCCTTCTCCACTGGTGCTACACTGATTCTCTTCCCCAGAAGATGGGCTGCTTCTCCTGATCCCTGGACGCTCTCTGTAATCCCTCTGGCTTTTGCTCTCTCCCTCCGGCACTGATGGCAGTTCCCTGACAGACATGTATATTGCTAAAGGGTTTCTGGGAAATGATATATAATGGACAAAAGATGTTTAAAAATACATTTGTTTAAAAAAACAGAAGCCTTTTTGGTAGGTATAACAGGTGAAGAGTTACCAAGAGAAGATAAAATACTTTTTTATGCATGCAGCAACAGCAGCGAGAATGGTACTAGCCCAGAGATGTCCGAAAGGAGAAGTACCAGAAAAAGAAGAATGGCAGGTGACTTCCTCTTAGCTACGTTTTAGTGGAGATCCTCCCATCCTTTTGAACAGCAGAACTTCCAGTAATCTCTTTTTTTTACTTTGCTTCAATCTTCCCACTTACTTGTAAGCAGAAATGTGTCCATCAGTTAATTCTGATGGGACCTGGCTGACCTCCTGAGATGCTTTTCTAACCAATAAACCTCAGTGGTGAGGGCTTAGAACAGCTCTGTATTTTTTTTTTGCTGGAATTTGTCTCTCTCAATCCAAGCTCTAACCAGAGTTGTTTTCAGGCTTTTGGTTTTTCACTTCCCATTTTATGCCAAGACAAAGAATGGAAGCTAGAGAAGAAGAAAATAAAACTGCCTATTTCTTCATCCAGTGTGATTAATCACTTCACTGCTGCTGAACTTTCGGAGACATTCCTGGAAGCAAATGCACAATCCTGTACAGTGTGCTCTTTTGACCTTATCTTAAAAGGGCTGCCCTTTAAGAATGATAGAGACCAAATGGAATGAGTTCAGAGGAGGGTAAGATGGTCAGCAGTATGGAAAATAAGTCCTACATGAAGGAAGGCTGAAGGAGCTATAGAATCATAGAATTGTAAAGTTGGAAGGGACTCCCAGGGTCATCTAGTTCAAACCCCTGGGTAGATGGGTAGGATTATGATAGCACTCTTCAAATAGCTAGAGGTCTGTCATGGAAAAGAGGGCAAAGGCATGTTTTTCTGTGGTCCCAGTAAGGTAAACGTAAAGGAACCTTGGACGGTTAAGTCCAGTCAAAGGCGACTATGGAGTTGCCGCGCTCATCTCACTTTCAGGCTGAGGGAGCTGGCATTTGTCTGCAGACAGCTTTCCAGGTCATGTGGCCAGCATGACTAAACCTTTTCTGGTGCAACAGAATACTGTGATGGAAGCCAGAGCAACAGAAATGCCATTTACCTTCCCACCTCTACGGTACTTATTTATCTACTTGCACTGGTGTGCTTTTGAACTGCTAGGTTGGCAGGAGCTGGGAAAGAGCAATGGGAGCTCACCCTGTCACAGGGATTTGAACCACCGACCTTCTGATCAGCAAGCCCAAGAGACTCAGTAGTTTAGACCACAGCTCCACCTGCTTTGGTTGCAGTAAGCAGAGCTAGATCCAGTGACAGTCAATTTCGCTTGCCCCTTTAGTCATTTCATATCATGAAGCTGCAGTGACACCAGAAGAGCCCTCTCTCAGAAGGTGCACCAGCCGGGGGAGGGGGAGAGAAATATAGATGAAGATTTGTGTATGGAAGTCATGAAGGAAGAGGAAGAGGCACAAGGTATGATGGATATTGGAATGCTAAGTCTAGAAATATGAGTTCCAAGGAAAGACAGGGCCTTTCTTAGAACTAAGGGGGAACAGTTGGAGAAATTATTGAAATTACATAAATTATAGAATGGAAATTGAAATGTGAGTGAGAATGGCTGAGCAAGTGAAGGCTGGGATGCTGCATTTGCAAGAGAACCACAAGGCAAGGACAAAGTAGAAGCAAGTAGGATAAATGGAGGACAGAGCCATCAAAGGGTGAAGGCTGAAGGAAGAAGGAAGAAGGCCATTGTAATATCAGAAGGTTGTTGTTATGCCACACAATTTAGACAGACAAAATAGCTGTTGTTCAGAAATGCTATTGCTGGGTCTTTTCCTTGCCATTGTCGGAACTCCGCTCGGCCAAGCCAATAGGGCCTCATCTTCCTCTGAGCCGAGCCTTTGAAATTGCCTCCGACGTGTTTAATGACCTGAGCCTTTGATAAGGCCTCAAGCACATTCTATCCAGCAGGGTTCCCAGCACAGGGAAGAGATGAGAGGTTTGGCTACATTGTAAAGAGTTTTATTTCTAAACTACGCAGAACAGAAAAGACATCCTCTCTCTATGAAAGCAGAGAGCAACTGAACAAAGGAACAAAGGAAACAGGAAACCATAAACTTCACATCCCGTCTCCCTTTCCTGTGAGACTGCAAGGTCTCTGGAATGTAAACAGAGTCCTGTGACTCCACGCAGCTGCTCAGGGAGAAACAAAAACGAACAGCCATGGCACTTTGATCTCTGCCTAATCTCTGGGTTAAGTGCAATGAATTTATGCAGTGCAACCCATTGCCTACTTGGGTGAGGGGCTTTCCCTCCCTGGAGATTTTCAAGCAGAAGCTGGATAGCCATTAGTTGGGGATGCCACATATTCTCTGCATCTAACCAAAGGGTTGAGCTGCAAGGTTGCATCCATATTTATGATTCTATGACTCCCAACCCAATGGTAATTTCCAGATATGCAGATGGGTACAGAAATATCGTACACCAACACACACAAGCAAAATGCTAACATGCTGCAAGCCAGGAATGAATTTTAAAAAGTAACTCTCCTGAGAGCCATAAGCATCCACCCACAAAGGAGGTGACATCGCTGGAAGATTTACTGCCCTGGCTTTGTCTCATATTCTGACTTCCATGCACCAGGTGTAACCAGATCATTTAGATAAAGCAGAATTCTTTACTCTTTGGAGGGACAGACCTCCCAGGGCTTCACGCTCCCCATCAGGGACCGAGCAGAGGAGGAAGAGTGGTGGAGACCGCCTCCCCATCCTGACTCTTCCAGGGAGGAGAAAGAGGAAAACAGTATAGATTGACAACAAGGGTTTGCAGGAAGTCACAGCTCAGAGGCAGATGCATAGCTG
Source organism: Podarcis tiliguerta (assembly GCF_965153285.1). Taxonomy (NCBI): domain Eukaryota; kingdom Metazoa; phylum Chordata; class Lepidosauria; order Squamata; family Lacertidae; genus Podarcis; species Podarcis tiliguerta. The sequence continues at coordinate 75,817,506 of NC_139538.1, read as the reverse complement.
TCAACGTTTCCCATTTTTTAAGGGAAATTCCCTTATTCCGAATAGGATTTCCCTTTAAAAAGGGGGAAAGTTGATGGGCAGATGAGGGTAAAAGTTGGGAAATCATGGGAAAGGAGGAGCAGACAGAGCCAGAGCAGCAGCTGACCGACACATTGTCACTAGAAAGCAATCCAGACCCACCATCTCCCAGAACTAGGCGAGTCTTCTTCTTCTGAGAGAGGCTATATAACCCAGCCTCTTAGATAATGGCGTTGTCACGAGTGAATCTCCATCTCCCCCCATCTCTCCCACTTCCTCATGCATCATCATCCTAATCTCCTCTATGGGTGCCGCTAAGTGCCCTCTGTCTTTGAGCTCTTTGCTCTCCTACTTTTAAGGCTCGCCTAGTTCTGGGAGATGGTTGGTCTGGAATGCTTTCTAGTGACAATGTGTCAGTCAGCTGCTGAAGTCAGAAGAAGAAGAGGAGGAGGAGGAGGAGGAGGAGTTCGGATTTGATATCCTGCTTTATCACTGCCCTAAGGAGTCTCAAAGCAGTTAACAATCTCCTTTCCCTTCCTCCCCCACAACAAACACTCTGTGAGATGAGTGAGGTTGAGAGACTTCAGAGAAGTGTGACTAGCCCAAGGTCACCTAGCAGCTGCATGTGGAGGAGCGGGGAAGCGAACCCAGTTCACCAGATTACGAGTCTACCACTCTTAACCACTACACCACACTGGCACACTGTAAAGTTTGGAATAAAAAAAAAGGACTGTAAGAAACTTTTCATTGTTTTTATACTTTCCTGGGCATCCAGCTGGGAGCTGCTGACAACACCCTGACAGTACCACTTGTCAAACTGAAGCAGGCCACTGAGCCAGGGTATTGTGAAGAGGCAAGAATAGTTAATTATTGATTTATTATTATTGGAAGTCCATCTTCCCTTCCCTGGCAATAAAAATATGACTAAGTCCACCAGGCCATTTTGACCAAGTCACACCCACCTGCATAAAGGCATGGCTGCACCAACTGAGAGTTTGGCAGTCCCAGCAAAAATCCTGTACACAGTGCTTTGCGAACCCTGCTGGGACTGCCAAACTCACCATTGGTTATTCTTGCCTCTACACAATACCCTGGATCAATGCTCTGCCTCAGGGTCTTCTGAGCTCAGGGTCAGCTGATTGTTGGTCTTACAAGGGGGTTTACACAGAGCCTTACAAGCTTCAGTGACCAGTGACTGGGGCTTGCATAGCTACTCCACTGAACAGACCTTAGTTGGCTACATGGCCACCTATTATCCTAAGTTTAGCCTGTATTACAATATATAATGTTATGCTTTGCTTTGGAGAGAATAAAAGCAGACAGCTAAAGTTTCATGCACAATACCAAAGGCACAGTACCACTGAGCCTAGGGCTTGCCAATCGGAAGGTTGGAGGTTTGAATCCCCGCAACAGGGTGAGCTCCCGTTGCTTGGTCCCAGCTCCTGCCAACCTAGCAGTTCGAAAGCACGTCAAAGCGCAAGTAGATAAATAGGTACCGCTCCGGCGGGAAGGTAAACGGCGTTTCCGTGTGCTGCTCTGGTTTTGCCAGATGCGGCTTGGTCACGCTGGCCACATGACCCGGAAAAACTGTCTGCAGACAAACACCGGCTCCCTTGGCCAGTAAAGCGAGATGAGCGCTGCAACCCCAGAGTTGTTCGTGACTGGACTTAACTGTCAGGGGTCCTTTACCTTTAACAAAGGTGCACAGGGTGCACACAGTTTCACATGACTAGGCCAAGAGAGCTCAGAAGACTCCAGGGTCCTCTATGACCTCTCAAGATCTTGTACAGATCCATCACTGTAATGGGCCAACCCACCAAGGCATTTAAACTGCATCCATCGCCACTCTTTTTATCATTCAGGAGGAGTTTGTATTTTTTGCTGCATCTGTAATTACAAAGCGGAACAGATGGCCGAGGTTTAGTTTAAAGCTGCATGTCCATTCTGATAACGTATGCTGTCCAGTGATTGTTCACAAACGTGGGCCATTTTGTCTCACTTGGGGGAAGGGGAAAAAAGAAAAACGAGTACAAAAATCCTCCTTGTCGGAAGCATCTTTGCCGCATCAGAGATTTACTGCAAGCGGTTTTGCTGCTGCTTGGTATTTTTCAAAGCAATGTCTGATTCCATTTGAGATACTTTAAAATCAATATCAATGATAATTAAATGCCCCAGTTTAAGAATGGGAAATTGATTTTTTTTTTCCTCCCAAAGAAGGAGATTTCAATAAGGTCAGAAAAAAGCAGTGTTTGTTTATGGTTTACAAATGTATCCATCATGATAGCCTACCTGCTAGGAAATCTATTTTTTCATAAGAAAAATGGCATCCAGGAATGTTTATGTGACTGGACCTCACTAAAACCCTGATCTGGAGTGGCAGTTTCCAAGAGAACCACCACTGAAAATGTCTTTTGAGAAGTTGTGGCTGGACTGGGCAATTCTCACCCAGAATGAATCCTCCTGTAGCCCAATGTATGGTCTGGAGGCACATGCTAAGCAGGTCTCGATCTGGTCAGTGCCTGGATAGGTGGACACCTGGGAACTGTGTGTTCCATGATGAGGGAAAGATGGGATATAAATGCAAATTAAATTAAAACATGTACTCAGACAGAGATATGGCTGCTTCAAATTAGGTACATGAAACACCTAGGGAACTGGTCTTCTCAGATTATCTGAGGGCTTCGTGAGAAATTTTGGTTAAACTAGTTCAGGCAGTATGATCTAGATCAGTGTTCTTCAACCTTGGGACTTTGGATATTGTTGGACTTCAATTTCCACCATCCCCAGCCAGCTTAGCCAAGGGTGAGAGAGGATGGTAATCGTAGCCCAACAACATTTGGGGATCCAAGGCTGAAGAACACTGATCTAGAGATCTTCAAAGAGAGGCAGGACAATCATCTGTTGAGGATGCTCAGACTCCAGTCTTCTTAAAGCAAGCAGGATTCTGGAATAGATGACTTACGTGACCCCTTCCAATTCATGATGATCTCCAGAAAAACAGCACACAAAAAGGGGTTGTGATGGCATGGGGAGAACTGATGCAATAGCATGGAAAACCCCCTCACCAATTTCCTCTTGTGTAACAGAACTTTCCTCCCTCTCCTGCCGCCACATGCTCTTTCCCCCACCCCTCTGGAGCAGATTTGAGAGGGGAGTGGGTTACGTGCAGGGAGAAGATGGGGGAAGTTTTGTTGCACAAGTGGAAATCCTTGTACAGACAGAAGAAGGGAGTTTGTTTCAATCCATAAGCAAAGTCAGATGCATCAGACTGGGTAATTCTGCAGCCAAAAACAGACCAAATGACTTCGTTTCCCAATCCCTTGCAAAGATACGCCAAAGTAGGGCAGCTCCACACCATCGCAATTTGGTTCTTCCTTAAAGATGTCAATAAAACTACCGTGGCATTGTTAGATTTTTTTCTCCTCAGACCACAGCTCCTACAGATATGGATTCACTAACTGAACCCTGTGCACTAGCAAATTGACTCCTGCTAGAATATTCTGTGAGTATGCCACCTTCTTCAGCCAACAACAAAATGCTAATAAGGCACTTTACCTGGTGCCAAGCGGAGACAGAAACGTCTGTCCTTATTGGCTCTAATTGGCAATCTTTTGAGCAGCCCTAGTAAGGCGCCAAGGACTGACAGAGCATCATGGGGGCTCTTTTATGGCTGCTGTCCATCCATCTGCACCACAAAATTGTCACTTAAATTGAGACCTTTAATCTCCAAGAGCTGTCATGTCAGATGGGGGACCATGTGCCAAGTCTGAGCCACTTTTTCCAAGGCCTGGAGCTTTTAAAAGTCAACCGTCTTCGGCCAAAGCAAAACTCATTAGCAATTTTAATCCAGGAAAGGACACAGCAAGGAAGTATTTCATCGCACGCAAGAAGGAGCAGAAATTAAAGCACTGAAATGGCTTTTTCCTTTCTTCCAATATTTGTGACCTGACCTGACTGGGAAACTAAGAAGGAGCAGGACATTGGAAGAACCGTTGGTCACTGTTGCAAGTCTCTGGTTTCACCTCTGATTCTCCATCCTCACAGATTCGCCAACTCTACCGCCAACTCTTCCACTTGAGAGGAAGGCCCCAGCATTAGCACTGCTGCTCCTTACCAGTTCTGGGCCTCCAGGTCATGTGTGTTCATTCTTTTCTCTTTTTTGACAAAGTAATAATCATAAATGAATAAGAATAAAAATGTGCACCCCACCACCAAGACCATTCCATTGTAACTATCCAACCTCCCAAAATTTCAACGCCTCTTGCGATGCTTTTACCCCTTTCCGTTTTAACAGTACAAATTCTACAAACACCCTCCACATCTCCTCAAAATCATTTCTCCTGCGTATTCCCCGTCTTGCCTTAATAGCACATGTTAATTTATCATTAATAGCTGTATCCCACACCTCTTTATACCATTCTTCCACTTTATATTCTGCTTGCCCCTTCCACTTCCTAGCTATCATAATTCGTGCAGCTGTCAATAAATTTGTGAGAGAGTCCTTCATAGCCTGCAAACCTTCCACCCCATCGTAAATTGATAATAATGCTACCTCTGGACTTTGGATCAGCTTTAACCCAGTGATTTCCTTAAACACCCTTTGCCAAAAATAATTGTACATATTTACACTACATGTGAACATAATTCCCTGTTTCCTGGCATCCCTTCCAACATAACACTGAATATTCCTTGTTTATTTGATGTAGTCTAACTGGTGTTAAATACCATCTCCAAACTAATTTACTATAATTTCCTTTTATTCCTATAGATAACATTTACAACATACGTTTCTTTTGCGTCCATTCTTGTCTGTGTCTAACAGCGCTGTGATAGGGATGATATGCGTGGGTCCTCACTGTAGATAGTCTTGGGCAGTGCTGAGGAACCTTTGGCCTGCAGCCTGAATGCAGCCCACTCCGTCCCTCTATCCAGCCCTCTGGACTCTGTCCAAGCCACACCCCTCATTGAACCTGCCCTAGGCCCCCCTCTAGTGATTTCGCCTGGCTGTCAACATGTTCTTGAACTGAAATGATAACTCTTGCTCAATTGGACAGAGGAGAGCGATATGTGACTGATTGTGTCCACTTTTGATACAACCACTACTGGTTGGGAGCCCACAGAAGATTTTCCATAACGGTAATTTGGCCCTTAGGCTGAAAATAATTACCCACCACCAATTTAGGGGGTAGCTGAAGGCCAGTCACATTTCCTGAAGAAACAGCAATCAGAGCTCCCAAGTTTCCCTTTGACGTATAGCCTTCCTTGCCCTTAAGATGTATGTAAGGCACCAGGTGCAGTTAGAGGGCATGGCTTCCCCCAAATCAACTTGCAGGCTACATGATGTGCCTGGTGGGCTGAGTTTGGCCCACAGTCCAGAGGTTCCACACTGCTAGTGCATGCCATGTACATGACAAACACGATAGTTGGCGGGATGGCAGCCATCCCATAGCTGTTGACAAAAACATGCATAGCTGCCAGGCAGAAGGATGCTTCAGATCCCAGACTCAAACTGCCCGGGCTTTATGGCTTACCTAAAAAAGAATTCCATACAGCCCTGTGGAATTGAATTCAAGACAGGTTAGCTAACTTGTTATTGAACTCCCGATGAGTTAATTGATCCTGAAGGAGCATCTCCGCCCCCATCATTCAGCCCGGACACTGAGATCCATCTTCGAGGGCCTTCTGGCGGTTCCCTCACTGTGAGAAGTGAGGTTACAGGGAACCAGGCAGAGGGCCTTCTTGGTGGTGGCACCCGCCTTATGGAGCACCCTTCCATCAGATGTCAAGGAAATAAACAATTATCTGGCTTTTAGAAGACATCTGAAGGCAGCCCTTTTTAGGGAAGTTTTTAATGTTTGATGTTTCATTGCTTTTATTATTAATAATAATAATATTCTGTTGGGAGCCGCCCAGAGTGGCTGGGGAAACTCAGCCAAATAGGTGGGATATAAATAAATTATTATTATTATTATTATTATTATTATTATTATTATTATTATTATCATCATCATCCAGCTCTACAGTTTTGTTTTGATGTATCTTAAACCCTTTTGCCCTTAACCGACGCGGTTTTCTCAGAGAGAGCAGCAAAGCTGAAACAGATTGTTTCTTTCCGTGATATGAAATTGTGCCAGTAGAAGTGCCTTTGGGGAAGCCGGTGGGATGGGTAACATGTTGCCCAAAAACATACTTACAAACTTCTAATTGTTTTGGCTGCACGGGAAACGACGAGTCAGCCCTACCCCCTGTTAGTAGATTAGCTACGGCATAGGAGAACAAAGCAAAGCCGTGTCCGTAGAGCGATTTAGGGGCGGGAGGGAGCAGGTGAGGTGGGATGCCTGTGTCTGGTGTTCTCCAAAGCACGGTTCCACCTCGGAACACTTTTCTTTGCATATGAAAGCTTTTCAGCCTCTGTAGACAATCAATCAGGCAGCTCCACTCCCACCTTGGTGGGGATCAGCGTCTCTCAGCACAATATCTGTCACCTCACACAATAGGCGAGAGGGAGCCTTGGGGAAGAATGACTCCCAGCCGCAAATGCCGGGGAGGTGGCAGAGCTGACAGAAAGCAGCTGTGGGCCACCTTGGATTTCTGTTTAGTAGTAAATAAAGCAGAAGATGGACGGCCTGGGATCTCTGCTTTTAGCAGCTGCTGGTTGAAATCAGAATAAGGAAACCAGGGCTAGCAATATTTTTGTGGTGCCCTTGAAGTTCCATTTTTAATAGCAGGCAGCTCTGTAAATTCACCGAGTGAATTTACCTGGCAGGGGAAGCTGATTTCTACAGATCACAGATCACGCCATTCCCTGCAGCCCCGGGTCATGGCAACCCTAATGGCAACCCTCTTATTTGGACTGTGAAAGGCCTATCATTAGGGTTAGCTTACACAAACACCAGATCATGTGGTCCACTGTTCAGCAGACCCTCCAAGGGTCCCTATTTTCCAGGGACAGTCCCGGAATTACAGAAGCCGTCCCAGTTTCTGAATTGATCCCAGAATGTCCTGTTTTTCCTTAGGGCATCCCTATTTTCATCGGAGAAATGTTGGAGGGTAAGGAGTTCGGTGACCTACGGGCCATGGAAATAAGTAACTACACAACCTTCAGAAGACATCTGAAAGCATCCCCGTACAGGGAAATGTGTGTTGTTGTTTTTAATGTTTATTGTTTTATTAAGGAGGCCTTCAGGGAGTGCTACAACAATGGCTTAGAATGGAAGGCAAGAAGCGGGGGCACCAAATTTTGACATCCCACAGGGCATTGCTGAAATTGGAAAGCCAAAAGTCCACCACTGCTCCCTGTAGAGGAGATGATGCTTTCTAGGAGAATGGTAGGGTGGTTAAAGTATATTAGGATGAGAGCCAGTGTAGTGTTGTTGACCTGGGAGATTAGAGTTCAAATCTTCCATCACCTCATAGCCTTGGGCCAGTCACTATCTCTCATAGGGTTGTCGTGAGGGACAAAACAGAGAGAGGAACAAGTGTGTAGGCCACCTTGAGCTCCTGGTTGGGGGGAGAGAAGTGGGATATAAATGTAATGATACATAAATAAATAACATTAAACCGTGTTAAAATCACCTTGAATCAGTGCCTCTTTGGCCTCGAATTAATCCCATTGCATGCCAGTGAATCAGTTTGACTGCAACTGCTGTGAGTTGAGTAAGTCCCCAGCATCTTTTAGGCACCTCTAATGCTGTTATAAATTGCAGATTGCCAAGGAACATGCAGTACTTATCTAGACTCCCACACAGTCTCTGAATCTGGCTTAATTAAGGTACATAGAAAAAGAAAACTATGCAGGTCCCTTAATTGGCATGCTATTAAGCAATGGAGTAAAACCCATCCAGCACCCAATTACTGGAAAAGAAAAACTTAATTGAGTGGTTAGTGTGATCAAAGTGAGGAAATTGAAATTCAGGAAAAAAACAATGATTTAGCTTATAACCTTCTAACAATGACATAGAGCAACAATAAAAAAAGGCACAGAGCAGTTACGGTGGCATCTTTGCTACCTATCAGTGGTTCCCCGTTTAATTAACTTTATTGGATCTCATCGCATCCTAGTCTCTAACTCTTAGCACCTCGTCATTAACCAAAGACCAGACTTGCTCATGCAACAGGTTCAGGTTATGAACGCTGCTGTGCAACCACATGATGGATATATAAGCTTTACCCTATACTGGAGGCCTGCTAACCTCCAAGAATGCACCATCAATTCCATTGTCTGTTACAGCCAAGCTTTATATCATACCCTACAACTGCCTGGAAAATGCTCAGAGCATCACAAAAACCCTTAAGCGATCCTGGCTTCTCACTTTTTCACGCAGAATTCCCAATGGGGAATTCCAGTTGGGCTTTCCCTCCAGTACAGCATTTCAACATATTCCTGGAAGTTCAGATCTGTGTGTCCCCCCAACACATTTCAGAGATCTATGTCTCCCACCCTATCAATATGGTGTCACTTCCTGTTTTGATGAAAACAAGATCCGGGTCACTTGAATGCCCCCTAAGAAAGTTTTTCACAGTTTTCCCAGTTGGTCACCATAAGGAAAGGGGGTGTGTGAAAGGGAATGAAGGGGGATGGGGTCTATCTTTGAGGTTGCTGCCATGACTGCAAGGGGTGCCAAGGGGTCGTGGACACTGAAGAGCAGCCATTATGGTCACTTGGCTCCCACTTGCTTCGTTCGGCCACTGCATCTGAGTCCCTGCCGCAATCTCAGAGGAGGAGGTGGGGTTGGGGGGGGTACACTGAAATAAAATATGTCCCTATTTTCATCTGAGGAATGGTGGAGGGTACTATCTATCAGTTTGGTCTTGGAAATCCTTTGGTTGTGCATCGAGGTCTGACAACAAGTGTTTCTTAGGTGGAATCTACACACATATTAAAAAACGCTGTGAAAATGCTTTTTTAAATTTTGGGGGGAAAATACCTTGGATTTGGCATAGCTCGCCGTCATCGTCTAGTGTCATAATTTGTCTATTGCACTTTACAAAACATTTAAAACGTTTTATTTGCAGCTGAGTCCTTAATCTACAATACCCACCCAATGAGATTATAGTTGACAAGGCCAGGTTGGTACCCAGGAATAACCCCCTGCAGCAGAGGTGAGGGGGGGGAATTCAGCCTAAAACCCACATTCCTCCATGGGGAGGTTTCCAGGGGGGCGTGCCAGTGGTGGGGAGGGCAGTGGCCAAAGTGGGCGGAACCACAAATGTGACACTTATTTGTAAAGTAGGCTACATTTCAGCCACTCAAAAATCAGGGTTTTCTATCATCAGCACCTCAAGGACTCGTTGCAGCCATTGCAAACCGCTCAAGGAGAACACAGACTAGGCCCAAGGATGGGTGTAGCCTAAAGAGGAGCGTGGCCTAGTAAGACTTTTGAAAAGAGCTTTTTTTTTAGTTTAATGCAGTGATCTTCGCTGCATGCCAACCACATCTATTATGGCAGACCAAAGTGTCACATAAAGCAAATCTCTAACAGTACCAGAGTCCCGGGTAACATGGAATAATGATTCAAAGAGCTGTTGCTTTCAGCGCCCAAAGGAAACACAGTTCTGCCCCGCTAATGAGACAAAAGGATTAACAGAGAACGGCAACAGGTCTGACGTGCCTTTAGTTGTGCGATTCCTCAGTTGCTTGTGACAGATAACACCTTCAGCCTTTAGGTCAATAATCGCCTAGGGCCCTTGTAAAGGGTTGTTAATGACCTTCTGCTTCCTTTGTTACACTTCAGATTTTATCTCGCTCAATAGCCAAATGCAGTCATTTTGCCAGATGGCCGTTGCGATTCTTCAGGCTGTCTTGTTTCGTCTCCCCCTCTGCCCTGTGTCTTTTCTATCTCCTTCCAATGTCAAGAAGAATCGTTGCCACGTAAGGACAGTTGCGGATGGTGCAATTGGTCAGGGAAGCTCACCTAACCTCCTGCCAGCTGAGTTGGGACTCAGCTACACAGCTGCAAATGAAACGTTTAAAATGTGTTGTAAAGTGCAATATACAAATGTGGCACTAGATGGCAACAGCGAGCTATGCCAAATTCAAGGTATTTTTCAAAACTTTTTTTTAAAAAAAGCATTTTTATATGTGTCTAGATTCTACCTTGATGCTGCTTACCAGGAAGAGGAGGGGTAGGGGAGCAAGGAGGCCGGTACAGTGTGAGTGCATTGACTGGAGCACAGGATTAGCTCCTCTCTGCTTCCCATTAACAGCAGTGACTCTGCTGGCAGGATGTCAAGGGGACAATGCCACTCCACCATTCTGTCTGCTACCATTTAGGGCAGACACAACCTGGGTTTGAGGACGGGAGCCTCTCCTAGCTGGGAGATTAATATTGTTCTGAATACTGACAAGTGGGATGGACAAAGCTTACTATGCAAGCTCTGTGTGATTGGCAGGGAGTATGATGTGACTGCATTGGTTGGGCCAAGTATAAACGCTAGGAGCCCAAGGTCTAAAGCAAGGATGGTGAACCTTTTTTCCCCCCAACCCAAGGACCACATTTTCTACTAGGCAACCTTCTGAGGACTGTTAAGTCAGTGGCAGGAAGGACCAGAGACCCAAAGTGATGTAAATGTAAATTTCACCTTTCAAGCGTAAGGTGATTTCTCTTCTTTTTTCTGTTTTTTATTTATGCTTATCTTTAAATTTACCTTTTAAAAATCTTCTGCATATCCAAATTAATTTAACTTGCTCATTCAGTTATCTACTATAAATATATACTCTTATAGAGCTGCAGGTTACTGTAATAATCCTGCTAATGTTTTTATCTGTTTGCAATTTATCTGTAAATATTCAGTAAACCATTTCCATTCTTTTATTTAAAAAATTGTTATCTTGATTTCTTATTCTTCCAGTACATTTTGCCATTTCTGCATAAGCCATAAGTTTTTGTATCCATTCTTCCTTTGCTGGGACTTCTGCATCTTTCCATTTTCTTGCTGCAGTAGTAGCATACATAAATAAATTTCTATACAATTTAGGTAGTTCTGTCCCTACAATTCCCAAAAGAAAAGCTTCGGGGGAGTTTATAAAAGTTATTTTGAACATCCTTTTCCATTCATTATATATCATGTCCCAGTAAGATGATTTCTAAGCACAGACACATTCTCCTTTGTATCCTCCATCCAGACAAGCAAGAAACTTTATTAGAATTCAATTATTCCTTCCACCTTGACAAACTCTATGCCAAGCAGAACTGGTGAGGGATGTGGTTCAGGAACGTTGTGGACTGGGGAGAGTCCCAGCGGTCAGGTAGAGAGACCTGGAGGGCTGCATTTGGCCCATAGGTTGGAGGTTCCCCATCCCTGGTATAAAGGGAGGAATCTGACCTTCTGTGCTTGGTCAACAAAGCATTTCCTTGTCTGCATGCTTGGTTGATACTCCTTGTCTTGCCAAATGCAATGTGATTCTCTTAAAATGGGATTCAGAAGTAATACAAAACACAAGTGGGTGAGAAGATTAAAGATTTTATTCTAAACAGCAAGCAATATATACATAACAAGCAAACACCTCAATCTCCGCCAGGTAGCCTCAGTTTATACGGCCCCACGTGCAAGAGCTTCTGTCTATTCTGTTCCAAACCATCCGATTTCTAGATCTGCTCCACTTCCCAGTGGGGAGGAGTTGTGGTGGACCACATGGCCACCCACTCCCTCCCTCCCTCCCTATTTTCAGGTTTCGAATTTGGCCTTGCTATGGACCTCGGCTGGTCACCATTGAGGGGCCTGGTAGGAATTTTTCCACTTGGCAAATTGGCACTGGCCATTTGGTTTTCGCCTACCTCGTAGCAATGGTCACAACTTTGTAAGGTTAGGCCTTGGTTGATATTATGATAGGGGAGGGAAGGTGTGGCCATCACCTGCCCCTCCAAGCTTAAGGGTATTCCATTAAAGGAATCCAGGGGTGTAGATCTTGTCCGATGTCTGGGGCTGAGCTAGGGCCATGCCACGACCCCATTGGGAACCCAGGGGGAGCTCGAGCTGGTTTGCATCCAGGAACTTTGGGATATGCTTGCTGTCATCTGGCAATGCACTTTTCTGTATGGAACTCAGGGTCTTTTCATTCATTTGCAGGCTCCTGGACTTTGATTGTAAGCAACCCTGTGGAGTCTGCCCTGTATTCTCTATCTCTCTGGCCATTGCCTTCGCAGCTGCATGCACACACCGTATATTAAAACACCTGCAAAGGATCTTGGGTACTGTGGTCTCCACACAGCTACAATTGTTCCCCAGGTTTGGTAATGTGTGCTTCAAATGTCTGGTGTGTTATACAGCCTCAGTCTCTTTTTCTGTTTCTTGTTTAACCTTGGAAATGGGGATATGGCTTTTCCCAACACACACACACCACCACTCGCATTCATCTTGACTGTGTCAGAGGCAAAGAGAAAAGTGTATTGATTTCTAATTTCCTACCCTGTAGGTACACCTTTATTACCTGATCCCATGAGATAAGTAGGAAGCAATGAGCATGAGCTGGCATATCAATTGGGGAATAGGTAAGCAAACTCCTTCAAAGGCAGACTTTGTGAGCACTCTGTAGCTTTGTGCCAGATTTGATGTTTCCTGTAGCTCTTTTCAGATGTTACACATGTGGCAAAATGAATATGTGTGTAAAACTCTGTTTTCCACAAAGGTGAAACGCAGCCAGATGGGTGGGGTATAAATAATAAAATTATTGTGGATGTTGCTGTTGTTATTCTTAGGCACAGAAAATCCAGAAATAAAAAACACCAGTTCATTTATGTACCTGCAACAATTATTTCCACTCAAAAGGCCTTCAGAGCGGCTTACAAAACTCAGTTTTAAGATGGTGCCGGCGTTCAGGCTCACAATCTAAAAAGACATGATATATGCAGAATAAGGAATGGGAGGAAAGAGGGAAAAGCAAAACGCAAGCACAAAGTGGCAGTTGGTGGTGGTGGTGGTTCTGACTGTCTTGCCATTGATTTTTTTTAAAAAGCAGTCATTGCCCCCCAATTCCCCCAGTTGATACCCAAGGGCAGAGCTGGTGACAACATCGAAACCTGGAAGAGAGGGCAGTTCCTACCATGCACTTTCCCCCCCGGACAGCTGACTTGATGGTGGTAAGAACCCTCATGGGTTTGATGAAGTTACCCTCCAAATTCACTAAGGTCAGCGATAGCTCTTGGAGCATTGATGGAAAAAACAATTCCTGAAAGCTATGAGAAGCTTCCATGATAATCGATGATATCTAACACCAAGTAAATTGGCAAAAATGTATAAATCTAAGTCAAATAAATGTTGGAAATGTAAAGAGAAAGAAAGTTCTTTTTATCATATGTAGTAAGGTTAAAGCTTACTGGGAAATGATATATAATGAATTGAAAAGGATGTTTAAAATAATGTTTGTAAATATATATATATATATACCAAGAAGCTTTTCTTTTGGGAATTATAGGGACAGAATTACCTAAATTCTATAGAAACCTATTTATGTATGCAACTACAGCAGCAAGAATGTTACTCACCCCAAAATGGAAAGAAGAAGAAATCCCAGCAAAGGAAGAATGGATACAAGAACTGATGGAATATGCAGAAATGGTGAAACTTACCAGAAGAATAAGAAACGAAGATAACAAACTTTTTATAAAAGAACGGAATAAATAGATAAATTGTAAACAGATGAAAACATTGGCAGGATTATTGTAATAACCTGCAGTTTTATAAGAGTCTATATTTAAAGTAGATTAATAAATGAGCAAATTAAGTTAATTTGAATATGCAGAAGATATTCAAAATAAATTTAAGGAACCGCAGAAAGAGGGGGAAGGAAGTCAAGTTTTGAAAAGTTAAAGTGATTATAAAATTTGTGAAATGTATAGATTTGAAAAGCATATATATATATATATATATATATTTGCTTTCGTAGATTTTCACGGGTACAGGAATGCAGGTTTTGGTGTCCTCGGGTGTCTTCCCGTGTAAAAGTTGGGGTGTCTAGGCGACGTTTCGACGAGGTCTCACTCGTCATCTTCAGGCTGGTGCTTTCGGCTTCTTGTTACTGGAACAGAGCAGGATCTCAGTGTTTGAGTTCCTATAAATACTGTTGAGGAGGTGTGGTGTATAGCCTCCAATGTTCTGGGCAGAGAGGAGGTTCCCAGGCTAGTGTGCCTTTTCTTCTTTTGTTCCTTAATTACTTGAGGGATATCTTGAGTGATTTCTTGAGTGATTTCCTGAATCCCACTTAGGTATATATAAACTTTACACCAGGGGTAGCCAACATAGTGGTCTCTAAATGTCACTGGATTCCAGCTCCCTGTTCCAAATGTTGCTAAAGGACAAGTATTTGTAGGACTGACCACAGCCTGCTGCCACATGGCTGCCCAACCTCTGCATGACATCTATTCATTTCTCCACACTTTTAACGCCAGCAATTGGTTTTTCGATTCCACTTGCTGCGAGCAGCAGGAATCTCAATCTGACGCCAAGGGTTTCTGAGATGGGGATAACATAAAAGCTACGCGGTTCTTATTATCCAGCATTAAACGGCTTCAAAACCAGTCCCGCAGCTGAAATGTTGGGGATCCTTTGAAGCTATAATCGTACGCTGTAACTTCCTGTCAGCAACTGGAGATCCCCGCAAGCTAAATCCAGTTCCCCAGCGGATGTTTTCCCAGTCATTAGAAACATGGATAAACTGTCAGCTGAGGCAACAGAACTTGTGGATGGAATCTCCATTGCCCACTTTCCACAATGGCCCTTCAGGAAAAGTGTTTCCTGATCATGGCCTGATTAAGTTAGGTCCCAAGTGGAATGCCTACCTGTTTAAGGTTACTGTCCTCCGCCAGCTCTTCCTGACATCGTGTCCTGCTACATGGCCTGGTCTAAGATGGCTCACAACAAGAGCACAGCCATCACACAAATATATTGATTAGGAAGGAAGGAAGGAAGGAAGGAAGGAAGGAAGGAAGGAAGGAGTCCCCAAATGGGTGGGAACCTAGTCTGAAAACTTGGTTGAAGACTTGGTTTCTCCAAATGGAGATTCATAGAATCATAGAATCATAGAGTTGGAAGAGACCACAAGGGCCATCGAGTCCAACCCCCTGCCAAGCAGGAAACACCATCAGAGCACTCCTGACATATGGTTGTCAAGCCTCTGCTTAAAGACCTCCAAAGAAGGAGACTCCACCACACTCCTTGGCAGCAAATTCCACTGTCGAACAGCTCTTACTGTCAGGAAGTTCTTCCTAATGTTTAGGTGGAATCTTCTTTCTTGTAGTTTGGATCCATTGCTCCATGTCCGCTTCTCTGGAGCAGCAGAAAACATGTGACATCCTTTTATATATTTGAACATGGCTATCATATCACCCCTTAACCTCCTCTTCTCCAGGCTAAACATGCCCAGCTCCCTTAGCCGTTCCTCATAAGGCATCGTTTCCAGGCCTTTGACCATTTTGGTTGCCCTCCTCTGGACACGTTCCAGTTTGTCAGTGTCCTTCTTGAACTGTGGTGCCCAGAACTGGACACAGTACTCCACGTGAGGTCTGACCAGAGCAGAATACTGTGGCACTATTACTTCCCTTGATCTAGATGCTATACTCCTATTGATGCAGCCCAGAATTGCATTGGCTTTTTTAGCTGCCACGTCACACTGTTGGCTCATGTCAAGTTTGTGGTCAACCAAGACTCCCAGATCCTTTTCACATGTACTGCTCTCAAGCCAGGTGTCACCCAGGGCCCAACTTCTCTATTGTTCTAGGACTGTTCATTCTGCCATATCTTTAAGCTGACGCTTTTAAGCCGGCTTCTTCTGTGTTTTGTGGGATTTGACCATGAATGCTTAAAGACCGCGAGTCATTGTGACAGCTCAGTGAGGCAGGAATCAGGGATACAAATGGGAAGGGTGGATGGAAAGCAAGGAAAGTCTACACTGCACTGAAGCCTTTACCCAAGCATATTTTCTCACAGTGAGAAGCAGGAGCAGACCTTGGGTAAGAGGAAGGACTCTAGGTCAGACTCTTGGCTTCATCAACATGTTTGGACTAGATTCCTGCCTTTAACCCATTTGGGGACTCCTTCCTTCCTTCCAAATGCATATATTGGTGTGATAGTCATGCTGTTGTCGTGAGCCATCTTGACCAAGCCATGACCCCGTGGCAGGTTCCAAGGCACCAGCTAAGGACCACTGGTGTAAGCAATAGCCTACTGCTAGGCAAATCAGTCTCTCTCTTTCTCTGCCTCCCCCTCCCCCTAGAAATGCCAGCAATAAACGAATAGCCTGGACCCATAAAGGTAGATTTGTGAGATGACAATGAGTGCCAATAGATGCTCTGCAAGTTCTGCTGTCACGCATCCAACGGCCCCAAGGAGGATTCCCGAGGACTGGAACAGAAGCTGTCGGAGAATGGTCGGTTGAATGCCTCCCATTTTTTAAATGTAACTCTCTTACTGTGAAGACTAATGGGAAATAAAGACAAAGAACAAACCGAGCCGTTATGTCGCCTTGTAAATCCTAAGGCAGATGTGCACCGAAGTCCATGCAAGGAACAGTGGGATGGCATCCAGGCACAAATTGCTGTTCTCTGTGTGGTCTCCAAATTACTGCGTGTGCTACATTATCACCAGGCCAGCCTGTTTTAAACAAGGGAAGAGCTCCCGCTGCTTGCCCCCTCCAAACAGATCTGTTTTCTCATTCCCTTGGTCTGCAGTAATCCAGCAATTTGCTGTTTGTCACACCATCTTCCTTTTTCGCCCAACTGTTTAATAGACATACTTGGAGCCATAGCTGCAGTGTGCCTCATTATTCTACTGGGGAGAAAAGGAGAGGAGGAGGAGGAGGAGAGCCAAGAAAGACATCAGTTTAGGAGAAGCTCCCTCAATGAGTCTATTCTGCCAACTGGAGTCGACATCGCCCGAATCAATCCCCCCGGGCGGAAAGTGAGACTGGAAAGAAATAAACCGTGGAGGGTCCTTTTTTAAAATGTAGTTTTTGCCACAGAAATGAGTTTAATTGTCCTGCCATTTCGAAAGTGCTCGGTGACTGCAGTGTGTGGGCCCTGAGCATTATTCTCTGAGATAAGAGCGTCAAGTCAAGAGCAGTTGAAGCCGGAGGTTTTAAAGGCATCTCTGCTTATCATTCCTCCTGCCACTGAAATGAGAATCTAAAAGGCAGAATATTAGATGGCTGTGGTGCAGAGAGAGAGGAGGAGGGGATCTTGGAGGCTTTGAGAAGCAGCAGTTGAGATAAAGGCTGGGGTCAGTTGGGATGCTGAGGCAGCCATGCTTTGCTGGGTTGTGTGTGAGTCATTCAGTAAGGTGGCAGTAAGCCAGGAGCCAGGGAGTGAAATGCAACTTTAGTTGCAAACGTATTGGAGCAGGGACCAAATTCTCTTGTTTTTAGTATCTCTTATGTTGCTCTAGAAAATACCATATACAGTGGTACCACTGGGTGCGAATGGGATCCGTTCTGGAGCCCTGTTCACATCCTGAAGCGAAAACAACCTGCGTCTGCGGGTCGCGATTCGACACTTCTGCATATGCGCATGACATCATTTTGAGCATCTGCGCATGCGCGAGCGGCAAAACCCGG
Organism: Podarcis tiliguerta; assembly: GCF_965153285.1. Taxonomy (NCBI): domain Eukaryota; kingdom Metazoa; phylum Chordata; class Lepidosauria; order Squamata; family Lacertidae; genus Podarcis; species Podarcis tiliguerta. The sequence goes on along the minus strand of NC_139538.1, from coordinate 75,799,943 downwards.
AAGTAATTCATTCTGTTACTTCCGGGTCACTGCGAAGCGTAACCTGAAAACGCTCAACCTGAAGCATATTTAACCCGAGGTATGACTGTACATTTGAAAGCAGTGGTATAATAACTGCAACACTATGGTTAGCCCTAAGTACTGGAACATGGAAAGCTGCCTTATACCATTGATCCACCTAGCTCTGGAATTTGTGCATCGATTGGCAGCAGATCTCTGTGCTCTGCTCTGCTCTCAGTCTTTCCCAGCCCTACCTGAAGTAGAGAAGGAGTCAGGGACCATGCTGCAGGACTGAGACACAGCCCATCTTGGCTCTAGAGCAGGGGTGGCTAACCCTCGTGATGTTCTTGGGTTGCAAATCCCATCAGCCCCAGCAGAGCATGGTCAATTGTCAAGGATTATGGGAGCTGCAGTTTTGCGATACAGTGGTACCCCGCAAGACGAATGCCTCGGAAGACGCAAAACTCGCTAGACGAAAGGGTTTTTCGTTTTCTGGGGTGCTTCGCAAGACGGATTTTCCTAAGGGCTTGCTTTGCTAGACAAAACGGCCCTGCCTCTCGTGTCATGGCGACGGTCACTGCACGCTCGCTTCCCCACTCCTCCGGCTCCCTCCCACCTTCCAGTTAGTGCCTCACGCCACTGCCCACCCCCCTCGCGCACTCGCCTCAGAGAGCCGTTGCCGCCAGCACCTCTCTCTCCCTGGAGTCGCGCTCCTGAGCCCCGCCGCCCTCCAGCAGCCGCGTCACACGGTGGCCACAACGCGCGGGTGAGTCTGAGGTACCGGCTGCGGTAGCTGTCCTGCTTCTCCCCACCGCTCCCCGTCGTTGTCAGTGTTTAAATGCAGTGGTGCTTCGCAAGACAAAAAAACTCGCACAACGAAAAAACTCGCGGAATGAATTAATTTCGTCTTGCGAGGCACCACTGTATCTGGAGAGACATGGGTTAGCAACCCTAGAGAAATTTGAAATATGATATTCAGCAATGCCGAGAACCCACAACTTTCAATGGTTGGGGTGTTTTATTGTGTGTGTTTTTTCGCCACTGCAGTCAAGTCCCTGAAATGCATAGAATAACAGACTGTGGGGAATATCAAAAGGCTATATTGCCCACCCCTCCATTCTAAGGCAGCATTATTATCAAAGAAAACAAAAAGAAGCAGTAATCATAATTACATTGCAGCCTATTTTAATAAAGAGGAGGAGGAGGGGATAATCAAGACTACTGTGCTAATTGTGTAAAAAAGAAAGAAAGAAAGAAAAAACGTAAAGGACCCCTGGACATTAAGTCCAGTCAAAGGCGACTATGGGGTTGTGGAGCTCATCTCACTTCAGGCCGAGGGAGCCGGCGTTTGTACACAGAGAGCTTTCCAGGTCATGCGGCCAGCATGACTAAACTGCTTCTGGCGCAATGGAAAACCATGATGGAAAGCAGAGCACACAGAAACGTCGTTTACCTTCCTGCCACAGCGGTACCTATTTATCTACTTGCACTTGTGTGCTTTCAAACTGCTAGGTTGGCAGAAACTGGGACGGAGCAACGGGAGCTCACCCTGTCGCGGAGATTTGAACTGCCAACCTTCTGATCAGCAAGCCCAAGAGACTCAGTGGTTTAGACCACAATACCACTTGCGTCCCTAACCAAACACACTTAAAATAAATATTGAACCCTCTGTCAATACTCATCATGTTTAACATACAGGTGGAGTTTAGAACAGCTGTGAGAGAAGCAGGATCCATTCCATCCCTCGTTTAATTCGCCCTATCAGAGCTGCATATCATTACGTGGCATTTTTAAAGAAATAAATGTCTAAGTATGTGCACTCTGGACTTTCAGATCTGTGGCTGCTGTTTTTAGATTACCGTATTTTTCGCTCTATAAGACGCACCAGACCACAAGACGCACCTTGGTTTTGGAGGAGGAAAACAAGAAAAAAAATATTCTGAATCTCAGAAGACAGAAGAGCAAGAGGGATCGCTGCGCAGTGAAAGCAGCAACCCCCTCTTGCTGTTCTGGCTTCTGTGATAGCTGCGCAGCCTGCATTCGCTCCATAAGACGCACACACATTTCACCTTACTTTTCAGGAGGGAAAAAGTGAGTCTTATAGAACAAAAAATACGGTACCTAATCCCATCTCAGTAGCACTACGCTCACCCCAGCATAGTGGTACCTCTAGTTACAAACTTAATTCATTCCAGATGTCTGTTCTTAACTGAACTGAAATTGTTCTTAACTAGAGGCATGCTTTCCGTTCTCATCCTGGGGCAAAGTTCTCAACTCAAGGTAACTCTTCCAGTTTAGAGGAGTTTGGAACCTGAAGCGTTTGTAACCTGAGGCGTTTGTAACTTGAGGTACCACTGTAATTGCTGGTGGTGGTTGTCTCACATCCAGGAATGCCTTTTCTACACGGAAGCAACATTGATTTCCCTCCCCTCTTCTCATTTTCTATATGAATCAGGGGATATTTTTCTCCTGCCATGAAACACTTAACATACCAATTCAAATCCAATATTAAGTGGGTCAAGAGAGTATGAAGTGGGGAAGGACTTTAATTATAACATGTCTCTTTTACTTCTATGCACAGGTATGTTTTGTCAGTACCAGAATGAAAGGTCATGTGTTTGCATAATGGGTAATTTACTGCTATATGATGGACCCTAAATAAATAAATTAAAAATTGAATGCTGCAAAATAAATAACAACAGCAGCAGCAGCAGCAACAACAACAACAACAACACCCTTGAAATAGTGTTATATTTGTATCACAGCTATCTTATCCAACTTTCCCTCTAGGTATTTATTTATGTATTTACTCCTCTGATTTAATCCATGTATACACTGCCCAAAGCAACTAATAAAAACAGGAAACTAATAAAACTAATGAAAACAGGAAACAATAAACAGTAAAAATGTAAGATAATCACAAAAGGAACCAGTTAAAAGCACACAGAACCACAAATAAAATATTTTGAAAATTGTGAACCAGGAATACTTTAAAATATCTGCCGGAATAAACAGAGTCCAACATCAGCCCTGCTTTAGAGGCAGTGTAGCCCCCTCTAGAATAGGTGATAGCACAAATCCACACAGAGAAGTCATTTACTAAGCAGTGCCCTTGCCTCATCTGAATTGAGCTTCCTTTTGTTAGCCTTCATCTATCCCCTTGTTGCGATGTGGGTGGCGCTGTGGGATAAACCACTGAGCCTAGGACTTGCCAATCAGAAGGTCAGCAGTTCGAATCCCCGCCACAGGGGGAGTTCCCGTTGCTCAGTCCCTGCTCCTGCACACCTAGTAGTTCGAAAGCACGTCAAAGTGCAAGTAGATAAATAGGTACCGCTCTGGCGGGAAGGTAAACGGCGTTTCCGTGAGCTGCTCCAGTTCACTGGAAGCGGCTTAGTCAATCTGGCCACATGACCCGGAAGCTGTACGCCAGCTCCCTCGGCCAAGAAAGTGAGATGAGCGCAGAAACCCCAGAGTCGGTCATGACTGGGCCTAATGGTCAGGGGTCCCTTTACCTTTATCCCCTTGTTGCAGCCATTGCCTCACCTGGATCAATGTTTGGTGACCGATCCGACAAAATAGTTTTGTTCTCTTATGAGATTACAATATTTTGGATGGATGGTAAAGCCCCTGCTGTACCACTGTGGCAAAAATATTCCTGTTGTTCTTCTTCTTGTTGTTGTTGTTGTTAAGTATGCTTGACCTCTTTGTGCCATTGGTTTTTTGTTTTTGAAACGACCATTGCCTTGCCTCGGTAATGGACTGGATGAGAACCAACAAACTGAAGCTCAATCCCGATAAGACTGGGGCATTGCTAGTGGGTGTCTCCCTAAATCAAATGGAGGGGAGGTTGCCTGTTCTTGATGGGGTTGCAAGCCTTCTAAAGGTGCAGGTTTGCAGCTTGGGGGTATTTCTGGACCCTTAGCTGTTGCTTGAGGCTCAGGAGGCCTTGGTGGTGTGGAATGCCTTCCATCCTCTTCGGCTGGTGTCCTAGCTGGTCAGGGATTGCCTAACTTCTGTCATCCCTAAACTAAGGTTACCAGACGTCCCCGTTTCCCAGGGATAGTCCATGGATTTGCAAATCAGTCCCCTTGCAAAATCCATTGAAGTTGAAAAGTGTCCCTGGATTCATTGAAAAAAATCTGGTAACCTTACCTTAAACTGCTCAGGGCCACAATACCTCAAGGATTGACTCTTTCCATATAAACCTACTCGGACCCTGAGATCATCTTCTGAGGCCCTCCTTCATGTGCCCCCTCCTTGAGAGGTTCAGAGGGTGGCAGCACAAGAATGGGCCTTCTCTGCAGTGGCTCCCCATCTGTGGAATGCTCTCCCCAGGGAAGTTCGCCTGGCGCCTTCATTATACACCTTTAGGTGCCAGGCAAAAATGTTCCTTTTTAACCAGGCATTTGGTTGATCTGATTGACATCCTATGCCCTTTTAAAATGTGTCTCCTTTTTGGGGGGAGGGGGGTTATTGAGTCATTGTTTTTATTTTGATTATATAAATATATATGTAGTGTATTTTATGTCGATCTTTTCTGTGAAGCGCCCTGAGACCTCCGGGTATAGGGCGGTATATAAATTCAATAAATCATCATCATCATCTATGCTGTGGTAACATCTAGGTTAGATTACTGCAACACGTTATACATGGAGCTGCCTCTGAAGGCAGTTCAGAAACTTCAGCTGGGGCAGAATTCAGCAGCCAGGATGCTCACTGGGACAAGGTGGTTTGATCCTGGCCCGACTGCATCTGCTCCCAGTTAGTTTCCAGGCCTGATTCAAAGTGCTGGTTTTGACCTATAAAGCCTTAAATGGCTCAGGACTGCAATACCTCAAGGACTGCATCTCCCCATATGAACTGATGAGTGCACACTACTGAGGTGTAAGGTGACCTCCAGGCAGCTATTTTCCAGTAAGCAAGCATTATTTCAAATTACAGGCAAATCAGTGGGTTTCATTTTTAAAAAAAAAAACAGTTGAAATCCACATGCATAACAGATCTTTCATTGTCACTGGGCTTTGTGTCTACAAACACACAGGAAGTACAAAGAACACAACTGTGGACACACGTTGGCCACCCGGGATGACCTGCAATGTCATCAGGTGGAGAAGGTTGCTTCAGTTTAAGGTCCTCTGTACTCCATGCCACCTATCAAAGCCTGCTTACAGCGGCAAACAGAAAAGAAACGTTTGCTCTCCAGACTCTAGTAATGACAGTGGACTCATTAAGTTGTTGTTACTGCTTACGAAGATATTTTTAGACACATCGGTGCAACTGCATATGCTTACAAACCTGCCAGGAATGCCACACACCCTGTCAGATGGATTTTATGATACGCATTCTATGTATTTATGTGATAGAAAACAGAAATAGTCCATTGAGGATGGAATCACATTGTCCTAAACTCCTTTCCACCCCCCTGAACATGAACCCAGGTTTAGATGGTGGACTTGGAATGCCCTCTAGTGATTGTGGTTGGAGTTTCAACTCATGCCTCTTTGAGTCTTTTCAAAGAGTGATGCAGCGATGGATCTTTGTAATCTTTAGGATTCAATTGAAGATGTCCTTTTCGTTGGGGATAATTCTGATGGAAATTCCCAGGTATCAAAAAAGGTTATTTATGTATGCAGCTACTGCTGCCCATGTTTTGTTAGCCCAAAAATGGAAAACGAGTGAGGTCCCAACTAAAGACAAATGGCAACTTAAACTGATGGAATATGTGCAACTTGCGGATTTAACATATAGATAGAATAAGAGAACAAGAAGAACATACGCTTAAAGAAAATTGGAAAATGTTTATTGATTATATGGAGGGAAATTGTGTACACTTGAAATGTGGGCAGCGTTAAGTTAAACTCAACAGTGTAAATAAGTTTTGATGGATGTAATAATAGAAGTTCTCAAAGCTACCAGCATGAGTTTGACCAAACTGCAGGAGGCAGTGGAAGACAGGAGTGCCTGGCGTGCTCTGGTCCATGGGGTTACGAAGAGTCAGACACGACTGAACGACTAAACAACAATAATAGAATACTGAATGGTTTAGTTTATGTAAAATATGCAGGGATTTATGTTACGCAAAATGAACCATGGAAAAAGAAGAATGGAAGCCACTGATACTTTAAGGTTGTTTAAATGAATATTCTAAAATGTAAAACAAAAAAATTAATAAAAATTATAGTGAAGATGGTCTGTAGGGCTGTTCGTAAAGACAGCCACCGCCGATTCCTGAAGTGTTGTGTGGAGTCAGGCAGCGCTATTTGAAGCGGGGGGTAGAGGTGCCAGAATTCACCATCAACACTTCCCTTGTTCGTTTTGAATGGCAATGGTGCCCACCTGAGACATGCTGAAACTGAGTTCCTGTTTGGGGGGGAAAGCCCTGGAACCAGGGACTCTGGCGCTTGAGCCACACACCTCACGGCCTAGACCCTAAAGCGGTGATACACCTGTGCATTTGCTCCTCAGTACCCTCTTCAGACCCGGATTAGAAATGTGTAATATGGTAGAGGGAATGTTCTTTCATATGTGGTAGACTTGTAAAAGGGTAAAAGAGTATTGGGAAATAATCCATAATGAATTGAAAAAAAATGTACTTTCCCCCCAAAAGCCCTTTCTGTTTCTGTTAGGGATAATTCAGACTGAAATTCCCAGGTGTCAAAAAAAGTTGTTCGTGTATGCTACTACTGCGGCCCGTATTTTATTGCCCCAAAAATGGAAAATGAGTGAGGTCCAACCAAAGAAGAATGGCAACTTAAACTGATGGAATATGTGCAGCTTGTGGATCTTTAAAAAAGATTGGAAAACATTTATTGAATATATAGGAAATAACTGTGTACAGCTGAAAACGTTGGCAACATTAAGATAAATTCAACGGTGTAAGCAAGTTTTGATGGATGCAATAATTTATTACTGAATGGTATAGTTTTTGTAAAATATGCCGGGATTTATGGCATGTAAAATGAATCATGGGGAGAGAAGAAGGGAAGTCATTGATACCTTAAGGATGTAAAATAAGTATTTTAAATTGTAAAACAGAAAACTCAATAGAAATTATACACACAAAAAAGAGAGAAATGTGTAATATAGACCCTGCATAGGCAGGCAATGAAAAGTCTCTGGATTGGCCAGACTTGGAGTACAAATACAAGGAGCCTGATCTTCTCACCTTACAGTTAACCCTACCTCCAGCCAGCTGTATGTCAGCTGCAAGCCCAAGCAAATAACTTTAAAGGTCCTGGATTGGCGAGTACAAATGCCATCTAGATTCAGGTACATCCTTGCTCAGCACCTGGCCCTGACAACGGGGAACATGTTGCTATGGTTACGTTGCCTTCCAGTTAGTTTGGGATCACATTTGAAGGTCCCTGTTCTGGCATTTAAACGGGGATCTCCATATTTCCATATCTCAGTGCTTCAGTCAATAGATCATTCAGAGAAGTTGCAACGATTTCACATATAAGGAATTTAAGGAAAGCCATTATTATTTTCAGATGGTATGTGACACATGGCAAACCTAGGGGGGAAATGTACAGTATCTGAGTTGGAGATGTCAGCGAGAGAAAAAGCGGATGATTTTCATATGCATGCGTCGTGGAAAAAGTCTTCTGGCTAAAAATAATTTAACACATGACCTCCCTCGTTAAACGATTGTTGCTGGAAAATATTAAATATAAAAGGCAGAGGACTTGTTTTTATATTTGCTGATACCTGACAGCATTTTTTTTTTAAAAAAAGCCAGGTATTGTATTGTATTGTGACAGGTAGTGTCTCAATAGTTGTTTCTGTATCATAAGAGCATTGTGCCGTATCCTTTATATTACAGAGGATTTTACTCAAAGTCATGGGCCATTATTTCTATTAATCACTGATGAATTTCTATAAAGAGTGATACATTTATTACAGCTTGCAAATAGGAATTGATGGGAAATGAAAGGTACACATTAGTCCATTAGCTGAATGAGCACATTGGCATTGGGCCTAATGACCTGAGTCGTCACAAAATGTAAGCTTTTTTCATCACCATCTCAGAGTGTCAAGCCATCCTAAAGCTTAGGAAAATGAACGATGGGATTAAGCCTGGGAGTCATCTTTTCCAATGATCAGTCTAGAATGTGATCAGGGTCCCTGCCCCTTAGCTCAATAGCCATGTTGAATCATGCCTGCCAGCCCCAAATATATATAATTATCCCACCTTGCCAGCTTTTAGGAGGCTCTACGCGTTATTCAGTGGGTCTTTTGCGCTGCTGCCTGCTTGGTTCATTTTTTAGCTTGCTTTTATCACCATTCTCTCTCCTGTATTTGTGTTTGCCACAGGCTACCTATCCCTAAAACAGCCAATATAGTTCCTTCCAGATGTTGTAGCTGACAACATCATACCTAACCATTGGTTATGTTGGCAGGGGCTGGAGGGGAAAACGTCTGGAGGGTACCACATTGGCTGCCCATGCCCTATCCTTACTTGAGCAACTGTTAAACTAAGGAGGAGCATAAGGACAACTAGGTGAGAAACTGTCGCAAGTTTCCAAAACAACAGGCAAAACCCAGGTGAAGCCACACTTCGAAAATCACACTCCTCCAGATGTTGCAATGCCCATGTTTTCCACCCATGCAATGCTTGCAAAAGACATATGCTTGGATAAAGTGTGCATTGAAATGCATATGTGGACAACCCTTGATTTTTTGGGGGGGTTGCATTCTGGGTCAATGAGCGCTTGCATGAAATCTCATGCTGTTGAAACACCCCATTCTGCCACCTCTCAGGCCTGCTCCGCTCCCACTCCACCCTTTTAGTGACATATTTTATGACATTTCCGGGTCACTTCCAGGTTTGGCACTGTGCATGTGTGCGCGACTGCGCACATATCGGTCATGTGTGAAATGGGGGTTGCCTGCATTGGCAAATATAGTGTGCAAAAATGCATCGTGTAAGGGGAAATTGCTTTGCAAAAATGAGAATATTTGGCAAAATTGCATACGACATGTGAATTGTTGTTGTTTTATATGCTGCCCATCTCACTGGGTTGCACCAGCCACTCTGGGCAATTCCCAACAAAAAATAGTAAAAACACAATACAGCATCAAGCGCTAAAATATTCCCTGAACCTTCAGAAGAGAAATTCGCAATAAAATTTTGTTAAATTATCATGTAAAAGGTAAAGGTAAAGGGACCCCTGACCATTAGGTCCAGTCGTGGCCGACTCTGGGGTTGTGGCGCTCATCTCGCTTTACTGGCTGAGGGAGCCGGCGTACAGTTTCCGAGTCATGTGGCCAGCATGACTAAGCCACTTCTGGCAAACCAGAGCAGTGCACGGAAATGCCGTTTACCTTCCTGCTGGTGCGGTACCTATTTATCTACTTGCACTTTGACTTGCTTTTGAACTGCTAGGTTGGCAGGAGAAATTATCGTGAGGACTTCACAAATCCCAAACAGATGAGCAAATAGTTGTGGGGTCTCATTGTCTTAAGAGCCCAGGTATGATGATGATGATGATGATGATGATGATGACTGCATCTGCACCTTTGAACCCAGTATAACCACAGATAAGGAACAGGGAAGTGTTAGTTCCCCCTTCCCTTTGCTGTTTTACCATCAAATATTTGCGTTTCAGGCCATTACATCAAAGCGCATCTTACTAAGGATGTTCTTGAATCAAAAGTTGCTGGACTTATTGCAATAAACCACTTCCCTGTTGCCTAGAGATAGTCCCTAACACCCCCCCCCCCGCCGCCCCCTTTTTGCAGCAATCTATATTAAGTAGGTTTAAGCATCCCTTGCTGATAGATGTGGCATCTGGACCCTTAAAAACTGCACTCCAAGTAGTATATTATGGAGAAGGGCGGTCAATACCACTGTGAGTCTAAAGCGACTGCTAGAAGGCAAGTCTGCAATGAGTGCCGAGTCTTCCTTCCAATAAAGATGCTGATCTGGATTCTTTCTGCCCACAAAAGCAAAGCTGATCACGAATTCCTGCTGCTACTCTGCCAAGGCAGCCCTTATCAGCTTCCTGCTATGCAGGAGCTAAATTCCCAGCTATGTCACCGGTTTAGATAAATGCAAAATCTGAGCTTGTTTTAGATGGGGTAATAAAAGACAGATGAGCAAAGGAAACCTAAGGAAATGGAAACCTTTCGGAGTGTTATTGCTTATCACCCTGGGACACAATATGAAGGAGATACACCCCGTAGGATATACTGAAGAGGGAATGAAATGACATTAGCTCATCCCTTCTAAATGCTGGTGAAATTATAAGGAAGTCCCAAATAAACAATGGGAGGAAGAGTTTTATCTATGAAGCAGTCCTGTCTCTTATGGTTATACTTAAAACACACTGTCAACGTTTTAATAGACCATCCATCTCCCATTTTAAACGAGATGTATCTATATTAAAGCAGACATTCCTGCAGTATTTGATGTGCCCTTTGCTTGTTAGATGCTGACATCCAAAAATTCAGCTGGTGTCCTTGGCCAAGGAGGGAAGCAGAGAGCTTATGACAAGCGGCAGCCCTCTGCTATAGGACTTCTTCTCCCTAGTGAAGACAGACATAGGAGCTGTTGATCTGTGATCAAGTCCCCTGCAGCTGGGAGGATTTATTTATTTGTCAGGATGCAGGCATACGGGCAGAGACCAGCCACATGTTTCTTGTGCAGTGATGCCAGGAAAGAGCTGCTTGTGCAAAGGAGCTGTCTGCTGATAAACAGATCTTCTTGAAACTTGAGACACATTCAAAGGCATCCCAGTTGTGTCTGCTACCTTCTGTGGGTGGCAAGACTTAAGAAGAGAGGACTACCTTTAAGAGAGCACTCCACAATCTATTTATTCTATTTTTGTAGCTGCTATCTTATCACAGTGTGAAACTCTTTAATAAAAATCTTGTGACAAGTAATAATAATAATAATAATAATAATAATAATAATAATTTATTCATACCCACCTATCTGGCTTGGTTTCCCCACCCACTCTGGGCGGCTCCCAACACAATATTAAAAACACGATAAAACATCAAACATTAAGAACGTTTCTAAACACGGCTGCCTTCAGGTGTTTTCTAATTTCATTGTACACAGGTTGTACATTGACAATAAAGGTATTATTATTATTATTAAGTCAGATAGTTTACTTCCTTGACATCTGATGGGAGGGCATTCCACAGGGCGGGTACCACTACCGAGAAGGCCCTCTGCCTGGTTCCCTGTAACCTCACTTCTCGCAGGGAGGGAACCACCAGACGGCCCTCGGAGCTGAACCTCAGTGTCTGGGCTGAACAATGGGGGTGGAGACATGCCTTCAGGTATACTGGGCTGAGGCCATTTAGGGCTTTAAAGGTCAGCACCAACACTTCGAACTGTGCTCAGAAACATACTGGGAGCCAATGTAGATCTTTCAGGACCAGTGTTATATGGTCTCGGCAGCCACTCCCAGTCACCAGTACATATAACACCAGTGTGGCAGGAAGGAGGCTGTACCTGAGCCTGTGACATTTCACAAAAGGAAAAAAAGCGGTGTTTAGTTTGTGGCAGAGTGTGTGTTTGTTTGTTTGTGTGTGTGTTCCACTGAGCTTCTGTAAGAGAGGAAACAAATGTGTCAAAATAAGGACCAGCAATAACCTTGCTTTTTCAGAAAAGGACTTAAAAGGATTGTGGGGGTTTTTTCCCTTCCCTCCCTGCGGAGGAATGCTTATCTAAAAGTCAAAGAAAGGCATGCTGTAGAGAACTCACTGCTGCCACCCAGAGTGTCTCCGTGCATAATGTCAACGACACTTTGCTTGTGGTTTTTTATTTGGGTAGGGAGGGAGACTGGCGAGATTAGAGCAGATGATCCTTCTGCATATAAAACAGTCTGAGACAGCATGATGGATCATTGCAGAATACATTTTGGCCCATGCATAATTGCTTTCTGATGCTCCGCTCCAGAGCATTATCACAAAGTCCACGCCTTGACTATATTACTTAACTCGTAGAAGCCACAGAGCATCCTTTGCCTGTGTCTCTCTCTTCTGTTACCATACCTTGGTTTGGGGTCACTCACTTTACACATGGCATTGCTAAATGTGACAGGGGGAGATTCCAAGGCTGAGCAGAGAAAGTGAAAATTGGCTGTATGTTGCATCCAGGAAACAATCACTTATTGGCATTGCCTAAGACGCCTCGAGCCCATTTTCTACTTAACCCTCGGACGTTTATTAATTAGCCTGGTGGACTGGATTGCAGCTCCTTAGGTTTAAAAAGAAGGAGAAGACAGTGGGGTGTCTATGAAAACAAATCATTTCTTTTCCTTTTCAAAGGTGGTGGAGTGATCTACTTACTAGGAATTCCTCGGAGTGAGGTGCTTCATATTAATATGGGAAATGTTATGTATTCAGTGGTATGTGTTTGAGCTTGACTCTGGACTAAGCCCCTGTGTTCTGATTCATGATATCCAATCACAGAACATTTCAGGATTTGGGCCTCTGCCATTGGCCCTTAAACTCCGAGTCATGATTCACATCTTGGACGTTTAGACAGCCAATCACGTTGGGAGTGGCCCAGGCCTGCAGAAATGTATATAAGCAGTTGCTTTGCCCCTGTTGTCCAGTTTTGTTAATTCAATAAAGGTTCTTGCTGTTATCACTGTGTCTTGCCTTGTGGGAACCCACCTACACTTCAGGAAACATTATGCCCAGGGAATATGGGTGATGGTGTTTCCTGATGGTGTTTCCTGCTTGGCAGGGGGTTGGACTCGATGGCCCTTGTGGTCTCTTCCAACTCTATGATTCTATGAATGGAAAGGAAGGCCCATGGGTTGCAAGCTCCCTTGGGCCTGCTGTGAGTCTCTGTGTGCTCTGTACAGAGACAGGGCTCAGTGACATGGTGTTGGGGGCTCAAAATTGTTAGGGGTGCAAAATTGTATTGAGGGTGCTGCCTCAATACAGCTTCACGCTTCTGTCATTGGGCTTCCTTGAAAACGACTTCTCCATGCAAACTAGGAAGTTACCTTTCCAGACAACAGAATGACTCTTCTTTTTTACCTCTGTGGCTGTGATCTCCCAGGTGCCAGTCCTACCCTTAGGTACAGTGAGGTGGCTGCCTCAGGCAGCAGGTTTTGAGTGCTGTGAAAGGGCAACAAATTTTAGGAAATAGGTGCCAGGTGAAAACATTCCTCTTTTCCCAGGCAGTTGGTTAATTAAACAATCTATGTTTTATGTTTTTATTTTATTTTTGCATTTTCTATTTTACATAAATGAATTAAAAACATATAATCCCCTTTGACTTCCCTTCCCCTTCCCCCATTGTGGATCTTAATATAATGATTTTCCCTTCTGCATCTCTTTCATAACTCTATTCTTATAAATCCTTTATCATTCCATAGTTCAATTTTTTTTTCTACAAGTTTTCTGTCAGTCCTACCAATGTGTGTAATTCCTCTTTTCCCAGGTGATTGGTTAAAGAGTGGTTTCCCCCCAAGGGGAAGCAGTGGAACAAGAGGAACTATGTATAAACACTCAGGGGTCAAAGCAGATCCAGTGAGAGATGTGGGTTCAAGAGAAGTGATGGCTTTCTCCCAGCCCCCTGGCCCTGTGGCATCAATAACACAGAGAGTTCTGAGGTCCAGAATGAGAGGCCTTGAGGGCCACATTTGGCCCAGAAACCTGAGGTTTCCCACTGCTGATCTAAATTGTTTGGGTAACTCCATCATTTTAAGTTGTGACAGCCTGGATTTTGTGTGTGTGTGTGTTTAATTTACTGCTTCCTATTTGGCTACAAACAAGAAAAATCTGATGACTTGACTGACTGACTGAGATCCTGGCAGGAGAATTTATCACCTCATATAATAGGAATAAATCATGCATGCAAATCACACATCAAAGTTGTGAAATGGCCTGCAAATGCAATGAAAAATAAGGGATTCAGAAGCTGAATAAATTGAGGTGTGTGCTATTTGGCCTGGGGCTGGCCCTGTACATAATTCGATTCCTTATTTCTCAGTTATCCAACGCTTTATGACTAGCAGTTGAATGTATGAACAGACTCGGTCGAAATGAATTGTATCTGAGATGATGCTGATCACAGGAATATACTATCTCTATGCTGGCTTTTACCCCACACACATGCAAGTAATCACGGTAAAGGGACCCCTGACCATTAGGTCCAGTCATGACCAACTCTGGGGTTGCGGCGCTCATCTAGCTTTATTGGCCGAGGGAGCCAGCGTACAGCTTCTGGGTCATGTGGCCAGCATGACTAAGCCACTTCTGGTGAACCAGAGCAGCGCACGGAAACACCGATTACCTTCCCGCCGGAGCGGTACCTATTTATCTCCTTGCACTTTGACATGCTTTCGAACTGCTAGGCTGGCAGGAGCAGGGACCAAGCAATGGGAGCTCACCCCGTCGTGGGGATTCAAACCGCCGACCTTCTGATTGGCAAGTCCTAGGCTCTGTGGTTTAACCCACAGCGCCACCCGCGTTCCCCATAGCGCCACCTGCGTCCCAGTCATCATGGTACCTTGCATTTAAAAAGTGGTGATCCTATACGTATGCAGTGGCTGTCAGCGATTTGTGGTTTCTTCCAAAAGGACTAAGCAGCGAATATTCACACTATTCAGTTTTGTGATGAAGATGCAATTGTTACTGAGACTGTGTAAGAAAATGCTTTCAGAAGCAGCCCATATCATAATGCCTTTGGACAAATTGGTGGTGTAACAGCTCTTTGCACACTGTGTGTACAGTTCTGGTTACTATCTGTTCAAAAATATTTTGACATGGACCATAGCAACCCCCTTATGAGGAAAGGTTTCAAAGGTTGGGGTTTTGCAATTTAGAAAGAAAGTGGAGGACAGGATTAGACCTGCTCATGGTACAGAGAAAGCAGAGAAGCTTCTCTCTCTCTCTCTCTCTCTCTCTCTCTCTCTCTCTCTCATAATACTAGATTTTGGGGCCATCCAGAAAAGTTGAATATTGGAGAATTCGGAACAAAATTAAGTACTTCAACATGTGAACTATGGAATTTCTTACCACAAGGCACAACAGTGTTCACCAGTCTAGAGCCAATGGCATAATTCCACCATTCAAAGCAAACGTTAGCTTTAGAAGAGGGGTTATCTATTAAACCAATGGAATATGCGCAGCTTGCAGACCTAACATATAGAATAAGAGAACAAGAAGAACATATGTTTAAAGAAGATTGGAAAATGTCTATTGAATATATGGGGGGAAATTGTGTGCACTTGAAAACGCTGACAGCACTAAGATAAATTCAACAGTGTAAACAAGTTTTGATGGATGTAATAATGGAATACTGAATGGTTTAGTATATGTAAAATGTGCCAGGATTTATGATATGCAAAATGAATCATGGAAAGAGAAGAAGGAAAGTCATTGACATTTTAAGGTTGTTTAAATGAATATTCTAAATTGTAAAACAGAAAATTTAATAAAATTATACACACGCACAAAAGAAATTTCAGAGTGGGATTTTCCTCAAGGCCACAACACTGGACAAAATGGTCACATCCCCCTCTCTGTGCTCTGATTGCGGCAATTTGTGTTTAATCACTGTATATTGTGTTGCATGCACAAGAAAAGCTGAAACTGGCATACTAAGATACAATAAGTGTCACATTTGGCTTGGTCCCAACAGGGGTTCACAGAAGATTAGACAAATTTGTGAAGGCTAAACATACCGGTCATGAAGGCTGGGATCAGAGGCCATTGAATAGCATTGCTGGACAGCAACAGCAGGAGAAGACTATTGTCTTGCTGGTGGACGTCCTGTAGAAATCCAACTCGTCACTCTGGGGTAATAGATGCAGGGCTGGTTGGACTTTTGGACTTTTGGACTTTTGGTCTGCTCCAAGAGGGCTCTTCTGATATTATTGATTATATTACACCAATCCTGGTCCGACTGCACTAGCTACCAATTGGTTTCCGGGTCCAATGCAAAGTGCTGGTTTTGACCTATAAAGCCTTAAACGGCTCAGGATCACAATACCTCAAGGATCGCCTCTTTCCATATGAACCTACCCAGACCCTGAGATCATCTTCTGAGGTCCTCCTTTCTGTGCTTCGCCCTTTGATGTCTGAAGGGTTGCAATACAAGAATGGGCTTTCTCTGCAGTGGCTCCCCATCTGTGAAATTCTCTACCTAGGGAAGTTCACCTGGCACCTTCATTGTATACCTTTAGGTGCCAGGCGAAAGCGTTCCTTTTTAAGCAGGCCTTTGGTTGACCTGATTTACATCCAACACCCTTTTAACATGTGTGTTTTTTTCAGGGGGAGGGGGTTATTGGGTTGTTGTTTTTATTTTGATTATATATTTTGCTTTATATTTTTATTTTGTTCTATGAACTGCCCTGAGACCTCCAGGTATAGGGCGGTATATAAATTCAATAAATAAATGAAATGAAATGAAATGAAATCTGCAACTTCTGTAATCAGAAATAGTTTATTTTCTCCACATACCTACCCTCAGCCATTTACCAGAAAAGGGGACTATAGTAGAAACTTATTTCCTTGCCTGTCACCTGCACACCATGCAGAGACGTTTTATGGGATTGAGTCTGTCCTTCGATAGAAAAAGCAATTAATAAGCCTGCATAAAAATAAATTTGCAGATTGCCAAAACCTTGACACAATTGTCTTTTTTGAGAACTGGGAAAAGTGTAAGGTACATGTACAATCAGACACCATCACTCCTTTGTGGAAAGAAAACCTCACATTTTAAGTGTCTTGTTTTCATCCAGTTACAAAACATCAAAACTGAAACAGCATTTTTTATATTAAAAAGCCCTATTATGAAGGGCTGGCCCAGTAATTGGACAGAATGAGACCATTGGGCACAATTTATGGGTGACTCAACAATTTTTTTCTTATATAGTTTATTATTATAGAAACTATTTATTATTAACTATTTAGCACAAATGTTGAAGGGAGAGGGGTTCCATTTGGACTTTATGTTTTGGGGACCAGAGTAGCTCATAATTGACAGTCTCACCAAGTAAAATTGGCCTCTGTGAATTAATCAATTTAAGATTTAGTGGATTAAGCTGTTGATCAAAGCTTTCAGTCTTAAAACTTTTAATACAGAGGAGTTAGTGCCTTTTTCTAGTTTCTGAGCACATTGCAGAGGGCCTTGAAAATGATGAAATTAATCCATGTCATCTGCAAACGCATTGATATTTCTTCCTATTACCCCTTTTCCCCCTATTCTTTCAGCACAAATATCAGCTCTGTTCTTAAACGCTGCACACAAATTGTGGTTTTTTTTAAATCTAAGTGTGCGCATGTGTGTGTGTGTTTAGTAGTGTGAGGGAAATGGAAGAGAGAGAGAAAAAATATTTCCTTCCCTTAGGAGTGTCAGATGAAGCCAGTTTGCCTTATTTATAGCTGACCCTCATGAGCAACCACAGGAAAAATATGCCACAAGCAGGGCAGAGTATAGACAAGGTGGAGAAGATGAATACATGTGAGGGTTTATCGAAACATGATAAGTAAATGTTTAACTAGGACAATTCAGTGAGCTGGGAATACTTCAATTTTTCAACAGTCAGCATATGGCCTTTGCCAAAACATATGTTATCATTATATATATATATATATATATATATATATATATATATATATACTAAAAAATCTGTGTTATTTGTGATGCTCCAGGCAAATAACAGTTATCCCAATGGCTATGCTCTGTCTCCACTAGCAAAGCCAGTATGCCTCTGAATGCGCGTTTCTGAGGATCACAATTGTAGACAGAGCTGTTATGCTCAAGTTCTGCTTTTGAGTTTCCCACAGGCATCTGTGAGAATGGGATGGGCTAGATGGGCCATTCGTCTGATTCAGCAGGGCTTTTCTATTGTTCCCAAATGGCAAGACAGGAAACATAGTCTTCTTCCCTGTCTTGCATTTCCAGGTCTCATATGTAACTTCTTCTTTGGCGATCACTCGTAGCCGAGTGAAATTGTCTTCCATGAACACGGTTTTAACAGTGAGTCCATACATGACTGGAGGCCAATTCTGGATCCACACGTCCTTCCACAGTGGGGACAAAGGTGGGAGTTGATTATGGCAAGGGTTTGCCAAATGCGCCTTCCTCTTAGCACATTTCTCCCTGAGTTTGAGCATCTTCAAAGCCCATGACACCTTTGGTAAAGACTGTTCTCCAATTGGACTGTTCTCTAATTGTAAAAAAAATGTTCAAAACCACTTTCCCCCCAAAAGCCAGAGTCCTTTTGGTTAGGGATAACCCAGATGGAAATTTCTAGGTGTCAGCAAAGGTTATTTATGTATGCAACAACTGCGGCCCGTGTTTTGTTAGCCCCAAAATGGAAAACGAGCGAGGTCCTGACTAAAGAGGATTGGCAACTTAAGTTGACAGAATATGCCCAACTTCCAGATTTAACATGTAGAATAAGAGAGCAAGCGGAACCTACATTTAAAAAGGGCTGGAATACATTGATTGAATATATGGAAAATAACTATATCCAGCTGAAAACACTGGTAGCATTAAGATAAATTCAACAAATACTTTTTGATGGATGTAAAAGTGGGAAACAGATTTGAATGGTTAAAATAAAATATGCATGGATGTAGATACGTAAAACGAACCACGGAAAGAGAAGAAGGGAAGTCATTGGGTATTTTAACATTTGCAAAATGTTTATTTGGAATTGTAAAACTGAAAATTTAATAAAAATTGTTTTTTAAAAAATGTCTCTACAAAAATACTCCACAAGGTTAAAGCTATATTGTGGGGATGATGAGACAGGAAGAGCTAATGATTCCTCGTGTGAGCAGCTCAATAGACCCAAGATAATATAACCAAGGCAACTATCTGTAAACAAACAAGAAACATCCATAAAAATGGCAAAAGTAGTTTCTTTCCCAAATAGGTTTTATCTTAAACAATTGCAAACACAGTAAGTAAAGAGTTTCCCTGCAATATAGCAGTGGTTCAGCACTCGGATGTTGTTTCAGACATTTCGTCGCTAAAGAGCTTAGTCATCGAGCTTTTATAATATACAAGAGAAGGCAGTATGTAAATGACTTCAAGAAGGGGTATATCTGTCCCCATTTGCATGTTTCCATCGGGAGGAGCATAGAAAGAAAACATTATATATAAAACAATTTAAACCAATTCCATATTTTAAGAAGAAACAGGTCTTTGGAGGAAAGCAATGCTTTTAAATGGTTTTCATAATTGTCTTTAATAGAATCACTCACTGAATTGCTTTTAAATATCCATATAGTGTGCTTTTTGTTGTATCTGTTTCAATTTCCGCTGTGAGACACCTTGGGTCCTGCATTGGGAGAAAGGCGAGATGGAAATAAAATAATTTTTAAAATAAAAAGAGGAGAATAATGCCCTTCAGTTTGTTAAACCTCCAGCATCAGCTCAGCAGCTACCCATCAAAGCTGAGCAACCAGGTGACACAGCCGCTTGACCAGACTGCAGCTTAATGAGTTCATGGCAGATGAGACATTTGAAGTCAAGGACTTCCTGGCTCGAGACTCACATTCCGCCACTACAATTCATCTTTGATGAATGCTTCAGGGAGGGGGAATGTACCTGGGTGAAAGGAAGTAGAGGATTGCATTTTGCTAGCATAGCAGTTCGTCATACAGACTGTCCCAGGCGTGCAAAAAAGCACAGCTGATGTCAGAATTACAAGCTGTCTCTTGATGATCTATCAGCCAGGAATTTACATACATCTCTCAGATGTGAAGAGCAGGTTTCCTGCATTTTCCTGCGGAAATAGGCTGGGCTTCTAAGCGTGCTGCTATCCCAGAAGCCTGCCGATCTGTCGGACTGTCTCTTTCTCCGATAATTGTCCGTATTTCGCTTCGTTCCTTGCCTTGAAAGCCGAGCCTCCATTTAAACATGTCAACACAGAACTGCCTTCCTTTTCTTTGAGACAGGGTAGCTGTTTAACGTCTTGCTCGTCTCCCTTTTTCGGGTGCGCAGGAGGAGATGTGAGCGTTGTGATGCTGCCGTTTCCAGGCTGCATTGCTAGGCACTGCTAAGACATTTCATCTCGGAAAATGTTTTGGTTTTTTGCTCCTTGCGTGTCAAAAAGCATACATGTAATTAGCCAGTGAAACATCAGGGCATGGGAAATTAGTAAAATGCCTGGATTTCATCCAGATCTTATTAATCAGGTTGTTGGGGGGATTCTGTCTCCCTGCAGCTCTGCTTCCCCTTCCATTCTGCACCATTTGAGCTGTACCAGCCAAGCGGCCTTGAAAAATGTGTCAGCTGCAGACATCTGTTTGTTCCGTTTTATTTATTACTGACATATCCTGGCTGATTGCCTTGCTAACTAGGCTCTTTAAATATTGAGAACAAATAAGCTGGCATTCAGACACAATGCTGCCTAATTAAACCCTGCCCCTCGATCTTATCTTATTAGGAATCCATTCCATTGCAGGGTTTGTTCAATGTTGTTTTTTCCAGATTCTGCAGAGTGCTTTGGGGTTCCAGACCCTCCAAATGTCTTTATTTTCCAGGGACAGTTCCAGATTTACAGAAGCCATCGCTGCTTCTTATTTCATCCCAGAATGCCCCGCTTTTCCTTAGGATGTCCCTATTTTCATCAGAGTTATGCGATCCTCAAGCCAAGGAAGCAAGGAACTACACAACCTTTAGAAGATAGCCCTGTATAGGGAAGTTTTTTTAAATGTTTAATGTTATATTATGTTTCTATATATGTTGGAAGCTGCCCAGAGTGGCTGGGGCAATCCAGTCAGATGGGAGGCATATTAGTAGTAGTAGTAGTAGTAGTAGTAGTAGTAGTATTAACCTATTGGAGGGCATGGGGTTCCTCAAGTATGCATCGCTCTACACAGCAATCCTATAAGATTGGCATGGATTGATCTGCCCAAGGCTGTCCAGTGAGCATCAGGTCTGATCGGGGAGCTGAGACATATACAGAAACATTGGAATGGTATTTGACTTTTTAAAAATGCAAATCTAAACGAAGACAAGATACCATTGTTCTAACATAACTGTCGCCACAGTCAGTGGAAAACTGGTGTCCACTATAGAGAGATCTAAGTTTTAGAGCGAGACTCAGCAAACGCAGTCTGATGGGCCTTCCTGCCAGGCTTAGCTGGTGGTGGCAATGTTGGCAGACAGCAGTATTCCTATGCAGCCACAATTATAATTTTGTAGAATGTCACCAATTTTAATTTCATATAATATCACACCAAATCACTATGGGAAATCTAAAGGGCAACCCCCAGATCCCACACTTAAAGGCTATTTAAATTTCACCCAATGTCCCAAAGTGATGCTCCATCAGGATACAGTGAGAAATTAACATGCCAGCTCCCAGAACCAGCAGCCTTCTTGTTTATAAGGAGGTCTTTGGGCAGACATCAGTGGTGAGACATTCTGGGATTTCAAGAGTTGCCTGAGAAGGCTGTTTGCTGACCCCTGGCCAAGATGTAAAGATAAATTTCCAGTTATATCAAGAAACACGTAAGTCAGATCAACAGGGCTCAAATGACATGGTACAGATGGGATTGTGCATCCAGCAGCATATCTCTCAAACACGTGGGGGCTGCTCAAAACCATGATATTCAAAGCTCAGCTGTAATATAATTAGAGCTATGCAATAACTCCAGCCAGATCCTAGCTCCCAAGCCAGATCAGGCTGATTTCGTTCTACCTGTGATTCTCATTGAGCAGGTTGAGACGGCCTCAGATCAGGTCCATTCAAAGTGATCTGGGTCTGTTGGGGGTAGGGGGAGACGGCAAGGAGACCCTCTCCCAACCACAAGTTTAATTAGAGTTAAAACCTTAATGAAACACTGTGCCCTCCGCAGGGTGGTGAACAAGCAATGTCTAGGAAGTTTTTAATGGAGGGCAAGCCTTTCTCCAGAAAATAAAAGCTGCCATTTCAGCTGTGATTCCTCTTGGCATGTAAAAAGAACCCATGTAATTCCACTACATTCTACCTCTACAACTTATTTCTTTTACATTTCTGGAAGTCACTGTATATATCAGCTGGTGGGAGAAGTGAGTTCAAACTTGCTTTCTGTAGGGATGCTCACGAGGATCTCAGTTGGGCAACGAACCCAGATGTGTCTCTGCCTGCTCCTCATCTGATGTCATATACAATATTAGGCATGTGTGGTTTGGGGATAATGGCCTCACGAGCAAATTGAGAGCCGGGCCAGGCCAAATGTGGTCTGTGGGCTGAGGGCTCCCCACAGTAACTGGCTGCAACTCTCCAAGATTTCAGACCAGGGACATTACCAGCCATACCTGTAGATGTGGGAGATTGAACCTGCAACCTTCTGCATGCAAAGCAAGTGTTCTACCACTGGGCTATGGCCCTTTCTCAAATCCAACTTGAGAACAAAACCCACGTGTGCCATTGCATGCATGCACAGGACAATATGGGCCTCTTTGTGTCTTTTTTTCTTTTCTACTGTTGGCATTTGTTTCTTTGTCTCCCTCTCTGGCTTAACGTGCTGCTGCTATTGCCTTTTGGTTAGAGCAGCTTTCGGATTTCACCATTTTCCATGGATCACTCAGACAGAGCTTGCTACAAGAACGATCTGGAGAGAAAAAAAATGATTATGAAATGAAGAATTTTGCCATGATGCAACTTTAACACACACACACACAAAACACCCAATGGAAAAGGAGGGGGACCTTCCCGAGCTCTTCGCCTCCACTTCAATCCCTCGTTCCTTTCCAGTGGCTTCTAAATTTTACATTTGCATTGCTGCCAACTTGGAACAGCAAATAAAAACACAGCTCTTCAATAATGTATGAGCAGCCTGCTCTGAAAGCTGTGAGCATATTTTGGCAAAGTCCTTCTACATCAAACCAGGGCCTCTTCTCTGAGATTACGTTTTCTTCCACTGCCTCAGGGAAGAGGCTGTCCAAGCTCCCAGGAAGCTCAGTTGCAACCCCCACCACCATTTTGTTTAGATTAAGCTCTGTAATGTATGGAACGGCCTTCATACTAAATGCAATGGTACAGATTTATTTGGTCTGGTAGAAGAGGGCACTAATAGAAGCAAGGTCGATTTGTTTGTTTCTTAGGGGTCTTGTATGCATATCCCCTCCTACTGCGATTCTATGGTGGTGACGCTGCAAAGACCCCGGAGCTGAGCTGCCGCTCAACCTGGATCCATGTCAAGCAATTCTCATACCTTTCTTATAGCATTGTGATAAAACAAATATGGTGGTCACCAAGCACTGCTTGGCTCCAAGGCAACTGCAGTAGCACCAGGTGAGCCACCTACTGAGCCTCTTGGGCTTGCCGATTAGAGGGTCAGCAGTTTGAATCCCTGCAATAGGCTGAGCTCCCATTGCTCTGTCCCAACTCCTGCCAACCTAGCAGTTTGAAAGCACATCAGTGCAAGTAGATAAATAGGTACCACTGTGGCAGGAAGGTAAACGGTGTTTCCATACACTCTGGTTTCTGTTGCGGTGTTCTATTGCACCAGAAGCAGTTTAGTCCTGCTGGCCACATGCCATGGAAAGCTGTCTGTGGACAAACGCCGGCTCCCTTGACCTGAAAGCGAGATGAGCACTGCAACCTCATAGTCACCTTTGACTGGACTTAACCGTCCAGGGGTCCTTTACCCTTTTACCTTTTTTTCAAGGCGAATGAGAGGCTGGTCTGGTTGCTGCATCAAGGACATAGCCCAGTCAAGATGTCAGCTCTATTAGTCCTGCTGGGACACAGGGGCCCCAAGCAAATGTCCCAAAAAGCTAGGTGCTGATGCTGAACCTACCTGCCTGCCCTTTTACCCAAGGACAGAGCAAACAATTTGCAAGTGGAAGACACCAGTTTTGGTCTTCAGTTTCTGCAAGATCAGACGTCTAAGGACTGGCACAGTGTTTTCAGTTAAAAGAATCTCAGTACCTATCTAAGTAGCTCATCATCAGGGACACATAAATTATGCCCCAGTCTATAGCATGCCATAGGTTCCCACGCCTGGAAGTGGTGCTGTAAAGCTATTCAGTTAGTGCTCGGAAGTTGCTGATGTTACACCTTGATAGGCTGAACTCCTAGTTCTATATGACGCGGTAGCTGGACATCTCCTCTGCTGCTTGGAAACCTTTTTGGACAGCTCCCTAGCCCAGCCTGTCAGATGAAAATTTGAACCACACAGCAATGGTGGCAGAAATGGGACACTCTTGTGGCTGGGGCGGGGGGGGGGAGAAAGAGTGGGGAAGAGATGGGGGTACTGAAGTGAAGGCACGAGACAGGTGTTGATCAGCAAGTGAGCAATGCAGGTGCACGCTAATTGTCAAGCCCGCAGTAGCTCTTTTTATTGATACACACATGCAAAATCAAGCAGATACATTTTGGGCTGTGACCTTTACAAATCTTCCAATCCCGAGATCGAGGGGTGGCACAAAGTTATTTTGGCACTTGTTTCCACATGTCACTTTTCCCTTGCATAATGTTTTTCTAGAAAGAGACAAAGGTCTCAAAGGACAGAGGTTATAGACAGGGCACGGCAGGCTGCTGAGACCGCAAAAGAGGTTAGATACAGGCCATGATGTCCTCAGACATTTCCGTGAGGGGGAGAATGTTTCGCACCCCAGGGTCACGCATGCAGGCAGACTGATGCTGCCTGCGGGTGGGGGAATGTGCTCCTTCCGGACCCCACCCCCCACTCTCCGCAATATCCCTACAGGGTACTGTTCTATCATTCTATTGCATAGTGTTTGGGGGGGGGGGGGTTGTGTCATCATCCCATGGCTAGGTCCTTTCCTTGTATATCTATTTATCTTCACTGCCATTGCGAGGGGTTGCGGGGTCCAGAGATTGGTTGGTTGTGTTCAGATGGTTGCAGTGTGGCTTGTTTGCATGTGTCCACAAGTTAGTGACTCACACTGAACATTGACAAACTGGGGGAAAGATTGAATTACAAGTGGAGACAATCTGTATACTTCCCCTTGTTTATTTTGTAGCACAAGAAGATCTTCAGTAGAAACTAATTGAAGAAAAAAGAACAAACCAAACTTTTCAATATCCATTATTATGTGGGAAACCTAGCCAGAAGTAGTTTTGTTTCTTAAGACTGAAGGTTGATTTGTGCGTATATGGACCGATTTTGAGTGTTATCTTTAAGGGACGGGGACCGAAAGTTGAATAAAACTTTTTCCCAGATAGAAGAGACAGGCAGGCAGGCAGGCAGATGATAGAGATTGATATTGATATTGATATATATATATAGAGAGAGAGAGAGAGAGAGATGGAGATGGAGATGGAGATGGAGATGGAGATAGAGATAGAGATAGAGATAGAGATAGAGATAGAGATAGAGATAGAGATAGAGATAGAGATAGAGATAGAGATAGAGATGATGGATGGATGGATGGATGGAAGGAAGGGAGGGAGGGAGGGAGGAGGGAAGGAAAGGAAATGGGACACTCTCCCTACTCTTCATGGGGGGAAAGTGGACAGGCAGAAAGAGTCAGGCGAACTTGCAGAAGGAACAGGATTATAGGCCACTCCTATGCCAAGATTCCTGTTAACCCTAGTCTGACAAATTAATATGGCTGGATGCGGGATTAATTATTGAAAGCCAGGGAAGAGAAAAGCACTTTATTGTGGGGAAAGAACACAGTCCCACATCACACTCACAAGATGCACCTGCAAAATCCATCTGTCTCTGCGGATATTGTAAAAAATTATTTAGACATCACTGGAAGCAAGCTAGAAGCAATGAGATAAAAGCTGTACTTTATGAATGCTCTCGGTAGCTCTCCCTTCGGCAACATAAATACCTCTGGCATCTGCGGGGAGATATGTGTCACCATAAAATGGCAGAGGCTATTCATTTGTTCATATCTATTATTATTCTGTCCTTCCATGCCAACTCCCATGTTTCCACTGACTCTGGCTGAATTGCATGGCTCTCCCTTCCAAACCAGAGCACTGAGTGATAGAGTGATGTGTATTTTAAGAAGTCAACATGACATGGACTGAGTCCCCTTCAGCATTTAGTTCCAGCCCCATTTCACACACAAAGGATGGATAAACCTATCAATTTCAGTTTTTCCTTTTCCATTCACCCCATTTCCACATCAGCTTCGGATTTATTTATTTTTAAAGGAATCTGCGTGAAATCTGTGACACCTCTTCATGTGCATTTTCCCCAATAGAGGCATTCTTGCAAGCACTTTTCCTTAACAGAATGCCTTTTTTATGCATTATTTTCTCTAATGTGTGCAATCCTGTGCACACTTCACATTTTGGAGAACCACAGTGCAGAATTTTGAGAAGTTTGAGTTTTTAGGAATAGCTCTGTTTCAGTACAAGTCTTGGTGATGGAAGTTTGAATTAAGGAGGTTTTAGGGAAAAGGTAAAGGTAAAGGATCCCTGGACGATTAAAACCAGTCAAAGGTGACTATGGGGTTGCGGCGCTCATCTTGCTTTCAGACCAAGGGAGCCAGCGTTTGTCCACAGACACCTTTCCAGGTCATGTGGCCAGCATGACTAAGCCACTTCTGGAGCAATGGGACACCATGACATAAGCCAGAGCACACAGAAACGCCATATACCTTCCAGCCACAGCAGTACCTATTTAGTATGGTTTCAAACTGCTAGGTTGGCAGGAGCTGAGACAGAGCAACGGGAGCTCACTCTGTCACAGGGATTTGAACCACCAACCTTCTGATTGGCAAGCCCAAGAGGCTCAGTGGTTTAGACCACAGTGCCACCCACGTCCCTACAGAGGTTTTACATTAAAATGTGAAGCCCATACCTCAATCTCTAACACATATAGAGTGATATGGGAGCCATATCCTCATGATGCCATCCCACACCAACAGTGCTGGATTTATGTATAGGCTAAGTAGGCTGAAGCCTAGGGCCTCTAAATCTAGGGGGCCAAACTAGACAGCCCGCTGCCCAGTGCCCCAGTCTCCCCTCTCCCAAAATTGCAAACCCAAGACTTCATGCAAGGGCAGGGCAACTCGGGCCCAGCAACTATGAGACTCAGGGCTAGCTAGTGGGGACCAATTTGAAGCAGTGGGGCACAACTTGAAGTTTGGTTTTTGTTTTGTTTTTTGTGTGTTTTTTTGTAGGGCCCCAGTTCACAGCCAAAGTCTGCAAACTCTTAGAGATATAAATAAAATCCAAAAAAACCCCAAGATCATGGCCACTGAGCCCATCACCTCCTGGCAAATAGAAGGGGAAGAAATGAAGGCAGTGAGAGATTTTACTTTCTTGGGTTCCATGATCACTGCAGATGGTGACAGCAGTCACGAAATTAAAAGACTCCTGCTTCTTGGGACAAAAGCAATGACAAACCTAGACAGCATCTTAAAAAGCAGAGACATCACCTTGCCAACAAAGGTCCGTATAGTTAAAGCTATGGTTTTCCCAGTAGTGATGTATGGAAGTGAGAGCTGGACCATAAAGAAGGCTGATTGCCGAAGAATGGGTGCTTTTGAATTATGGTGCTGAAGGAGACTCTTGAGAGTCCCATGGACTGCAAGAAGATCAGACCTACCCATTCTGAGGAAATCAGCCCTGAATGCTCACTGAAAGGACAGATCCTGAAGCTGAGGCTCCAATACTTTGGCCACCTCATGAGAAGAGAAGACTCCCTGGAAAAGACCCTGATGTTGGGAAAGATGGAGGGCACAAGGAGAAGGGGATGACAGACGAGGTGAATGGACAGTGTTCTCGAAGATACAAACATGAGTTTGACCAAACTGTGGGAGGCAGTGAAAGAAGGGCCTGGCGTGCTCTGGTCCATGGGGTCACAAAGAGTTGGACACAACTAAACGACTAAACAACAACAACAAAACAGATTGCCCTGGTGCGGGGGCCCCCTTAGGAGCAGCCCACAGGGCCCAATTTGGCACAATTGCTCCAATTGCCTTAAGGTCAGCCCTGATGAGACTGTGCAGAGGTTGGACTGACAAGCCCTGCACTTTCTAGGGCTCTGGTGTC
Source organism: Podarcis tiliguerta (assembly GCF_965153285.1). NCBI lineage: Eukaryota > Metazoa > Chordata > Lepidosauria > Squamata > Lacertidae > Podarcis > Podarcis tiliguerta. The sequence continues at coordinate 75,772,032 of NC_139538.1, read as the reverse complement.
ACCATTCAGAGTACAGACTCAAGGACTTGTTTCCACACTGTGACTGCAGGCCAAATCACCTGTCAGGAGAGTTATGAGATTCAGGTGAGGGTCAGATGCCTTGTCAATCCCAGCAGGTATATAAGAGGACGACCACCCTGGTCAGGCCTTCACGTTACAAGAAAGGAGATTCTGACTAAAAATTGGGAAATCTGCTCTAAAGCCTTTATGAATTTTCATGAGGACTTTTTTTAAAAAAATGCAAACTGGTATGGAAATGTGCAGAACTGATCTTCAGATTTTAAAAATCAGAAACTGGGAGAATCCTACATTGATAGATTAGCCCATCCCTACATTAGGATCCTCGGGACACGGGTGGCGCTGTGGGTAAAAGCCTCAGCGCCTAGGGCTTGCCGATCAAAAGGTTGGCGGTTCGAATACCCGCGGCGGGTGCGCTCCCGTTGCTCGGTCCCAGCACCTGCCAACCTAGCAGTTTGAAAGCACCCCTGGGGGCAAGTAGATAAATAGGGACCGCTTACTAGCGGGAAGGTAAACGGCGTTTCCGTGTGCGGCTCTGGCTCGCCAGAGCAGCGATGTCACGCTGGCCACGTGACCCGGAAGTGTCTCCAGACAGCGCTGGCCCCTGGCCTCTTGAGTGAGATGGGCGCACAACCCTAGAGTCTGTCAAGACTGGCCCCTACGGGCAGGGGTACCTTTACCTTTACCTTTTACATTAGGATCACCACCTGTGTTTCAAACCAGTGAACTCTCATTCACTCCACATTCACCTATGAGAAGGAAATGTATGGTTTTCTTTAAATGTCTATGAACTGTGTTGTCAAACAGACTACCTATCAAACCTTCCTTTTGATCTGGAGAGGCAGAAGAAGGTAACCATGAGAACAATTCTGGACAGGCCTCCTCCTTTCCTGTTCCAATCTCTGTTCCATTCCCCTGGGGCTTAAGGCAAGAGAAATATTTCCCAAGGAGAGTGTTATTTCCATTAAACTGCTAAAATAAGGCCTCCCCATCAAACAATGATAAATGGTTCCCTTTAGGGGAAAAACATGCATCGTTTAACAGATGATGTTTTTACAGGTTAAATGAAGTCTCCTAACCAAGCTATTCTCTTAGTGTATGTACGGAGCATAAAGAAACACAATTTACACCCAAAGTTCCTTTGGATTTGTTCAAAAGCGCTGGCGCTCGTAATAGCAAAGCTACTCCAGGCCTGTTCATATTTTGCACAGGAAAGAATTCCAGTATGAATGCCAACATTATTCCTATTGAAATGAATCTAGTACTATAGAGAATCCTTAGAATAGCATGCTACATCTAGCATGGAGAGATCTCAAGGAACAGTCTTAATTTGAAGATTCTGAATTTCACATCCATATTTTAAGATTTCACCAGATCTCTGGACCTCCCACTTTCCCCTCCATGGGTCCTATTGTATACCCTCTCAACTGCATATTATTCCATAATCCATATTTTGTATTTTTCCATATTGTCCATGATATTTGCTACATTACAAGTGTTGTTAAAATCCTGCTAATGTTTGTATTTGCTTACAGTGGTCTCCTAGCTAAATTATATATACCCCCCCCCCCATTCTTTATTGAAGTCTTGGTCTTCTTGGTTTCTGAGCCTTCCAGTCAGTTTTGCCATTTCACCGTATTCCAACAGCTTGATTTGCCATTTCTCTCTGGTAGGGACTTTGTCTTCTTTCCAACTCTGGGGCTAGTAGCATCCGCACGGCTCTTGTCACAAATATGAAGTCCTTTGGAATGTTAGTACCTACAATTCCTAATAAAAAAGCTTCTGGTTTGTTTTTGTTTTTTTACAAAAGTTATTTTAAACATTTTTTTCAATTCATTATATATCATTTCCCAAAATGCTTTTATAACCTTACATGTCCACCACATATGGTAATTTGGATTCTTGTTTTTTAAAAGCCCTGCATACTAGTGATAAATAAATAAAAGGAGACGCCTCAACTTTGTATATTGACTTATGAGCTTCCATGGACTGGACATCGGTAGAACCAGAGTGATGGAATAGATAGATGAACATTTGGCTGACACAGCAAGCCAGTTCATAAGTTCTTTTGTTCTAATATAGAAAAACTCATGATTGCATATGTTATCTCCTCTAAGCTACTGTGGTTTTGCAGTGCATAGGATATATCGCCAAAAATCTAAATGTCATTTTTAGCAGTTCTTGAATATAAATTGCTACTATTTTAATCAATAACTCTTCTCTCATCAGGCTATTGCACAATTTTCGACTGCTGCACTTGCCTCCCATTCCATCCTTGCCACTACATCAAATTGAAAGGAGAGTGATGACTGCATTATGCTGCATATGTGCTGCTTGAAGTTATAACATTCAGAATTGCAGGATTCCTGCGCTGAGCGCAGGACTGGCTCAGAGGACCTCTTAAGGAAGGTCCCTCCAAACTCTGAACACCTGCGATTCTATGAGAAAGAGCAGGGCAAGTTTTAGAGACATCCAAGAATAAAACATGTTTGAGACTCAACCAAAAGCAAAGTCTCTTTATCTACTGCTAAGCTTGTTCACATACTTGGGGAAGGGTTTAAGGGTCACTGAGATTTGCATGTAGTTGAAGCAGGGGGCCAATAAAAAAGAACATTTGGGAAAGGCTAGAGCATCTGCTTGGGATGTTGAAGTTCCCAGGTTCAATGTCTAGGTAAGGCTGGGAATGTCCCCTGCCTGAAACCATGGAGAGCAGTTGGCCAATAGTCAGGGCAGACAATACTGAGCCATATTGGCTTAGCAGAAGGCAGCTTCTGTAGCCTTATTGGAGTTCACCGATTGGGTCTGCGTTGCTCCAGGACAGGAGGAAGGAAGTCAAATGACACCGAGGTTGGTTCAAAGAAAGAGTTTATTCTGCTCTCCAGATAGCAGAAGGCACTTGCGTGATCAAGTCCACAGCAAGTCCAAAGATGTGACAAGTTTCATGCAGTATATATATCCTCCAGACATCCTCTCCCCCTTCTCCAGCCACGTCAGCTTGTACACGCAGGTTGACATCACAGATGTTCCTGCTCCGGCACTCTTAACCATAAAAGGGATTTCCTTCCTGCCCTCCTGACCATAAAAGGATCTTCCTCTTCCTACTCTTATCTTGGAGGAAGAGGTCATCACCATCATCTGGCGTTTTTCCCAGACTTGGGTCTGTGCGTCTTTGTGGTAAGAACATAAGATAAGGCACAAACATGTTTTCTCTATTCTACTGGTACAGTCAGGGTCATCCTTGACGTCACAAACTGATAAAGGAGAGAGCTGTGTTCTTGCTCAGCGGCTCAAGTTTATGCATTTTAGCTAAGGAAAAATAGGGATTTTGGTGCAGTTTAAAACTGCCTGCACAGTCAGTTTTGGGTTTTGGGAAACCCATTCCTTCACTTCCCATGTTCCTGTGTCACAGACTGAACTCTTAAGAGTTAAGGAAAATCTTGTTTTGTGTGATCTCCTACGAAAAGGATACAGATTCCCTGCACCTCAACAGATAGGAAAAAGTTATCCACCCTGGGTAGTTTTGTCGCCTTAGCAATGTTTTATTTTTTTCACACTTGCCTTTCCTTGCACGGACATTTATCTTTGATTCAATCCCCTGCAGATCTTTGTGTATAAGAAACTTTAAAAATTGAAAACCCACCTGAGTCTTCTCATGCAACCAATACTTACGCAAGGCAGGTTTCATCCATTATTTATTCTCCGGCTTCTGCCAACCGTGTCATAGATGGCCTTTTTGTTATATTATCTGTCTCTTCTTTCCCCTTCGGTTTTCCCAACATAACATTGGGTTGAAATTTAGCAGGAATATTTTAGCAGGCGGCCTTCACCGTTAGACCCTTAGCAAGTCAAAGGCAGTGGAGATGAATAAATCATTGGTCAAAGCCTAAGCCTAAATCAAGTACAGTGGTACCTTGGTTCTCAAACGCCTTGGTTCCCAAACACTGAAAGCCCAGAAGTAAGTGTTCCAGTTTTCAAACGTTTTTTTGGAAGCTGAACATCGAATGCAGTTGTTGGCTATTGTTTCTGGGGCACCTGCACCAATCAGAAGCTGTGCCTTGGTTTTCAAACATTTTGGAAGTCAAACAGACTTCTGGAATGGATTAAGTTTGGCGCTTTTGTTCTTGCTATTTATTTTGTGTTTTTGTTTTTGAGGCTTTTTCAGTTAATTTGTTTTTGTGATTTTGTGGAACCCAATTCAGCTAATGATTGATTGATTGATTGTGTGACTGCAGAAATGGATAAAAGCCCCCCATCCAGACAATGACTATTATTAGTGCAGGTAAGAATTTATTTTTTAATCATCTACAACGCTCTCTTATTTATTTTATAGTACAGTACATTGATTATTGCTTTCATTCTATGGATCAGTGGTCTTGTTAGATAGTAAAATCCATGTTAAATCACTGTTTTAGGGGTTGTTTATAAAAGTCTGGAACGGACTGATCCATTTTGCATTCCTTTCTATGGGAAAACGCACCTTGGTTTTGGAACGCTTTGACCGATTCTGGGGTTTCTGCGCTCATCTCGCTTTATTGGCCAAGGGAGCCGGCGTATAGCTTCCAGGTCATGTGGCTGGCATGACTCAGCTGCTTCTGGCGAACCAGAGCAGCGCACGGAAACGCCGTTTACCTTCCCACCTGAGTGGTACCTATTTATCTACTTGCACCTGATGTGCTTTTGAACTGCTAGGTTGGCAGGAGCAGGGACCGAGCAACAGGAGCTCACCCCGTCGCAGGGATTCGAACCGCCGACCTTCTGATCAGCAAGTCCTAGGCTCTGTGGTTTAACCCACAGCGCCACCCGCGTCCCTTCCCCCAAAATGGAAGTCAGCAATTAGCATTTTGTGTATTTGCTTCCCCCTTTCATGAAATGCATGGGCCTCAAATGTGCTGTGTTTTTCACATTCTAACTTCTGCCGCATGTCACTCAATGAGGAAAACACGTGGAATGTCTGACGGCGATGAGCCACCCTAGATGAATCTCCCTTCTCCTCTCAGCCATTTCTGTTACGCTATGGAAATATAACTAGAAGGTGGCAGTCCATTAACGGTTTTTAACTGCAGGTTTCATTATCCACAGATAAGGGAATTTGTCTTTTCTCAGTGGAACAGAATGAAAGCAAATAATAGCAAGGACATTTATTGGGTTAGCTAATGGAGGAAAAAAACCTGGGCTTTATTCTGCAGGCACATCATGTATGCCACCAATTTCCCATGCTTCTACGAATAAAGAGATCAGGATGTCTCTGAAAACACGCCGTCTCAACTTGACGCTCTATCATTCAGTGATTGTCATGATGGCTAAATTAATACGCTTATTAAGATACCTTCATTTCCTCCCTCTCTGCCGCAGCTGCTACCGCATCCCTCTTAAAGCCTCGCTTTCCCCAAGAAGCTGGAACTGTTCAAATGACCTTTGCATGTCTAAAGCAAGCAAATACTCACTGAGGTATCCCTCAAGACACCTCACCAAACACTTTTAATGAGCTCCTGTCTCCTCTTCCTCTTTTAAACTTCAGCCAATCTGCAAAAAAAGGCATAAAAGACCCCTGTATCTCCTTGCTCTAGGCAAACCATTTGCTTCCCCACATAATGAACAGCTGCTAACATCTTATTGCTCTAGGCAAGCCGTTCCAACCTTCATCCTTGAGAGAACAGCAACAGCTTCCTTAAGTGGATAATTCCTTTCCCGGGTTTCCCACTCGCTTAGCCTTCTGATCTCTGCGACCTTTTTCACAGATGCTTTCCTCTGCCTGAGACTCGTCTACTGTAGGGATGGGAAAACCTGTTCTTAGGCTCAGGCTCCATCATCCTGGGTTATGGACCATACTGTCTGGGGCTGCCTGGAGTCAAGAGTCCAACATCTGCAGGGCCACATATTCCCTACTCAAGATCTACTGCAAAGTTTCTCAGAATACTGATGGTTGTACAGGTTGCGAACAACCAATAGTGTGCCAAGTTGGCCATCGATAAGGTCCCACAGACTGCCCAGGTAGGTTGCCACCAATCCCTACTGCATCGCTCTGTGCAAAGGTGCACACATGAGCTGTGATCTTCCTGTGATCTACCACGCTGAATCTTTGATATGCTCGGTAGGTGCTGGTTTCATCATCATCATCACCATCTGGCCAGGCCTCCCCAGCCACTCTGGGTGGCTCCCAACAGAATATTAAAAACATGATAAAACATCAAACATTAAAAACTTCCCTAAACAGGGCCGCCTTCAGATGTCTTCTAAAAGTCAGGTGACTGTTTATTTCCTTGACATCTGATGGGAGGGTGTTCCACTGGTCAGGTGCCACTACCGAGAAGGCCCTCTGCCTGGTTCCCTGTAACCTCACTTCTCCCAGTGAGGGAACTGCCAGAAGGCCCTTGGCGCTGGATCTCAGTGTCCGGGCTGAACGATGGGCTCCTTCAGGTATACTGGGCCAAGGCTGTTTAGGGCTTTAAAGGTCAACACCAACACTTTGAATTGTGCTCAGATACGTACTGGGAGCCAATGTAGATCTTTCAGGACCAGTGTTATATGGTCTCGGCTGCCACTCCCAGTCACCAGTCTAGCTGCATCATTCTAGATTAGTTGTAAGTGATGCCTGAAAGCAAGTTGCCTGAGCCCATTTCTATTTTTTAAATAATATTTTTATTAAGTTTTCAAGAAAAACAACAACAACAAATAAAAATACAGTGGTACCTCTGGTTACGAACACTTTTGGTTACAAACTCTGCTAAGCCAGAAGTAGCTGCTCCTGGTTGCAAACTTGCCCCAGGACTTGAACGGAAATTGCACGCCAGAGGTGCACGTGCAACAGGAGGCCCCATTAGCAAAAGTGAGCCTCAGCATAAGAACTGTTTCAACTTAAGGACGGACCTCCGGAACAAGTTAAGTTCGTAGCCAGAGGTACCACTGTACAATAACAGCCACCAACAAAGAAAAATATACACTAAAACAATATCAAATCCATAAAAAGGGATTCTTTGAATCCGGTGACTCCCCCCTCCCCCGCACCCCTGGTTCTTTAATTTTTTCTTTTCAACCGCATATCATTTGTACTCCAAATTATTTTTTACCTCAAAGTTCCTTTAGTATTTCTAAAATTACAAGTATTCTTAAAATCCTGCCATTGTATTAATCTGTTTACAAGACTTTTGCAAATACATACAGAAGAAGAAGAAGAGAAGAGTTTGGATTTGATATTCCGCCTTTCACTGCCTTTAAGGAGTCTCAAAGCGGCTAACATTCTCCTTTCCCTTCCTCCCCACAACAAACACTCTGTGAGGTGAGTGGGGCTGAGAGACTTCAGAGAAGTGTGAGTGGCCCAAGGTCACCCAGCAGCTGCATGTGGAGGAGCGGAGACGCGAACCCGGTTCCCCAGATTACAAGACTACCGCTCTTAACCACTACACCACACTGGTTCATAATAAACATTTCCCATTCTTTTTTAAATTTCTTGCCATCTTGATAATAATATCTTATTTCTAGGAGAACTTCCGTCCTTTTGGCACTCATAAACCGGGCCTCCTTCTCCTATTGGTAAACTGCTATCGTTTCACAATGGGAATATGGGAGTTGTTTAAAAAGGCTAAGCAAATTCACAAAACAGTTTAGGGCAGGACGAAGAGCATGTCATACTGCTGTGTCAAACAGAGCTACAAAAAAGGCAGAGGATAATTTGGAGATGAGATGCAATTATTCAAGTTGGACCTGAGCCAGGATGGTGACAGTGACATCTCTGCTCTTTGTGGAAAGTTACTATGGGATGTTTTGTTGGAAGGGTCAACTCCTTCCTTTCCCTTCTAACATGTAGGATGGCACCTCCATCAGCTTATGGTGTCCAGCAATAAGTTGCCGAGTGCAGGGAAATTAGCAAGAGGAAAGAGTGCCATCTCTTGAAGAATATGTGTAACTGAGCTCAACACCCTACAAATTGTTTCGTTGATACTTTACTTAACAAATGAAGTGCTCTTAAGTGATCTTTATGACTATTAGAAATGTGTTTCATTTAGCGCCTTCCATCTAAGTATCTCAAACCACTTACAATAATCATCAGAGCTGATTGCAGACTCCCTCTCTCTTTTTAAGACAAATTCCCCCATTTATCGCCAAATGTTTTATTTCCTTTGGGCCTCCAAATTGCTTTAGGTATTAATCTTTTGGTTTCCGTACACGGACAGATTACAACTGCAGTTAAAGATCTTCAAGCCTTTTCAACAAGTATACATTTTCACCGAAGAAACAGAACTTTGGTGGATCACATCTGGTCCAGTATCTTGCTTCTGGGAGTTGATTATTAACCGATAACTGATTATTAACCAATACATTCAAACCTTGCAATTCAAACGGCTCTGTTGCCGAACGTTTCAGTTCCCAAACGCCGAAAACCCAGAAGTAAGTGTTAAGGTTTTCGAATGTTCTTCGGAACTCAAACGTCTGACGTGGCTTCCGCTATGCAAAAACCAAGCTGTCAGCCAATCGGAAGCCACACCTTGGAACTCAAACATTGTGGAAGTCGAATGGTCTTCTGGAATGCATTATGTTCAAGTTCTGAGGCTTAGCTGTATTTATTTCCTAGAATCAAAGACTTGGAAGGGTCCACTACCCAACGAAAGCCTCTAATACTCCCTAGAGGTCATCCTAGAGGTACCATGGAGGCATCTGAGGAATTTTACCTGTGCAGGGAACACCTTTGGGGTGACCTCCTAATTTTCAGTGGGAGGGGCTATATCCTGCAAGGTACTGTAGAAAGGGTGTTTCCCTTCTCTCTTTGTGCTGTGGAAGTGGCTTAGACAGCGCAGAACAACTGCCTAGGCAGAGCTGCTCTGCTCTCTGAATCGGGTGCAAGCATCTTTTCCCCAAATAACTGGGTTTTGTTTTGTTTTGAAAGTGGCTCTTCTCAAAAGTTACCGACCACCACCACCGTGACCGCAAACTACAAAGCTTTGCTGAAAGCTTTTATGTCCGTTTCATGAAGTCTACACAGCATTCTCCTGTGGGAGATTCTCACTTTTAGATGGTTGTTGTGCCGTTCCTATTTCTTCTGCTCAGATCTTATTGAACCTTCCATTGTAGTTAGCCTACAGAGAGGAGGGAGGTGATTTGTGAGAGGCAACATTGGGGGGGGGGGTGTTTTCTCCCTACATAGCATCATTTTCCCATCTTCACGGTTGTAAAGATAAACTGGTCAATGCGCACAAAACAAGCCTGTTCTTGCTACTCGTGATGGAAAACAACCGGGTGTCTATATTTGTTGTCACATCATGTCTCTTTCCTTGACCTTCTCTCCTCAGCAATCTCTTTACGAAGCTGCAATAAATACAGTGATCGCTGTAAGGAGAAAACTAGAGTACACACCTATTTCAACACAAATTTAGAGTTTCCTGCTTGGTAAAACCTCCCAGAAATATGAAGGGAAGCTGTTTCAAATAAGACCCGTTAAATTTCATTGTGTTTACTTACACCATGCCGACACCAGATTGTCACCAGATTTTCCCTAAAACAAACTTTAGAAATGGATGTGGAGGTTCCTCTCTGAATAAACGCTGAGGAATTCTGAGGACAGCTCAAAGCATTTCAATAGCCAGGGTTGACAATATATATATTTAGTATAGAGTTGTATAAATGTCTGTTAAGCAAAACTATCTCTCACCTCGCCCCACTGTCATACAGACCCTTCAAGTGTCCCTATTTTCTAGGGATATCCCTGATTTAGAGAAGCTGTCCCAGATTTGGTTCTGGAAAGTCCCAGTTTTCTTTAGGCTGTCCGTATTATCATTGGAGAAATGTTGGAGGGTATGGAGTTATCTGACATGCGAGCCATCTGAAGGCAATCCTGTACAGTCAAACTTCGGAATCCGAACAGCTCCATTGACGAACGTTTCAGTTCCTGAACGCCAAAAACCCGGAAGTAAGTGTTCCAGTTTTCGAACGTTCCTCAGAACTCAAACATCCGACACGGCTTCTGCTTGAGTGCAAAAAGCTATTGCAACCAATCAGAAGCCGTGTTTCAGAACTTGAACATTTCGGAAGTCGAACGGTTTTCCGGAATGGATTACATTTGACAACTGAGGTTTGACTATATAGGGAAGGTTTTCTTAATGTTTATATAATAATAATTATTATTTTATTTATTTATTTATTTATTTATTTATTTATACATACCCCACCCATCTGGCTGGGTTTCCCCAGCCACTCTGGGCGGCTTCCAACTGAATATTAAAAACAATACAGTGTCAGACATTAAAAACTTCCCTAAACAAGGCCACTTTTAGTTGTCTTTTTAAAAGTAAAATAGTTGTTTATTGCCTTGATATCTGCTGGGAGGGCATTCCACAGGGCAGGCGCCACTACCGAGAAGGCCCTCTGCCTGGTTCCCTGTAACCTCACTTCTTGTAGCGAGGGAACCGCCAGAAGGCCCTCGGCCCTGGACCTCAGAGTCCGGGCTGGATGATGGGGGGGGAGATGCTCCTTCAGGTATACAGGACCGAGTCCATTTAGGGCTTTAAAGGTCAGCACCAATTGTTTTATTATGGGGTTTTATATGTTGGAAGCTGCCCAAAGTGGCTGGGGCAACCTATTCAGATGTGCGAGGTATAAATAGTACAATTATCATTATGGAATGGGATGTCCCTATTTTCATCAGAGAAATGTTGGAGGGTATGTGCCATATCCACATTTTGTCTCTGCTGAGCCTCACTGCCCACTGTTATTCACATGTTGGGGGCACACCTACAGAGAGGAACCTGCTTTGGTGGATAGACTTGCTTTGTGATGTGGATCCTTAGGTCTCAGCCTATGCTCATACAACAATTTGTTAGAATTCCTGCTCCATGGTTGCAGTCATGGGATTGTTGTCTATCACATGATGGTGTATGTTTTGACTCCACAGAGCGGAAAGTGACGGAGACAGGATGTTTGTGTTCTGTGAAGTGGGACTATTGTCCTTTGTTCTTTCTCTTTGCTGTCTGATGCTAGAGAGAGAGGGAGCCATGTTGCAGAGCTCCGTGTGTGTTTATATGTAAATAAAGTAGATTAGCCAAAATGCTGAGTTGCTGAGGTCTGTTACGCAAGCTGCAAAGACTCTGCGGATCCCTAAGTGTGCTGATGTCTGTTGGCATTGGTCACTGTGATGTTCAGGCTGAAGAAAGCTTTTGAAGCTCCCAAATGATCAAGAAGGGAGAGAACATGCCAGTAGGGCATGTGTCTCTGCCAGGGTCCTACTCGAGTGTAGGACAAGCTCCTGACACAATTTCCCCTGCACAGATGCACCCCACACTACAAAAACAGTGAATGCATGGAGTGCGGATCCACTTCCCACTCCAAAGAATTGTAATTGCATAAACTGAATGCCTGAACAGAACTAATAAGACAATGGTTTAAAGGAACAGATTCACCTAAATCCCTAGCAATGCATAAGCTGGTGAAATCCACCTCTGTACTGTAAAGGAAAGCGAACAAGGGTTGAGAAACTAGGCATTCATATTATATACAAGTTTAGAATAGATATTGGTGGCTATGTTAATGTTTCCTATGGCTGTTTGGAGAATCCACGTCTCCCGTCCACTATGATCAATGTTTTACACTTCACATATATGCTTTGTGTCTTTGCATGCATTTATTTTGTATTGGTTTGTTTTTCCTTCAAAACAATCATGTTTAGAACTGTGAATGTGGCAAACATGCTTGCAAACATGGGTAAAAAAGGTATATGCAACAGGGAATAATAATAATAATAATAATAATAATAATAATAATAATAATGGTTGCAGTTCACTCAATGGCACTCATAGCTTTGTATAAAGTATAAAATGGCTCAATCTGTATAGATAAGGGATATCTAGGGTTGATGATGCTCACTATAAACCTTTGCACACCAGGAGACAAATAAGTAATCTTACTAATAATTGTTGAAATTGATTCATGAAGTGTTTATTATATTTGTCAGACAGATGCTACGGGTGCTAAAATATTTGCAAATATTCCACACCTATCCTTTGGAGAACTTACTGTTGTCTTTCTTGCGCATTAAATACTTTCTTTGTGTAATTGTTCCCAGGAGAATGAATTAAAAAGAACCATGCATGTATTAATAGACTAATAAACCTCCCAAGAAGAAAATTTCCCTGCATCCCAGTGGAAACCAATCACTTCAAATCATAGCCTGATGTAGCTCAAAGAGTATTTTCCTTTTTCTGGAAAGGCTGTGGGAGAACAACATATTGGAAATAGCTAGAAAGCACAAATAGCAATTTCAAAAACAAGTCCCGGGTTTTATTTCCCAAGAAACACTGTTCCTGGTTGCTGAGGAAAGTGTGCATTGATTGTATATTTAAGGGGAAATGAATATCAGTTACATACATGCTAAAGTGAGATGCGTCTTCGGATGTTCATGAACTACAGCTCCCATTATCCCTGACCATTGGCCATGCTAGCCGGGGCTGATGGGAGTTGGAGTCCAACAATTTTCATTCCTAGAAAATCTATGACTGCCAAAAGCTTCAATCAATTCAGTTTAATGGTATTTATTAATAGGAACACTGTGAGGATCGAATGCTCCTGTGGCCTCCTGGCTTGTTGACAGTACAGTCACACCTAGGAAGTCGAACGGAATCTGTTTCAGAAGTCTGTTCGACTTTCAAAACATACGGAAACCAAGGCACAGCTTCTGACTGGCTGCAGGAAGCTCCTGCAGCCAATCAGAAGCTGTGGAAGCCATGTCGGATGTTCAGGTTCCAAAGAACATTCGCAAACCACAACACTCACTTCCAGGTTTTCGGGAGCCAAAACGTTTGACTCACAAGGCATTTGGGATCCAAGGTACGACTATATGCAGGAAAAAGTTTCTTTGGTATCACAGGCATCATTGGTAGATTAATATTTCCATAAGGGTGAAAGTAAATGTTAACGTTTTAACATTTTAAGAGTACGAGAAGGGTTTTGCTAGCACTATCACCATCCTCCAAAGACGTGGACCTATTTCTTTCCTCTGACAAATGCTTCTGCAAGTTTTCAGCATGGCTCGGCTTCAACTGGCGCAAAACTAGTTGAAAAGGATGCCTGATGGCATGTGCCTGTGACATCATCAACACCTTTCCCCTCAGTAGTGAAGGAGGTTTGCAAACTTTCTTTTAAAAGGTTAATGAATCTAGAGGAAACAAGTGTAAGCATGGATTTATATTGGCATGAACACATCTATCCTTAGTAAACAAAGCAGACGAATGCATGTGGAGTAGGCAAGATGAAGCCATTTGATTTCATATCTGTGGTACAAGTTAGAATCGTAGAATTGTGGAGAGGCAGGACTGAGATGTGGAGATATGCTTCAGAGATCCAGACTGTGGGGAGCTCTGAGAAATTAATAACTATAATTTGGACTATAATTCGGTCTTTTTGTTTTAGTTTTTTATTTTGATTGGAGTATTATGATTGGATATATTAATTGGATGTTTTTTATTGGAAAATCAATAAAAATGTTTTTTTAAAAAAAAGAATTGTAGAATTGTAGAGTTGGAAGGGACGCCAAGCATCATCTGCTCCAACTCCTTGCAATGCAGCAATCTTCTTTGTCCAATGTGGGGCTCAAACCCACAGCCCTGAGATTCAGAGTCTCATGCTCTGCAGACTGAGCTATCTGCTGTTGAAGTACAACATCTCCTCGTTCTGCAGTTCCTTAAATTTATTTTTAATATCTTCTGCATAGCCAAATTAACTAAATTAAGTTTTCTTTTCTCTTCTCCTCTGGAAAAGGAGCGAAGGGGGGCAGAATGCCTCTAGACATGTGCAGAGTGCCTTACCTTTGTAAGGAGAGCCAATGGTGAAAATGGTGTCAAACGGTGCCTCTGAACATGTACAGCTCTTTTTCGCAAAAACCTAAAAAGAAACAAACAAGCCAGAACCCACAGATATAGAGATTGCCTCTGAGCTTGTTGCAGCTAGAGGGTTGCATTGAAAAAGGCATCTTATTCAAAACAGATAAATTGCAGTTCGGAAAAAAACAGCTACATGCAAACACCTTTTTCTTGCTTTATAGTATCGGCAACTGGCCAATACGCCACTGTCTGGTTGTGAAAAATAGAACACACATAGTTGTGGTTAGTACATTTTATGAGCGGAACAAAATTACTTTTCTTATGCAAGTGTAACTCTCTTTCTAAGCTGAGCACCGTTAAGGATAAGTTCAAATTTTACATTTCTGCTGGAGTTGGAAATCCATAATCCTTTGGAGATCCACAAGATTCTCATCCCTGTTTTTTAATCTGCTCCAGATGTTTCCTAGCAGCAGTTATTGGGCAGTCTGGTTTGTAAAATCTGCTGTTGAAGCACAAAAGCAGAGGAAAATGTTCTACTTCTCCCTCCGGCAGAGGGTGCTTCTCCCGATGGAAAGTGAGAAAGGTCATGCCTCTGCAAGGAGCCAGCGGCTGCTGGTGCATGCAGAGGGAATGTCAGAGAAGCTTTGCTCAATCAGGCGAAAGGCCCATCTAGCCCAGCAGAACTTGAGTTGCAATGATGCTCTGCCTGCTCTCGGACCAAGAAAGCAGCAACACAAGAGGTGCTGCTTCTTATCTGGCAGGTTCTCCTCTGAGTAAGAGTTGTTTGCTGTTCGGAAGGGTTCCTCGCAAAATGGGGAGCACCTTGCATGGCCAATGTGAAGCCGGGAGAGAGAAGAGAGTCCCAAAAGATCACTGGGGAATTATAAGGTGGTAAAAGGATTTGGGGAAATGATATATAATGAGTTGAAAATAAATGTTTAAAATAACCTTTGTTAAAAAACAAACAAACCTGAAGCCTTCCTTTTAGGATTTCTAGGTACCGAAATCCCAAAGGAGCAGAAAAAACTATTTATGTATGCGACCACGGCTACACAGATGTTACTGGCCCAGAGATGGAAAGAAGATAAAGTTCCTACCAGAAAAGAATGGCAGATGAAGTTGATGGACTATGCTGAAATTGCTAAAATGTCCTGGAGAATCAGAAATTAGGAAGACCAAATTTTTAATAAGGAATGGGGAAAATTTCTAACTTATCATAAAGACCATTGTAAACAGTTCAAATAGTTAGTAGGATTGGAATATCACTTGTGGTTTAAAGTTGAATTCTGGACATAATGGAAGAGGTAAAGGGTTTGGATTATCATAAAAGATGTGGGAGGAACTGATTAATAATAGGACCCACAAAGGGGAGGATGGAAGTCCAGGAGAGTCCTTGGAATCTTGTTTTGATGATTTATGTTTGATATATCTCTGTAAAACTTTAAGTTGAAAAACCAAATATTTGTGTGTGTTTTTAAGGAAGATCACAGGGGAGGTAAAGGAAAGCTATTGGGTCATCTCTGCCACAACGAATCACACAAAAGGCAGAGGGCCTTTTCGGGAGTCGAGCCCACCCTGTGGAACGCCCTCCCAAGAGATGTCAAACAACTTTGTGATTTTCAAAAGACATCTAAAGGCAGGGATGTTTTTAGCGTGTGATGTTGTATTGTGTTTTTACTGTTCTTTTGTTGGGAGCCACCCAGATTGGCTGAGGCAACCCAGTCAGACGGGTGGCATAAAAATAAAAACTTAGCCCAACAATGGAAAGTGAGTTAGATCCCACATAAGGAAGACTGGCAACTTAAGATGATAGAATATGCGGAAATTATAGGTTTGATGTCTAGCTTAAGAGAACAAGTAGGACATGCATTTAAAGAGGAATGGAAAACTTTTGCCGCATATATGGAGAATAGCTACGCATTGTTGAAAACACTGGCAGCAGTAAGATAAATTTGGCTGTTTGATTAATATTTCAGTGATGTAGGTTTCGAGAACTGACCAAAATGGTTATAGTAAAATATGCAGGAATGATATAGACAACTAAAATGGAAGGGGAAGGAGGGAAGTCATTGATTATATGGTGTTATGTAAAATGTTTGTTTTGAGATGTTAAACTGGAAACTTAATAAAAACTATTCAAAAAATATATACAAATAAAAACTTGCTGCTGCTGCTGTTGTTATTTGGGAATCTGTCTGTCAGACCCATTTTAAGATGGAGCACCTTGCCTCCCACCCCATCCCAAAAACATAGTTTCACTCATAAAGAAGCAGGTACCCACAGGTCCATTTAAAACATGTACATACACAGAAAGAGAATTATTAAGCAAAGTGGACCAGGGTGGCACCAGGTGATTCCTATGTTCCCTAAGTACGCCATTGAATTCCCCCAGCTGAAATTTGAGAGCGGCTATGTTTTAAACCGCTCTGTCGTGAGATGGGGAACCGGGGCAATCCTGAAGGGCTCGGTCTTTTTAATAGAAAACTCTTTTCCCTTTCCCATTTGTGAGATACAGCGATGGCAATAGATACTGCTATTGTCTCCTCAAATCCCCACACTCCTTTATTTATTATCTAGCCTAAAATAGGAGCCGAGTTTCTTATTAAATGGGCTCTGATAATATACATGGCAGCAATAGATAAATCCCCAAATCTTGTGCAATATGCCAGCAGAGGCATCTGGAATGCTAAAGAGTCAGCCGGGCTCCAGAATGTGACACTTCTTTTTTTGGTATCTCCCCGCCACCCTGCGCTTCTGATCTCATTTAAAAACTTCAGCGAGCCAGCTTGCTCCAAGGAGAAATTGTGCTAAGCACAGACTCATTTATTTTCTGCTGATGAACACAGCCGTGTGAACAATTGATAAAGTTGTCGGTTTGGTTTGTTTTTTTCTGCAGAGGGAACCAACTGGCGCGCCAGAGTTGTAAGCTTGCATTTCAAACTTCATAACTACCCTATCTGTTAATGCAATTATGGGGTTGTTTGCTGCTCTCGTGGCTCCAGCATTTGGGTACATTTAAATATATTTTGTCGGTTTTTTCTCAAGTTTTATGGTTTAAATACAACAAATAACAGGGTCACTTACTGTATTTCAAAATTAATAATTCTAGTCCAACAGAGGGCCTTTATGGTAGCCTGACTGAACGTTTTTCCTCAGCTTTTTAAAAAAATATCTTTATTAAAGATTTCTTAATTTACAAAAATACATGCATTGTCTCTCTTTTCAAGTTGTGGTTTGTCAAGGGCAGGTATTTAAACATCCCCAGAAATGATAGACATTGCAAGTATTCTTTGAATGTGCCAGACACAGTAGAACATATCATTTTCTGCTGTCCATTGCACAACCAGCTACACAAAGGTGTGCTATCCCCTATTTTGGGTAGTCTAAAACCACAACACAATGAAAATATCAATTTATCTGTTTTGAATAAGATGCCTTTTTCAATGCAACCCTCTAGCTGCAACAAGCTCAGAGGCAATCTCTATATCTGTGGGTTCTGGCTTGTTTGTTTCTTTTTAGTTTTTTGCGAAAAAGAGCTGCACGTGTTCAGAGGCACCGTTTGGCACCATTTTCACCATTGGCTCTCCTTACAAAGGGAAGGCACTCTGCACATGTCTAGAGGCATTCTGCCCCCCTTCGCTCCTTTTCCAGAGGAGAAGAGAAAAGAAAACTTAATTTAGTTAATTTGGCTATGCAGAAGATATTAAAAATAAATTTAAGGAACTGCAGAAAGAGGGGGAAGGAAGCCAAGTTTTTAAATGTCAAAATGATTGCAAAATTAGAGAAATGTACAAAATTAGTGAAATGTGTAAACTTGAAAAAGTATTTTTAAAAAACCAAAGTCGGAAATCTGGGATGTATGCTCAGAGGCACTTGAATTCCATAGGCTCATTTTCCTTTAAATACAGCAGATTTCCTATAAGCGCTGTCCCTCTTTATCCAGTTTCCTGCTTTGATGGAAGTTGGTGAAGATGCTGCTTTTGGAACATGGGTCTAAAATTGACAGCATGTTATGGTTTAACCATCTGTTACGGTAAAATCTGGGTGCGAGGCTGCTCTGCCACCCAGCTCGTCAGACTAAGTCCGCGGGTCCCTGCGGAGGAAAATGAGTTCAGCCGGAGACAGGAGCGAACTGCAGAAGATCCATGTTTATTGTGCAACATGTTCAAGGTGAGATTGAACAGCGAGAAAGGGGTGACATGAACTTTTGAAACTTCCCTCCATGTCCCAGAATACAGTGCAAAATACATCCCAGTTACATCATGAATACATTAAGAAGAGGTTGGGTTACACAGATTACATCATGAATACATTAAGAAGAGGTTGGGTTACACAGGATTAACATATGGAGGAGGGAGGGGGGAATATGCAGAGCTGGAGATATGCGCAGATAAGCACATCCTGAGTACTGGTGATGAGAAGACAATGGTCCATGTATGCATAGTCTGCCACCTGGCATTGCCCATGGGAAGGCTTGGCAGAGTGATTTGACAGGATTAGGGTCTTGACACCTTGCTTGAGGGATTATGGAGGACAGGGAAGGTGTCATGGAGTCCTAGAGAAATTGAGCAAATTGGCACGTTGATTTTCTATGAATTTTATAGATTTTAGTCCCTTTTGACATTGACAATTGGAAATAAATGGATATATTGTAGTGAAGAAGGAGGTGAAGAAGACATGCCCCCCCTTCCGTATCAAAAGAAAATTGTGTGAAAATGTTATATAGATGGAGCCTGAATCCCCGCGACGGGGTGAGCTCCCATTGTTCGGTCCCAGCTCTTGCCCACCTAGCAGTTCGAAAGCACGTCAAAGTGCAAGTAAATAAATAGGAACCGCTCTGGCGGGAAGGTAAACGGCGTTTCCATGAGCTGCTCTGGTTTCTCCAGAAGCGGCTTAGTCATGCTGGCCACATGACCCGGAAAAACTGTCTGTGGACAAACGTCAGCTCCCTCGGCCTATAGAGTGAGATGAGCACGCAACCCCAGAGTTGTCCATGGCTGGACCTAACGATCAGAGGGTACCTTTACCTTTACTAAACCCCTAGCAGATTGGCAAAAATGTACAAATCCAAATCGCTTAAGTGTCGGAAATGTAAAGAGAAAGAAGGCATCCTTTTCCATATGCAGTGGTCTTGCAATAAGGTTAAAGCTTATTGGGAAATGATATATAATGAAGTGAAAAAGATGTTTAAGATAACATTTGGGTTTTTTAAAAAAAACAACCAGAAGCTTTTGTCTTGGGGATTATAGGATCGGAATTACCTAAACAATATAGAAATGTATGTACGTATGCAGCTACTGCCACAAAAACAAAGAAGAAGTCTCAACAAGAGAGGAATGGGCTATACAGAAATGGCAAAACTTGCTGAAAAAAGAAGAAATTAAGACTTTTTAATAAGGGATGGAAATCGTCTGTTGTATATTTATAAATAAATTGCAAACAAATTAGCTGGATTATTGCAGAAGCTTGCAGTTCTTAAAACATATATGAAGTAGATGAGAAAAGGGATAATTAGAGTTAATTGGGAGATGCCGGGTGGGGGAGGAAAATAAATTCATGGAACCGCAGAGAGAGGGGGAGGGAAGCTGCATTTTTAAAAAAATAAAATAAAATAATTTATGGTTGTTTCATGTTCTCTGTTGAAATGTTTATTTGTTGTAAATATAAATAATAAATGAACTTAAAAAAGATGAAAATCATAAATGAACTTTAAAAAATTCTGCATTTGCTGGTTGTTTGTTTGCACATTTCTTCTCCGCCCTCCCCCCCCTCCCTCCGTAGAAAGCGACCCAGAGCCGCTTGCCCTCATCCAACATGGCGGTCCGCAGCTTCCCATACCCGGAACGAAGATGGATGCCCCCTTCCCTCGCCGCATGACGCACGCTCTAGGCGTTTCCGCGGCGACGGCAGCGGCCTTTCGCCGAGACGTCGGGAAGGGAAGCGTCCTAGTTTGCCCTCAGTCAAAATGGCCGGCCGAGCCTTACGAGGGAGAGGCGGAAAACAGCGCGCGTGAGCAGAGCCGCTCTTCCCAGAAGGCTTTGCGCCGGCGCTGTTTCCCGGTGTTAAACGCGGGGCCAGAGGGGACGGTGGTAGGTGAGTGAGGTCGGAATTCGGCGTGGAATCGGTTTATTTTGGCGGGGGGTGGGGCGGGGCAGCGCTTCCCCCTGTGGCCGTTCTTTGCTCCGGGAGGGGTTCCGTGTTCACAGGTAGGAGAGGGACGGGTGGGAATAGTCCCCATGTGAGGAAGCGAAGATACATGCAGATATTAAATGCGTATACGCAGATATTAGCTCAATGGCACTTAGGTTAGGCTCGCCATACTATTCCAAAAAGTAACATTCCACCAGTTGTGGAGGGTTTTTTGTTTGTTTTAGAAACCCACCAAGATTGTCGAGATGATTTTTTAGAAACCTCCAAAATTTTGAAGCTTTATTTTAGGAAACTCACCAAAATTGTCGAGCTTTATTTTGGAAAACCAACAAAATTGTCGAGCATTTTTTTTTTTTTAGGACTCCACCAAGATTGTGGAGAATATTTTTTTTCATTTTTTAAGGAAACCCACCAAGATTGTGGAGCTTAATTTTTTTTTTTTAGAAACTGCCAAAATTGTGAAGCTTTATTTTAGGAAACTCAGCAAAATTGTCGAGCTTTATTTTGGAAAACCAACAAAACTGTCGAGCATTATTATTTTATTTTTTTTAGGAATCCACCAAGATTGTGGAGCATTCCCCCCCCCCATTTTTTTAAGATTGTGGAACGTTTTTTATTAGAAACCACCCAAATTGTGGAGCTTCTTTTAAGAAACCCAACAAAATTGGGGAGTTTTGGGGGGAAACAAACCCAAATTGTTAAGCTTTTGGAGGGAAACTTCCCATCGCATTACCATATAGCTGGGTTTTCCATGACATTTTGCCACTTCGGCAAAATCCCCCCCCCCCCCCACACACACACCATTTTTACACCACAAAACCAGGACATGTCAGGAATTTTCCTGACGCAGGGCAAGCCTAGCCTAAGTTATGGGAGCAACAACAGAATGTCTAGGCTCTCTTTTTTAATAAGAATAATACAAAGCTGAAAATGAATGAACTGCAGCTAAAATATTATGTTCATTTTTCACTTGGTCTGGTCCTTCCCCTGCCCATCCCCCTAATATTCTTAAGAGGGTCACTTCTCTAGTCTTCAGAGAGAAGCTGGAAGTGGAGAGGCAGGAAAAGGTCATTTTTTCCTCCCACTTTGCAGTTTTAATCTGAAATCTTAGGCGCAGTACTGCGCCCAGAGCTCAGAAACTGCTTGCGCTAATGAAATTCCCTATCGCAAAATGCGCCTAGTACAGTGGGAGTTTCGAACACTGCTCCAAGCCCATGTAGGACAGCAACTGAAAGAATAAAAGTGACTGGTTCTGCTAAGAAATTGCCCGTTCTTGCTGATTCTTTGCATTTGGTACATTTAGCGACTATCATTGATCTGTGGGGACACCACAGAATTAATGTTATTTTGGTTGAAAGTTGCAGCATCAATCTCTATTCCTCTATTTTGAGGATTACAAGGCTTGGTGGGCGTCCTTGTATGCACGCATGTCTTTCTCCTTATTACATCATACAGCCTTGACTCAGCATTTACTTGATGTTAGATAAAACATGGTTACTGTGTTCCCTTCATCTGTAGCTGCTCCCTCTTGTTTTTAGAAGGTCTTAACTAGGGCTGCCGTATTTCAAAAAGTAAAAACCAGGACATCTTAAAAGTTTCCTTTTTTTTTTTTTAAGGAAACCACCAAAATTGTTGAACAACAAAAGTTGTTGACAAACCTAGAGTTGCCATATCTCCAAAAGTGAAACTCAGGACAGTTATTGAGCTTGTTTTTGTTTTTGAAGGGAACTAACAACTATCAGCTTTTTTTGTAAAAGTTACAAGAATTTTGGGGGTTTTGGAGCTTTTAAAAAGCATTTTCAGCACAATTTTGCTGGTTTTCCAGGACATTTGCCCGATTTCCAAAAAATAATCCAGGATGCCATTTTCGGAAGCAAATTCCAAATTCCAGTTTCTGTGATATATTTCTTATACATACGTGAGCCTTTCAAAATGTGTATCTACACTACAGTCCTATGTATTACTACTCAGAAGTAAGTACAGTTTGTAACCAAAATGAAGCTTTTCTGCTCAGTACTGACTGCCAGAGGCTCAGACGTATAATAGATTCAAAACCCACTGAACAGTTTTTCATAGCAAATACAGACTGTGGTATTGTTCACTTAACAGTGCACCATGAAAATGCATATTATTACCCCTCCTTCCCCTTGTTTAGTTCCTTAGAAATTATTTCATGGGTCTTATTCACAGGACTTATTTTATCTAACTTGTGGTTGCTAAACAGCCACAATTTCTTTCCCATTTCTTTTCCTTTCTCTTCACAAGATTTGTTTTATTTTTTAAAAAATCTGCTAAATTCTAAAAACCTTGGGTAAGAAGAAAATTATCATCATGTGTCTGATTTTTTCTGATTTCTCCAGTTTAAGGCTAAATTAGCAACCCAGTTTGTGACTTAAGCTGTTCCCCGGATAGTTTTTTTGTTTATGGTGAAAGTTAAATATTTCTTTAATTTTTGTGGCTTAGCCTCAAGGGATCAGTAGCAACCATGTAACAGGTTTAAAGTGGATGGGAAGTATTAGTGACACAGCTCTGCAATCCTTGCCACTTTTATTTGGCTGTCATTTAAATTACAGCCTCTTAAACAGCTTACTGGGTTGGTGTGTGTTTTGCCCGGGACACAAAAAGTCTTTACTTGCTTGAAGCTTTTGGAAAGGTTCAAAACTGTATTCACCACATTCCAACAAACCCCTTTGGTTCTTGTATTCTACTGACCCTGTTCTGTTTCAGGGGATCAGCCACTTGCAAGTCTGTCTATATGACCACATTTTAAATTTCAGAGAGGTTGTGTATATTTTCATTAATGAGTATTTCTTCCCACGTGCTTCTGATTGAGAATAACAACATGGAAAAACGACATAAAGGGGCAAAGCGAGGATCATATTTACTCCAGTTTGCCTAGCTTCTCTTTTCTTCTTTCGGCCTTTCCAACTCTGTCCCTTGGAAAGTCTGGGTGAAAAGAGAGTAGTCTTGCCTCTGCTTAGCTTAAACTAGGAATAACAAAATAAAGTCTTTCCTTTATTCCTTGTAGATGAGAGATGTAGAAGCTGTGGCCCTCTGTTATTGGACGACAACCCCCCCCCCATCATACCCAGTGAGAATCCTAAATCTGGAGGGCCAAAGAGTTGCTTATCCCTCTCCTAAATGTGCCTTTCCACTTTAAAATTTCACAGCAGCAAATGTAACTGAAATTTAGCTTGCACTATTCTGAGGGCAGATTATCAGGCTGTGGAATCCCTAAGAGATGGTGGCATCACAATGGTTTGAATTCTACTCTGCTGCTGGGATCCTCTCCCTTTCCAGCTCTCCATAAAAACACAGCAAGCAGAACTGCAAGGAGGAGAAGTTCAGCTGCTGGGGATAATGTCGTCAGCAGCTGGACATGACCAGGGTGGCAAATGAAACCTTTTGGGAAAGCTCCCCTTGCCTTGAAGTCACCATCTTCCAGCTCCTGCCTTGCAGCAACAACTTCCAGAGAAACACTGTAGTATACCTTTTTTAAATGTTGCCATTTTAAAGACTCCAAAGGAAGAGAGAGGATAATCTCTTTTGAAGCCCCCTTCCCAGCAACTGAGTTGAACACATTCAAAAGTAGCAGAGTAAACTTTATTTTCCCCACACAAACACACACACACACACACACAAAGCTGCTTCTACTCAAGGCAGTCTGCTGTCCTAATTTAATTTTCAGTACTAACTTTTATCGAAGTTTGACTCTTCTCATTCATAAAGGGGAATGGGCTGTAGCACATTGTTTGTGCCCATGCTTTACATTTTCATGCATGTCTTGATGCGGGTGGCGTTGTGGTCTAAACCACAGAGCCTCTTGGGCTTGCCGATCAGAGGGTTGGCCTTTCGAATACCTGTGACGGGGTGAGCTCCCGTTGCTCTGTCCCAGCTCCTGCCAACCTAGCAGTTCGAAAGCACACCAGTGCAAGTAGATAAATAGGTACCACTGTGGCAGGAAGGTAAATAGCGTTTCCTTGCCCTCTGGTTTCTGTCACAGTGTTCCGTGTGCCAGAAGCAGTTTAGTCCTGCTGGCCACATGACCTGGAAAGCTGTCTATAGACAAACGCCAAATCCCTCGGCCTGAAAGCGAGATAAACACCGCAACCCCATAGTCTCCTTTGACTGGACTTAACCGTCCAGGGGTCCTTTACCTTTACCTTACCTGTGTCTTGAATCCTTGGGATCTCCAGGTAAAAATGTGCTGGACCTTGAAGAGCTGCTTCCAGCCAGAGTAGACCCTATTGGGTTCAACAGTTAAGTGGAGAGATGATTTGAAGCAGCTTCCTATATCCGCTTTCTTTTATATAGTGATGTTTGCAATTATTGTTTTTTGGCTCCATGCTGTGCTTTGCAGTGCAGTTGCTGTTATGTAACTCTCTTTCATGTTGTTGTTACAGGTAAAATTTTGCCATTGACGACCACGGCCATGTTGGCAGCAAGGTTGGTGTGCCTTCGGGCTCTCCCTTGCCTACGGCCTGCACACCTTCAGGCTTCACCTGCACTGAGAAATTCCTCTCTAAAGACACAGCATTGGCTCTTGCAGCCTTCTAAGGTAGGTGTCTCTTTGGAATCTTATACTAATTTTGAGATTTCTCTTTTAAAAACAGTTTATGTGCAAGTTAATACATTCAGTACATGAATTAAAGTAGCCTATTTTTTTCTTTCTTAAAACCATACGGATCTGCTTAATCCTTGGAAGACTTTCATGTGAACAGAAAACCATAACTTTCTTTTACATTTGGACCGTTTCTGTTTAATAGCTCTAGCCCTGCAGAGTATGGGTCACGGTCAAGGCAGCACAACTTGACATGTTCATGCAGCTGCATCAAAGCCAGCCCAAAATCTGGCTTTGCACGCACACACATCCCACAACTATCTTCATGGGCCCCACTTCTTAGTGGTATGCTCCAATGTGGAATTTATTTACTTACTTTAAT
Organism: Podarcis tiliguerta; assembly: GCF_965153285.1. Lineage (NCBI taxonomy): Eukaryota > Metazoa > Chordata > Lepidosauria > Squamata > Lacertidae > Podarcis > Podarcis tiliguerta. The sequence goes on along the minus strand of NC_139538.1, from coordinate 75,747,119 downwards.
AGATTCCTGCCTGCCATTTACTTTAAGGTCCCAGCGCGAGTTACTACCATAAAGTATACAATTACTGTATATAAAACAAAATGGTTGTAAACATAAAAGAGGAATCGTGTAAAAACAGCACCATATGAAACAGACCCAGAATTAAAAACAAAGCAAACATTTAGCAATTCCACATATAAAAACAGCTTTAAATAGTTACAGTACAGATGCAGAGTGGGAGAAAAGCTTGTTGAAAGAGGGTGGTCTTCTGTAGATGCTGAAGGGACAGCAGAGGTGGTGCTGGTCTGATATTCTGATTCCTACCCTGTAAAATAGAGCTGTCAATAAGATTGTATCTACAGAGCATCCTCTCATGCAGAGCACAGTGATGGAGCAGGTTTAGGAATTTATGTGCCAGTACTAGCACATTAAACGTAGCATGTTAGCTCATTTTCAGCCAGTGCAATTCTTTCAGCAGTAGCGTAACATTGTCTGCCCCAGTGAGTAGTTATGTTCCTGCATTTTGCACTAACTTCAGCTTCTGGGCCAATGTCAAGGGTGGCCTCACATGGAGCCCGTTGCAGTAATGCAATCTGGAGGCTACAAACATATGGACAATGGTGGTCAGACTATCCCAGTCCAGAAACAGACAAATCTGTCTTACCAGCTGAAGCTGATAAAAGACACTCCTAGCCATGGAGGTCATATGGATGCTTACAGAATACAGGAGCATCCCTCATACCAGGTACATGCTCCTTCAAGGGGAATACAATCCTGTCCCAAGCAGTCAGTGGTCCAGTTTTCCGGATTGAGGAACCACCCACCCACAAGGCCTCTTGTTTTGCCGGATTCATAGTTTGTTGGTCCTCTTTTAGCCCATCATGGAGTCCATGCCCCTATCCACGGTTTGAACGGCCTCTCCTGATACATACATTATGCATGTGAATGACCCAGTTGAGTAAGTTTCGCATGTCACATTGATATTTCTCCAAACTGGGAGATGATTGTGTGATACATGGTTAGACTCCAGCTATCTTTCCCCATTGTTCAACTCCTCCTAATTTGATCTTTGTTGTGCCGTATGCTGTTTCTCCAGATTAACTGGAGGCATATTTATAATCTGTTCCCTTGACAGCAATCTAGATTCTGTCTTTCTTTCCTTACCTTTTGTTGTAACAGGGATATGCCTCCAAAGCCAGGTTTGGTGTACGCAGGGGGAGAACTGGTGAAGAAATTAAGGAAGCGGCTTTTGAACCATCAATGGAGAAAGTGTTAAAAGGTACCTGTATATCTCTCTCAGATTTCACTTACTGTGGTTGACAAATGAGAGGCAAAGCAACACTCAAAAGTAGTGTGGAGGCAAATCGATGCCTTTCTGTATTTTTACTTTTCGGCTTTAATTTTTAAAAGTTTTAAAAAGAGCCATGATACAGATAAAGCATATAAAAGCACAATTGCCAATTTTTAAATTGATTTATTTCAAAACTGATATAATGAATATCTCTTAAACTTGATTTGTGATCCTCTTGCAAACTGGTTTATTTGTTGCATTTACATAGGGTGATATCTAGCTAAGGTCCCAGTTACACTAATACGTTTAAAGCAGTATCATATCATTTTAAGCAGTTATGGCTTCCCCCAAAGAATGCTGGAAACTGTTGTTTGTTAAGTGTGCTGACAGTTGTTAAGAGATCCCTATTCCCCTCACACAGCTATAGTTCCCAGGTTAAACCTCTCTGGAAACTGTAGCTCTGTGAGCGGATTAAGAGTCTTCTAACAACTCTTAGCAACTATAACGAACTACAGTTCCCAGGATTCTTTGGGAGAACCCATGCTTAAAGTGACATGATACTGCTTTAAATGGGGCCCAAGTCACACAGTGTCAGTGGATTTAAGTCTGAGTGCAACTTGGTTGAATATCACTCATAGTAACTTTGTGCCAATAAACGTCTGACAGTTTATGTTACAATAAAAAAAATGAAAACGATAAGATGGCAGAGGAAGTGATCTCCACAACCTCTTCCTCTCTCCTTCCATTCAGGACACAGGTCTTTTAAGTATCCCCAGGCAAAATTGGAGAGGGACTGTCCTAAGATTGGCTTATAGACTGGCTGCTTTGTACAATAGAAAAAAAGACTCCAGGCAAGCATTATAGATAACACACATAGCATATGTATGATTGAGAGCTTTCTGATGGATTCGGGACTCAGTGCCAGGTTCCTGAATACACCATCCTGCCTCTCAGCTCGATTCATCCATTGATCCCTCTGGGAGATCATGTACTCCAGTTTTATGTCCTATAGCTACCTGAGCTCTGCAGTACATTCATTTCTTAAACCACGAATATATAAATACAATTTCACCAGCTAAACCACATTTATTTTATATCGCATGGCAAAACACTGTTTTGGACATTTGACTTTCAAATAAGTGATCTTGCCTGAGTCCTCACATCAGAATTCCCACCTCCTCTTGCCTCTGCCTAGATATAATTATATGAAACAACAGACATGCGGGATGAATGATTATAGGTTTTGGAATACATTGCAAAGCAGTATGAGCTAATTGTCATAGTAGCCTATTAGTATGCATGGTGGTTCTGAACTGCATGGGTAACGTGCTTTAAAGCAATTCCTCTTTGTCAAAATCTCGGAACAGCCTTGTGGCTTGCGGATAATTGCCATTTTATTGCAGCTCTATTAAAATAGTCCTTGGTTTCCTTGTTTTTAGAAGTTTACAATGCAATCCAGATCCCCTTGCAAAGGACTGTTAGATTTGGGCTGTCTCACCAACCAGCCCCTGTGCAGGTGGGATCCCTGCTGATGGCAGCTGGCAGCAAGCTCCATAATGTGAGGTTCTGAGGGCAGGGTAGGGCCAGGGCTGAGCTACCCTGAGATCTGTCAGATCCTGAGCCAGTTTCACTGCCTTTTCATGATGGCATCAGGTCCCATTGCTCCAGGTTGGCATGGCAGTCTTTCTCCACCCTGACTGCTGGGCAGCTGAGCTACAGATGCAGTGATGGTTCTTGCAGCCAAGGTTTGGATTGCACCATTAATTGTATGAAACTTTTGCCCTTCTAAACAATTGGTAGTGAACTCTGTATGCGTGGCAAAAGATTAAAGGCATAAAGTAAACAAGATGCATGGCAGTTCTCTCAGTTCTGTGGCCATAAGTACATAGTGGAGAGCTAGAAACTTCAATGTTCATTCAAGAAGAATAAAAATGAAATCTTCTAAAGTTGATGTTAAAGAATCATCACTTCGACACTGGTGATCTTTGCTTCTTCCAGTATAAATCATACCAACCCACTCACTCAGTCACTCACTTGTTCAGCTATTCAAACATGTGTATTTCTTAGGAGAAAACTAATTACTTCTGAAATCATAACATTGCATTGGTGTTGCCGCAAAATGGGGAAAATGTTTTATGGGGTAAGCTTAATTTTATTCTCTTTATCAGTTGATCGAATGGGGAGATGGATTGTCGCTGGAGGTGCTGCTATTGGCCTTGGGGCAGTTTGTTACTACGGATTGGGGATGTCCAACGAGATCGGAGCCATTGAAAAGGCCATGTAAGTAAAATACCCAAAATGTGTCGAGTTCTTGTGGTCACAACAAGACAGTTAAAAGCAATTTCAGTGAAATCAATCTATAGTTAGAGCTGTGTTTTTGAAAGTTCACTCTTTCTTTTTCTGAACACAACAAAACCGTGATTAAATGTTTGGTGCTTCTGCTTAGAGAGACTCGGAACCAGAAAGAATCTCTTGATTTGTCATTAATGATTCTGCTAAACCAGTGACCGAAAAGATACAGAAGCTACGGGTTTTGGCTGCAACCCAAACTACCAGTCGGCTGGGCTGGAGGGAGTTTGGATAAGGCAGAAAGGTTTCTCCACCCAGCGCTGTCTAGCTTTACCAGTCAGGATCTTTCAGGGGCAGAGTTCAGCCAGCAAAGGAGCCAGGCAGTCCTGATTTGGCTGGCTTCTGTCCTGTGATGGCAGCAAGCCCGCTTTGAGCCTGGAAACTGGCAGAGTTTCAGCAAGAATCGGGTTACCCAGGCTGAGCCGAAAGGAGGGTTTAGGTGGGGACTAGGGTGGGGAGTGTTTTGCAAAAATATTTTGGTGTCAGCGGTGGCATTTCCCCCCCAGCAAGTTTTTAGGGGTTGGTTGAAAAACGTTAAATCCATAGAGTGAACCCTGGCAGGTTTGGATTATCTATGTGACCACTGTAAGAAAGAAACGTAGCTCATTTTCTGGAAAGGCCTCGTTTGTCCTCAGTGGCACTATCCCATCCATAATGTGACCCCTAAATGACTGAAATCGTTTTAAAATGAAACCAAGAAAAAATGGTGCTCGAATAGCAGTGGAGCAGAGAATCAGTGTTCTGTGGGAAGCAGATTGGGTATAGCAGGGGCAGAAGAAGCCATGCTTTTCCTGCTATGTAGATACATTTAAAGATGCATCTTCTCCAGCCCATCCTAGATGCGAGTCGTTTGTATTCTGTTGGTCTATGCATTTTCCCTCTATTCTGTGTTTAGGATGCAAGGAGGAAGTGTGATATGTGAAACTTCTGTGCTTTTCTGATCGCTATTGGTCTTTTAAATAAATCATAGCTAGCCATTGAAATTTTGGGTTTTGAAGTCAGAAATACAATTGACTAGAACTTTTGGGGAGAAATGGTTACAGCAAAAGAGATAATGGTTCTATTGAAGAGAATTTTCTCACCTTAATCTACCCCCATCCCTACCGCATTTTGGTTCTGGCATGTTGCTATAAAAAAAAAAAAAAATGAGAGAGAAAAATAGGAGGACCTTTTCTTCTCAAAGTTGTTGTTAAAATACCTCTGTATGGGTGCCTTTTTTTGCTAACACACAATGTAAAAGTGAACGAAAATTAATTGCCCAATGGGCAAATGATAAAAAATCAGCTCAGAGATCCAAAACTACTCTGTGGCTAAAGACATGTGGTTGCAGGGAAATGTGGTCTCAGATTCCACACAATGTATTTTTTACTATTACCTTAATAACTAACATGATATCCACAACACATGCTTTATTAAGGGAGCAAAGGGAGTGTCACAAACCCATTACATTGAAAGCCTGGATTGCAAGTATTGAAACAGTTTTTCTTCTGTCAGAGTGCAAACTTGCTGCTTGCCATATTCTTGCCTTCTGTGAAATATTCATATAACTTATGTATATTCTGTCTGTTTCCAGCATCTGGCCGCAGTATGTGAAAGACAGAATCCGTTCCACCTACATGTATTTTGCAGGAAGTGTTGGTTTGACAGCATTGTCTGCTGTTTTAGTTAGCAGATCTCCAGCCCTCATGGGGCTCATGATGAGGGGGTCTTGGCTGGTAAGTTCGGGTTTTTTGGCGTTCTCTATCTAACATTGGTCAGAATGCATCTCTCAAAAGAATTCTTCAACCTCCCGTCGCCTGAGTTAAATTTTCTCATAACCTGTAGGGGCTCTCTAAATCGTGATGAAAAGACCAATAGGTAGGCAGGATTCAATAAAATATCCCATGGTTTTGACCCTATTGGAGTGGTGCTGCTTCTCACAGAGAACCCAGGGAGCTGTAGCATAGGCGTGCTCAGTTAGTCTCCCGCTTGCCAAATGAAAAACATCAAAAGATTTCATGTTGTTTCATGTGTGAGAGACTGATTCTGGAGTGAAGCACTTACAGCCAGGTTTGCACAGAGCCGGGATTAACACAATCCCTCTCACACTGCTTAGTTAACAATGAACACAGGTGGGTTTTCAGTATTGATGCTGAAGTCCTCACAGTGAGGGACAAGTATTGCATGTTTTTTTTGGGGGGGGGGCAGGCGTGTTCTTCCAGAAACAATGAGATCTTATTCCTTCTTGGAATATAATTTATTTTACCAGGGATGGCACTTGGTCGGCAGCAGATCTGTGCTTGCTATAGGTTAATCGCCTATTAACACAGCCCCTTCAAAGCTTATCTTCCTAATTTCTTTAACAGTGTGGTTGGAAATAGACGTGGAGAAACAAGGGACCTAGTTTTACCACATGGCAGTAAATGGAAGAGTTTGCAGTCGCATGCTGAAGCGGTGATGGCATTCCCAACCCCAGTTAGGTGGGAATATGCTCCACTGAATTCTCTGGAATTTATTTCTGAATAGAGATGGATGGGGCTGCAGCATAAGCCTCAAATCTCACTTTTTAAAACGCCCAGTATCTGCCATCTTGCCAAAAAAAAACCTGAAGATCCATTGTGCCCACTAGAGGGAGCCGCTGCTAATTTAGTCAGATATTGCCTTTGTGTGGAAGGTTTCGGCAAGATAATGTGTGACTGAAACACACTGGCTAGGAAGCAAATGTATTGCACAAGTATAGCCATTACCAAAGCAGAATTGGACGAAGCTGCCTGATTAGGACCTTTGTGACACGAGTATAATTTCCTGCCATGTTATCTGGGGAAAGACCCCGAGTGAATATTGCCGTATCATAAGTGAACCTTAGTCAGCTGTAAATTGCTTAGTAAAAAAACAAAAACAAACCCAAAACTATAAAACAATTTGCTAGTAATAACAACAATCTTTTACAGGCAATTGGTGCGACATTTGCTGCAATGATTGGTGCTGGAATGCTGGTTAGATCAATAGATTATGAACAGAGCCCTGTCCCTAAACATCTTGCTTGGATGCTGCATGCAGGTAGGTGGCTTCTGATTTTCCCAAACAATTATTGCTGTTGCTGTTGTTGACCTCAAATGTAAGTTGCATTGAGAATTCCCCTGATCAGCTCCCTGATTTATTTATTGATTCACTGAAGGATGGATAGTTCTCACTTGCAGTCAGAAACATACTTGACAATCCAGCTGATTTGCTGTGGAGCTGTAGAATAGTGCTGAGGGGTGGGTTAAAATACATTTAGAGGGAGGCAATCAAGGTTTATTGTTGTTGTTAGAATGTATATACTGCCCTATACCCAGAAACACTGGCCTTAAAGACACATGCCATCTAGTGTGAAGATATTTAAACATGCAGTGGCCAGGTTCCAAACACCATGCACGCAGTTCCACATCCATATGTGGCAATCTTGGCTTCTCTTGGTGTCATTTCTTTCTGTTCCCCCCCCCCCAAAGCCCTCAGCTCCAAAGGTTGGATCCCTCAAATATAGCACCCCTAGAAGGGCAAGGGATAACTTGCTAGAAGCTGGACAGTCTTCATGCATGGAAGTGGGTTTTAAAAATATATATATATTAAGGAATTTTTGTATTACAAAACATATGTACCTTTCACAGTCTGTCTCTCATCTCCACTTTTAGTTCATAGAGTCTTATTCTCAGTTCATTTACATTTAGGGAGAGACACTTTTGTCCTAGACATCTTGCAGTGGGGGGGGGGGCGGGAGGGGTGTCAGATGGGATCCAGAGCTTCAGTGCACAAAACGCTCCCATGCATTTTGGGGAAACACTTCCATTTAAACTTCCAAAATGCACACAAGTGTTTTGTGCAGCTCTGGATCCCATCTGATAAAATAAACGCTTAAAATCTGCTCCCTTCTCCAAATCTCGGGCACGAACTTCCTGGAGACTTTAAAACAAACCACTGTGTCTCGGATACAGGAATGATGCCGGCTTACCTTTGCAGTGTTGTAATGGTTGCTGAGATAATGTGAAGTGCTTTGAGAACTTAAGAAAAACACTTCGTCGCAGCCTTCTAAGTAACCTCACAAAAGTTAAAAGCCTGCCGAGAAACTAGTAGCCTTTGTTTCCATCCTGGCAAGGGAAAAGAGGAAGCCGCTTGCTCCAAGCCCAGTGCAGGAATGGAAGCTACTACCATTCAGTAGGCCGGAAACTGAGATCTGAAAGCTAGAAGCTGAAATCTGAAAGATAGGGGCTAAATGGTTTTGGTTTTATGATGCCTTCTGCCAATAGGAATGGTGAAGGATGAACAGAGCAGTTGATCCTCCCACCTCTGCCCTGCTGCGTTGCCATGCTGGTTGAGGAAGTTTGTTCTTCCATAGCTAGCACAGAACAAAACAAGCTGGCAGAGCAGTGATGAGGTGTGGAGTCCCTCTCCACTCACCTGTATGGAATTCCTGGTCATCCTTGGCTACCAGATGTGTTGTTATATATCAGTCTATTAAATAATACAGAAATTAAAGCAAGGTTTTTTCTTTTCTTTTTTTAGTCAGCTGTTGGGGTTATTTCATGCCTCTTTGAAAGCACAGAGGGTTTTAGGGTGGTGTTGCATGTTAGCGAATTTAAATCTTCACAGCTTTCGCGTCAGGATTGTTCCCTGTAGTTTCATACTGTTCAGTTCTACAGAATTTTCATGGCATCTAGCATAGACTTGGGTTGTTGTTGAACTCCAATCTGAGGAAGCCTGGGGTGATTTAAAATATTGGCACTTGAGGCCAACATTGCAGCAGGGTCAAAATGTGATTGCCTCATCACCAGTCGGTAGTTAACTAGGTTTGCCGTATTTCAAAAAGTAAAAAACCACCCTGAAAGTTGTTGAGCTTGTTTTAGGAAGACCCCAACATTTTTGAGCTGTTTTTAGGGAAAACCTGAAAGTGTTTTTTCAACCGTGATTTTTCGATTGACGTCTTAAGATGGCTTTGACATCCCAGTAATGTCCGGGAAAATCCAGACATATGACAACCCTAAGTTAACTTGCCGCTTACGTACAGTGGTGCCTCGCAGGACGAAATTAATTCATTCTGCGAGTTTTTTCGTTCTGCGAGTTTTTTCGTCTTGCGAAGCACCCCTGTGTATTGATGGTTTCCCGTAGGAATGCATTGGCGGTTAAAAAAAAAGGTGCAAGACGTTTCATCTTGCGAAGCAAGCCCATAGGGAAATCCGTCTTGCGAAGCAACTCAGAAAACGAAAAACTCTTTCGTCTTGCGAGTTTTTCCTCTTCCGAGGCATTCATCTTGCGAGGTACTACTGTATTCCCATTTATCTAACTTGTATCCCAAACTTACAACACTGATTTGTTTCTAGGGCAGCTGACAGTGTAGTAAAACATAAAAAGTTCGAACTAAAACAGCAACAGGCGATTTAAATAGATGGCAAGTCTAAGCTCCTCTAAGTTCGGTTTGTGTTTGCAGTCCTTAAAAGCCTTGATGTGCCATGTATGCAGTTGAGTAACTGAATTAATATTGGTGCCTCTTTCTTCCCTCAGGTGTCATGGGTGCCGTTGTGGCTCCTCTTACTCTACTGGGTGGCCCCCTGCTCATTCGAGCTGCTTGGTACACAGCAGGAATCGTCGGTGGTCTCTCGACTGTGGCTATGTGCGCACCGAGTGAGAAGTTTCTGAACATGGGAGCGCCACTGGGAGTGGGCTTTGGCCTCGTGCTTGCTTCTTCCCTTGGTCAGTGGATGATGTTGGGTGTAGAGTGTGATTGAGCTGCCTAGAATCAAGCCTGCTTTATGCATTCCTTCTGTTCCTTAACAAATGTGTTCCGAAAATTTGTGTTATGTACATTTCTGCTGGTTGGCCATCTACGTTTCTCGGCATATTAAAAATGTACTGTTTGTAATTAGACCTACTCAGGTTTGTATGTCGCTCTGGCTCTCCCTCCCGCCCCCCAGTGAACTTGTAAAGAGCAAATATCAGACATCTAAAGTTAGAAAAAGGGAGGCTGATTATAAGTAACATATCCTCAGTGTTTTCATGACCAATATCTTATTTAGATAATGCTTTCCATTCAATTGTGCATTTTGCATATGAAAGCACTGTTTGAATGTGGCATAACTGTGTGTGTGTCCCCCAAAATGCATGCTTGGTTCTTGATAGCCTTTGTGTATATCTTCCAGGATCGATGTTCTTTCCTCCTACGACTGCTTTTGGTGCCGGCCTCTATTCCGTCGCTGTTTACGGTGGCTTGATACTTTTCAGCATGTTCCTACTCTATGACACCCAGAAAGTCGTACACCGTGCAGAAACTCAACCGCTGTATGGCGTAGGGATGCAAAAGTATGACCCCATCAACATGTAAGTGCTTCCTCTTGATAAACGTGATGCAAATTCATGAAACATTTAGAGAATCCTAGTCTTCTGGAATACAAGCAAACTGTGTGCATGCTATGTTTAGGTCTGCCTAGAAGTCTATAGTAGTAATAATAATAATAATAATTCCCCAGCCACTCTGGGCAGCTTCCACAGAGATCAAAAATAAACTAACATGTCACACATTAAAAACTTCCCTGAACAGGGCTGCCTTAAGATGCCTTCTGAATGTCAGGTAGTTGTTTATCGCTTTGACATCTGATGGGAGGGCGTTCTACAGGGCGGACGCCACTACCGAGAAGGCCCTTTGCCTGGTTCCCTGTAGCTTTGCTTCTCACAATGAGGGAACCGCCAGACCTTTTAATAAAGGGTGCCTTGTCATTCTTTTCAGTGATTGCTTCTTAGAAGGTTAGGAAGATGAGGAGCAGCTGCACCAGGAGGCCGGGTGCAATAGACAACCTCTGTTTTTCATTAGCTATCACCAGTAAAAACAACCCTTTGTGTTACAGGCTTAGAACAGCTATTACCTAGTTTAAGGAGAGCAATTTCCAGGCCATTCTGCAAGAAAGCTTTGCAAAGACAGTCGTACCTTGGAAGTCGTATGGAATCTGTTCCAGAAGTCTGTTCGACTTCCAAAATATTTGGAAACCAAAGTGCGGCTTTGTATTGGCTGCAGGAAGCTCCTGCAGCCAATTGGAAGCTCCGTTGGACGTTTGGGTTCCAAAACATCTGAGTACCAAAGCGTTTGAGATCCAAGGTACGACTGTACTGGTGGCAGCAAGGAGTATACAAGAGGAGTACAGATGACTGGGGAGGAAGCCATTTGTGGATAGTATTCACTAATATTTGTTTGTATACGCTATTAAGGTCCATGAACTTAGTTTGCTGTGTTTTTGTCTCAAAACCGCGAATGGACTTCAGTTTGAATACCAGGGTGCTGTGCCAAATCATTTGCATCATTCTTTTTTCCTTGCTAGAGGTCAAGGAAAGTTTGTTGAACTAATGGCTGCTTCTCTTGTCTTTCAGGTGTATGGGTATATACATGGATACTCTAAACATCTTCATCAGAGTCGCCACCATGCTTGCTACCGGCAGTGGCAACAGGAGAAAATAGACCGCAACTTCCTTCCTCAGGCCGAACTGATAGCTCACCAAAAACTTTGGCTTGTCTGATTAGCGCATAATATCTCCTAAAACTGCCGCTGGGTTGGAGGCAGCTTTCATGTAGCAGTCAGATATTCCTAGCACTTCCACGTGACCTTTTAAGGTGTTTTCGGAGTAATGTGATTTGGATCTTAACACGAGTGGAAAGTAGATTGCTGCATGCCATTAAATCATTTCTCCCTGATTTGGGAGGGGTTTGGAAATGTGTAAGATGTTTATTTTAAAATATGTAGATTTGTAGCCGGTGTAAGTTTAATTTCCTCCTCTTAAAAGGTGAAGTTGTGGTCTTAACTCCGTATATAGGAGCAGACCCAAAGGGTGCTGCATTTAAACCAAAATTAACATCAAAGGGAGCTGTATTTGGAAGTTATTTGCAACAGATTGTGCTCCGCGGCATACCCTTTGGTGGTAACTGAATGTAACATGCTCCGGACTGATAACAGAAATGGCTAATAAAATAAAATCTCTAAAAGGATATTTGTTAGGATTCTCTTTGCTTTCCCTTGCAGACAATCGGAGAACTTACCAGCAGACTATATTGTATTTGTACTACTGTCACACAAATGCCATCAGCTAAATGTTGCTTCTCTCTGAAGAGATTGTGGAAGCAATGCTGAAGTGTAGGTTAACTCAAGAGTTGCTTTTCGCTATCGCTAACAGCAAGGGTAAAGGAATCAATCTGAGCATTTCTGACCTGCATTTTCCTTCAAAGTCAAACTGGGACACAATTTTAACTTTGAAGCTCGCATCCCTCTCTTCCGGGCTCAAAATGTTACCTATAAACTGGCAGTTTCTTTTGATATTTATCTAAAGACGTGTGGCCTCCTTTACAGAACACTGATTTCTAAAAGATATCTAATTCAAGAGCCACACTTCTGAAAATAATAATATTTTTTTAAAGCTGGGAAAGCAGATGTGTGTGAATTCATTCATCAAACGGAACAGAAGTTATTTTGGAAATTGCTGGACCTCTTTGTTACCGTAGTACTCGTCTGTTATTTTTAAGTATTGTGGCACAGCAATTCAGTAATTTTATTTTCCATCCGCTTTTGCCATTTGTGCTTGTACCAGCTTCTGAAACAATAAAGTCTTCGCTGAGAAATTTATTGGTCTTGTTTTCTGTAAGGTGCTACAGAGATACTTTACTTAAAACTGTACTTTTAAAAACTCTTTTCATGTACTTGAAGGCACTTGAGCAGTTTTCATTTTCCTTCCGAATTTTCCCTTTTTAGGGGAAACTTCACAAAATTGAGTGTTCACAGGTTTAGTAATCTGCCAGCTCCATAGAGCTCTCTTTTCCCTCCACCAGGCATCCATATTTGGGGCTTTTTTTGTTTCCTTGTGTTTTACACCTATAGCCTCAGAGGCTTCTGGATGTTGTTGGGAGGTTGGGGAGCCTTGGGAAGTGGCTAAAACTGTTGGAAGGGGTTTTCCTTGAGATGTTTTTGGAGATGGGTCTTTCTGCAGACCCATTAGAGTCTGGGGACCCTGGGCACTTGTGCAAGGGATCCTGGTATATGCCCTGAATCCAGCAGCAGCGACTCCCTCACCTGCCCAGGTGTAGGGAACCTGAAAAGCTTGCTCCAGCGCTCCCAGAGGTTCTGGATGGAATCTACACACGTATAAAAAATGATGTGAAAATGCTTTATGTTAACGTTTCGAAAAATAAATTGAAATTGCCGTAGCTCACTGTCGCTATCTAGTGTCACGTTTGTATATTGCACCTTACAACACACTTAAAATGTTTTATCTGCTACTGTATAGTTGAGTCCCTGGTACACTGGGAAAAGGTGGAAGGGGGCTAGCGCCCCCCACAGGATGCCACCATTTTGTTCTTGAAGGGCTGGCCTATCTGGGACAGGCTCTTGGCTACCTGCAGCCTTATGTCCGATTCACCTGAAAGTGGTCCCTGGTAGGCCAAAACCGGTGCCAGATAGGCCACGTTTCCAATTACGCCAAAAAATGAGCCCTCAGCGCCCTGACCTGCATGTCACGGTTTTTGCCGAAATTCTGCCGTTGTCCGATTCACTCGAAAACGGCACCAAACACCTGCAAATGGCCCCCTGCAACTTTGGGTGGTGGAAACACCACATTTTATGGTAGGCCAAAAAAAAGGCCTCGGCACCCTGACCTGCAGGTCACGGTTTTCGGCAAAATTACAACGTCCGATTCACCCCAAAACGGCACCAAACACCTGCAAGTGTTCCCTACAACCTCTGGCATTGTGAACTCCACGTTTCACAGTAGGCCATAAAATGACGTCTGATTCACTTGACAATGGTGCCAAACACCTGCAAATGGCCACCTGCAGCGTTTGGCGGTGCAAACGTCGCTTTTCCTGGTAGGCAGTGGCCAATTTGCAGGTGTTTGGTGCCATTTTTGAATGAATTGAAACTGAAATACTTTATTGTCACTTGTACAATTTGTATACAGTGAGATTACATGAGCACTCCCCACTCAGCTCACTTAGTCTTAATTCCCCTCGTTTACTGATGCACATCCACCAAACCCGAAAGTCAGTTGCCCTGTTGTTATCTTTTCATTCAGCAGCCTAACAGCCCATGGATAGAAGCTGTTCTTTACCCTGTTGGTGCAACTAATCATGCTTCTATATCTTCTGCCTGAGGGCAGGAGATCAAGAAAGTGCCGGCCAGGGTGTGTGAATCATGCCTAAGAATTTTCCTCTCTCCTGATGCAATGTTCTTCCGTGATGTCATCCAGCAGATTCATGGGACAGTCCATAATATCTTATGCTGTATTCACCACCCTCTGTAGGCACTTCCTATTAGATGATGTCAAACCAGCGCACCACACCATGATGCAGTAGGAAAAGACACTTTCTATTGTGGACCAGTAGAAGGAGATCATCAAATGTTGATTGACATAGAGTCTCTGTTGAGCTTTCTTAACCACCTGGGTTGTATTGATTTTCCAAGTAAGGTCTTCACTGAGGTAAACTCCTAGGAATTTAAAGGAAGAGACTCTTTCCACACAGCCCTCCTCAATGTACAGCAGGGCTAGCTCTCTCTTCCTCCGAAAGTCCAACACCATCTTCTTTGTCTTTCTGATATTAAGGTGCAAGTTGTTCCCTAGGCACCATGTAGATATTTTTTGGACCTCCCCTCTATACGCTGATTCGTCTCCACCTGTTATTAAACCCATTATGGTGGGGTCATCTGCAAACTTAATAATTGCAGTAGATGGGGCAGATGATACACAATCGTATACAATGTCAGAATTTTGGCGAAAACCGTGACCACCTGGTCAGAGCGCCAATGGTTCATTTTTTGGCCTACATGGAAACATGGCGTATGCACCGCCAAATGCTGCAGTGGCAAATCTGCAGGTGTTTGGCGCCATTTTCGAGTGAATTAGTGCAAATACTGCATTTCCTGGTAGGCCCAAAAATGAGCCCTCAGTCCCCTGACACAGTTTTTGCCAAAATTCCGACGTCCAATTCACTCGAAAACAGAACAAAACACCTGCGAATTGCCCCCTGCAGAGTTTGGCGCTGCATACGCCATATTTCCACATAGGCCAAAAAATGAGCCATCAGATTAGTTTTCAGAAATCAGGCAAATGCCCCGTAAAACCAGCCACGGGGGTTAAATAGTGCCGAAAATGCCTTTTAAATACCCTCCAAAAATTTCTTGTAGCTTTAATGTCTCTGGTGCATTTGAGTGTTCCACAGGGGAAAACAAAAGCTTTGCCCCCCAGTCCCTTGAAACCATTGTGAATCGTAGGCTTCTACATTGGCTGTGCTCCTTTGAGCAAAGAAAGGTGTGCTACTGTCACACCTTATTTTGAACTTCATTGCTTTTTAAAAACACTCATTATGCGTGGCCTTCTGGACTTTGACACCATCCTGATGAGACTGCATGCCTTCAGCCCGGGAGGTGTTTTACAAAAGTATTTGCAAAGGTTCATATCCTTCTGTTAAACATAAACTCCAACATTATAGTGCTGTGTTAGAATTTTATTATTTACAGTTCATAATGCTCTGATCCTGGAATGCCACAGTGTCATAAATTAACCTACTATGTACTTGTGCCGGGGGGGAGGGGATCATATGAAAACAGATGTATTGAAATATGGGTAATATTATTTCTGTTGGCAGTGTGGTGTAGTGGTTAAGAGCGGTAGTCTCCTAATCTGGGGAACCGGGTTCGCGTCTCCGCTCCTCCACATGCAGCTGCTGGGTGACCTTGGGCCAGTCACACTTCTTTGAAGTCTCTCAGCCCCACTCACCTCACAGAGTGTTTGTTGTGGGGGAGGAAGGGAAAGGAGAATGTTAGCCGCTTTGAGACTCCTTAAGGGGAGTGAAAGGCGGGATATCAAATCCAAACTCTTCTTCTTCTTCTTCAGTGACAGATTTGGAGAAGATGTTAAGACCGTATATATTATTTTTGTTGGTTTAATAAAATTAATATATGATGTTCATTTCCCTCCCCGTCACCTGTTGTACTATTCTAAAATGCACAGTAAAAATTAAGATTAAATACCTTATTGGCCCGAATATAAGCCACACCTCTTTTCCAAATTCAGGACCTTAGAAAAATTGGCTTTTATGATATCGCTGCTGAAACAGACATACAGTAAAGCGGAACAACAACAAAAGTTTTATTGCCGATTTGCAAGCTTAAGACTGTTCATTTGCCATTTACAGGTGTGAGAGCCTGCGGAATTGTCGCAATTGAATATCGTTTTGCGATTTTAGCGATTGTACAGTAACTTTTGCAGACTTGCAAGATCAAAGGCTCAAATTGGCTTGGAGTTACGATTCTACCAACCGCATCAATTTTCAGCCTGTAACCCAATTTTAAGGGAGAGGCTTATATTCGGGTATTGTCTTTTTTCCCCCTTGAATTTTGAGGTGCGGTTTATTTGCGGGTGTGGCTTATATTTGGGCCAATATGGTAATGACAATATTTTCTCTACCAGAGTAATCCATTGTGGGAATAGGTTTCTGCACGCGGAAAAAGCCCACTGGCATTAGATGATTGTGTGTTGCACATGGTTCAATGTACCCAGGATTGCTTGCCACCAGGGTGGATTTGATTGAAATCATGATTTAAATCACTAGTCAGTAAGACTTGATTTAACTCTCTCCCCCCCCCCCCCGAAAGAATCATTCTTGCTGGTATAATCTTAATATTTACAACCAGATGAAGGGACAGTGCGAGTTACAGTTCAAAATATCTGGTGGGCTGAAGTATGACTACTGCTATGGAATAAATGGACAAGTCCCCAGACACCAGCAGGGGGATACTGTAGATAGTTATGCAAATAGGGGATCAAGAGTGACGTTCAGTGATTGGATAGTTTTAGAAAATTGTTACAGTTACGTTGCACTGGAGCTCTATATAAGCAGGCTGACTGAAGCCAGTTCTGTTCTGGCCTATGAATAAACAAGAGCTGTTTGAAGAATTGCTGTGTCGTCTGATATGTTCACCCACAACTTAACACTATACATCTCAGACCCTCCAAGTGTCGCTGTTTTCCAGGGAGAGTCCTGGATTGACAGAGGCTGTCCTGGTTTCTGATGCGATCCTGGAATGTCCTGCTTCTATAATGTACATAATCAAGGATAATCAAGGATGAAAAATTGGTGAAAAACATCACTCCCTCTGTCAAGGGACAGAGATTATGGGAACTGTAGTCTCCTGATTGGAGAAAGCAATTGTCCTCCCTGAATCCTATAAAAGTCTCCAGGCTTGTGAAACAAGTAGACCTTTTCCCCTCTCATGGCCTCCCTCTCTTTCCGCCTTCCCTGTCAGGGAAGCGGGGTTTGATTTATTAGTCCCAAAATCCCCAATCTGAGCAGTGAAACTGCTTTATGATATAGATATATATATATTGGCAGACATCCAGCTCTGAGCGTGGGAGCAAGAGTTGGCTATCTGTTAATCCTGAATAGACCAGTACAAAGGCTGAGGCAATCATGTTTTATCATACCAGGCCGCCCTGATAAATAAACGTTGCATCGCTGTTGGTGAACAGCAATGACTGCCTGAGTCTCTTTGGGTGACAGTCTGCAGCCGGGTAGAACCATGAAGTTTTTGAAACTCCTCGGCTTCCTAGCCATCTTGATTCTCTGCCTCGGGACCTTTTCAGCTGAAAGTGCAGGTAAGCTATGGACTCCACAGCTGGGAACACTTGGCAGGGCTTTATTTTCACAAGGACTTATTTGCCCGGTTGCGCCAAAAGTCTCTCCGACCCACTGCTCTGTTGCCATCAGAGCGGTAGTGCCGTGAGGTGGGCCGCACCAGCAAATAAGTCTTGAACTTTAAAGGTGCAAATTATTTGAGGGTGCGGCTTATAGTCGGGCCAATATGGCACTTGCTCATTTTTAGATGTCTGATTATTCGCACAGGCCTTTCAAACCTGAGATCCTTTGCCAAGCAGCTCTTACCAATGCGTTAGCTGTCATAATGTGGTTTCTTTTAGTCTGAATAATATTTTATATGAAAGTGCAATTTATATTTATATTAAATATACTTATAAAATATATTTTATAATATATTCAGATTAAATAAATATTTGTTTATTTTTAAATAAATGAATATCCTATGCCCAAATAGGCCACTTCAGGTTCTAGCATGGGGGACAGGGTGGAACTTATGGCAAGATTCAAACGTCTGCTCCATTATTTTTTCATGGTTGCCATAAAATTATTAGCCTGCTTGTATTTTTTTGTTCCATATGCTTTCTTTTTATATTATATTGATTCTGTGATTGATATCTGTAATTGTTAATATCAGGGGTTCCCAAAAACAGTGGTATACAGACCACCAATGGTCCACGAGTTTCATTCAGGTGGTCTGTGTTTCATATTATATTCTGAATTGTACTTAAAAAAAAAAAAATGTTATCTTGCAAGTTGCTTTGGACACAATCTTGTGGAGAAGCAGCACACCAGTGAATGAAAAGAGCAAAGAGAAGTATATCGGAACTTATGGGGATTACTTTTGTATACCTCATAACTAGTGATATGCATGAAAAGAATAACCAAAACATGGGGAATGGGGGAATTGCCCTCAGACTGCCAAAGATAAAGAACCATTATTTCACCAGTGAATATTCTGAAAATTGTGGTTCCCAGGGTGGGTTACGAGCATTTAAAATACACTGAAAACAGCTTAAAAAGAAACTTAAAAAATAATTAGTTGTGTTAAAGATGCATTTCTGATGGCAATCTGACTAAAATCACGGAAAGCTACACATCCTCTGTTTCTCCAGGCCACACTGCTGGGCTTCCTGTGCAGTCTTCAGAATATGAGCCTAGAATTTAACCTCTACAACACCTGTTTTTGTTTTGTTTTTTTGCTATTTCATAAATACGAATGGCAACAACAAAACACTGCCATATCTCCTCACAACCTAAGAGGTGCCCTCATTTCAGAGTGCCTACCAGCCAGCCAACCATTGCCCAGTTTTCTTCTCAAGTGAAACTCATAATTCTGTGGCCTCATTTGGCTGGCTTCATGTGCCAGAGGCAACCCCTTAAAAATAAATATTTGTTGTACTTCTATAAGACTAAGTTTGCTCACAGAGGGAGTGATGTTTGTCACCAATCTTTCATCCTTATCTTTCTTTATGTACATTACAGATATTCATTCTTGGCTGGTTATTCATAGTAAAACAACAACAACAAACCTATGGTTACGTGAAATATAATAAACACACAAGACGTGACCGGCTGTACTTTTGAATAAATAAAGTATACTATTCATTGTATCAAACTGTAGATTTCAACATCTCATAAATTTCAATGAAAAAAACAGAAGACCCAGTGAATCAGTTCATTCTCTAGTCAGTTCATGCATAACGTCTTACATGTATAAGTGTCTATTCCACCTGTCTGTTCATAGAGTCCAATAATCCACATGAAGGGTTGTTACAGACTGTAACCATTACTATGCTATAAGATCCACTATCCTGTAATATTACATATGAGCCTGTTCTCCTGATGAAGCCTAGGATGGCGAAATAAGGCTAATATACATGTATATTACAGCAAAACACTTCAGCTTCCACCTTCATCCATTGCCCCTATAAAAGTGCATCTGTTCTTAAGGTGGCAATTCTACAGCTGTGAGGATGGAGTGCTCAGAAGACCTTCATTTGCCGAAGCTAAGCAATGCTGGTTCTATCCTCCAGGCTGAGGCCATGCGAGGCTTAACATGTCTGGCATATCCATCCTGAAGTTCTCCCTTGTTGCTACATTGTTGAATTTCTGGGCATCTCTGTAGCAAGTAGCTCTGTAGCCTGTAGGATTCATCAATAATTGCATTCCATCTCCAAAGTTCTAGAACTGCTTCCTTGGAAACGGCCTCATTCTTATTAGAGCAACTGATCAAGGTGGGAGCTGCAAGGTTTTGCTGTAAGAATTTAAAATTTCTGTTCTGTTCGTCACTGTATATGATTTTAGTTATTTACTGCACCCTACCAGGATTCAGAACAAACTTGTCTGAAGTGCTGTTTGATGCTTTCACAACTTATTATCTATCTATCTCTATATTTCCCCTCAATATTTATTGGCAACATTTTTTAAATCATTCCCTAGGTCCTAAAAGTAGAAGAATTTGCTGCCACAAAATGAAGACTGCACATCACAAGAGAAGTATGGTTTTGTTAATGATGAACAAAGATATGGGTGTCCGCCAGACATTCCTTAATGCAAACCACACCAAATGCCTACAGACAGAAACTAGAAAGAAACTAAGGGAACTTTTTAAAAAATGTGATAATAATTTTTTATTAATTTTCCATTATAATCCAATAATAGCCTCATTATAACAATACCAATTTATAATACAATTACCAATATCAATCATTTAACCAAATTATATAATTTAGGTAAGGTGCCCCCCCCCCCATGCTAGAATTGATGATTTGATTATTTTCCTTGTTTCTGTGTTCCAAAATCTTATTGATCTCAATTACATTCCGGTCATAATAATAATCCCTTGTATAATTGTATATGAAACTAAGGGAACTTTGTAAAGCTATTAGCACCTAGAATGGAAGCAGAAGCCACTTACAACCCACTCGTTCATGGAGCCAAGCCTCATGCCATTTGTTGCTTCCTAACTCATAAAATTTTCAGTATGGATGGCATAGGAAATACCATCCCAAAACTGTGATGGTAGCTATAAATTACTGCAATTGCATGACATCAGGTTTTTCTGATGTAAAGGTAAAGCTTAGGTCAAGGACTCCTGGACGGTTAGGTCCAGTCGAGTTCAACTATGGGGTGCTGCACTCATCTCGCTTCAGGTGAGGGAGCTGGTGTTTGTCCACAGACAGTTTCCTAGTCATGTGGCCAGCATGACTAAACTGCTTCTGGCGCAACTGGACGTGTGCCAGAGCTCACAGAAATGCCGTTTACCTTCCCGCCACAGCGGTACCTATTTATCTACTTGCACTGGTATGCTTTCAAACTGCTAGGTTGGCAGGAGCTGGAACAGAGCAGAGCTCACTTTGGGTACTACTTTTTAAGGAGAATGTCTATACAGTGGTACCTTGGGTCACAGATGCTTCAGGTTACAGATGCTTCAGGTTACAGACTCCGCTAACCCAGAAATAGTACCTCAGGTTAAGAACTTTGCTTCAGGATGAGAACAGAAATTGCATGGCGGCGGCAGTGGGAGGCCTCATTAGCTAATGTGGTACCTCAGGTTAAGAACAGTTTCAGGTTAAGAACAGACCTCCAGAACAAATTAAGTTATTAACCCAAGGTACAACTGTATCTGTGGAATGCGGGTGGTGCTGTGGGTTAAACCACAGAGCCGAGGACTTGCCAATCAGAAGGTCGGCAGTTCGAATCCCCATGATGGGGTGAGCTCCCATTTCTCGGTCCCTGCTCCTGCCAACCTAGCAGTTCGAAAGCACATCAAAGTGCATGTAGATAAATGGGTACTGCTCCCGCGGGAAGGTAAATGGCATTTCTGTACGCTGCTCTGGTTCGCCAGAAGCAGCTTAGTCATGCCGGCCACATGACCTGCAAGCTGTACG
This sequence comes from Podarcis tiliguerta, assembly GCF_965153285.1. Classification (NCBI taxonomy): domain Eukaryota; kingdom Metazoa; phylum Chordata; class Lepidosauria; order Squamata; family Lacertidae; genus Podarcis; species Podarcis tiliguerta. Next base: position 75,725,974 of record NC_139538.1, on the reverse strand, counting down.
CCGGCTCCCTCGGCCAATAAAGAGTGATAAGCGCTGCAACCCCAGAGTCGGCCACAACTGGACCTAATGGTCAGGGGTCCCTTACCTTTACCTTACCACTGTATCTATATATCTATATATCTATATATATAGCCTAGACACCCCAACTTTTACACGGGAAGACACCCGAGGACACCAAAACCTGCATATCTATATATCTATATATCTATATATCTATATATCTATATATCTATATATCTATATATCTATATATCTATATATCTATATATCTATATATCTATATATCTATATCTATATCTATATCTATATCATCTATATCTATATAAAATCAGTTACTTTATGAAAAGTCATTGCCCTCAACATTTCACATCATGGGATTTAGACAAACAGGAATAGGGAAGAACAAGAAAGACTGAAGATAAGTTCTGGAAACAGGAGAAGAAAAGACTGAGGTTGCTCTGCAAGTTCCGGAAGGACTGTCATACAGAAGAGGGGAAATAATTATTCTCTGCTGCACAGGGCCAGAGCTAGATTTATAGCTTTTTTAACATGTATGCTAAATTCTTTCAGTTCAACATTCTCCACCTCTTTGTCTTACAGAGGTTAATACCAGAAGTGCCAAGCGACACAACTGTGTGCCTTGTCAGAGATCCAGACATCCAAACATACCTCTTCCTGTTGGACCTCTTCCTCTCAACTGAAGTGAAAGTTTCAGAAGATTTGGGCACACACATTTCATAAGCGCACATGGCTTTGAGCTCTCCCTTCCCGCCTTCATCCCCTCATTAAACTTTCTCCATCCGTTCACAGGGTATTCTTGAGTGACGTTGACATCTGGATTTCTAACTGGGGGTTCCAAAAACTCAGTTTCAGCAGGTTATTTGCATTCCACAACATTGTGCATGGTTGTATCTGTTTGCAGCCCCAGAGAATTGTGGGAGTGAAGGGATGAAATTTGCAGACCGTATGCTGGCAAGCAACCCTTTCCTGCTCTTTTCACGGGGGAGTCATAGGGGAATATAGAGATGTAGGAAAATCGCATGAAGTTTGTGGTTTTTCCACACTACATGTACATGAATGAAATTTAGTGTGACATTCCAGTATATTGGCCCCAAAGCCACAATTCCTTATTGCAACAAGTAGAAGGTAAAGGCACCCCTGACCATTAGGGTTGCGGCGCTCATCTCACTTTACTGGCCGAGGGAGCCGGTGTACAGCTTCTGGTTCATGTGGCCAGCATGACTAAGCCACTTCTGGCGAACCAGAGCAGCACACGGAAACACTGTTTATCTTCCTGCCAGTGTGGTACCTATTTATCTACTTGCATATTGATGTGCTTTCGAACTGCTAGGTTGGCAGGAGCAGGAACCAAACAACGGGAGCTCACCCCGTCGAGGGGATTCAAACCGCCGACCTTCTGATCGGCAAGCCCTAGGCTCTGTGGTTTAACCCACAGCGCCACCCGCATACCTCTATTGCAACAAGTACTGCGGTGTGAAAATAACACTAGAAAAGAGGGCAGAAGTGTTAGCATTATAATTAGGAAAACCTATGCACTGTTCCTGTGTCTGAATGCACCCAGAGTATCTTGCCCTGTCGGTGTCATGGCTCTGCTATCCTTGCATCATGCTCTCCAGACCCCAACCCCAGATAAATAAAAGACCACTAAGTCTGGTTGGGATCGAAACAGGCCACAACGTTATGGAATTCAGAATCTTTTATTAAAAAATAATATTTCAAAATGGAGGGCGTCTTATACACAGACAGTGCATTGGTGGGACTTTGGATTGGTTGGTGCAACGCTGATTGTCAGCGGCTATTGCGCGTGTTATTGTGGCTGCGTCATGTGCTGGTGCCTATTTCGCCTTGGCAATTGGGCGGGTGATTTGCGGCTTCTGCCGACAAGCGGACAGATGGTAGACAGATCTTGCGATGCATTCCCCCCTTTAAAAAGCTCAACAACTCTGGGCCATTCTCCCCATTTTCTTAAATTTGAGCCCCCCAAAATAGTTTCTTATACACGGGGGGCATGTTATACATGGAAAAATATGGTAAATTATTATTATTATTATTATTATTATTACCCACATTAAGTCAATTCCTTTGCCCAAATCACCCCCCCCCCAAGCTGGATGATCAAGGCGTCCGGGGGGCCCTTGGGACTCAATTCTTGCCATTATCAGGGACATAAACTCTTGCTACTTCATGCCCCAGCGGCCCAGCCAGTGAATCTGGGAGCCAGTTGGGAGCCCGAGCGCAGCCCCCAAACCAGTGGTGATGGCATGCGTCTGTGCCCAGTGCCCAATACTGTGCCCGCATATCCAGAGGTTCTTGTTTTATTTTGGAATTTGTTCAGTGAAGATCTGTTGCTATTGAGCTTTCTCACCAATCAACTTGTTTCCACTCCAAAAGCATCAGATTCCATTCTTCCTTTTTGCTCTGCCGCCGCTAAGAGGGCTGGTCATCTCACTGAAATCAGTTTCACTAAATTAATTTTCATATTTCTATCCTATGCTTCCTTCAAAGAGCTCAGGGCTGCATACAAGGGGGTTACCCCATGTTATTTTCACTGGCAACGAGGAGGTAGCTTAGAGTAAAGTGAATAATTGAACCAAGCTCCTTTATAGACCAATCCTATACTCAGAAGTAAGTCCTACTGAGTTCAATGAGACTTCCTCCTGAGTAAACTAGGAAAGCCTAAGTGCCATTCATGGGAAATTGGGAATTGAACTCACCCCTCCCTGTTTCTTCTCCATTACTCACCCCGTACCACCCTGGCTCTCTTTTACCTACGCCCTTGTGCAAATTAATTGAAACAAACAATGTAGTTTATTGTACAAAATTCACATATACATGTACAAAACTCACATATACGTACGTTAGTAATGGATATGACCTCCGCTATTTTTAAGCAGCATTTGAACACGGTTTGGCATGGAGTCTACTAGTTTCGAACAGTCACTGTTGATTTTCAGATCCCTGTACCACACTTGAATCAGTGCCTGAATGAGCTTCTCCATAGTCTACATAGTCTACAGCACAGAGGCGACTTTTGCATATAGCCCACAAATTCTCAATAGGATTTACGTCAGGGGAATTCCCTGGCCAATCAAGTACCTGTATTTGGTGCTCTGTCATGAATTTCTTCACCACTTTTGATGTGTGACAGGGGGCTAGGTCTTGCTGCAATATCCCAGTACAGTCAGGATACCACTTTTCCAGCTCTGGAATAACCTCAATATATTGTGGTGTGCGCATCATTCCTTCTATTGGCTGCAGGCTTCTGACGCCATAATGATCAACTGACTTTTTGTGTTTGTTTTGAGTACAGGATTACGAGTAAGATAGAAAACATGCTTTGTTTCTATTAATTTGCACAAGGATGTATGTAACACAATACAGGTATACCCAAAAGTAAGTTCCAGGACTTACTTCCAACTGTGGCATCTTTGCAGACCTTTTATTAGATTGCCTTCTGAGTAAAGCAGTTTCAGTACTGGGGAATTCTACACGGCAATGAATGGCCTTTAAACACTTATCTCTGTGATTCACTCACTTTCATTTCATGGTGTGGGTGGGGTGAACTTTCAATATGCTCCCATTATTGCTAAGCAATTACAGTAGTTCAAAAACTAACCAGCAGAGGGCTGCCGAATCCAGAGGTCTGAGCAGCCCCATTGCCCTGACCCACTTTGCATCAAACATATTTGTGGCATGCTTGCAGATTGAATGATCCTGGTCCGACTGCACTGGCTACCAATTAGTTTCCGGGTCCAATTCAAAGTGCTGGTTTTGAGCTATAAAGCCTTAAATGGCTCAGGACTGCAATACCTCAAGGACCGCCTCTTTCCATATGAACCTACCCAGACCATGATCATCTTCTGAGGCCCTTCTTTCTGTGCCTTCTCTACGAGAGGTCCAGAGGGTGGCAACACGAGAATGGGCCTTCTCTACAGTGGCTCCCCATCTGTGGAATGCTCTCCCCAGGGAGATTCGCCTGGTACCTTCATTATACACCTTTAGCCATCAGGCAAAAACGTTCCTTTTTCACCAGGCCTTTGAATGATTTGATTGACATCCTATGCCCTTTTAAAATGTGGCTCTTTTCTTGGGGGGGAGGGGTTTATTGGGCTGTTGTTGTTATTTTGATTACGTATTTTGTCGTTTGGTATTTTGATTTTGTTTTGTGAGGCCTCCGGATATAGGGTGATATAACAACAACAACAACAACAACAACAACAACAACAACAACAACATAATAATAATAATAATAATAATAATAATAATAATAATATGAAAAGCACCCTACAAACCTATCATGCCCTTCAATGTTTCTCCAATGAAAATACGGATGTTGAAGGGTGCTTTTCATGATAGCTGTTTATTTACAAATATACATTATATAAAGATATTTTTGTGTGTGTGAGGGAGGCACCAAGTACGCTTACAGAGCAAAGCCACTTTCTTTTTAGTTGAACACATGCATATTATTATTATTATTATTATTATTATTTACGACATCCATATTTTCATTGGAGAAACATTGAAGGGCATGATAGGTTTGTAGGGTGCTTTTCATATTATTATTATTATTATTATTATTATTATTATTATTATTATTATTATTTTGTTGTTGTTGTTACGGATGTCGTAAATAATAATAATAATAATAATAATAATAATAATATGCATGTGTTCAACTAAAAAGAAAGTGGCTTTGCTCTGTAAGGGTACTTGGTGCCTCCCTCACACACAAAAAAATATATCTTTATATAATGTATATTTGTAAATAAACAGCTATCATGAAAAGCACCCTCGAACATTTCTCTGATGAAAATAGGGATCTCCTATTTAACAAGAACCACAACAACAGTACTATTTATACCCCATTCATATGACTGGGTTGCCCCAGCCACTCTGGGTGACTTCCAACATATATAAAAACATATGAAAACGTTAAACGTAAAAAAACCCTCCCTATACAAGGCTGCCTTCAGATAGTGCGGGGGTCAGATAACTCCATACCTTCCAACGTTTCTCCAATGAAATAGGGACATCCTAAGGAAAAGCAGAACATTATGGGATCAGATCAGAAACTGGGAAGGCTTCTGTAAATCTGGAGCTGTCCCAGGAAAATAGGGACTCTTGGAGGGTCTGTCCTAGGCATGGGAGTAACAACTTTTGGAGTTAGGGGGGCTGCACTTTCCTTCTTGTTTTTCTCTTCACTGGGAAATAAGATCCTGTATTAAATGTCTCTAGAACTTTTTACTGTTTGGGGAAGTGGAGGAGCCATGCATGAAACATAGACATACTGGGGTACCTCAGTTCTCGAACATCTCCGCTGACGAACATTTCGAAACCCAAATGACGAAAACCTGGAAGTAAATGCTTCTATTTTCAAACACGCCTCAGAAGTCGAACGGCTTCCACTGTGTATTTTTCAATTTTCTTCATTGAACTTGCAGACAGCCCTTTGTGCCTTGGTTGTCAAACATTTCAGAACTTGAATGGTCTTCGGGAACGGATTATGTTTGAGAACTGAGGTACCATTGTACTTGTTCTGGCTGCAACTGGTTTTTTTTTTCAGTTGAACCACTGGCTTCAACTGATACAAGGTTTATGTATTTTCTTGCAGGTTTTAATGCACATTTAATGCACATTTGCGAAAAGCCTTTAGCCACTTAATCTGGCCTGAAAATCGACTGCAGAAACTAGAATTCAGTGCAGCAAGCGGAAGAAAGCTAAACATCTCTGTTAATGAGTCATACTGTTGAACCTCGTTTCCCGTCAGTGTCTTCAGTTGCGGGGGAAGATTTAGTTCACAATTTCCCTTTGACTCACCTTCTGCCTGGCAAGGGATAAGAACATGGATTTGCCGTGTGATAATCCCCTCGTAAGCACAATGCCATCTGTCCTCCTTACCAAAGTGTAAGTGGAGAAATCAGGTCACCCTGTGGCAGCACAAACAGGCAGATCCCACGACTGCACAGCCATTTTGATTTCCGTGGTGTGGCAGGCTGACTCGGAGTCGTGTCTCTGTGTGTGCGTTCTACCCCATCATACTCAGATGACCAATGAATGGAACACACACGCACACTAATTTTTATAAGATTTTCTGTTCAACAATTTTAAATACTCATTTAAACATCCTAACAATATCAATGACTTCCCTTCTTCTCTTTCCTTGATTCGTTTTACATACCATAAATCCCTTCATATTTTACATAAACTAAACCATCCAGTATTCCATTATTACATCCATCAAAACTTATTTACACTGTTGAATTTATCTTAATGCTGCCAGCGTTTTCAAGCATACATTCGTACCTTGAAAGTAAACAGAATCTGTTCCGGAAGTCTGTTCGACTTACAAAACATTCGAAAACCAAAGCACAGCTTCTGATTGGCTGCAGGAAGCTCCTGAATTCAATTGGAAGCTGTGGAAGCCCTGTCGGATGTTCCAAAAATGGTTTGCAAACCGGAACATTCATTTCTGGAGTTGTGGCGTTTGAGAATTAAGCTGTTCAAAAACCAAGGTACGACTGTAAACAATTTCCCCCCATTTATTCAATAAACATTTCCAATCTTCTTTAAACGTACGTTTCTCTTGTTCTCTTATTCTGTATGTTAAGTCTGCAAGATGGGCATATTCCATCAGCTTAAGTTGCCATTCTTCTTTAGCTGAGACCTCGCTCATTTTCCATTTTTGGACTATCAAAACATGGGCCACAGTAGTAGCATACATAAATAACCTTTTTTGACACCTGGGAATTTCCGTCCAAATTATCCCCAACAATAAGGACTCTGGTTTTTTGGGAAGGTGCTTTTAAACATTTTTTCATGTCATTATGGATCATTTCCCAATACTCTTTTACGTTTTTACAAGTCCATCACATATGAAAAAACTTCCCCTCAACCTCCTTGCAACTCTAGCACTTATCTGATTCAGTCTTACACATCTTAGCATATTAGCAGGCCTACCCAGAGTTAAATACCATCTGTAAATCATTTTCAGGTAGTTTTCCTTCAAGGAATAACATGCTATGAACTCCAAAATGCTTTTCCAAAGTTTTTCCCAGAGGTTAAAGTCTATTATTATGTCCTATATCTATTGCCCAGTGTGTCATAGAAGCTTTAATAAGCTCGTCTTTTGTTTCCCAATCTAATAAGAGATTGTACATTTTAGATAAAAGTTCTTCTTTGTTTTGTAGAAGATCTTTTTCAGATTTTGAGCTTCGGTCCAAAAAGTCATTTTTCCTGTCTGTTTTAAACATTTCATGTAACTGATGATATTGTAACCAGCCCGTAACATGGCCCAATGAATGGAACTTAAAGCACCCCGTGATCCCTGGACAAAGGTGATATATAAATTTAATAAATGATAGTAGGAACTTAAGAGTTGGCTGATTTCTCAACAGCCCCCACCGAATGCCTGTCACATTTCTGCAGGACAAGTTGCGAGCTGGGACACAACTCAGAGGAAGGGAAGACCACCCTTCACCGTGGCACATAGAGAGTGATGCAAGGGTCACCGATGGGACTGTTTGGTCATCCTTCCAAGTGTGCTGGAAAGATGTCTGCCATTCTTTCCTATGAAGAAACAGAAAACACTGCGCTTGGGAACAATGTTGTAGAAGGGGCTAGACTTTGCCCCCTTGCTGTTCCTATGAGTAGTCCAGCTTTCATCAACAAGGGCCTTAGAAGGAAGGGTTTTGCACTGGGTAATATTTATAGCCCTTATTATCACGACACACGTCTTGCCGGTAAATAATAGTAACTGCTAATTCTGGTTTTTCGAATAAGGGAAGAGTGATTTGCAGCTAAGTCACCCTGCCTTTCCTATGCTCTTCTCAGATAGCTCAGAGATGGAAACAAGATAAAGTCCCTACCAGAGAAGAATGGCAAATAAAGCTGTTGGACTATGCCAAAGTGTCAACACTGACCAGAAAACTCAGGAACCAGAAAGACAAGAACTTTAATAAGTAATGGAAAAAAATTACAATTTACCTTAAAAACCACTGTAAGCAGTTGAAAACATTAGCAAGACTGCAGTAGCATCTGTAATGTAACGAGAACTACGGATACAATAGAGTTATTAAATAAAACCCCTGATTATTTAAAAAAAGATGCAGTAGAAAAGGTTTAATAACAGAACCTGTGGAGGGGAAGGTGGAAAGATTCAGGAGAATTCGGAAGAATCTTGTAACTTTGGATGTTTTGTGGTATGATTGTAAACTTAAATATGTAAAATCAAAAATAAATAAATTATTAAATTAAAAAAACCTATGCTCTTCTCAGAGATAAAGGTAAAAGTAAAGGTACCCCTGACCATTAGGTCCAGTCGAGGACGACTCTGGGGTTACGGCACTCATCCCGCTCTATAGGCCGAGGGAGCCTGTGTTTGTCTGCAGACAGCTTCCGGGTCATGTGGCCAGCATGACTAAGCCACTTCTGGCAAACCAGAGCAGCGCACGGAAATGCCGTTTACCTTCCCGCCGGAGTGGTACCTATTTATCTTCTTGCACTTTGACGTGCTTTCGGACTGCTAGGTTGGCAGGAGCTGGGATCAAACAATGGGAGATCACCCCGTCGCGGGGATTCGAACCACCAACCTTCTGATCAGCAAGCCCTAGGCTCTGTGGTTTAAACTCAAAAGAGTCAAATAGTAACATTGCTGCTATTAAGTTGTGGAAAAGTCCAGGGTGAATCCTTGTTCCTGGCATGCTACATTTCATTTGATCTGTAGCCAAAGCATTTTCAGGTCTTTCATGATGCTATAGGCAGATTACGCTTGCTGCTTATGTTTGCGAATGAGTGCCTTGGAGCACGCACAGAGTGCCTGTCCCTAATTGCTGAGAGTCTGCAAGTTCTTCTATTTGTGAATTTATTTATCTCATCTATCCCGCCTCACAAGGCAGCGTTTGAGATTAGAAGTTTAAAATTAACATTCTGTTGTGAAAGTAAAAAAGGTTAGAATATTAAACAGTGGTCATAAAGCCCTTAATTGATCTACAGAATGGGTAAAAAGCCAAATAGGCAAAAAGGCGTTGTAAAAACTGCAATATTCAATTCCATCTCCTGGTCAACTGCATGCACAGATGGATTGGCTAACAGTACAATTAATGGCACAATTGCACACCCTTGCCTGCACAATTTGTTTTTAAGAGAAACTTTTACTTTCCAGACCGCAGTACATTTCTCCAGCTTCTGTCATGGCTGATGAAATTCATAAAACAGCAGCTGTAAATGTATTTTATGAGCAACAGGTAAATAGCACCAGAGGGGCAGAGCCAGACTTCACAGACTTCCACCCTCCCCTCCATGGAGTCCTCTTGTCAACATTTTTCACTGCATATCATGTTTTCCTCTGATTTTTTCATATTATTCTATTTAAATCCATAGTTCTCTTCACATTGCAAGTGTTATTTCAATCCTGCTAATGTTTTTAACTGTTTACAGTGTTCTTTTAAATATATTACAAACTTTTCCCGGTCTTTATTAAAGTTTTTGCCATCTTGGTTTCTGGTTTTTCCAGTCATCTTGGCCATCTCTGCATAGTCCAACAGTTTTGTTGTCCTCTCTTCTTTTGTAGGTATTTTATCTTCCTTCCATCTTTGGTCTAGAAGCATCGGGGCTGATGTCATCACGTACATAAACAATCTTTTGGTATCTCTGCACCTACAATTCCTAATAAAACGGCTTCTGGGGTTTTTTTTTTACAAATGTTATTTTAAAGATCTTTTTCAACTCATTATATATCATTTCCCAATATGCTTTTATTGCCTTACAGGTCCATCACATATGATAAATGGTGCCCTCTTTTTCTTTGCATTTCCAGCACATATTTGAAGTATTCTTATACATCATTGCTAATTTACTGGGAATCAAATAGCATCTATACATCATTTCAATATAGTTTTCTTCCAATGTACGGCATGCCGTAAATTTCAAATCCTCTCTCCAGAGTTTCTCCCATGAAGAGAGTTGAATATTATACAGTGGTACCTCAGGTTACATACGCTTCAGGTTACAGACTCCACTAACCCATAAATAGTGCTTCAGGTTAAGAACTTTGCTTCAGGATGAGAACAGAAATTGTGCTCTGGCGGCGCGGCGGCAGCAGGAGGCCTCATTAGCTAAAGTGGTGCTTCAGGTTAAGAACAGTTTCAGGTTAAGAACGGACCTCCGGAACAAATTAAGTACTTAACCTGAGGTACCACTGTATCCAAAATCCCTTGCCCAATGTATCATTACCGCTTTAACCTCTTCATCTTTAGTGTACCATTCTAACAACATCTTATACATTTTAGACAATATTTTTACCTTATTTTCCAAGCTCTGGATTGTATATTCCAGAGTATTTCTGAGCCCATGCTCTGTGGCTTATATTACAACTGCAGCCATGCCAATTTCTCGAACCCAAAGCCTCTGCATGACTTTTGGGTCTACCAAAGGACACAATTTGCCTGTCTGGCAAACAGCTACTTGTTCAGGAACTCCCACACCACTGTTTCCAATGTATTGATCCATTTCCTTTTTCTCTCTCATTGGGCCGCTGCTTATGTAATGCCTTTTTACGGCTGACAGGGTGAGTAAATTAGGCTTGTGCTGATCTTGTTGCATTCAGTCAGCCATAGACCTAATAAAGTGGACATCCATCATCTGCTGGCAGAGCCCAGAGGCACCATCGTTTTGTTCCAGCTAGAGCATGGAGACCCAAGTCATGCACTCGTAAGCCTCCGATGCCCTAGCCCAAGAGCCGAGAGGATTGCTGCACATTGCACATGGTAACCGTTTCCTTACCCTTTACAGAATGACAGATGGGGATCCAGTGGGAAACTAAAAAGCAGAAATAAAACAAAACACGAAAGCTTTCTAGAGAGAGAGAGACAGAGAGAAAGAGAACTCATTCTCCCTTTTGCTCCCAGGTATCCCTGCCACTTACACGGGTGGCGCTGTGGGTTAAACCACAGAGCCTAGGGCTTGCCGATCAGAAGGTCGGCGGTTCGAATCCCCATGACGGGGTGAGCTCCCGTTGCTCGGTCCCTGCTCCTGCCAACCTAGCAGTTTGAAAGCACATCAAAGTGCAAGTAGATAAATCGGTACCACTCCAGCGGGAAGGTAAACAGCGTTTCAATGCGCTGCTCTGGTTCACCAGAAGCGGCTTAGTCATGCTGGCCACATGACCCGGAAGCTGTACGCCGGCTCCCTCTGCCAATAAAGTGAGATGAGCGCCGCAACCCCAGAGTCGGTCACAACTGGACCTAATGGTCAGGGGTCCCTTTACCTTTACCTTATCCCTGCCACTTAAAGCTGAATGGTGCTTTATTATTTACAATTTATGTAGTAATGTTTGGTGAGCTTGTTGCTTTACAGATGAGCAAAATGGCCAGTGCCTTCCTGAGGATCTTAGAAATCTAACAGCCAAGGTAAAAAGGTAAAAAGGCAAAGGACCCTGGACGGTTAAGTCCAGTCAAAGGGGTTGCGGCGTTCATCTTACTTTCAGGCCAAGGGAGCCGGCGTTTGTCCACAGACAGTTTTCCAGGTCATGTGGCCAGCAGGACTAAACTGCTTCTGGCACAACGGAACACTGTGATGGAAATCAGAGTGCATGGAAACACCATTTACCTTCCCGCCACAGCAGTACCTATTTATGTACTTGCACTGGCATGCTTTCAAACTGCTAGGTTGGCAGATGTTTTGAGACTGCAATTCCCATTATCCCTGACCACTGGTCCTGTTAGTTAGGGATGATGGGAGTTGTAGTTCCAAAACATCTGGAGGGCCGAGTTTGGGGGTGCCTGGTATTATACATGGATAGTGCATAGGGTGGACGTTTGACTGGTTGCTGCCATGGCTGTCAGTGGCTTATTGGTTCCTGCGTCAATGGCTGGTGTTGATTGGCTGATGCTGTGGTAATTGGGGGGACGTCTGGCAGCTTCTGCCAGTGATGGGACAGACACGAGACTGATTTTTTGACATGTGCAGGTGAGCAATTTTTGGCAATCCCCCCTTAAAAAAGCTAACCAACCCTGGGTAATCCTCCCCCAACAACTCTGAGCCCATTTTCTTAAATTTGAGTCCCCCCAAATAGGGGGTGTCTTATACATGGGGGCGTCTAATACACAGAAAAGTACGGCAAATCCACCAGTAATATGTTATTTTTGCATCAATGACATGTCTCAGAATACATCCTCAAAAACCCCCCAAACCCACTCTGGAGGGACTTTTAATGATAGCAGGGTAAGCCCAGTCGATAGAGCATGAAACTCTTAATTTCAGGGTTATGCAGTGGCGTAGCGAGGGGGGTGCAGGGGGGGCCAGCTGCACCGGGCTCGACATCTGGGGGGGGGCGCTCGCACTCGCAGCTCTCTGCCCCTACCTGGCTCACTCACTCTCTCTCACTGCAGTGCTGGCTGTGCGAATCCGATCCGAGCCACCGGGTCGCCACCCACTGTGGAGGGGAGGGTGCCAGGGGTGCGGTGCGGTGCGGAGAGAGAGCGAGGGACTATCTGGGGGAGGGACAGTGCAGCGGGGGGGGGCGCAAATTACTTGCCTTGCCCCGGGTTAGGGGGCGCAGATTACTTGCCTTGCCCCGGGTGCTGACAACCCACGCTACGCCACTGGGGTTATGGGTTTGGGCCCCACACTGGGGGGAAATTCCAGTATTGCAGAGGGTTAGACTAGATGACGCTCATGGTCCCTCCCAACTCTACAATCCTATGATTGTCTGGCTCCAACCCTGCGTCGTATCTAGTTCCACCTTGAGAAAAATCTTTGCTCCTCATTTCTAGAAAGTAGGGAAATGTTTACAAGTGATTTTGCCCCTAGTGAAAATAGTTTGAAATCCAGTCATAACGACGGACCATTTTGCATCCCTGAGGGGAGAAAGTGCCTCTGCATTTCTAGGCTATGATCAGATAAAGAATGTCACAAAGTCTCAGCATAATGGATTTTGTTTCCACGGCAATCCACAATATTGACTATGGGTACTTTCTGTTGATCAGGCTCAGATTGGGCCAGATTGAGTTCTGTGGAAAATATTTATTTGGCAATTACTGCCAGTTGGATCATAAAAACGTATACTTTATACTAGGGTTGCTGCTGTTTTGTGTTTTTGGAGGGGATCATGGTTTCATTTGGAACTAATTGGAATAAGATGGTTTTTTATCATAGTGGCATAACTGAGTAAAATCAACCAGCTTTAGCACACGTATTTACTCTCCCTTTTTTAAAAAAACCTCATTTTGCCAAACAAGAAGAAAGAAATTCTAAACCTGTGAAAGTGACAGAGTTGGGGGTGGGGTTTGGAATTCCTTTGACAGACTCCAACTTCTGCAGCCTTCCTCTCTACCTGTTTCTGCAATGTGAATATGTTTTTCAAAGAAAGCATGCTTTTAGAGCACCCCTAAATTTGCAAACATCATAAAGGTAAAGGTAAAGGGACCCCTGACCATTAGGTCCAGTCGTGACCGATTCTGGGGTTGCGGCACTCATCTCGCTTTATTGGCAGAGGGAGCCGGTGTACAGCTTCCGGGTCATGTAGCGAGCATGACTAAGCTGCTTCTGGCAAACCAGAGCAGCGCACGGAAACGCCGTTTACCTTCCCGCCGGAGAGCTACCTATTTATCTACTTGCACTTTGACATGCTTTTGAACTGCTAGGTTGGCAGGAGCAGGGACCGAGCAACAGGAGCTCACCCCGTCACGGGGATTCGAACCGCCGACCTTCTGATCAGCAAGTCCTAGGCTCTGTGGTTTAACCCACAGCGCCACCCGTGTCCCTGCACACTTCATAATGGATGTGAAATACGGATGGACAAAGTAGACCCACTTTGGAATTTTCAGTCTGTGCTTTCGCATACTGCAAGAAAAGAGATGGGGATCCATAATTCTTGTAAACCTGAGATATGGAACCCCATTCTAGCAAAGAGGATCCGGATGCATATGAAAGCAGGGCTTCGATTCACATGGAAATTTTGTGGTATCATTCATAGAATCATAGAACTGTGGAGTTGGGAGGGATCCCCAGGTTCATCTAGCTCAGCGGTTCTCAGCCTGCGGGTCCCCAGATGTTGTTGGACTACAACTCCCATCACCCCTGACCACTGGTCATGCTGGCTAGGAATGATGGGAGTTGTAGTCCAATAACATCTGGGGACCCACAGGTTGAGAAACACTGATCTAGCCCAACCCATGCACATGGATGTTGCGTGCAGCATTCCTCAGTCGGATCAAGGAACCAGAGCTTCAAACTGCTGGAGAAATGGATTCAATGGAGAGCCAGTGTGGTGTAGTGGTTAAGAGTGGTAGTCTCGTAATCTGGGGAACCGGGTTCGCGTCTCTGCTCCTCCACATGCCGCTGCTGGGTGACCTCGGACTAGTCACACTTCTCTGAAGTCTCTCAGCCCCACTCACCTCACAGAGTGTTTGTTGTGGGGGAGGAAGGGAAAGGAGAATGTTAGCCACTTTGAGACTCCTTTGGGTAGTGATAAAGCAGGATATCAAATCCAAACTCCTCCTCCTCCTCTTCTTCTTCTTCTTCTTCTTCTTCTTCTTCTTCTTCTTCTTCTACAAGAGCTGCTGAAAGGTAAAACTACTAGAGTAGGGGTGTCCAACAGGTAGATCACAATCTACAGTGGTACCTCGGGTTACATACGCTTTAGTTTACATATGCTTCAGGTTACAGACTCCGCTAACCCAGAAATATTACCTCAGGTTAAGAACTTCAGGATGAGAACAGAAATCGTGTTCCGGCGGCACGGCAGCAGCAGGAGGCCCCATTAGCTAAAGTGGTGCTTCAGGTTAAGAACAGTTTCAGGTTAAGTATGGACCTCTGGAACGAATTAAGTACTTAACACCTGAGGTACCACTATATTGGTAGATTGTGGGGTGTCCGTGGCAGATTGGGGTAGATTATTGGACCCGCCACAAAAAAGCTCAACAACTTTGATTTTCAAAAAAACGCTGAACAACTTTTACCTGCCCCAAAAAGCTCAACAACTTTTGTAGATCACTGCCAGGTTTTTTTTATAGTCGGAGTAAATCTCAGTGTCTTGGAAGTTATACATGCCTGTAGGCACCAGAGTCAATTTGCTTTGTGCCAACTTTTCACCTACCTTCCAATTCCTGTTTCAAAAGTCTGTATTTTGGGACTGTCCTGAAGTAACTACAAGTAAATATAGTACACACCCACACCCACACATCCCAAATGAGAAAGGGGGGAAATCAGTGTGTCTTAAAGAAATTTCAAATGTATTATTAAACTGTAGTAAGCAGTGGATAATTTTTAGCACACGGGCAATGAATGAAGATTGGCTTTTATTTTGGGGTTTGCTGAGTTTGCGGCTTAAGTTTTTAGCTTTGTATCACTTTCTGTCCATAATCCTCAGTCCTATTTAGATCCGTAGAAGCATTAACAAGGAAGGTGTTGCAGAACAGAGCTCACCTCCAGGTATGGAGGTGATATTTTGTTATGCTTCCTATGTGCTATAACACCTCTTGCTGTGGGTGCGACATCAAGAGAGCGACTTTGAACAATCCGCGGGCGAACAGCTTTGTGTGGTTTGGTTGCTAGCGAGATGCGTCACTGCAAAGTGGACCAAATCCGTATGTCCTCTCCTGCATTGATATGAAACACAAAAGCAATACACTTTTTTTTGTTGAAGGTGTAAGCAATATTATTGCACCAAGGGGCCTCAGGACTTTGGACAGACAGGTTTATTCTTCATAATGGCGCAATGCTTTCTCCATTCAGCCTAACTCCTAGTAATTGTGCTGTTTGGTGCAAACTCTAATGATTTAGTCCCATTAAAAAAAAAAAAAAATCAAGTCAATTTCTCATTGCTTCCCCCCCCCCCTTAAATCCAAATTTGGAGAGCCCTGTTTAAGGCTGCAATCCCTTTGAACTCAGTCTGACACTTTCAGTCGCAGAATGGGGCCTATTAAATCATTTATGAAGCACTTTTTTTCAAGCTAGAGGTACAAATTTGGGTGACAAGTGCTTTAGTTTAGCCCTTGATTTAATGAATTACATTATGTTAATAAGTGCTTCATGGAACCCTAGAATTGCAGGGTTGGCAGGGACCACAAGGATCATCTAATCCACCCCCCTGTGATGCACAAATCTTCAAAATGATATTTTAAAAAACACCACAGTTTTCTTTCTATCAAATATAAAGTGGAATGAGAAACAAAAGCCCTGTTGTTTTTAAATGTTATCTATATTAGTTATCAAATTGGTGGACTTATCAATCAAGTACAGTATTAGAAACCTAATACAATGTCAGTCTTGAAAATGTAGTAAAATAATTATCTAGATTAACGAGCACTTCTCTTCGTTACATTTACATCCATCTTTCAGGCAAAGATTTCCAGGTTATAAGAATGCTACATGTTGCTGCTCACTCAGTAAGTCAAAGTTGATTTACTTTTGAGAATTTGTTCCACCAGCCTTTCGAGGGAGGTAAAAATTGTCCTTCCTTCCATTTCTGGGAAAAAGAAAAGCGAGGTTAGAAAAAAAGGAGGAGAGGGATATTTCAAACCCTGGTTTTACCTTGTCTTTTCCAGATTTGGAAAATGTTTTATTGGGCGGTGTGAGTGCAGCGCACGACAATAACAGCCCCAGCAGAGAGTGATGTTGGTTCCTCCAAACTCTCTCGCAGAGAAATGAGTCCCAGAGCTCCTTGCAAAGTAATTGGTCTAATTAGGTGGAAGGAAGGAGCGCCTTTAAATTCCTCGGAAATTAAGACGCGTCATCCACTTAACATCTTAACATCTGCTCCTGCCTCTCCCCGCTGCACGGGGCTGAAGGACAGCTTAGTGCCGGGTCTTTGGGGCCATATTTCCACCCACCTGCCCCCAAACTCAGAAGATACTGACCCTTGCTTTAGGGGGGGATGAAGCATCTATGGCAGCTGCCCCCATCTTTGTTCCTCAATTTGATACATGTCTGCCTGGGTAAGTACAAAAAACCTCTTAAGAAACTATAGGACAGCAACGTACGCCTAAGCTTTGTTAGTAATCCTTCATAATGTGGCCTTGCAACTGTTTCTTGATAACTGTGTAAATAAATACTGCTTGCTGGCTGTCCCCCCTCCTCCTTACCCCTCCCCCCCCCCCGATTGTATTACCTGTAGCTCCAAGTGGGCTGTTATTGATTCTTGATCTGTGATTAGAATGATAACTAATTTCATTTCATTTTTACTTTTTTTTTTCTTTGAACTTTGCTGTTCTCTTGCAGCAAGTAAGTAATTATTTCATTATGGCTTCTTGATAGGCATCCCTGAAAATCAAAATGTTTTAGAATCTCCAATAGATTGCTTAGGGATTGCCTGGAGGTCAAAGATGCTCGTTTTGCAGTTAGTGAGCATTTAATGAAGGCTCATTCAATAAGCAGAAAACTTCAGCCTGTCTGGTGGGATCCTGATTAATTCATTTTCTGTGTGTTATATATACGGGTACATCTGTAATATGTTAACTGATTCATAGCCATTTGTATTATTAACCAGATAGTACAGGATCCCTTAAATACGGCCATAAACTTTCTAAAATGTAGATGTGATCTATTAGCATAATTGGATATATTGTGAACTCAGATTATTCCCTTGAGGGTTGATCTTTGCTTTGTACTCAGAGGCAGGCGGGGTAGCAAATTCATCTGTTTGTGATCTAAAGAATGCTTTTGTTTTGGGTTCTGTTTTCTTTCCGACCTGCAGCTCAGGCGAATTACGCTCCCTATTTCTTCGACAATGGAGCTAGCAGCACTAACGGGAACATGGCACTTCTCAGCCTTGCGGAGGACACAGCTGTCGGTCAGTCTTACGATATAGCCCACTCCTTTTTCAAAATAACAATATTAATTTGCTGGTTTCTTTTTCATTTGTTAAAAACTAAGAAAAGAGACTCAGTCGTATTTGTGCAGGTTGTGTCCACCTAAAAACTCTTCTTGTCGTTAAACTTGAAGACTTACCTATAAATGAAATGAGTTAAATGGGCCATTTGTGTAAGTAGCATTCATGTGCCTTCAAATGCATGTGTGTACGCTATTTTGGCTGTAATTTTGCACAACAAATGGCGACACTCAGCCAATTCAATGGGGCCTGGGTGAGCACTGCGATGCAAGTGTTAGTAAACATGAATTTCCATTGGCCCTGCACGCTTAAGCTTGTTTCTAGAACTTCCTTGCTAGAATGAGTTATCTATCTGGTATTTTTCACACAATTAACGCACAAGGGATTTGTTGTAGGACAGAAACATTACACTCGAATGGTTCAAACACAAAACTCCACTTCTAGCAGATGCCTGACTTTCTTTAACCAGAAATTTGCCAGTTAGGGGACCAGAGTTTAATTTCTTTTAATCATTCTCTCATAAATCAGTCCAAACATGCCAGCCTTCCATATTTTGCCTATCCAAATTCCTTCACCAAAACCATGGCTGGCATCCATCACCAGCTTTCCCTTCCCAGGCTTGAGCACTCCTTAGCAGTTGAATGCCACCATCTAAGCCTCTATCCACCTGCCCGCCCTCCAAAATGTTCCTTTCTTGTGCACATCCCTGCACTTTCCAGACATCCCGGCAAATTCCTTTTCTTCCTGCACTGTGTCACATTCCGGCAAAGGGTAAGAAGCTAGGAAGAGCGAGTCATCTGGTCTGTCAGGACAACACGAGGATTATCCATCCCTCCTCCCACCACCGTGAGTGCAACGCTCACTCCCAGTAATAACGGTAGGTGGCCAATTCCGATTGGCTACATGCGAAATCCTCTCGCTCACTACGCGATTCTCGATTGGGCAGGATCATGTGGAGAGAGAGAGAAAACAAAATGATGGAGGAGGGAGCAGTGAAGTGGATCACCCTGGCTGTGACGTGCCACAGAAGAAATGAAAAAGATACACTGGGGTCTTGTAGACCCTTTGCACCCCCAAATTCCTCTCCCACTTTGCCCCATGCTTTTTGTGGGCATTACTTGGACCTACTCCAAACTATGTCTGGAGTGGCTGGGGAAACCCAGCTAGATGAGCGCCACAACTCCATAACCACTTTTGACTGGACTTAACCATCCAGGGGTCCTTTTCCTGTTTCCTTTTTTTTTTTTTAACTTTCCCATTCCTGTTTTCCCTTCTCACCTGTCCAGAGTTTTACCTTTTTCATGGGCATTTCCTCCAGAGTTTTATTCAAGGCTTTTTTTTCAGCTGGAACTCACCAGAATTCAGTTCCTCTCAAGTGGTCGTCATTGCCATTGTAAGAGAACCAGGGAGGTGATGATGGTGAATTCCAGCATCACTTTTTCTAGAAAAATATCACTGGTTTTACTGCTCCTCACTGTACACCTGATATATTGACTAGGTAGGTAGATTAAAGCCAAGATTCAGTTTCAGCTCACAAATCATAATGGACCTAGGAAAAGGCTTTTGTTTCCTCCTTCCCCAAGAAATGAAGACTGCTGTGTATGCTTCTGTTTCCATTTGCTGGCGCCCACAAAGATAAGACTAATTTTAAATTCACTTTTCTTTTCAGCAAGAGGAGGCAGAAATGCCAAATATAGATTTTTTTTTTTAATTGGTGTTAATTCTGCGCTGAGAAGTGTTCCCCGGGTGCTAATGATATGGAGAGCTTGTGTTGAGAAAGGTGTAAAAATTATCAGCCAGACACCAAGCCTGATCTGGAGGAGAAGCCGTAAAACCTTCCCATTTTAACATCCTATTAACATCCTGGCATTCGCACAACCAGTGAAACATCAGTTGATATCAGCTTGGGGGAGGGAGGCACAGAAGAGCAGGGCTTTTGCTGCTTGTTTGCTTGCAAAACAACAAAACAAAAGAAAAACGCGAGAACTCCTTTAACATGCCAAAGGTAAAGTATTGAAATTTTGCACCCCTGACAATTTTGCACTCAGGGCAACCGCCCCAAGCTAGGACACTGCCTCTCACTGCTTATGAAATACTGTGTTTTGATGCCTTTCCCTCCAAACTAGTTTCAATCTCAAGTGAGAAAAAGAATGACCTAGGTTTTTTCTTAAAGTCAGCAATGTACTTCAATTTTTTTCACACACACAAATGTTATTCCAGTGGAACTTCAGTTGTCGAACGCTACGGAAGTCGAATGTTTCAGCTTTTGAACACCGACAACCCGGAAGTGAATACTTCCATTTTCGAACGCGCCTCAGAAGTCAAACAGCTTCCAAGGAGTGTTTCTCCATTTTTACATTGGATTTTGCCGACCAGCAATTGCACCTCAGTTGTCTAAAGTTTTGGAAGTCGAACGGTCTTCCGGAACAGATTATGTTCGACAACCAAGGTTCTGCTGTATAACAACATTTGCAGTGGCTCTTCACGACACCCCCCAAAAGCAAATTTTTCTACAAGGTGTCCTAATCTCTCTCTTTCAGGTACACACGTGTACACGTTAAATGGAACAGATCCCGAAGGGGATCCGGTAACCTATGGCATGACCTTTGAATCTGGGTCAAGAAAGTACTTTGCTATTGATGAAAACTATGGAAATGTTACACTGATTGAAGAGCTGGACCGTGAGGTACAGTGCAATAAAGCGGAATCTATTTGTGGTGTCAGGATCAAATTAAGATGGTTGTTTGTGTCAGCTGTTTGTAGCTTAGTTCCCACTGAGCTGATAACCCCCTACCTGGGCTGTTCACTTAAAATGTCATGGGGGGGGGCATTCACATAATCAAATTCATCTTTATAAAAAAAAAATCACACAAAGGAAACTAGGGAGAAGTTTAAGTTTAAGCCCATCTCCCTGACATGCTCTTTACTCTGTGCAAAGATTTTGTTTTCTTTTAGGGAGGAATATTCAACCATATGATTGTCTACCTGTGGTCTAAAATGGTTCAGTCCAGACACAGGTTTATTGCCTCCAGTGAAAATTTAGGGCCATATCTATCAGTCATAGGACAACTGGTTATACCATCCATTAATGTGGGGGACAAAATGAGTATAATCAGGATGAAGCAAATGGCAGAAATAACGATACTTTTTTAGCCTCATTTTCAGCTTATAAAACATGGAATTTGAAAATGTGGGTGATTTGGGTGACTTCCTAATATTTGTAAAGAATAGTTGCGGTATAATGTTTTACATAAATAAACATGCTAAAATAAAATGTTAGTAACCATAATTATGTCCACCAAAGGGATGTTTCCAAGAAGTCCACAATTGAAGACAAACTCCATATATTCGAAAGGTTACTCTACAAACAGTTATAGTCAATGTGGATATTTACTCAGAATTAATTCCTGAATTCAGTTGGGCTTACTCCACAATAAGTGTGCACATGAACTTGCCCACAGTTACTTGGGAGTAAGCCCCATTGAACTCAATAGATCATAGATTTAAGCAGACATCCCTAGGTTTCTGCTGTTAATGGTCTCCTAACTCCGTTCTTCAGACAGAGTTATGTGTTACTTATTTAGCCAGCTAAAACGATACTACGTAGAAAGTAAGAAAACATTTGATAAATGCTGTATTTTTACACTTCTAAAAATATGAGTCTTAGATCCCATCAACCCTGTGGACAACAATTCTTCTATTTTCTATTTTAAGAGAGAAGATGAGGTTGAAGTTGTCGTCAGCATCTCAGATGGCTTAAGTACGGTAAGTCTTGGTTGACCACAAACTTGACATGAGCCAACAGTGTGACGCGGCAGCTAAAAAAGCCAATGCAATTCTGGGCTGCATCAATAGGAGTATAGCATCTAGATCAAGGGAAGTAATAGTGCCACTGTATTCTGCTCTGGTCAGACCTCACCTGGAGTGCTGTGTCCAATTCTGGGCACCACAGTTCAAGAAGGACACTGACAAACTGGAACGTGTCCAGAGGAGGGCAACCAAAATGGTCAAAGGCCTGGAAACGATGTCTTATGAGGAACAGCTAAGGGAGCTAGGCATGTTTAGCCTGGAGAAGAGGAGGTTAAGGGGTGATATGATAGCCATGTTCAAATATATAAAAGGATGTCACATAGAGGAGGGAGAAAGATTGTTTTCTGCTGCTCCAGAGAAGCGGACACGGAGCAATGGATCCAAACTACAAGAAAGAAGATTCCACCTAAACATTAGGAAGAACTTCCTGACAGTAAGAGCTGTTCGACAGTGGAATTTGCTGCCAAGGAGTGTGGTGGAGTCTCCTTCTTTGGAGGTCTTTAAGCAGAGGCTTGACAACCATATGTCAGGAGTGCTCTGATGGTGTTTCCTGCTTGGCAGGGGGTTGGACTCGATGGCCCTTGTGGTCTCTTCCAACTCTATGATTCTATGATTCTATGATTCTAAGTATTTCAAGAGAAAAGGGGTTTTCCTCACCGTTGCCTATTCATGCTCGATTCTGTATCAGATAATGGAAAAGGAAACAGTTGCCATTCTCCTAAGTGCCAAATCAACCGCTTGGATATTTCCAAGGGATAGATTGTGGGATGTGAGGAATCACCTCTAGGTTTTTTGGTTTATCTGATATAAGTGTTTACAATGGTCTTTAAGATAAATTATAACCCACCCACCATTAGTAGGACTGGAATAATACTTGTAGTTTAATGGTGAATTTTGGACATAATGGAGATGTAAAAGATTTGGATTATCATAAAAGATGCAGGAGGAAATGATTAACAATACGACACAGAAAGGGGAGGAAGGAAGTCCAGCAGATTCTTCAGAATCTTGTTTTTATGTTGTATATTGGATATGTGATTGTAAAACTTTGATCTGAAAACCAAATAAACATTTTTTTAAAAAAATCTATTATATTGGGGGAATCCCCGGGCTCTTAGCCACCCTCCATATCTGCCCCAACCAGATCCTTCTAACTAATCACTCACTCAGACATGGGCTTCACCAAGACTCCAAGAGTGGGTCGGCACATGTGCATCTGACTCACGAGTAGACACAGATAAACACATGATTTCCATATTAAGGTTTTCTTAGTGGGAATAGCATCTAGTGAACAAAAAAAAGGCAAAATGTTCATCTGCACTGCATGGGGAAGTGGGTGAATGTTTAACTTCCTCACATTGGAGGGAAGCCCTCCCACATGTGGAGCTTTGAAACCTGGCCTGTGAATTGTTGGAAGAAAGAGGATAGAGATACACCCCCCCCCCAAAGGCTAGAAGTGTGGGTCGCTCAATGAAACGGATAGAATCGAAGAGTCATAAAATTGTAGAGTTGCAAGGGACCTCGAGGATTGTCTAGTCCCATGGTTCCCAACGTGGGGCACACGCCCCACAGGGGGGCAATTTGATTTTTCAGGGAGGCAATTTGAGAATGAGTTATTAACAGTGACCTTTTTGCATTTCCTATGGTTCTAGGGGCCTCGTATACAGGGAGCCAGTGTGGTGTAGTGGTTAAGAGTGGTAGACTCATAATCTGGGGAACCGGGTTCGCATCTCCGCTCCTCCACATGCAGCTGCTGGGTGACCTTGGACTAATCAGACTTCTCTGAAGTCTCTCAGCCCCACTCACCTCACAGAGTGTTTGTTGTGGGGGGGGGGAGGGAAAGGAGATTGTTAGCTGCTTTGAGACTCCTTCGGGTAGTGATATCAAATCCAAACTCCTCCTCCTCCTCCTCCTCCTCCTCCTCCTCCTTCTTCTTCTTCTTCTTCTTCTTCTTCTTCTTCTTCTTCTACTACTACTACTACATAAATATATATTGCAACACACACTTTAAAAAAAAATTCTTAGTGATTTCTTCCTCTGTACAGTGGTACCTCGGGTTAAGAACTTAATTCGTTCCGGAGGTCCGTTCTTAACCTGAAACAGTTCTTAACCTGAAGCACCACTTAAGCGAATGGAGCTTCCTGCTGCCACCGCGCCACTGTAGCATGATTTCTGTTCTCATCCTAAAGCAAAGTTCTTAACCCGAGGTAAAATTTCTGGGTTAGCGGAGTCTGTAACCTGAAGCATATGTAACCTGAAGCGTATGTAACCTGAGGTGCCACTGTACTTCAACTGTCCTTTCGTTCTTTTATTTTTCTCTTTCATGGATGCCATGTTCTTTGGAAGCTTGCTTAGACCAAGTTAATGGTCTTTTAGGCTTCCTCCATGTGGACAGGAGTTCATTTTTTTAATAATAAGAATTGTATGTCATGGGGGGGGGTGTCAGGATTTTAGAGAGGCTTAGGAGGTGGGGCATGGCCAAAAAAAGGTTGGGGACCACTGGCCTAATCCAACCCCCTGCAGTGCAGGAATATGCAACTGTCCCATACGGGGATCAAACCTGCCACCCTTGAGGAACTCTTGTTCTGATCCTAGCAGTTCTTAAAATGGTTGTCATTAGGGCTAAGATGCAGCCACGTATGCATATGATCACTCCTTGGTATAAATCCACTTTCCTGTCTAAAATTGCATCATGTTCAACTTTAGGTGGCTGAGAAAGTCAGGATCCTTGTAACAGATGCCAATGACGAGAGCCCAGAATTTACCAACACACCATACATAGCCCAAGTCCTGGAGGTTGGTGAAACTTAACTCGGTCTTTTTAGCAAATGTAAATAGAGAGGAAATTGGGTTCGGCTACCCCATGATGAGCATGGCTGTAAGTTGTGCACTGGCTGCTTTTGTGGTAAGATTCAAGCAGTGTTGACATATGCAATTCCACTTCAAATGAAGGTTTCTGATGAGCTTTGCAATTTGATGATAATGTTGTTATCCCTTGTCTGGAAAGAAAAGGTGTCATTATTTTATTTCATTTTTAAAGTAAGGTAAAAAAAGTAATAACAACTACTACAAACTGCCTTGGGGACTGGGAGGCAGCATTTGGTGATTTCCTGGGCACTAGCCAATCAGTTACAGCTGCCCACAACCAGCATCCCCAGGAAACTGCCCAAATCATTTTATAAGAGCTCAAAAAAGTAAGTTTGTATTGATCATTTTGAGAGCGTATCTAAAACTATTCCCACTGCTCTATAGAGGTTTCATCTGTCAAATGTTATGTCAGTTTTTACCCTGCCTTTCCGGAGACTTTCCCCAAGCTTCAGAGTGTACACTTCAGTGCTCAGTGGAGAGTAAAAACAGCTGACATGGACATATTCTTCATTGCTCTGTGTCTCTCCTTGTTGCTGCTGTGATTTTGGGATGGATGGGGAAGGAATGAACTTGATTCTCTTTCCCCTTCTTCCCAATACAATATCTCATTGTTCTCACTCTCTCTTTTTGCTTTCCTAACACATTACCTTCCCATCATAGTATATTTATATTTTACTAATACAGGGGTGCCCCGCAAGACGAATGCCTCGCAAGACGGAAAACCCGCTAGACGAAAGGGTTTTCTATTTTTCAATGTGCTTCGCAGGACGAATTTCCCTATGGGCTTGCTTCGCAAGACAAAAATGTCTTGCGAGTTGCTGCGATTTTTTTTCGCTCCCCACCCCCTTTTTCTAAGGCACTAAGCTGCTAATAGCCTTTTAGCAGCTAATCCGCTAATCCCTTAAGCCTTTAATGGCCGCTAATAGCCACTAAACCGCTAATAGCGCTAATCCGCTAATCCGCTAATAGGGTTGCTTCGCAAGACGAAAAAACCGCAAGACGAAGAGACTCGCGGAACGGATTCTTTTCGTCTTGCGAGGCACCACTGTACCCCCTAATTTTTTATGCCCATCTCTGATTATGTTCTCTGTTTGGATTCACAGAACACACCTTCAGGCAGCAGCATCTTGAAAATTGAAGCCATAGACAGAGACACCGGTTCAGGGGGGAGCATAACCTACTTTCTGCAGGTAAATATTGACTTAGGTGTCTAGGCACCCCAGGAATAAGACAAAGAGTGGACTGGAAGCACTGGGAGCCACTTACCATATTTTTCGCTCCATAAGAAGCACTTTTCCCCTCTTGAAAAGTAAGGGGAAATGTGTGTGCGTCTTAAGGAGTGAAAGCAGGTGGGAGGCTCTGCTCAGTGCTCCCTTTAAAGAGCCGCACCTAGCGTGTGTGCGGCTCTTGGGGGCTTTTCCGCGAGGAGGGAGAAGGGACTGACAGGCTGCCCTCTGTCCCTTCCCACACCTCCCAGAAAAGCCAGCAAGAGCCGCTGCCAGGCTCTGCTCAGCGCTCCCTTGTAAGGGCTCCCTTTCATCGTTCCTCCCACTTTGCTGGGAAGCCAGCAGAACAAGAGGCGCTGTGCAGCTATCGCTCTTGCTCTTGCTCTGCTGGCTTCAGTGAGAGCCGTGCAGTTTGCTCTGCTGGCTTCTCAGTGAAGCGGGGAGGAGCAACGGAAGGGTTTAAAGCAAGAAAAGCAAGAGCTGCTTACATGCTCTGTGCAGAATATATTTTTTTCTTGCTTTCCCCCTCTAAAAACTAGGTGCGTCTTATGGTCAGGTGCATCTTATGGAGCGAAAAATATGGTAAAATCCATCTCATGGTGTGTGTTTGCTTGACTACCTTCTGACTATTAAGTTAATACTAAGAACATTAGAACTTCCATAATGATATAATGCAGGAATGAAGACCTTTGCCATTCCAGATATTGTTGGACTGCAACTCCCATCAACCTCAGCCGCCATCCTCCAGTCAAGGATGATGGGAGTTGCAGGCCAACAACTTCTAGAGGGTCACAGGTTCCCCATCTATGAGCTCAGCTTGGTACAGCATGAGATAAAAATATTCTGAAATGATACTTGCAGGGCCAGGCTGTGCCCCCTCTGCCCAGGTGAGCTACCAATAAAGGAGACCACACAGTTGAATGGGATCAAATCAGGCCACAACTTTATTGACTTCAGATGAAGTGGTTTGGCATAGGCATTGGGTAAGCATTTATTTCCAGGCTGCCTACCAGAAATGACATCAGGGTCAACGCCGGCAGCGGGGGTTCCTACGACTTACATCAAATAATAGAGGCATCTCGCTTTATTGGCCGAGGGAGCCGGCATACAGCTTCCGGGTCATGTGGCAAGCATGACTAAGCTGCTTCTGGCGAACCAGAGCAGCGCATGGAAACGCCGTTTACCTTCCCGCTGGAGTGGTACCTATTTATCTATTTGCACTTTGATGTGCTTTCGAACTGCTAGATTGGCAGGAGCAGGAACCGAGCAACAGGAGCTCACCCCACCACGGGGATCCGAACCACCGACCTTCTGATCAGCGAGTCCTAGGCTCTGTGATCGCTGCAGCTGTCTGCCTCAGTTTCCAATTCATAAACTGAAAGCATCACTTATCTACCTCCCAGGGTTACTTGAGACGATGAGTTAGGAAAGGTTGTTTTGTGTATTGAGCTGCAGGCAAAAGTATGGTTTCGTGACCTTCTCATTTCCCCTCTCTACAGTGCAAAAAGCCATACACATTGCAGAAGACAGACATATCCTGGAAAGGGAGAGAGCAATTCTTAGAGATTTCTCCATTTGAAATATGACTTTTTACTTGTATTTCTTTCTCCCTAATTTTTCTTTTATTTTATTTTTTGGTACTGTTCACACATATGGGTTTTTTGAGTGCAGTATGAGCGCCACAACCCCAGAGTCGTTCGCGACTGGACTTAACTGTCAGGGGTCCCTTTACCTTTTAATGATACTTTGCCACAAGTGGATCAGTTGCCAGCTAGCTACTGTATACCCAAGTCCTAATTTATTTGGCTGCAATTGTGTATCAGCGAATGACCCATCTAGGAGGGAGCAATATCTCAATGGAAACAGTTCCGGTTCTTCTCATGGATTTTTTCCCCCTTTCAAAGACAAAACTTCAGTGCAAAAAAAGACACTGTCTACCTGAACTAATAGAGCTTGCAATATAAAAATCTCACAGCTGAGTAATTTTGATTCCCACCCAACTAGATGTAAAAGAATCCATGTAAACCTATTCATTTTGGTCTTTCCTCAGACACTGGAGAGCTCACTAATCAAGTAGCTGCTTCTGAAAGCACAAATATTTAAGTCGGATTAAATCTAATCTTCTTAACAGGAGAAAAATACTGAAAAGAGAGAAACCATAAGCTGAGCATTGTACACAGCCAAGGGAGACAGAAAGGCAATCATTCTTCTTTACTGAAAAGAGACCTTAGCATTTTTCTTTCTCCTTTTTTGAGCAACCCCTGCCCTAGTGTTCCAGATGATAAAGGGGCAAATATTACGGTCTTCTCGCAGATTTGCACCCTTCAGAAAGCACACAGTACTATGGTGGTGAGCCTCCCTTTTGAACTTTTAAGCAAAGTTCTGAAGCCCCTTTTCTTTCACATGGTTTTAAACTTTGATTGATTTTTTTTGTTTGTTTCCACCATGCTGTTTATGTTTGGGTTCCATTTAATAGCTTTCGGCTGTATTGTATTTCATTTTATTTTTTTACCGCAAAACACTCTGAGCGCCGAAAAGTGGGGTATAATTGCTTTCACAAGTAACACAATCAAATCTCCTTACTGCTAAGCTGTCAGAAGGAGTGCTTCTAGCTGTCCTTTAACCTGAAATGAAACTCTATACATATTCTGGTAAAGCACATGTAACTGTATAAGAATTGCTATACTGCTAAAAATTGTGGGATGTGCTCAGAGGCAGGAAAGGAAGAAAAAACCACACCCACCCTGTGTTTTGATGATGCTGTTACTGTTAAGATGGCAGACTACAGGGCTGTATGCAGCTAATTCAGGAATCCCCAAACTCAGCCCCCCAGCTGTTTTGGAACTACAATTCCCATCATCCCTGACCACTGGTCCTGTCAGCTAGGGATGATGGGAGCTGTAGTCCCAAAACAGCTGGAGGGCCGAGTTTGGGGTGCCTGAGCTACTGTGTCCCATCTGTGCAATTTTTTTTCTTGTTTATGTACCAGGACTTTACTCCCACTCCTCCCACTCCTCACATTTGCTCCAGAGGGTTGGAAGAACCCTTGGAACAGATTTAGGATGCACAGGGGAGGAGAGGGAGTGAACATTTTGCTGTGCAAGCAGAAATCTTTGTGCAGAGAGAACATTCACATAGCGCTATCCTGGATACAACTCAATTGTCCTTTACAATAAATGGTTTGAGTTCAGGAATAAGAATTACGGGAAGTCTGAGAATATTGCTGAGCCTGTCACAACATTCATAAATGCTGAGAGCTGGTCCTATACTATGTGCCCTCTGCCTCTTGAATCCTTTTGTCAGGTCGTATCACCAGCCCCTCCTCTGTGTTTCTATATTGGCACTTGTAGAGATGACAAGGATTTCAAAAGGAAGTATGTTATAGGTTGGTGTAATGTTGTGGCAGGAAGGTAAATGGCGTTTCTGTGCGCTCTGGTTTCCGTCAGTGTTCCGTTGTGCCAGAAGCAGTTTAGTCCTGCTGGCCACATGACCTGGAAAACTGTCCATGGATGAACACCGGCTCCCTTGCCTGAAAGCGAGATGAGCGCTGCAACCCCATAGTCGCCTTTGACTGGACTTAACCGTCCAGGGGTCCTTTACTTTTTACCTTACATCAACGTAACTCCCTGTTGTACTTCCCCCTTCTTTGGACAATGCAAATAAATGGGTGCTCACAATGGGGTGAGCACAGAAGCCTTGGCGGTTGCAGAGCATAAAGTGAGTAGAGTCTCCTCACTCAGAAAAAGACCCCTGACAATTAGGGTGGCCTTATGCCCTACTTTAAAGAGAACGGTCCTCTATTTTGAGGGCTGTCAGGTCATAGAAAGGGAGAGCTTTGAGGAGCAATTGGCAGCTGTGGGTCAGCAGACTGAACGAGTGACCCGAGTCACACGGTGCCTTCCCCAGTATCATGGGAAGCATGCACTTCTACTTAAACTATATCAATTATTTCTGAATTTGTGCCTCTACATAAAATTTACCGCATGCCAATTGGTGTCCTCTTTGGTAACGCAAATCTCCTTTCTTGGCAATGGGCAATTGGCCATGCTACTGTCAGAGGGGATGGATTCTGTGCTTGCTCCAGTTCGCTTCAGTCAGTTGACCTACTGGAGATTAAAACTCCATTTGTCTCAAGGAAATTCACATTGTGCAGAGTGCTCGTTCTTTTCGCGGGCAGCCGCTTGTTCCCTGTGTTGCCGTAGGTCTTGTTCTTTCAGAGCAAATAGTATAAAGTTGGTTTCTGACAGCAGGAGGATATCAACCTATGCATTAAAGACACACACAATCTTACATTTCTTTTCTTTTCTTCTAGAACATCCATACAAATAAGTTTACTATAGATCGCCACAGTGGTGTCCTTCGCATCAAAACCGGGATCACTCTTGACTATGAAAAATCCAGAACTTATTTTGTTACCGTGGTGGCAAAGGTATTTATATATTCTCCTGATCATACTTTTCCAGCTGTGGGGAAAACTGTACAAGGGCAAAGAAAAGGACCCTTGCAGGTGATAGAAATGGTGTGAGATCTAACAGGCCCGAAATAGCTTGTGACATCTAATATTTTCTCAACACTGGATCTACAGTACTTCTGCCAGTCTATCAAAGCAATCCTCAAGAAGTCTTGCTATGATTTCTCCTGGGGTTTACAGTGAAGGACATGGCCCGAGTATCTTTCCGTATTCTTGCCGTGCAAAGTTCTGGAGAAATGGTTTGTGGCAGCCAAACATATCCAGCTTTACCATAACAGAGTGAGTGGTATCCTGCAGAGTCTGTGGGTGCAAGATATCTGTGATATCTCTTTGAAAGAGATGGTGACGATTGGGCAGGGGTGGACAATTTCTCATCTTGAGAATGTATGGACCTCCCTTATTACAGAGCCAGGCCAATGGCCCATTTAGCCCAGACAGGTCAACTTTGTCATTTGAAGGGAAACTGCAATGGAAAAGTGCTGAATTAAAATACACCAAGAGCCTTGGTGTTATCACTTGTGGTCAGAGACGCATTTTAAATAAAATGACACATTCTACTCATGTAAATACAAGCTGATTCCCAGACCGTCTGTGGGCCAGACTGAGAAGGTGATTGGGCCACATCTGGCCCCCAGGCCTTAGGTTGCCTACCCCTGGTCTATACCGTCGACATTTTTTAAAAAAATTACCACTGCCGTATATATAATTATTGCTGTCTGTACTTTTCTGTATCTTATTTTTCTCTGACTGCACTTCTAAATGCACACACCAACCATATTCCTGAAACTTAGCCTAATGCTAATATAGACCATGAAAACCTATGTCGTATTATTTTCTTTTATTTTTGAAATCACTTTTATTTAGTTTTACAAATACAAAACCCAGATATATATCCATATAGAGAGATTCCTCCGAATCTCAGGACTTCCCCCCGCCCCCTCCACGGGGTCCCATTTTGAACATTTACAACTGCATATTCTTCCATATTCTAATTTTTATATCAACCCATTTTGTCCATTGTAATTGTTACACAAGCGAAATAAAAATCCTGCCAATGTTTCCATCTGCTTACAGTGGTCTCCTAAATAACTTATAATTTTTTCCTGTTCTTTTATAAAGTTTTTGTCCTCTTGGTTTCTGAGTTTTCCAGTCAAGTTTTGCTATTTTGGCATAGTCCACCAGCTTGCTTTGCCATTCTTTTCTCATAGGGACCTTGCCTTTTTCCCATCTCTGAAAAGTTATGTCATACTAAATGTGTACTTATGGTATCACAAGCCCATATATAGTACCATTATATATGTTTCAGTTATCCCACATAAGCTGGAAATATTAAGCGTTGTAACCAGCAGGTCTCTTTGTTGCATTGCAATCCTGTTGTGTAGTCAGGTGTGATCCATTGTTGTGGTTGCCCATTTTTAACTTCAAGTCCAATAAGAGCGGGTGAGGAAGAGCACTACTATGGATCTGGCCTCCTGGCAGTAGTGTTTCTGCTGTGTACTGGGATGGCCGGCTTTGGCCTGGGCGGGCAGGATATAAATAAAATTATTATTATTATTATTATTATTATTAGTCAGCAGCATAGTTGGGACGGTTCAAGTGCATCAGTTAAGCCAATCTGCTAGTCTTGCCTATATGGCCCAAACCTGCTACCTATCCTTGCTGTTCTGGGATAGCTCAGTCAGTAGAGTACAAGACTCTTTAATCTCAGGGTTGTGGATTCGAGCCCCATGTTGAGCGAAAGATTCATGCATTGCAGAGGGTCGGACAAGACGATCCTCGTGGTCCCTTCCAACTCTACAATTCTATGATTTTATGTGGCAATGTTACCACCGCTGGGAGGCCATATCTACAACATCAACCTTCCTCATCATACACTCCTGTTTACTTTAAAAAATATTTGTGAACAATAAACCTACCCTACACATCTCAGTGTGAAGGCTGGGTTAGACTCCTGTTCCCTGACATCCTACTTTTCTGGGTTCAGGAAGTTTTATACATGAGAGAGAGCATTCAGTCAAAAGGTTCCTCCACCTTCATTCTGAACTTGGACAATCCAAGATGGACTGTTATCTCATTATATTTCTGAATACCATTTACAAGCTTTTAGACATCAATCTGTGTGGTGTGGAGGAGGAGGAAATAAAATTGGGGTGTGTGGGGAGAAGAGAGTAATAATTAACTGAAAACAGATTTGTGCAGATCTGTGACTCCTTTGTACAGATGCTTTGTACATTCCAGTGTACAGGCCAATTCCCCTGGCCCAAGAAAGGGTGGAATGGACATAGTGACTATATGAGCTAAAGGTTTCGGGGCATAATCTGGTTGTTTGTGTAGATGATCTCTGAAGTTCAAAGCCCTGCTCAGCCATGATGATCACTGGGTGTTGAAAAGCTCCTCCTGGCTACATATGTCAAATTGACTCCTTAATTGCCTATGTTGTGCCTGCAGCTCCAGCAGGAGTCAATTCTCTCATAGTCCATAGAGGCTGTTTGCACTTTGATTATACCATCACAAGGGAGTCTCTAAGGGACTCCAGTCCTCTGATTTTTCCTTCAGAAATAATGTTGCCAAGATCAGTGGGGTCTTACCTTCATGTGTCAAGGCCTGTATTTAAGGATTCTGGGTAAATCCAGCCTCTGGTACCCTATAGGAGAGCGGAATTTTCCGACTTAGCTACCCTTTGACCAGTTGAAGCTCAAATCTGCAAACAAAAGCAAACAAAGCATATGTGATGGATTTACCTCGGCTGAGGAACAAACAAGAGCAATTAAAAATAAAGCAAAATTGAGAAATGCGTAGAAGCATTTTGTATACTGCTGGGTTCATATTCCAAATGAGTCATTGAGATATTGCAAATGGGTTGTTGGCAACAAGTGTTTGTTCTTTGCTTATCGTATATTCTGCAGAGAGGATAAATTCAGATGAATTGGGGGGGGGGGATACTGGCTGGTAATTTGATACCACTGATATTGTGCTGACACAGCGAAAGGCTTGCATCCATGAGGAGCACTGCAATAAATCCTTGGTCCAGTGACAGTAACCGTTGTCACCTTGGGAGTGGTCCCCGGGGAAAAGCCTCTCTCCTTAGAATCCTGGGGATGTAGAATCTTGGACACTTAAGGTCAGGCCTCCTCAGAAGTAGTTAACAGAAGAAAAGCTGAAAATGAGGGGGAACTTCCTATGGTTCAGGGAATGAGCCCCATCTATTTGTGCCAAATCAGATATTTCCTATTTCCACCAGTTCTGGTGTACGCATAATTTTCAACATGTCCAGTTAGTCTATTCTACCAGGAGCAGAGCAATTGTCAGGCTTCGGGGACCCTTTTGCCATAGATTAGCAGGTCAAAGTGAAAAGAGTTGCTTACCATTTAAAGAGTCTTTAATGATCACAGCAAAAGACCAACACAGCCATTCTCGAAATGACGGTGTTTCCAATTAAGGTTTCCACCCACTTCCCCCCTCGTCATTTCTGCGCCTTGCAACCTGATCTTGCAACCATTGTGCCTTTTGTGCAGCCACCTTATCTGCTCTACGTGTCCTTGGACTGATAGGCTGGACAGTCTCCAGTGAGAGAGAGTCTGTTAGCTCTATCTCTTCCTATTCTACTTCACTTTGCTGCTCATCCCAACTTTTGTCTTCAGAACTATGCCCTTCTGCAAACCATTGTTCCAAATCTATACTGTCCTCCTGCTCCTGGGTAGCTTCAGGATCCAAGGGGAGGGGGAGGCTGCCACCATTCCTCATCAGAGCTGTACTTCTCAGCCTGGTCTCTCACTCCAAATGAGTGGAGCACATTTTTGTGTGTGTGAAATGCAAAGGGATCCTAAGATCTTGGAACTGTTTTACATCCTAGGATGGCGGCGGCAAGCTCCGTGGCAACAACAAGGTGTTCTCAGCCACAACCACCGTCACAATCAATGTGGAAGATGTTCAGGACACACCTCCGATGTTTGTCGGCACTCCCTACTATGGATATGTCTATGAGGACACTCTGGCCGTGAGTACCGCAAGAATCATTTCTTGTGCACCCTGCCAAAATGATGTAGCTTCTGCAACAAATAACTGGAGGGGGGAGGATGCAAAGTGCACTTGTGCAAGGAGATTGCTGATTTCCTTTCCGACAGTGAGTGCTCCCCACAAAATGTCCAAGGTCCCTGGACCTTAAGGGGTCACTTTTCAGGGGAGTTGTCAGAAACTGGGCAGAGGAGGAATGGTGGAGACTGCCTCCCCAGCCTGACCCTTTGAGAGGAGAAGAAGATAGTTCAGAATTACATCAGGGGTTTGAGGGAGGTCACAGCTCAGAGGCAGATGAGGGGGGAAGCTGGGAAATAATGGGAGAGGAGGAGGAAGAAGCACCAGAGGGGGGACAGCTGACAGACACAGTGTCTTTAGAAAGCATTCCAGAACCCCCCTCTCCCAGAACCCGGCAAGCATTGAAAGTATGAGAGCAAAGAGCTCAAAGGCAAAAGGCACTTTTCAGCACCTGTGGCGAGGATGCAAGAGGAAGTGGGAGAGATGGAGGGGGTGGAGACTCACTCAGAGCAATGCCATTATTCTGAGAGGCTGCCTTCCAAGCCTCTCTCTGTGAATATTGAATAAAAAGCAGATGGTGAGGACTTTTCCTTGTCTTGTCCATTCCTGGCAACCTGCTGTGGGGGTTGGGTCCTCTGATGCCTGACAGGAGTATGGGCAGCTCCTGCTTCAAGAGGCGGCTGAAATATCATTTCACCCCACTTCACGCACAGTGGATTGTATGTGCACCCTTGGATTACGCTTGATGCTCCGGAATTAATCAATTAAAATCAGATCATATTGAAACTGCATCAAGTTTTCCAAGTGTTTTTGGAAAGACGGTAGGGGGAAAGGAGATGAACAAAGAGAGTTGAAGCAGACTGGCGGGGGGGGGGGGGACACGTACCATAAATGGCTTAGCAGAAGTATTGCTTAGACAAGCCATGTTCTTACAGAATTAATTTATGATGCTCAGATATAACGAAGGGTTGTAGCAAGATTATACGCACACGTTGTCCCCAGCTATTTGACTTTGCCAAATGGTAAGGCCAAGCCTGCTTAATGTCCAAACTGAACTTACATCCACTTGCATTTTCAACCTCGGCAGAAATCCAACTTCAACCTGCAGGAGCTTATCAGGTTCGGTTAATCCTGGTTTAGCTTGTGCAAGTGGATATAAAATTCTCCAGAGCTGAAGCAAGCTCATAGTTTAGCTCTGTGGTGCTGCAACTTGCTGTTCAAACCATGTTTATGGAGGCTTCCGCCTCCACAATCTGCAGTTATTTCTGTAGGCACTGGTACCATATTTCACTGCCCATATTGTTGTAGCCTGCCCAGTTAGAGGGCAGGAGAGAATGATTTTGAGGAATATTGGAGGTGTTTTTCATGCACTTCATAATCCTTGGCAATAAGAGGTGTTATAAAGTTGTGAAACATAATAATTTACTTTGTGCTGCTATTAACCAATGATCTGGAAATGCCTATAATTATTAAATACGCCGAGTTTTAGTGTGTGTTTTTATGGAGCTCACAGAGGAAATCAGGGATAATTAAGCATTAATCACCTCCACTGTGAGCCCTATAACCAAAAATATTATCATATTATAATGATGGAAAAACTCACCTCTTTCCCTGCTTAGTATGTCAGAAACTCCACATAGTAAAATGCTCTTTCCAGGTTTACTATTATTTACAGATCCAGGTGTTGCCCATTAAACTTGCAAAGGGAGTGGATTTTCAAGTCGAACATTCTTTTCTCTTTTTTTAGCATATTGCTTTCTTAGCTATTGAAGAGGATTTCTTCCTAAAGCACTTTTCAAAGCCCCGCCATTCGCTCCCCCCCAAGCTTTCCAAATAATTGCAGAAGGATGTGTCTCACTCATTAGAGTCCAAGGCAACTCTGAGATGTGGTCAACCCCTCCTATCACTGAGCAAAAAGTTGCTGGTCCTTACTTCTTCCACCAGAGATATCGAAGCTCCTTGATTTGTTTCCAGCTGCTTGAACTCGGTCTTGCCGCGTTCTCTGCTAAAATACACCATAAAAAAATATAGAAAAGTTATTCTCTGAGCAGAACTAGAAATACAGAACAGGACCTTTAGCTCCTCTCTCTTTAATCATTTACCATATCATGCCGGTGAGCTTGTGTTTGGCAAGGCTAATTGCAAGCAGAGTGCTCAGTTTATATTGTGTTGCCTGTCTACATGGGAGAGAGCTGATGCATTAGGTTGGCTTGGAGTTATATTTTACAGCAGTTTTACCTCCCTGTGTTCCCTGTTTTCTTTCCCTCTTTCTCTCTCTCTCTCTCCAGGGTTCTGAGGTAATAACAGTTGTTGCTATTGATGGGGACCGAGGGAAGCCTAATGACATTCATTACCGTCTTTTGAATGGTAAGTTTACTGGGTTGGTTTGAAATCCTAAAGGAATACCTAAAGCCATCAAACTCACTGTTTAGTTTCATATATGCAAGGAAGCCTATCAGATATAAAAGAACAGGTATACTTAACATTGCTTTGATTTGCTGTAAAGCTTATTATTGATTGATTGAATTTATATACCGCCCTATACCCGGAGGTCTCAGGCCAGTTCAAAGAACAAAATCAAGATATAAAACAAAATATATAATCAAAATAGATATTCGCTCTCACTGTGTCTAAGAAGGCACAGGGAGGTTCTAGGAGAGTCAAAAGCTTCTCCCAACATGGTGCCCTTCAGACTACAATGCCCTTCAGCCCAATGGTCAAGGATAATACAAGTTGTACACATCGGAAATGGGCATATTGGCCTCTCTGGGACTCAGCTATAAAACTGCAAATGAAACATTTAAAATGTGTTGTAAAATCAATATACAAATGCGACTCTAGATGGCGACGGTGAGCTATGCCAAATCCGATGTATTTTTAAAAACTTTTTTGGGGGGGGTAAGCATTTTCACAGTGGTTTTTTTTTTAATTTTTATGTGTATGTGTAGATTCTACCCATGTCTGCCTGTGTGTTGGCAGGCCCGTTTCTCCTCTTTTAATGAACTGCATTTGGTTATGAGGATTGTGATGATGAGTGAACCAATTTTAAGCCACTGGGCAGGATTGCCAGTTGGCCGAGACTGTTGCAGGGGTGATGCTTGAGAGCCGAGAGCTGGTTTGTGACAGATCATGGGGAGTACAATTGGATGAGATAAGACCTGGGGTCTAGCAGTTCTTAGTGGAGATAGAAAGCAGTACAATGCCAGGCAAGGGAAAAACATGATGTCACAGTGGAGCTCTGATAGACATGGGGTGACAGGAGCAAACGACAAAGGTTTTCCTTTCTTGTTTTTTGTTTTTCAATTTACATTTTATATCGTCTTAATGCATTTTTTGTTATACAGTCCCAAATGACAAAGGTTTTCAGTCCAGATGAACTAGCCTGCTTCCTTAACTCTGGCCCCTCCACACAGAGACTATGTTTCTACTTTTTCCCTTGACAGCCAAGCTAGATTAAATCCATATGACTGTCTTGATTTTTGTTTTTAACTTAAAACTCTTAATTCAATCAGGGCAGTTTTGTTGGAAGGAGTTAGTCTATTATTTGAAGCTGCTATTAGTGGTGGGGTTGCGGGGGGGGGGGGAGAGAGAGAGAGAGCCAAGTAGAACATGGCATTATCTGCAGAATATTTACCCTCAAACTAAGGATTATTTCACCCATAACGTCTATCTTCATATTGGGGAAAGGACGTAATGTCTAGTACCTGGTGTGTGAAGGATGATTATGCTGGTCCCAGGGGTTAATCAAGAGGCAAAGTCCAAGTCCAGTCCATGGTTGATGAAGCAATATGAAGGCAGTCCATAAAAGTCAAAGCTGGGTGCATGGCAGGGTTCAGGCAGGAACTGACAACCACCAACATTGCTCCCGCAACTTGGGACTGCGGCTGACTGGCTTTTATCTGCCCCGAGGCATAGGGCGGCCCCGATCCTCAGGTGACTCGCCTCTCCTGGCCTAGAGGCGAGCACTCCTCCTGCAGGAACTTAGTTCCCTCCCCCTCTCTGCCCTGAGCCTCTGCAGCTCAGGAGAGGCTGGAGGGTTACCGGACCCAGAGGCAACCTCCTCTTCCCCTGACGGGGCTGAGGGTGGAGCACCTGCAGGCAATGAGTCCTCCACCCCCTCAGGAGCCAGAGCAGACTCAGCTGGTGCCTGCACCTGAGGATCCAGCACAGGTGAGGAAACTTCAGGCTCAGGCCCCAGCACCGGCTCAGCTGGTTGTGGAGGCGGGGAATCCTGTGCAGGCTGGGATTCCTCAGGTTCAGCATCTGAATCCGAATCCCAAGTCATCACACCGATGTGGAGAGTACCTCTGGCTGAGTTTCCCCAGCCACTCTGGGCGGCTCCCAATCGAGTGTTAAAAACAATATAGCATTAAATATTAAAAACTTCCCCAAACAGGGCTGCCTTCAGATGTCTTTTAAAAATAAGATAGCTGTTTATTTCCTTGACATCTGATGGGTGTTCCACAGGGCGGGCGCCACTACCGAGAAGGCCCTCTGTCTGGTTCCCTGTAACCTCACTTCTCGCAGGGAGGGAACCGGGCGCTGGATCTCAGTGTCCAGGCTAAATGATAGGGGTGGAGACGCTCCTTCAGGTATACAGGGCTGAGGCCTTATAAAAAAGGCCGTATAAAAGCGGAAGTTGTGGAGAGAAAGGGGGAATGCAAGTGAGAAGAGCAGAAGGGGTGGAGGAAGGGGGTGTGGTGGGGGCAGACCGCCCCAGGTGTTTTCACTGAGGGGGGTGATATTTGGTGCGCTGCTCGCCCACAACTCCCAAGCCTACCCCAAGCTGCTGGGGGAAGGGGGAGCTGTGCTGCTTTGCCAGCGGCATTCCCCCCTTCCCCCTTCGTTTTGACAGTCTGGGGGAGGATTGGGAGTCCTGGGCAGAAGGCGCACCGAATGTCCGTCATTGGCGACTCACTCCGCCCCCAGCTGCAGGGCACACGTGTCGCTCCATGCACCCGAGTGGCTATCCTGCGCCTGGGGGGGGGCACCCTCCATGCCCTGCCCCCCTTGGGAGCGCACCTGCCCTGGGCAGCGTGGGCATATGCTCTGCCGCCAAAGAGCAGAACCTTCCTTCCTCACTTCTGCAGTTTATCTCCTCACAGATTGTCTCCCAGGTATTGTTTTCCCCTCCCTGAAAGTCCTGCTTTCAGTTTTGGGGTCCAAACTGTGGGGGCCAGGGGAGGAGAAGTATAGAACTGGAATGGGAGAGTGCAGTTCCCTTCATCTGCCCTTCAACCTCTCTCTCTCTCTCTCTGAATTTACGGTATATGTGATTGGGGCACACCCAGTTTCAAGGAATAGGTTTTCTGCCTATTACTGAAAGCTATTTCAGTAGCTTTATAAGAATGACGTATGGACACGCCTCAATCCGTTCCGATATTAATTTGCATTTTTATCTGGTCTTTTCCATTCCTCTGCAATCAGTTTATTTTGCACAACTTAGGTTGCACTTCATTATCTACCAATGTGAAAATTGGGTGAGTCTTTTAAAAGAGGCCCCGTGGAACATGTATCCATGGGGCCTCTTTTAAAGGACTCGCCCTGTATATGCATTTAAATTGCTGTGGTTGTTTTTGCATAGCACAAAACAGACACACATATCATGGCAAGTTATTTAAACTACCAATTACTTTCCTTATATGTTGTAACAACAGATGCAGGATTTCTGCATACTTGTTCTTATCCAAGCTTTTTGTACCATCTCAGTCCCATGTGATGTTTCATACCTGTTACCCAGTAGAATTGTAGGAAGGTCTATCATTCTTATTAAAGAATAAATAATGCTAAACGATTGAAAAGAACTTTATATTTTATATGCTGGCAAATCCTCAAGAAAACACATGATGGACTATGCTCTGAATTATCTATTTCCACATAGCAATTAGGCAGTGAATAGCATGACATATGAGCACTTGAAACTGCTATTGACTTCATTTCCATTGTAGTCAAGCTTTCCTTTTCTGCCCTATGAATCTTGATAATGGCCCTCCACACAAGTCAATCCGTGTTCAGTGCGAAGTCTAATGCCTTCTAATGAAGTCACAGTTATTGCAGATATTAGCAAAATGAGACATTATTGGACAGTTTTCAAAATGAGCATCAGTGTTAAATTAGAGAAGGAAACAGAGAAGAGTATCGATTATGTTTTATTTAACTGGATTTCCAGCACTCCTAGTTTCAAACTAGATTTGGCTAAGCCCCAGAATGTATTTCATCCCCCGTATGAAAATTCTCTTGAACACATGCTGCACTCCTATTGTACTGAACATGTTGAACGTGCATGCACCAGTCAGGGCTGCATGCATGGAGCTCTGGTCAGAAAACCAGAGGATAGCACTGATAATTTTTTTGTCAGGTCTGAAGGGTAGGGGAACAGGGAACAGGGGCACTCAATCTCCCTATGGCAGTGTCCCCAGATGTTGCACTGCTTGAGAGTAGACATGAGTCAGTGAGATTTAAGGCCTGGGGTAAGATTTCTGAGGGACAGGAGCTCATGATCTACTGTTGGTTCCCTAGTTTATGTGTGCTAGGACACAGGAGGCGCTGTGGTCTAAACCACTGAGCCTCTTGAGCTTTCTGATCAGAAGGTTGGCGATTCAAATCCGCATGACAAGGTGAGCTCCTGTTGCTCTGTCCCAGCTCCTGCCAACTTAGCAGTTCGAAAACACGCCAGTGCAAGTAGATAAATAGGTACAGCTGTGGTGGGAAGGTAAACAGTGTTTCTGTGTGCTCTGGTTTCTGTCACACCAGAAGTGGTTTAGTCATGCTGGCCACATGACCTGGAAAGTTGTCTGTGGACAAACACCAGCTCCCTCAACCTAAAAGCGAGATGAGCACCACAACCCCATAGTCACCTTTGATTGAACTTAACCGTCCAGGGGTCCTTTGCCTTACCTTTTACCTTTATCTGTGC
Organism: Podarcis tiliguerta; assembly: GCF_965153285.1. Lineage (NCBI taxonomy): Eukaryota > Metazoa > Chordata > Lepidosauria > Squamata > Lacertidae > Podarcis > Podarcis tiliguerta. Next base: position 75,684,800 of record NC_139538.1, on the reverse strand, counting down.
TATGAATAGGAGAGCAAACTGTATGGATGTCATTTTGGAGAATGCACTCAAAGATCGCTGCCAGCCACCTTCAGTGATGCTCTGGTGAAGGGATTGAGCTTGAAGTGAAAGTACATGTTTGCTTTTAGACTGCCTGGCCTTCACAACTCTCTCTCTCCCAACAGTGTAGTAGCCATCACAACCTTACAGTATCCTCTTAGTCAGTTGCTAGAATCAGAGGGTCAGAAAAGATTCGAGCTGAGCTGCGGTTGCTGTCAGTGCCCAGGCATGCACAAAGGCGTGCATTGTGCCAGCACATGCATGCACATTGACAGCAACGTATGCTCAACTGCAACAATTTCTGGCTGCACATGGACCTGGGATAGCTCAGTCACTAGAGCATGAGACTCTTAAGCTCTGTGTCATGGGTTTGAGCCCCATGTTGGGCAAAAGATTCCTGCATTGCAGGGGTTTGGACTTGTTAGAATTCCTGCTCCATGATTGCAGTCATGGGATTGTTGTCTTTCACATGATGGTATATGTTTTGACTCCACAGAGTGGGAAGTGATGGAGAAAGGATGTTTGTGTTACTGTGTTCCATGAAGTGGGACTGTTGTCCTTTGTTCTTTTTCTCTTTGCTGTCTGATGCTAGAGAAAGAAGGAGCCATGTTGCAGTGCTCCGTGTGTGTTTATATGTAAATAAAGTAGATTATCCAAAATGCTGAGTTGCTGAGGTCTGTTACGCATGATGCGCAAACTCTACAGATCCCTAAGTGTGCCAGTGTCTGTTGGCATCGGTCGCTGTGATGTTCGGGCAGAAGAAAGCTTTTGAAGCTCCTGAACAATTGACCAGGAGGGAGAGAACATGCCAGTCAGGTATGTGTCTCTGCCAGGGTCCTACTCGAGTGTAGGCTGAGCTCCTGACAGGACTAGATGACCCTCGGACTCCCTTCCAACTCTACAATTCTATGATTCCATACAGTGCTATTTTTCTAGAAAAAGAGGTGCCAGAACTCACCACGAACACCACCCTTGTTCTATTTTCATGGCAATGGCGCCCACCAGAGAGGTGCCGGAACTGAGTTCTGGCAAGTTCCAGCTGAAAACAAATTCCTGATTCTATGATTCTAGCAGCTGGCCAAGCGTATCATATTTTGATTGGACCAGTAAACTTAGTAGTAGCTTGGAATCCTACCTGGTGCTGAACTTTGTCAGAAATCTCATGTATGCCGTTCCTGTGTGTGCATGATTCCTTATCTTTGTGGAAGCTTAAATCTGTGTGCATATGTCACTATCTAGATTTCAACCAATTATGGTATGAGAGGTAAAAATTGTAGTTGTTTAGAGATGATTGGAAGAGAGACTTCTTTTATCCTACCCATAGTTCCATGTATGGCAGAAATGGGGTTCTGTGTAATTGAGGACTAGACTCAATATTTTCTCTAGCACCTTCCTTTTTCTACTTGGCTGTGAAGAAAAAAGATGGTCACTCTTTCTCTAGGTCTGCAAAATATTCTGATTTATGTATGTATACATCACCAATATTTATTTGCCCCTTTTTGGCCACATACAACTCAACAAGCCAAATGCAAGCGATCCACATTGGTCTGGTACTGGTTCTAGATTGGGTGAATCATGAGCAGCCCAGTTCTAGAAGACTAACTAGATCTAAAAATCAAGATTTTAACACTTACAGCTGCCTCAAGTAGTCATCAGGAAAAAACCCAAGCCTCTTGCATGACTCATATCTTTTCATATTTTTTAGATTACTTGGTAATGGAAT